>NC_080567.1:1537500-2137500 GCF_030253575.1 Rhododendron vialii
TTGGTGCAAGGTTGATGGCACGGCCAAGTAGGCGTGAATCCAATCCCTTCCTAACAAAATGTTGAATGAAGACCGTGAATTTACTACAAAGAAAGGAGTTATGAGCGTCATTGACCCAACCGTTAAATTCATAATCAAAATTCCCTGACAAATCATTTCCTGCTCAGTGAAGTCAGTCAAAGTAGCCGTTGATGAAACCAGGTCTTGATCTGTTTTGCCTAGCTTGAGCATGGTAGATCTAGGCATGAGATTAGCTGCCGAGCCACTATCAACAAGGAGCCGATTAACTGGCATTCCATCCACACACCCTAAGATATATAAAGGCTTGATATGCTTCGTCATCTTAGGAGTTGGTTTTTCAAATATCATGCTTGCTGCTCGGTCTTCCGTGGAATTCTCATCCTCGTCCTTCAATATTATCACTGAAGGCCCACCTCCATTCAGACATGAATTGAGGGACTCCTTCAGTATTTCTGCAGTCTGACCCATCTCCACCACGTCACCTTCCATAGCAGTAAGCTTGTTGTATTTCACCTCTAACTCTGATGGAAGAAAAACAACCATGTTGCACTGCATCCTTGAGGCTTGTCCAGGCCTGAATTCTTTGGCCTGTGGATTCAATCGCGGCTTGCCCCTTGAGTCCTATTTCTTTGGCTCGGGAGCTCCCTTCTTCAATAAAGTAACCTGCCTTGGAAGAGGCTTAATCCTAGCCTCATCAAGGGTTCTTTCCAATAACGCCTCATTTTCAAACCGAGGACCTTGCTTTGAAGAAGAAACGGCAACAATCTCTTTGTACGTCCTTTCCAAGGGCTTGCGTTCTCTTCTAGGCTTGACTGTTTCAACCTCCAACCTTTCTGTAGGTAACTCCATCACCTTTTCCTTACTAGGGTCATCTTCTTCCATCATGTCCCCAAGCAAATCTTCTTCTTCTTGAGCCCTTCTTTCTGCCTGCCTAAACCGTTGGCGGCGTCTTTTTTGAGACCGGGACAATGGTGGTTGTGGAGTGGGAAACTTAGGATGTTCAACCTTGTGCCACTCATTTAGAGGAATGACAGGAGGTTTAACAGTCCTAGGCTTCCCTTTGGATGGGGCTGAAATTTTGAGATTGTTGAGCTCATCTTCAATCTCCACCACACCTGGCTGGATTCTATTGAAGATTGATTCCCGTCTGATCTGGATCTGTTTCTATTTAGGCCTGCATATCTCTTCAGGCCTGACTACAGTTCTGCCCATGATTATGCTCTTCAACACAGGTTTGGATGGAACTGCATGATGCCCACATTCAGTGCACACCAATGAGCAACTCAGTTTCTCTGGCTTTCTGACTCCTTCAGGCCTTAACCACCAGGACTTCTTCTTTTCATACCTCTTCACTCCTTCAGGAGTGAAATCTTGCTCATAATACGGATCCCAGTAGCTGTCTGATTTAGGCCTGAATGCTGCTTTGGAAGGTGCCCCCAGGCTTATTTTAGGCCTAAGTGCAGTCCTGGGCATGGACCTCATATTCACCGACAGCATGTTTGCGCTTAGGCCTGAAGGAAATGGGTTACCATCGACTCCCATGGCTTGCTTGTCCTTTTCTGGAAACTTGAATTCTCCCCGGTCAATCTTGTCTTGAATGTCATTTCTAAACACAAAGCAATTATTCGTTGAATGACTCCAAGAATTATGATACTTACAGTATTCTTTGCCCTTTAGCTCATCCAATGCTGGGATCTTGTGGCCAAAGGGCAACTTCAACAACTTGTCTGCCAAGAGTTGATCAAAGATAGCCTCCGCCTTGTTGATGTCAAAGGTATAGGCCCTGGTCAGCCTGTTAGACGCTTCTTGGATCGATTGTTTCGTAGGTTCCATCTTGATGAAGGTCTTGCAGACATAAGGCTTTCTATTGACGATCTCAGCTACATTGACATCGACACTAGCCTCTGTCTCAACCGTGGCAACATCATAATTAGGGTCCTGATAGTACGTCCCCTTGGAAGCTGCCTTTCTGTCCTTCTCCTCTTCCAGAAGCTTCTCATAACGCGAGGCCTTTGTAGACAGTTCAAACGGGTCTCGAAATTCTATACCATGATACTTCTTCTTGAACTCAAAGTCCAAGCCGTTCAGTGCTAAACGCACATACTCAGCCTCGGGCAAAGGAATCTTACACTTGAAATGTGTTGTCTTGAATCGTGAGCGGTAAGATTCCACGCCTTCTTGTGGAAGTTGACGATAGCGTGACAAATCCGCCATCATGATCTCTGGTTCAACCCTATAAAACTGTTGGTGAAACATCTCCTCGAGCTGAGCTTAGGTCTGGATAGAGTTGGGTGGCAGATTGATATACCAAGTGAAGGCCGTTGCTGTCAAAGAATTCAGAAAAAGCCTTAACTTGAGTTTGTCATTCGTTCCAACTTCCCCACACTGCACCTGAAACTGAGCAATGTGTTCCACCGTGGACAGCATATTCTCCCCTATGAAGGTCCCTTGGGAAAAGGCTCTCCGTCAACCTCTTCCGTATGGAGCTTCCTATACATGGGTCTGCCCACAGGCCTGAATCCAGGTGTAACGCCCCGAAATTTGGGTACGTTAAAAAGACATTTTATTGATAAAACCAAATGGAGTCTGGCTCTTTTTACATCATAATACTCACAAGAGTACTTTTTATTACACAAGGAAGGGAACTAAGGTTCCTAACTACGTCTTCGCCTGCTCCTCCATCTGAGCCAGCTCTTCAGCTCCAAAGGCCTCCAAGGTGTACAACTTACCTTGTTCATCTACAAAGTCTGACACATTATACCAGCGTCGCCACCGATATAATATGTGAGGGTCACCAAAGGTAACACCATGAGCTACGAAAGCTCAATAGAAAACATCCCATACCCACTAACCCATAACTTACAAAAAATAGGTTATAATAAAACATCGATTTCCACATGATACGTGTATACAGCTAACAATGACACATCCACATTCGTTAATCAACTATCGTTGGTGTCCTTGATTCTCTTTGTTTCTCTTACGCGACTCATTGTAGACCGTGTCAACATTTTCACATTTCATAAACGTATCACCTTTTCAGAAACTCGTTTTTAACACACCCAACCTCGGTTCCGCCGTTTCGGTCTCCCGAGTATCCTCACAATGGTTCCGCCGTCCCGGGTTCCCATTGGCACACAAAACTTGCATTGGCTCCTCTCCGCGGATAACCAAGCCACATTACCAATGAGGCTACCACGTCCGGCCGCATTGGCAATCTTCACAATGGGCTACCAAGTCCGGCCACATTGTGGTTTTCACAATCCACGCAATGGGCTACCAAGTCCGGCCACATTACAAGTTTTCATACACACAACGGGCTACCAAGTCCAGCCATGTTGCGGTTTTCACAATCCACACGATGGGCTACCACGTCCGGCCGCATCGTGGGTTTCCATACACACAATGGGCTACCAAGTCCGGCCACATTGCGGTTTCAAAACACAACTCATCACTATCCACACCCTAGGTGTCATGTTTCTACTTTCTCGGTTCTCGTGTCTCGTTTACATGCAAAGACTCCGCGGTAGGACAAAGTAAGCATGAATCATTCATTGTAATCTAACAAGATCATCCATCTATAATACATCACAAGTAACACAATCGATTTATGTATGCAAGCTCATACTTCTTGAAATGCGAATACTTCGATTCACATGGTAACGTTTTAACTTTTAAAAACCGTTCTTTCTTAAAGATCAAACAACATATGTTTTACTTGAAATAAGTAAGTAAGTGAGTAAGGATAAACTTAGAGTTAGGGGTAAGAAGAATCTACCTTGATCCGAAACTAGTCGGGGCCGAATAAGCTAGTTGGAAGATTCTACGGGTGGTGAAACTCGCAAATCTGGACCGAACTTTGGATGGCCGTAACTCAGTTAATCTTTGGCCGAATATGATTGTTCTTGGGTCGAAATCGAAGCTCTAGAAGCGCTCTACAACTTTTGTGAAGGAAGTTGATCCTAGAAACTACTTTAGGTAGGAGAAAAATGGGGATAAAAGAAGGGACAGTAAGCTGTCTGGATATGGAAATCCGAGATTTTTACTGAACTTTGGATGACAATATCTTTGTCATTTCTTCACCGATTGGGGTGGTTCTTGGGTCTAACTTCAAGCTCTCGAAGTGCTCTACAACTTTCCCGAAGGGAGTTGGTTCTAAAAATTAGCCTAAGCAGGGGAAAACTGAGGATTTACAAAGGGCAGTAGGCTGCCTGGAAAAACAGAAATGGTTTCTAGAGAGAAGTGAGAGCAAGAAGTGAAGGTGTGAGTTGAAATGCTTGGAATGGCTTGCTATTTATAGGCAAAACCTTGGCTCTCTCCTCTCTCTCAAGGCCGGCCCCCCACCCCACCCCCCCCCCCCCCCCCCCCCTCTCTCTCCATACTTCAAACTTTGACACTTGTCATGCACTCATGGAAGATCAAAGGCTAGTTGCTAGGCTTGCATGGCTAGGTTAGGCTAAATGGTAGGCTTGCATGGCTAGGTTAGTCCTTGGATGGGATTTTGGAAGATTTGTTGGAAGATTTGGAGACAATGGTACAAGATTCTTGTGTTAAACAATTGAAAGTTGTACAAAGGAGGATGATGGAGTTAAGATTTGGCTAGGAAGAATAACCACCAAAGATTTGAAGTACAAGGGAGATCAATGTCAAGGCATACATCACATCCTTCTTTCTCCTCCTCTCTCTCTCTCCCTCTCTCCCTCTCGGCTCACTCTCTCCTCTCTCTCGGCCTCTCTCTCCTCTCTCTTGCATGGTACACATACACATATATATATGTACTACTACTTCAAGAACACAAAATAAAATAATGGGTACTTTGGTACTTTGAAATCCAAAATGACTTAGGGTCAAGATTCACCTAATAAACAATTAAAAGGTACTAGTACTTTAATTAATATAGTAATGTACTTTTGTACTCTTGGGAATCTTAACAAAATATTAGTTTAATGGGTTAAGTACTTAGTTGAAAGATGAGCTTATTACCCAATGGATAATAAAATCCCTAACGGTTAATAACCAAAGGATAATAAGGTACGAGTACTTTAAATACTAAACTAAGTCTTTTAAAAGACTACATGTCCTTTTGAAATTTACACATGTGTTTATATATATGTACTTAGCCAAATATAATAAAGGAAAAGCTTTTGTCCAATGGGTAAAGATTACCCTAACAGTTATCGTCCAATGGTCCATAGCTACTAGGGTACTTTTATTAGTAAAATAATCGAAAAGTACCTTTAAAGTAATTATAAAAGTTCATTTTTAAAAGATCATAGTACTTTGTTCAAATCTTTCATTTTATTATAAAGAATTGGGTTTCTATTATCCAATGGATAATAGTTCCCCTAACATTTATCGTCCAAAGGATAAAGAATAAAATCAAAACAATAAAAGAAATAATTAAACAATTTCTAGTCTAGGGTTTGAAAAGGTTCAAAAGGTTCAAGATGGGCAAAACGGTCCATCTATGGTTAGGGAAAAGTAACTAGGTGACTTTCTAGTGTGGTTTCTCTAACAAGCCGGTTAGAAGCTAACTAGACTTGCTAAGTAGGGCTTAAGAGTCAAGAAATGATCTTTGAAGGGCTAAAGTGTAATTACGACAAGTTATGGAAATTTAAAAGGAAATATTAAAAGCAATCTAAGTAATAAAAAGAAAAATTCAAATATTTAACGAAATTTTTATTGACCAAAATTCAGGGGCGTTACACCAGGCCCTAACTGTTCCTGAAGCAAATCTAGGACTTCATCTCTCCCAATCATATTTGGCATTGGAAGCGGCCGTGGGCTTGCCTCCTGTGCTCGCAAAT
Source organism: Rhododendron vialii (assembly GCF_030253575.1). Taxonomy (NCBI): domain Eukaryota; kingdom Viridiplantae; phylum Streptophyta; class Magnoliopsida; order Ericales; family Ericaceae; genus Rhododendron; species Rhododendron vialii. Next base: position 1,543,329 of record NC_080567.1, read on the forward strand.
TCATGCCTGGGTTTGCCCCCCGAGTCTCTGGGGCTGAATGGGCATGAGACACATTCTTGTCTTTAGCAATACCCTGTCCTCCGTGAGGAGGCCTTTTGTCTGCCTTTTCAGGCCTGTTTTGGTGCTCCGCCAAAACGGCCCTTTGTTCCTTGTTCATTGGAGGAGTCGGTTCTCTTCCAATAACCACTCCTTTAGCCTTTTCTCCTGCCGGTGCAGGACTGTTTGACGAAGAATCCTGATAGAACACTTGTCGTGGTGGTGGTATTGGGTCCTTCAGACCTGTCTATTCATGGTCGTTGCCATAAACTCCGAACTGTGGTAGAACTTGTTGCTGAGGGACGAGTGGCAGCCTCTCCGTCATTGTGGCAATCATGTTATTGATTGCTAGAATCAAAGGCTCTATGGACTGAGACATCGTTTGTGACACGGTGTGAGAAATCTCCTGTCCTGCAAAAAACATGTCATTCTTGACACTATCCGTAGCGTCATGGAGATCTTGTGCATTGAGTTGAGGAGCAGCCTCCTTGAGCAGCGAAACGTCAAAAGCAACTCCTTCAGGACTGCCTGGAGGATTAGGCAGTGTTGGATCTGACGGTGGTGGATCTGATTGCGGCTGCTGATTCTTCTTTGGCGGCATGATTGAACCTTTGAACGACTAGGGTCCCACCAGGCATGCCAATGAAAACTCTCATTTTTGGCAAAGGCGTGAATGCGTTGAGCGCGGGCATGCCAAGACTTGTAGCGCCTAACTTTTGATGAAGATTCCCGTGAATCTTGACTTCTTACGTAAGAACGATTGCGTGTGACCCAAAGGTGTGAGACCTAGTTCTTTAAAAAAAAACGAGTAAAAATAAAAAAAATAAAAGGAAAAGTGAGTCTATTTTTTTTATGTGGACCCTTAATGTGATTTCCTAGAACTATTGGGTGTAGTTGTAAAAAAAAATGACTTTGTTGTGCTGTGTGTGCACGTGGCTTATATTGGATGAGTTAGTGTGCATATAGGATATGCATGGGTGAGGAGAGAGAGAACAAAACAAAAAAAAAGAAACAAACCTAGGACCAGAAAATTTGCCCAAGAGAAGAGGAAGTGAAGACTGAATTTCTAACTCTCAGATTGGTAAGTCATGTTTAAATTCTACTCGTAAATGTTTCTTTTTATGCTATCGAACTAAGCCCTAATACCCTGTTTTGTACATGGAAAGGAAATGAGAGATTCAAAATAAAAAAAAATGTTCTTTAAAGCTGAAAATGGTTGTGCTTCAGTTGAAATATCATCTAGGGATGCTGTAATTGAAGTTCTAACTGCTGTAAATAAACGTTAAGTGCTGAATTTCCTTGTAATCTGCTAGGGCGTTAGCCGAGATGCTAAATAATTGCCCAAGTGCTGAAACTGAGTTTATAGTTGCTGGAAATAAGAATTAGATGATGAATTTGACTAAGTTAGGGGATATGCTGTTGGATTTCTGTGATGTCTTGTGAAAATTGGACCAAAGAAGTCGTTCAAAGAAGAAGGGAATTTGGGTTGGTGTGAGGAGCAGGGAACGTGATTCTCCCATGGCTATTAGATGGGAATTTTATAATGTGTGGCAAGTGTACAAAAGTATATTGTAATACTAAGTTGTAGTTTGTTTAATCTGGTGGCTTTTGAGTCATGCAAACTGACTTGTTTTACTTCTTTTTCTTTCCTGTTCTTAAATGTGCTAAATGTTGTCTTGGGGTCTGTTTGGAAGGAGCATGATGCTAGAGTGATGGTTGCAATCCTTTCATTTTTATGAGTATCTTTATAATAATACTCATATGTGTTGAGTTATGTGTTGTACGCCAGGTTCAGAGGCGACGACGAGTACCGTGACTCCACGTAGGGAGTGAGCTCGTGTCGATACTTTTTTTGGCTGGACCTCGAGGTGGGTGTTCTTATTTTTAATAGCGGAAGATGAGACACTGTGTAGAGTTATTTTTCGTATTGAAATGGTTAACTTTTGGCTTTAGCTCCTAAGCGAGAATATAATCGTAGCCTTAGTGGCGTGGCCTTAGTGGCATTATTGAATATTGCCTTAGTGGCGTGAATAAATATTGCCTTAGTGGCGTGACGACTATTGCCTTAGTGGCGAAAAGAGTATTGCCTTAGTGGCGTTGATATGGAAATTGCCTTAGTGGCGTTATGAATATTACATAATGGAACGTTATTGTGGGCTGAATATTCTTGTTTAAATTGTTGATAGCACTTGTCTTTATTGCTTCTCTTATTACGGATAAGAACATTCACTGAGCGTGTTGATAGCTCACACCCCCACAGTGATTTCTTTTCAGGTGCGTGACGGCACGCGAGTCCACTGCAGAGTCTAGACAGGAGTTGTGTATATAGAAGTCTAGCTTTTTGACTCTTTTGATTATGTGCCTATTTTTGGAGCTTGTATATGTTGTAAATATATGTGGGCACGTCTTGTATGACAGTTGTTTCCATATATATGCAAGTTAAGTTTTTTTTTTATGAGTTGGATGCTTGGCTGGTGTTTTATTTACTGTATGAGTAGGGCCAAGGTGTGGGTCCATCCCATTTGGAAAATAATTTTAGTGTGGTGTTTTCCGGGATGGGGTGTGACAATTTTTGGTATCAGAGCCTATGGTTATTAGGTTCTGTAGACATTTTTGAGTCTAGAACTTGTAGTGGACCATAGGGAGTCAGTTGAGTTAGAGGTTAGTTTATCTTTGCTAGCATGATAAATATTGAACTGCAATGATATTTATTGCTTATCTTGAGTTCAATGGCAGATAAAGTTATGGATGGTCAGGAGAAAGATTCAGGGGGTCAAGCGGGTCAAGGTGAACTTAATACTCAAAGTCAATCAGATATCTTGCAGGCTCTTGCATGGATTATTGAGTTTCAAACGGGTGCACAAGCAAGCTCATCAAATCAGCCACGTAGTACCGTTTATGAACAGTTTATGAAACTTCAACCTCCAACATTCTCTGGTGGTGTGGAACCATTGGAAGCAGAGGAATGGCTAAAGAGGATGGAGTCTATTTTTGATGTCATGAGTGTTTCTGATGATCAAAAAGTTACTCTAGCCCCTTTCATGTTAAAAGATCAAGCTCGATTTTGGTGGGAAGCTACTAAAGGATTGTTGACTACACCAGCAATTGGGGAACCGGAGCCTTCAGTGCCGAAAAAGGTTACGTGGAAAGAATTTATTGCGGCCTTTAATGAGCAATACTTTCCTCTATTGTATCGCTATGATATGGAGCACGAGTTTTCAAGTTTGAGGCAAGGAAGTATGTCTGTTGCTGAATATGATGTTAAATTCATCAAATTATCTCGGTTTGCACCAGACTTAATCCGTACAGAGGATGCTAAGTGTAGAAGATTTCAGTTTGGTTTGGATCCCGACATTCGAGCTGGAGTTGCTACTCATGAAGCAAAAAGATATTCTGACTTGGTACACAAATCAAAGATTTCAGAAAAGAGTGTTAATGAAAAGAAAGAAAGGCAAGCACAATATAGGAGGGGTCGATTTGAGGCTGGATCATATAGACAGAGGTTTCAGGGATCTCAATTGAGCGGAGTGTAGGGTAGGCCACAACAGAATGTTCCATTTGGTGGTCACCAAGGTCAGAGTTCGCAGAAGCAACAACCTAGACAGCAAACCAGTGTTTCCTCAAGTAGTGGTACACGAGATATTACTTGTTTCAGTTGTGGAGCGAGTGGACATATGGCACGAGACTGTAAGGGAAAACAACAAGAGAGATGTTATCGTTGCAACCAACCTGGGCACAAGATTCGTGATTGTCCAGTGACATCTGTTTCTTCTCCATCGGTGGGTAGTGTGGCTGGTGGCAGTACAGCTTCATCTAGAACTCCTCAGAGAGGTGGAGGATCTTCCAGTGGACCTCGCACTCAGGCCAGAGTATTTGCTATGACTCGGCAAGATGCTCAGGCGACACCTGATGTTGTTATAGGTACACTTAATGTTTCTAGTAGGGATGCACATATTTTAATTGATCCTGGCTCTACTCATTCATATGTGTCCCTATCATTTGGCATGCATTTAAATCAGCCCCTTACATTATTAGATCATTGCTTATTTGTGTCTACTCCTATTGGGGAAGTGGTGTTGGTAGATGTGACATATAGGGGTCGTGTGGTACGTGTGGGTGAAAAAGAATTACTTGTGAATTTAGTGCCTCTTGACATACATGATTTTGATATAATATTGGGCATGGATTGGCTGGCGTCATATCATGCTTCTATAGATTGTTTCAAGAAAGAGGTAATATTTCAGGTTCCTAATGAATCTGAGGTTAAATTTTGTGGCGAGCGCAATGTTACTCCTACTTGTCTTATATCAGCAACTGAAGCCAGGAAATTGCTCAGGAAGGGTTGTGAATGTTATTTGGCGCATGTAATAGATACAGCAAAATTAGAGATTAAATTGGAGGATATTCCAGTGGTATGGGAATTTACAGATGTGTTTCCAGAGGAGTTGCCGGGAATTGTGCCGGATAGAGAGGTAGAGTTTTCTATTGAGTTACTTCCTGAGACTGCTCCTATATCTATAGCACCGTACCGAATGGCTCCTACCGAGTTGAAAGAATTAAAAATTCAGCTACAAGATTTGCTTGACCGAGGTTTTATTCAACCTAGTGTGTCGCCCTGGGGAGCTCCAGTGTTGTTTGTTAAAAAGAAGGATGGTACATTGAGATTGTGTATTGATTATCGTCAGCTCAATAAGGTAACAGTTCGCAACAAGTATCCCTTACCTCGGATTGATGATTTATTTGATCAGTTACAGGGAGCTACAGTGTTTTCAAAAATTGATCTCCGATCGGGGTATCACCAACTAAAAGTGAAAGATAGTGATGTTCCAAAGACTGCTTTTCGTACGAGATACGGGCACTATGAATTCCTGGTTATGCCTTTCGGGTTGACTAATGCTCCAGCCGTGTTTATGGACTTAATGAATCGGGTATTTCAGCCTTATCTTGACTCATTCATTATTGTCTTTATTGATGATATCTTGATATACTCACGAAGCAAGGAGGAACATGTGAAGCACCTACGCATTGCATTGCAGACTCTACGAGAAAAGCGATTGTTTGCAAAGTTTAGCAAATGTGAGTTCTGGTTGGATAGAGTGGTTTTCTTGGGACATGTGATATCTGGAGATGGAATTTGTGTTGACCCTGCGAAGGTGGAGGCTGTAGTTAAATGGGAATGCCCAACGAATGTCTCTGAGATTCGAAGTTTCTTGGGTTTGGCAGGTTATTATCGTCGATTTATTAAAGGTTTCTCAGCGATTGCTAGACCATTGACTAGATTGACTTAGAAAGCAGTGAAGTTTGAGTGGACTGACGCTTGTGAGCAGAGTTTTCAAGAGCTAAAGGCTAGATTGGTTTTAGCTCCAGTTTTGACTATTCCTTCTGGTGCGGGAGACTTTGTTATCTATAGCAATGCTTCACACCAGGGTTTGGGATGCGTGTTGATGCAGCGTGGAAAGGTTATTGCTTATGCTTCAAGACAATTAAAGAACCATGAACGTAATTATCCAACTCATGATTTGGAGTTAGCGGCAGTTGTGTTTGCACTAAAGTTGTGGAGACATTACTTATATGGCGAAGCTTGTGAGATTTTTACCGACCATCAGAGTTTGAAATATTTGTTTACACAGAAGGACTTGAACTTGAGACAAAGACGATGGATAGAGTTAATTAACGATTATGATTGCAGTATTCACTACCATCCTGGAAAAGCAAATGTTGTGGCAGATGCTTTGAGCAGAAAATCTTCAGGTAGATTGGCATGTGTTCAATGTACTCGTGTTGATATTTTTACCGAGTTAACTTTGATGGGTGTGCAATTAGCCATGACAAATACTAATGCTTTGGTAGCTCATTTTAGAGTGAGACCTCTATTGATTGATTGGATTCGGGAGACTCAATATCGAGATCGAAAATTGAAGAAGTTTATCGATGGAGTGAGAGATGGGACGCGGACAGACTTTGTTATTCGGGATGGGTTATTGTTATTTGAAAATCGATTGTGTGTACCTAGGGACCAAGCTTTGAAGAGAGAGATTTTGGAAGAGGCACATAGTTCAGCTTATACTATGCATCCGGGTAGTACCAAAATGTATCGTGATCTTAGAGAGCACTATTGGTGGATTGGGATGAAGAGGGAGATAGCTCAGTTTGTAGCTCGATGTTTAGTATGTCAATAAGTAAAGGCCGAGCATCAACGACCTGCAGGTTTATTGCAACCTATTCCTATTCCTGTATGGAAGTGGGAGCATATTACAATGGATTTTGTTACTGGACTTCCTCATTCTCAAAAAGGCTATGATTCTATTTGGGTGATTGATCGATTGACTAAGTCCGCGCATTTTCTACCTATTAATACCACATATACAGTTGATAAGTATGCTAAATTGTATGTTGATGAGATTATCCGTTTGCATGGGGCTCCAGTGTCGATTGTTGCCGATCGAGATCCTAGATTTACTTCCAGATTTTGGCCGAGTTTGCAACAAGCTATGGGTACTACTCTGAAGTTTAGTACAGCTTTTCACCCTCAGACTGACGGGCAATCTGAGCGGACTATTCAAACTTTGGAGGATATTTTGCGTGCTTGTGTATTGGACTTCAAAGGCAGCTGGGACGCTCATATGTCGTTGATGGAATTTGCTTATAATAATAGCTATCAATCTAGCATTGGTATGGCACCTTACGAGGCTTTATATGGTCGGAGGTGTAGAACTCCTGTATGTTGGAGTGAGGTTGGAGAAAGGTGGTTGTCGAAACCAGAGTTGGTTCAAGTCACTGTCGATAAAATTAAAGTGGTTCGTGATCGCTTGAAAATTGCACAAAGTCGCCAGAAAAGCTATGCAGATAAGCGGAGGAGAGACTTAGAGTTTGCAGTGGGTGATTGGGTGTTTCTTCGAGTATCACCATGGAAAGGGGTTATGAGATTCAAAAAGAAAGGCAAGTTGAGTCCACGATATATTGGGCCGTATGAGATCATTGAGCGGATTGGGTCTATGGCGTATCGCTTAGTATTGCCACTGGAGTTGAGTCGACTCCATGATGTGTTTCATGTGTCCATGTTACGAAAGTATATTGCGGATCCGTCTCATGTATTGACTTCTGAGCCAATAGAGCTAAAAGAGGATTTAACTTACGTAGAGCAACCGGTGGAAATTTTAGATCGCAGAGATCAAGTTTTGCGCAATACGACTATTCCATTGGTGAAAGTCTTATGGAAGAGTCACGCGATCGAGGAGGCAACTTGGGAGACTGAGGAAAGTATGAGAGCTCAATATCCACATCTATTTCCATAAGGTAAGTGAATTTCGGGGCGAAATTCTTTTAACGGGAGGATAATTGTGAGACCTAGTTCTTTAAAAAAAAACGAGTAAAAATAAAAAAAATAAAAGGAAAAGTGAGTCTATTTTTTTTATGTGGACCCTTAATGTGATTTCCTAGAACTATTGGGTGTAGTTGTAAAAAAAAATGACTTTGTTGTGCTGTGTGTGCACGTGGCTTATATTGGATGAGTTAGTGTGCATATAGGATATACATGGGTGAGGAGAGAGAGAACAAAACAAAAAAAAAGAAACAAACCTAGGACCAGAAAATTCGCCCAAGAGAAGAGGAAGTGAAGACTGAATTTCTATGTAACGCCCCGAATTTTGGGTACGTTAAAAAGGACATTTTATTGATAACATCAAATGGAGTCTGGCTCTTATTACAACAAAACTCCTACAAGAGTTCAATATTTACAAAAAATGAAGGGGGTTCTACGGTTCCTAACTACAGCTCCTCAGCTCCTCCATTCTTGCCAGCTCCTCAGCTCCAAAAGCCTCCACGGTGAACTGCTTACCCAGATCATCTACAAAATCTGACACATTATACCGGCGTCGCCACCCATATAATATGTCAGGGTCACCAAAAAGGCAACACCGTGAGCTACAAAGCTCAGTAGAGTAATCCCATACCCGCTAACCCATAACTTAAAACAAAGCTATAATACAACATCAATTTCCACATGATACATATATACGCAGCTAATCAATGACACATCCACATTCGTTAATCAACTATCGTTGGTGTCCAAGATTTTCTGTGTATCTCCTACGCGACTCGTCGTAGACCGTGTCATCATTATCATTTACAAAACAATCTTTCAAAAGCCATTTGTTTAACACAAAACATTTGCATTGGCTCCGTACCGCGGATAACCAAGCTACACACCCAACCTTTTTAAAATCATTTGCATTGGCTCCGTACCGCGGATAACCAAGCTACACACCCAACCTTGGTTCCGCCGCGCCGGGTTCCCAAGTATCCTCACAATGGTTCCGCCGCGCCGGGTTCCCATTGGCACACAAAAATATTTGCATTGGCTCCGTACCGCGGATAACCAAGCTACACACCCAAACCTTGGTTCCGCTGCGCCGAGTTCCCAAGTATCCTCACAATGGTTCCGCCGCGCCGAGTTCCCATTGGCACACAAAAATATTTGCATTGGCTCCGTACCGCGGATAACCAAGCTACACACCCAACCTTGGTTCCGCCGCGCCGGGTTCCCAAGTATCCTCACAATGGTTCCACCGCGCCGGGTTCCCATTGGCACACAAAAATATTTGCATTGGCTCCGTACCGCGGATAACCAAGCTACACACCCAACCTTGGTTCCGCCGCGCCGGGTTCCCAAGTATCCTCACAATGGTTCCGCCGCGCCGGGTTCCCATTGGCACACAAAAATATTTGCATTGGCTCCGTACCGCGGATAACCAAGCTATACCTCACCATGGTTCCGCCGCTCCGGGTTCCCATGGGAACGCACACAATTTAAAACCCTCGGTTCCGCCGCTCCGGGTTCCCGAGTATTCCCACAATGATTCCGCCGCTCCGGGTTCTCATTGGGTTTTTCAAAACACACCACACAATGGGCTACCATGTCCGGCCACATTGCGGTTTCCAAAACATCTCATTCTTTTCAAAACACGCCTTTTTATTAACCACACCCTAGGTGTCATGTTTCTACTTTCTTGGTTCTCGTGTCTCGTTTACATATAAAGACTCCGCGGTAGGACAAACGTAAGCAAGAATCATCCTAACAAGATCATCCAATTCTATATTACTCATTACGCTCAATTACTACTTATAGCATAACGCCACATGTACGGACGCCTTTGGAGTGTATCACTTATGCTTTATTCAAAGCACAACGCCACATGTACGGGGACGTCTTTGGAGTGAAATCACTTATGCTTTATCACATACCACAAGTAATACAAGCAACTCATATACGCATACTCATAATTATCTTAAAGATCAAAATACGAATACTTGGTTTCACATGGTAAATAACCTACGTATTCATCAAGTAAAAATGGTACCTACATTATACTTAGAGATAGTGTATATGGGATTCTACATATACGTAGAGATAGTGGACAAGGAATCCTACCTTACTTCTTGGCGGTAGTCGGCTACAGAAGGTTAGTCGGCTACGGAAAGTACGTCGGTGGTCGGGCGGAGTAACTTCCTACGGTGGTCTCAGGTAGCTTCGAAAGAGAAAGGTTTCTCTCGAAACTTCTACTTGACTATCACTACTCTACTTTATGGATCGAGAGGGTGGTCGAGTGGCGGTTTAGTGGCGGCCTAGGTTGAGTTTCTTGAAGAACTCAAGAACTACTCAAGAACATGAAGAACAAAAGAAAGAACAAAGAAAGAACATAATTTTTCTAGAGAGAGAAGTTGCTAGGTGAAGGTGTGAGTTCAATGCTTGGAATGGGGTCCTATTTATAGGAAAAATCTTGGCTCCCTCTCCCTCTCTAAGGCCGCCCCCCCCCCCCCCCCCCCCTCTCTCTCTCTCTCATTCTTCAATTTTTGACACTTGTCAAGCACTCATGGAAGGTCAAAGGCTAACCCTAGGCTTGCATGGCTAAATGGTAGGCTTGCATGGCTAGGATTTGTCCTTGGATTGGACTATGGGAGATTTGTTGCAAGGAAAGGAGACAAGAGTACAAGATTTGGTTTTAAACAAAGCATGGAGGTACAAATGGGGAGTTAAGTTTGGTTAGGGGAAAGATTCACCCATGGATTTGAAAGGACAATGGAAGATCAACCAATCTTCCTCTCACTTTCCTCCTCTCTCTCTCTCCTCTCTCCCTCCTCTCTCTCGGCACCTCTCTCTCTCTCTCGGCATCTCTCTCTCTCTCTCTCTCTCTCTCTCCTAGTACACTACACACATACATACATATATATATATATATAAATGCAAGAAAGAATAAGAAAGGTACAAAGTACAAGATTTACAAAATCAAGTAAGAATCTTAATTAAACACATGTTTCCAATAAATAAATAAACTAGTGTACTAATGTACTCTAGGAAGATCAACTCCCCAATAATTAATCCAATTGGGTACAAAACCCCAATACAAAATAATATTAAGGGTACTTTGGAAAATTTAGGCTTTAAAGGCTACTAAGTACTTTCAAAATAAAATATTGGTACTTCATCCCATGGGGTTTTTGAAAAAGACTAGTTTATTAAGCCCATGTACTTGGTTGAAAGAATAAGGCCATTACCCAATGGATAATAAATCCCCTAACATTTATTGTCCAATGGTCAATAGCTACTAGGAAACTTTTATTAGAAAAAATAATTAAAAGTACTTTTCAAAATATTTATAAATGTCAATCATAGTACTTTGTTTAAATCTTTCATTAAACCTTTTTAATATAAAGAATTGGATTTCTATTATCCAATGGATAATAGTTCTCCTAACTTTTATTGTCCAAAGGACCAAGAATAAAATCAAATTAATAAAAGGAAATAAATAAGTAATTTCTAGGGTTGAAAAAGGTTGACTAGTCAAATCAACTTTATTGGAAGGTTCCCTAGTCACATCGGTACTTTATTTGGTCAAAAGATTCTATTATCCAAGGGTTACTAACTTCCCTAGCGGTTATTACCCAATGGATAATAATTTCCCTTGCGGTTAATAACCATTGGACAAAAGAGTACAAGTACCTTTTATTTTAAAATAAGATTTTAAAAGACTACATGTACTTTTATAATAAAAAGTTTATTATGCAATGGACAAAAATTACCCTTGTGGTTATTAACCAATGGATAATGGAGGGGTGGAAGAATCCCCAATAAACAAAGAATAAATGTACTTTGCACATGTGTTTATAAACCCATTAAAATACTATATCTTGTACTTTACCAAAATATTTAAATGGGGGGCCTATTGTCCAATGGACAAAGATTACCCTAACCATTATGGACCAATGGGTAAAGGCAAAAGGTTCAAAAGTTTCAAAAGGTCCAAAAGGGTAAAAAGGTTCATCTAGTAACTAGGTGAGATGGTTGCTTGGTTCCCCCAACGAGTCGGTTGGAAATTAACTAAATTGGTCACGTAGGTTTTTCTAGTCAAGAGTTTAACCAAGGACCAAAATCTAACTACGACGAATATTAACAAGAAATCATATAGCCATTCAAGAGAAAATAAGTAATTTAAATAAAATTCAAATTTTTAACGAAATTTTTACTGACCAAAATTCAGGGTCGTTACATTCTAACTCTCAGATTGGTAAGTCATGTTTAAATTCTACTCGTAAATGTTTCTTTTTATGCTGTCGAACTAAGCCCTAATACCCTGTTTTGTACATGGAAAGGAAATGAGAGATTCAAAAAAAAAAAATGTTCTTTAAAGCTGAAAATGGTTGTGCTTCAGTTGAAATATCATCTAGGGATGCTGTAATTGAAGTTCTAACTGCTGTAAATAAACGTTAAGTGCTGAATTTCCTTGTAATCTGCTAGGGTGTTAGCCGAGATGCTAAATAATTGCCCAAGTGCTGAAACTGAGTTTATAGTTGCTGGAAATAAGAATTAGATGATGAATTTGACTAAGTTAGGGGATATGCTGTTGGATTTCTGTGATGTCTTGTGAAAATTGGACCAAAGAAGTCGTTCAAAGAAGAAGGGAATTTGGGTTGGTGTGAGGAGCAGGGAACGTGATTCTCCCATGGCTATTAGATGGGAATTTTATCATGTGTGGCAAGTGTACAAAAGTATATTGTAATACTAAGTTGTGGTTTGTTTAATCTGGTGGCTTTTGAGTCATGCAAACTGACTTGTTTTACTTCTTTTTCTTTCCTGTTCTTAAATGTGCTAAATGTTGTCTTGGGGTCTGTTTGGAAGGAGCATGATGCTAGAGTGATGGTTGCAATCCTTTCATTTTTATGAGTATCTTTATAATAATACTCATATGTGTTGAGTTATGTGTTGTACGCCAGGTTCAGAGGCGACGACGAGTACCGTGACTCCACGTAGGGAGTGAGCTCGTGTCGATACTTTTTTTGGCTGGACCTCGAGGTGGGTGTTCTTATTTTTAATAGCGGAAGATGAGACACTGTGTAGAGTTATTTTTCGTATTGAAATGGTTAACTTTTGGCTTTAGCTCCTAAGCGAGAATATAATTGTAGCCTTAGTGGCGTGGCCTTAGTGGCGTTATTGAATATTGCCTTAGTGGCGTGAATAAATATTGCCTTAGTGGCGTGACGACTATTGCCTTAGTGGCGTTGATATGGAAATTGCCTTAGTGGCGTTATGAATATTACATAATGGAACGTTATTGTGGGCTGAATATTCTTGTTTAAATTGTTGATAGCACTTGTCTTTATTGCTTCTCTTATTACGGATAAGAACATTCACTGAGCGTGTTGATAGCTCACACCCCAACAGTGATTTCTTTTCAGGTGCGTGACGGCACGCGGGTCCACTGCAGAGTCTAGACAGGAGTTGTGTATATAGAAGTCTAGCTTTTTGACTCTTTTGATTATGTGCCTATTTTTGGAGCTTGTATATGTTGTAAATATATGTGGGCACGTCTTGTATGACAGTTGTTTCCATATATATGCAAGTTAAGTTTTTTTTTATGAGTTGGACGCTTGGCTGGTGTTTTATTTACTGTATGAGTAGGGCCAAGGTGTGGGTCCATCCCATTTGGAAAATAATTTTAGTGTGGTGTTTTCCGGGATGGGGTGTGACAAAAGGTTAAAGATCACAATGTGGTTCGTTGCTTGCCACACGGTCGTGGACTTAAAATTTCCCAGTCGTATAGGAAATGGACGTAGAAACGTGAATTTTATTACTCCGGGATAATAAAGTTTGGTTACAAGAAAAGTAAAAATCCAAACTACTTGAAAAAGTGAGTTTGAATGGGGTTTGAGCACGAGGTACTCGATAAACTACTTTGCTGAAAGTAGGAAAGTATGCTTCGCTGGGAAGGCTTTGGTTGTAAGCATTGAGCTTTGATTGGTGTTGGACCATTTTTTCATCTTCGATTCTGCTATAAATAGGCGCTGCAACATGCTGATTCAGGCCTAAATCCGAATTCTTCATTGCACCATTAGCTGACATGTGTCCCATGATGCTCCACTTTTCATGCATGTTTGATCATGGGTAGTTTCTGGCAATTTGGAAGATCATGAGTGACATGGCAAGCAACTCCCCACTATCCCTCTTTTCATGCATTTGACACATGGCCAATTGACTTGGTCAATTGGCCTTTGAACTTGGAGGGAAATAACCACCTCGGCAGCAACCAAACCCCTAAAAACGTGGGCCGCACCTCATGGATCAGATCTGCTCCTTTCTTCATGGGCCCAACTGTGGGCTACCTTCCCAAAAAATCATGGGCCGTGCTCTTCTCATGGGCTGCGTTCTTCTTGGGCCCAAATGGGAAAAGCTCATGGCCCAATACTTAATCGCCAATCAATTACCTAGCTTCGGCCCAATTTAATCAAAGAATTAATTAAATGGCCAATCACGGCTAGCCCGATCCGTGGTGCCAAAAATGGGCATAAACAGGAGGACACTACGACACCTATCTATACCTGCCACGAGCGGATTAGACTTAAGAGTCCCGGTCCCTAGGGATTCCTCCCAAAATGCCTATATAAAGATCACACCTCCACTGTAACGACCCGGATTTTCGACCCAATTTTTTTTAATACAAATTTATATTGTTAAATTCCTAATTCAATAACTGATTAGATTGAATAATTAAAATATATTATTATGTGTACAATTGATATTATTTGCACTATTGTATAAGATATATATTTAAACTTTAGATATACAGGGAATCAGGGATTCATATTCATCTCTTATCTTTCCTATCTAAACCCTAACTAGAACTCTATTCAAACTAACACTCCACTTCTCTCTCTCACATCCTATACATACACGCGTCTATATACATTCTCACCCTATACATACACGTGTCCACATACATTCTCACCCCATACATACACGCGTCCACATACATTAGAATTAAAGAAAATCCCACCAAATGTGGCACTTGTCCCATATCCCTCTTATCATTATCAGTATTCCTCTCCTTCAATCTCCTTCCTTATTCCACCACGTCCATACTTATCCTCTCACCTTCTCACTACCTTATTCTCTCTCATTATACATACCCACATAAATCCAAAAATTGAACACCAGTATATTATTTCACTCCCAATTCTATTGTTGAGTCTAGAAGAGAGAGAGAGAGAGAGAGAGAGAGAGAGAGTTGTGGCCATGGGTGTGTGCGCACCGTGAGTTTCGTGGGCACACCGACGCTGCGGGCCCTATCGGAGTGCCGCCAGACGCCGCCTCGAGATTTCAGAACCAATACGGCGATCTACGAACACCGTACAACACTTATCCGGATTTAGAATCACGTTTGAGGTAGTTTTCCGGAAACCCGAAACCTTAATCTGCATTTTAATGGAGTTAGGACTTAGATTTAAAATTTATTGAAGATAATGACTTGCTGTTAAATTGTCAATTTATTTTTAGTCATATTTATATTAAAATTTAGTCCGATTGTGCTGGAATGATTAGTGTTATACCCTGTGAAAATTTATGATCGTTTAACAAATGTTTGATTGTGAAATTACTATTAATGATGCATTGTTGATTTGTATTTGAGTGGACTTTTACGTGTTTAATAAATTATTGGGGTAGATAAATGTTTATGAAATATTAACAAGAATATTTTATTAGTAAAAATTTATTTAGATTGTAAACAAAAAATATTTTAGATTATATATTAGTTCATCTTTAACTCTAATAAATATGCACTAGAATAGCCTCGCATAATTTTGTTGTTATGAAAATCTCATATTAATATTTAATATAGTTAGTAAATACTAAATTTAGAAATAAGTATTTTCCAATAAAAAATTAGTTTGTAAAATCTATGAATAATATGAGAGTTAAAGATAATGTTTAAATAGTAGAAATGTTTTATAAAATTTCTAAACGAGAGAAATAGACTTAATTTTAAGTGTAGTAATTAATTGTTTGACTGAATATTATTTTGTTACTCGAATGATTAGTTCTATGACAGGATTAATTTTATCGCATAGTTATGTGTTGTTAGCATGTTAGTACTTTTAGTTGAAATGTTGAACCGTGTGATATTTTTGTTGTGGGTGTAGATTGGACAAATAGGTTCCCTGGGTGGTTACGAGTAGTGATTCACGTAGACGATGTTAAGTAATGGAAATTGGTAAAGTGTTGAAAGTGTGATTGTGTGGATTGTGATTTGAGCCATGGTGATGGTAAGGGTAACCAATGGGGCCCTGTGTTGAAATGGGTTACCTGCGGGGCCCGGTGTTGTGACACTAACGTATGATACGTCATGGGAAGTTTCTCTTCGAGGAAGGGAATGGGTCCCATGAGACGGTTATAGTTAGTGAGACGCTAATGTATGATACGTCATGGAAAGTTTCTCTTTGGGGAAGAGAATGGGTCCCATGAGACGATTATAGTTAGTGAGACGTTAATGTATGATACGTCATGGGAAGTGTCTCTTTGGGGAAGAGAATGGGTCCCATGAGACGGTTATAGTTAGCGTGGGGTAGTGGATGTCCGACCCTAATGTACGATTCGTCATGGGATGACTCGATCCTCCTTTTATGGTCTTAAGTGAGAACATTCTCAGTACATAACTTAGTTGCGATCACCTAGGACCCTGGTACAGGATAAGCAGGAGGAAGGGTGGACCCATGAGACGGTTGTAGTTAGTGGATGTGGGAGGAAAGGATCTCGTGGAGATGATCCTTAGATTACATGTAAGATGATGGATAGTAAAGAAAAAGACGATGTGTTATTATTTTGTACCTTCTGTGTGTTATGAATTATTATATTGTTGATCTGCATACTGTGGTATTGGGTTTTAGGATTTCTACTTGGTGAATTATCACTCAGGATACGTTTGTATCCTGGCAAATTGTTTGCTTCGGCGTTCAATTTGCCAGAGTGTGTAGGATTCCACAGTGGAGCAGTTGATATAGGTGGGACCCCTGGAATGGAGTTTGGGCCAACGTTGCTTGAGATCTGTATTAAGACTAGAGTTGCTCTGAAGATGTTTAAATATGTTAGATTCTTTTTTTGTATTTTTTTAATGTACATTTTGTATAACGACAAATAGGGGCCTAGTAGTTTATAAAATTCAGTTTATTTTAGGGTTAATGCTTCCAAAATTTCTTAGAAAATCGGGGCGTTACCTCATAAAGGTATGCAATACTACAGAACTCATACTCAGTCCATACTCTATTCTAAAGCAAATCGACTAACTTAGGCATCGGAGGGGTGATGGCAAAAGCCACACCGGTGCCCATAGCTTTTCCGTTTTGTATTGCAGGTCGTTAATCGAGCACGCAGGAAGCCGTTTCATCCGCTGGGGGACTAGATGGATGGTTGAGGTACCCCTCCTCCAGAGGTGGCCAAAAATCGCTTCTTCAGTTGGCACCATCGATGGGAAAACGAGATATCATTCTCGACCCTTCACGGTGAACGGTTTCCACAATGGATATTTGATTAACGGCTTCAGAAAATCATATTCAATCGCGTCCAGAAAGCCACCAGAAGGATACCTCACCCATCATGACTCGATCTAGTGGCATTCGCCGCCTGAAACAAGCTGATACTATGCAAGTAGTAATCAAACCCTTGCAAGATCAAGTGGAAGTTTTAACCCAAGGGTTAACGGATGCGACACAAATGAATATGGAGTTAAACGAATAACTCACCAATTTGGACGAAAGTCCATGATAAGTATGGTAGACCTAAGGAGGTCAGCACTACAAGAATCACAGACCTGGGGAGTAGAAACCAGTCTTACTTGGACCTCTCTGGGTTATCTCATCTGAAGCAAAAGTCAGAGTATGCCAGCTCCGCTCATCAGACGAAGTTGTCATAAGGTCCAAGGACCAGCTCTGATCCATAGCTATAAAGGGAAGGGTAATATTCTTAATATTATCCAAAGAATATACTTATTCCAATAAAGATATCCCAATGGGATAAGGAAAGACCCAAATCCTAAGGGATAAAGGATATGCCATCAAACAAGATAAGCACAAAACATCCCTGATATATGTAATCAGAGATGTATAAGGATTCCTAGCTAAGGCAAGACCCCTCATTCCTCAAAGAGGAAATCCGAAATCTACGAGATACAGTCCTACAAGGACTCAATATTCCTCAAAGAGGTAATCTGGAATCTACGAGATACAGTCCTACAAGGACTCAACCTCCAATCAAAATGCCTATAAATACAATAGTAGAACTTCAATGAAGGGCATCGGAGGGTGGTTGGCAAGCCACCACACCGGTGACTTGAGCTCTTGCTTTGTTTTGCAGGATCAGGTCGGAGCTGAAGACAATGCTGATTCATCAGTCTACTTGAAGAACAAAAAAGGGATGGTAATACCAATCCCGAAAAGAGGCGGTAGAGTCGCATCGAGAGAGATCAAAAATCTCTCCCAAGAAGCCCTTCTATGGAGGTAAACCCAAATCGAGGGGCTGATTAAACAAGTTAAAGGGAAAGCTACCACTGCCATGGAAAAGTTAATCCAAGTCACCGATTCTCCCTTCACGGCCAAAATAATAAGGCCCTTGCTCCAAAGGGAGTTCGAGATGCCGCAGATGAAACATTCAATGGCACCATGGACCATTGGATCATTCAGAGACATATAAGTCTCTAACACATCTCTAGGCAATACCAGATGAGGTCATGTGCCGAGCCTTCCCTAAGGGGAAGCGCGCTCCCGAGATTTAACAAGCTCTAACAGAGTAACATAAGCAACTTCAAAGAGCTTAGTGAGAGCCTTGCAGGTTACTAATGGCTAATGTCATAGCAAACCAGCAACCCACCTCCTTACCATAAAGTAGGATAAGTGGAAATTGTTGCATGACTATATGTTTACACCCATTTTTGGCACCCAGTCCTGAGCAAGTGTTAGAAGGCCATTTAGTTATCTTTTAATTAAATTGGGCCAATAGGTACAGATGTATCGAACTAAAATTAATGGGCCAAAGCAGTCTTGGTTGGGCCTAATTAATGTTTAGCCCATTTCGGTCTAGAGTTTGGATTTGTGGGCTCTGGGCTATATTCTTAAAAGATCAAAGTGAGGCCCAGCCGGTTTGTTATGGGAATAAGGCCTTGTATATTTTTAATTTGTTCAAAAGGCCCAAGACCGTGGTAGTTAAAATGGCATTCTGGAAGGATCCCATGAAAATAGGAGAATGGGATCGTGGGGGTTAAAAATTGATTGGCCATTTTAACCATTTGACTGGGTCAAAATGGCCACTACTCTTTGATTCCCACAGAAATAGATGGTTGAAGAAATCCACTATCTCTGATAACTGCCCATGATCAAAGAAGCACATGTGCATTACTCTAATAACTTCCCATAACCGTTGCATTATGGAGGGAAAATTGGGAGATCATGGGACACTTGTCTCCACGAGGTGAAGACAACAAATCCTCTTGCATGCAAAACCGTGGATGTTCTTTGCCTATAAATACTAGAAGTCAAGAAGAAAAAAGGGTCCACACACCAATCAATCTCAATGCTTAAAACCAAAGCCTTCCCAGCAAAGCAACTATCTCATTTCTATCTCTCTTGTACCCCAATTTTGTTATTACGACATAACAAAGTTATTCCTATCTCTCTTGTATCCCCAACTTTATTATTACGATATAATAAAGTTATTCTATGTTGTTACTTCTTTTCCTACACGGTTAAGAAATTATTAAGTCCTCGTTCATAGAGGCAAAACCATGAACCAACACTGCAATCCAGCCCTTAGGTTTGCAGCACTTTCGCCCTCACGGTTAAGAAGTCAGAAAAGGGGCACTCAGTCCTTTATGTTGGATGCAACAAGTTCTGGCACGCCGCTCAGTCCTTGAGCCACTTCGGAGCCGAAACACTATACCACCAGATGGATAACATGGATGACAATGTCTCCATAAGCAGCCTGCATAACTAGGCTAAGCTCCGGTCAATTCCTTATTCAGGAACCCAAGGTGATCCTAACCTTAATGTCAATCACAGACATAGCACAGCTACGCAGTAAAAGAAGTTTAGGAAAATTTCCAAGCTCACAAACGTAGCATAGCTATGCACTAAAAGAAGCTTAGGAAAATTTTCAAGCTCACAGACGTAGCACAGCTATGCATTAAAAGAAGCCAAGCTCACAGACGTAGCACAGCCAAGCAACAAAAGAAGCTTAGGAAAATTTCCAAGCTCACAGACGTAGCATAGCCATGCAACAAAATAAGCTTAGAAAAATTTCCAAACTCACAGACGTAGCATAGCTATGCAGTAAAAGAAGCCAAGCTCACAGACGTAGCACAACTATGCATTAAAAGAAGACTGATAAGTAGAATACACTTAAGGAGCTCAGCACTACCAGGCCTGCAGACCTGGGGAGTGCAAGCTAACTCTCACTAAACCTCCTATGAGGGCCAACAGAGAATGGGGCAATGACCTTCCAGCTCCGCCTTTCAAACGAAGCAGAAGGAGGGAGTCCA
Source organism: Rhododendron vialii (assembly GCF_030253575.1). Classification (NCBI taxonomy): domain Eukaryota; kingdom Viridiplantae; phylum Streptophyta; class Magnoliopsida; order Ericales; family Ericaceae; genus Rhododendron; species Rhododendron vialii. The sequence continues at coordinate 1,563,218 of NC_080567.1, forward strand.
AGGACCAGCTCTGGTCCCTAGCTCCCGTGAGAAGCGTAACGTCCACGGTATCCCAGAAAGATAAAAGATAAACTTAATCCGGTAAAAATGCCACGGCAGGAAGGATAAACCCTAAAAGGTAGGGTAAGGTTAAGATAAGCCCAAAATGCCAGAAATATGCATAATCATAGTGGACTATGGGATTCCTAGCCCTGGCAGGAAACCTGTGGATTCCTAGCTAAGGCAGGACTCCACACTCCTCAAAGAGGAGATCCGGAACCTACAAGGTATAGTCCTACGAGGACTCAAACTCCGATTGTAATGCCTATAAATACGACGGTAGAACACCAATATACGGTACACAACTCTAACGCAGAGAACTCCCGTTCCTTTATAACAAGTTTTCTACTGACTTAGGCATCGGAGGGTGGTAGGCACGCCACCACACCGGTGACTCAAGTTATCAGCTTTGTTTTGCAGGTCTAGGTCAGAGCTGTTGTCAAAGCTGCTTCATCAGCTAGCACCGTCTGTGGGAAATGATTTTTTCCTTATGGTGAACGGCTTTGTATGGTAGAGACCCGATCAAGCAGAACAACAATGGCTTCAGATCCCGAACGAACGGGTATCGACGATGCCGCAAAGGCCGCCACTGCTGCGAAAACTGCCATAGCAGCTGAAGTAGCAAAAGCCGCCAGGGCCGTTGCCATCGCCGAGAAAGCCGCTAAAGCAGAAGAAAGAAATTAGATGACCCTAGAAGCATTTGCCTATATGCAAGAGTAGATAAAAACTTTAACTCAAGGGTTACAGACTACAAGGCAGGAAAATGCAAACTTACGAAAGCAAATCTCCGAGTCAAGTATCCCGAGACTGCAAAACAGTCGCCATGAAGACGACGAGGACATAGAGGAAGGCAAATCCAGTGAAAAGGAAAGCCAAAATCAAAGAAAGTATAACAAGCCACCCCTAGAGAAGTCGCCCCACGAGCAGAAGGCGATACTTAAGATGCAAAACCAAATCGAAGGATTAATGAAGCATGTCAAAGCAGAAACCCCTACCACGGTAGAGGAGTTGGTGCAAAACACGGATTCACCTTTCACACCTGAAGTCATGGGGCGCCCCCTTCCAAGGAAGTTTAAAATGCCCCAATTGGAAACATTTAATGGCTCCACGGACCCATTAGATCATCTGGAAACATATAAATCCTTGATGCACTTGCAAGCAGTGCCAGACGAAGTAATGTGTCGGGCGTTCCCAATTACCCTCAAAGGAAGTGCCCGAGCATGGTTCAACAAACTCCCACCGGGAAGTATACATAGCTTCAAAGAGCTTAGCACAAGCTTCGTAAGTTACTTCATTGCTGGCCAGCGCTACGGCAAACCAGCAACACATCTCCTGACGGTAAAACAAGGAAGATTGGAATCATTAAGAGAATACACCACAAGGTTTAATAAAGAGGTGGTCCAAATAGATGAAGCTGACGATAACATGAGCATAACTGCATATATTGCTGGGTTGTATTCAGGGCAATTCTTATACCTTGTGTCTTAAGAGCCACCAAAAACCATGGCAGAGCTTATGCTCAGAGCTCAGAAGCACATGAAAGCGGAGGAAGCTATCTATGCAAGGCGTACACGTGATGGTTTCGATCCTTAGGTAGGACCATCACAACTTGGTGAATTCCACCCAACAGACAAAAGAAGCAGAAAAGTAAAACCAAAATTTTATTAATAAATCCACACCCTAAGGGGTGTGGACAGCTTTTTACATAAACAACTTTGTGGGTAAACCCACAAAGTTACAGCCTAATCACTACCTCCCTCCCTTGGAGGGGAGGGAATAGGAGGTGCCGGCTGCCCTCAGAAAGCTTCTAGCTGGTCCCAGTTGGCTATTAGCACCATGCAGACCGTCTTCTCCATGACAAAAATAGATTCTGCCATGGGCTTCATCTTTGAAGCCAGCCCATCAATGGCTGCCTTCAGATTTTGCAGTTCTTGACGCAAGTCAGAGGTTTGCCCTTCGTTCGCCATCACGAGATGAGAAGTAATCTCTAAGACTTATTGGTATTTATAACAAAAGATAGACAATTCATTAACCGCTTGCCGAACCAATTAGCACGATCATAATCAAAGCTGTGGGTAAAATCGCCACTTCAAACTGCTTAGAATAATGGGAAGTTAAACATCCGATTACCTCGGGCAGTTGAAACGACTGCTTTCAAATTAAAGCAACAAATTTAAAACCCCAAGGGCTAGTCTGGTATGTTATAAGCACGTAATTAATTTGACGTAGCACAGCTATGCAGAATAAAGAGCTCAGGCATAAGATCCAAGCTCATCGACATAGCACAGCTATGCAAAATAAAGAGCTCAGGCATAAGATCCAAGCTCATCGACGTAGCACAGCTATGCAAAATAAAGAGCTCAGGCATAAGATCCAAGCTCATCGACGTAGGACAGCTATGCAAAATAAAGAGCTCAGGCATAAGATCCAAGCTCATCGACGTAGCACAGCTATGCAAAATAAAGAGCTCAGGCATAAGATCCAAGCTCATCGACGTAGCACAACTATGCAACATAAAGAGCTCAGGCATAATATCCAAGCTCATTGACGTAGCACAGCTATGCAAAACAAATAGCTCAGGCATAATATCCAAGCTCACAGACGTAGCACAGCTATGCAAAATAAAGAGCTCAGCCATAATATCCAAGCTCATTGACATAGCACAGCTATGCAAAACAAAGAGCTCAGGCATAATATCCAAGCTCACAGACGTAGCACAGCTATGCACTCTACGAAACTGTAATTCACCCAATGAATACCCACGGGAAAATCAAATAAGCGTCTCAATTGTTTGAATACAAACGATGAACACACTTAGGGGAGTAGGACGTAGTATATCCATACAACAAAAAGCACAAAAAGCAAGGATTCAAATCAGAACTCCTAGCCCAACGGGCACATGAATCTGCAAAAGCAAAACACAAAGACTATATGGAATTACCATAGCACAAAATGAAAGTATTCCTTCAATCACCTATACCTGTCATCCAAAACAGCCTCTAACAGGCTCCAAAAATGATCTCATTAAGATCATCACCAGCAACCATCAAGTCAAGAGTTAAGGCCAAACCTAACGGCCACTCCTAAAGAAACACAGTCAAACATACGAAAGTATTGAAAGATGTTTAGTTACAGACCCAAATGAATTCAAAGTTTCAAAGTCCCAAGGTAGGACTGTCAACAGCCTACCCATCACCAGATGATAGGCCAGGAGGTGTTACCGCTGAAACTGGAGATTCAAGAGGAAGAGAGACTTTCTCTGGAGATTGGAGAAGGGATACAATTGCTGAACTCGGAATGGATGTATCTTTGGACGCTGCATCATCACCTTCCTCTTCCTCCCTTCGCCCCCCGTCAAAGCTAGAGGGCCCCTCTTCATCATCAACTTCAAATTTGGAAAGGCTAAGGCCGCTCGGCTCCTCATGGCTTCGAGCCCATCAAAATATTGTTGAGTTATGTCCTGACGGTACTCAGGGGACTGCAGGAAGAGTTCAATGGCTTCCCTTCGAGCATTCTTCACCTTCTCAAGCATCCCCTGGCTCATAACCCTGTATTTCTCCATCTCCACGTCCCATTCAGAAATCTTCTGCTCCAAACTTCGAGCAGCTGCCACGGCAGTATCTCTCTCCACCTCTAGCTCTTTCCTTAACTTCAAAGCAACGTCTCTCTCGGTTGTAGCCTTTTGAAGCTCGGCAGTCATGGAGGCACCTTGTTTTGTAAGTTTAAAGTTGGCCTCCGTAAGGGTAACCATCTGCTTGCCCAAGCTATGGCTCTGAGAGGTAAGATATCGACCATGGGCCGCAGCCTGCCAGAACAGAAAAAGAGTCAGAAAAGAAAAGCAACAGATCATAAAATGATAAGCCAGAGAAAGGGAGCATACCATGGCTAACTCAACTAACATCTACTCCCCAACCTCTTGAAGGGACATCTCCCCCATCAACTCTTTATCAGTAGTATAAAGCAACTCAAAAACACGCTTAAGAGCTTCGTGACTGTCACCCAAAATGGAAGGACCAACAGAGACCTTCGACTTCTTTGCAGAAGGAGTACTTCCCACTATTGTGCCCCTCGCTTTTCTCTTTAAATTCTCAACATCTTCGTTGACAGTTTGCTCGACTGCCAAGTCAGGAGCAGGATTGATGAGGAGGTCAACATCCAAGAAACTTTCAACATTCAACTCTTTCTGAAGATGAGAGCTTTTTCTTTTCGGAGCTACGGCCCCGGGCGACTACCTGGACCTCTCAGCTTTCAATTGGGCCAGTAGGGCTTTGTCCATCTTGGGTGCCATCTCTTTACCTTCACCTTCTTCTTCTGAAAAGGAAAGAAGTAAAAGCAATATGAAAATCAGCTAGAGGCATAGTAGCAAACCAAAATAGAAACTACCTCTAGAGAGTGCTAAGGCCTCACGAGTAGTCTCTGGGCCCAACAAATATGCGGCCAACGACTCTGAAGTCACAAGCAATTCCCAACTGTGAACTGAGTAGCCCCTGGCTTGCTGCAGCTCTGCTTCCAGGGAAGGGCTCAAAGGAAATGGGACTTTAGCTGCCAAAATAAAAGCAAATCGTGAGTATATGGATTAATTTGTAAAGACAACGAATTATAGAAAAGCAATGGCTTACAATTTGTAATGGGAATTCCCCATCTACTGGGAATTCGAGGAGTATATGTTCCAATCTCCCAATTAGGAAGCTCCCAACCGTCACCGCCAACAAAAAAGAATTTATCTTTCCAATTTTTACTCACAGTAGGAAGCTCTATGACTAGCTCCCCTCCACCAGGCCTCTTCGCAAAATAAAACCACTTAGAACCTCCGGGGGCTTCTTTAACGGAAAAATGGTTCAAGAAAGGTCCTTTCGTCAAAGAAATCTGCCCATCAGACATTGCTCCCCACAGCGCGGCACAGCCTATTAAGAGGCGCCAAGAATTGGGACAATCTGGCCAGGTGCCAAACCAAAAAAACTCAAGATATCACTACGGTGGGCAGGGGCAGGCGCAAACCCCCTTCTAAGGAACCAACATAAAGGCAAGTCCCATTCTCGACAAAAGAACAAGCTCGTTCTAACCCAGAGGGTTTCCTAAGGGAAACAGATTCTGGAATAGAATATCTAACTCTGAGAGCAGCTAACTCTTCATTAGTGATAGTGGAGGGAATGTTAGAGGTAGAGAAAGCGGGAATCCAACGAGAACCCCTTGACAAAGAAGCAGGGGGCGATGGATGTCTGACACAGCTAGACTGACCCTTGTCAGGCGAAGCCCTAATATTACTACGACGATGCATCGAGACCTCTTCTTCTATGGTCGACTCTGCAGCATTAAGAATCGACGAAAAATTAATGAAACCTTCCGCCATTAAGGTTCCGACAGCGAACCGTGGGTACAAAGAAGCAGATAGATAAAAGAGGTCGCAGAAAACCCTATTCTGAAGAATAAGAGAGTAGGGTGCAAAATCCTATATAATTGGAGAATGCAAATTGATACAAGAAAAACCAATCAACCTAGCACAGATAAACTCCCCAGGACTAACCCGCTTCGGGTCAGTAATTTCTATACTAGAAGAAGGATCCAGCATAAAAACGAAGAAAGAATGGCAAAGAGAGAGGAAGCGTACCTACGGGGGATGAGCTCTAACGGGATGACGGAGAAGAACAACAAAGGAAAGTCTCACACTGAAATCGCTTGAGAAGATTCGAACGCCGCTCTAAAGATGGGTGATCAAAGCAGAGGGAAACCTAAAAGATCAGCACTAGTCCCGAGAACGGCTCCTGGATCTTCGTCGTCCACCTCTTGAAACCGAAGTAGCAAGAAATCTCGTCACCTATCCCATGATGGGACCCGCGTGTTTAAAACTTTCTGAAGAATAGAAAAGAGCAGTAATCGCCATTTGAGCTTTTCCAATGTTCCCAACCTCTAAAGTGAACCTGGAGCTTAGGAACAGGGGAGTACCTGATAAGTAGAATACACTTAAGGAGCTCAGCACTACCAGGCCTGCAGACCTGGGGAGTGCAAGCTAGCTCTCACTAAACCTCCTATGAGGGCCAACAGAGAATGGGGCAATGACCTTCCAGCTCCGCCTTTCAGACGAAGCAAGAGGAGGGAGTCCAAAGACCAGCTCCGGCCCCTAGCTCCCGTGAGAAGCGTAACGTCCATGGTATCCCACGAAAGATAAAAGATAAACTTAATCCGGTAAAGATGCCACGGCAGGAAGGATAAACCCTAAAAGGTAAGGTAAGGTTAAGATAAGCCCAAAATGCTAGAGATATGCATAATCATAGTTGACTATGGGATTCCTAGCCCTGGCAGGAAACCTGTGGATTCCTAGCTAAGGCAGGACTCCACACTCCTCAAAGAGGAGATCCGGAACCTACAAGGTATTGTCCTACGAGGACTCAAACTCCGATTGTAATGCCTATAAATACGACGGTAGAACACCAATATACGGTACACAACTCAAATGCAGAGAACTCTCGTTCCTTTATAACAAGTTTTCTACTGACTTAGGCATCGGAGGGTGGTAGGCACGCCACCACACCGGTGACTCAAGTTATCAGCTTTGTTTTACAGGTCTAGGTCGGAGCTATCGTTAAAGCTGCTTCATCAAAGATGTAGCACAACTATGCATTAAAAGAAGCCAAGCTCACAGACGTAGCATAGCTATGCACTAAAATGAAGCTTAGGAAATTTCCAAGCTCACAGACATACCACAGCCATGCAAGAAAAGAAGCTTAGGAAAATTTCCAAGCTCACAGACGTAGCACAGCTATGCAGTAAAAAAAGTTTAGGAAAATTTCCAAGCTCACAGACGTAGCACAGCTATGCAGTAAAAGAAGTTTAGGAAAATTTCCAAGCTCACAGACATAGCATAGCCTTCAAAGCTCAAATACATAGCACTCCCCATGGTCGACAAAGCAAAAATGGGCCACGGCTCTTGACAGCTCCTTGCTCTAATGCCACGGAAAATCCAAATGCGCACTGAATGACGACAGTCCTTAAGAGGCGATGGTAAAAGGGGCAACCAGTCATAGGGCCAACGGCCCACAGGACACAATTACACAATCTACAAGTGTTAAGCTATTTTTCCAACACCTTAACACTCGGGGGAGTAGGAAGTATGGCTAGCTCAAAAGCTTAAAGAGCTTTGGAAGCAAGCCTGAGCTCAACCGACAAAGCTTACCCAGCCATAAAAAGCTTATGGAGCTTGAACAACCAATGGGTAAAGCCCACTCCCAAGGGAATTAAATCCTGAAAAAAATTGGGCACGGCCCACATACCTCAACCAAAAGTCAAAAGCAACACAAGTGTTAAAAATTTAAGCATGACCAACAAGCCTGCTCGGTCACAGCTCAAGGCCCCAAAATTAGACTAAGCAAAAAGTCAAATTGAGCAACCAAGGTCTGCTCAGAAGAACATAGTTGATAAGGTACGTGATGCTCTCCATAAAACAAATGCAAATGCAAAATTGTCACGACAATAACAGTGAATGAGTAACTCACCTCTACGGAAACATGAAAATTTCTAAGGAAATTCACAGATAAAAGCTCAGACTTGTTCAAAGAGCTGAGCATGAAAGGCAACATCGTCTAATCATCTTCGAGGATTGACATGGCGCCATCATCAGCCCAGCTATGTGGACCACCAAGTCACTCCAACAAAGGATCTTGATCGTCTAAGGTAGCTGAAACACCTCCTACGGGAGGTGACAAACATAAATTATCCTAAGGGATAACCCAGGACAGTGCCTCAAAATGATTGCTCCAACTGGACAATAGGGCCTGGCCCGTCAACTCCCCGTTTGGGTGTAGCCCAAAGGCCAACTCACCTCAAAGGATCAATTCAGCCATCCATCCATCGAATCTATGGATGATGGGATAAACCTGACCTCTTAAGGCCAGTCAACTTAGAAAACATCACATAGCTTGAATCTCACAGCTCTGATAAGAGCTAAGTTCAACCCAAGGGTTGAAATCTATCAAATCCAACCTACCAGGTAGGATACAGCAACTTGGCCCAACACAAGAGCAAGGACCAACCTAATGGAATTCCCATGGAAAAATAGGAATGTCCAAACATGATCCCATATGGACTAGCTGAGGGTTAACCCAAGGGTCATACTCAACAAGCTTGGCATAAACTCTAATTTTGCGCCTCACTAATTAAGTACTAGAAAAGGGTGTATGCCTTAGAACCAAACAAGGCCACAAATGAACACCATGGGCCAACTAAGGCTGCCCGACAAAAAAATCCCAGCTCAATTCTGAGCTCAGTAGATCCACGGACAAGATAATTGAACTCAACCTAACCCAATGAGGTCACTCTAGCACACCTTAATAGCTCACAAGCTATCAGGCCCAAAGGGAATGCTAAGGCAATCAAAGTAAGTCTCATGCTAAGGTGTGAGCAAAACCTCATGCTAAGGCATGAGATGTTATTCTAAGTCCCATGCTAAGGCATGAGCAAAACCTCATGCTAAGGCATGAGATGTTATTCTAAGTCTCATGCTGAGGCATGAGCAAACCTCATGCTAAGGCATGAGATGTGGTTTAAAGTCTCATGCTAAGGCGTGAGCAAAACCTCATGCTAAGGCATGAGATGTTATTCTAAGTCTCATGCTAAGGCATGAGCAAGTCTCATCCTAAGGCATGAGATGTTATTCTAAGTCTCATGCTAAGGCTTGAGAAAACCTCATACTAAGGCATGAGATGTTGTTTAAAGTCTCATGCTAAGGCATGAGCCAAACCTAATGCTAAGGCATGAGCAAATCTCATGCTAAGGCATGAGATGTTATTCTAAGTCTCATGCTAAGGTATGAGCAAACCTCATGTTAAGGCATGAGATGTTGTTTAAAGTCTCATGCTAAGTCATGAGATGTTATCTAAGTCTCATGCTAAGGCTTGAGTAAACCTCATGCTAAGGCATGAGATATTGTTTAAAGTCTCATGCTATGCCGTGAGCAAACCTCATGCTAAGGCATGAACAAATCTCATGCTAAGGCGTGAGATGTTATTCTAAGTCTCATGCTAAGGCATGAACAAACCTCATGCTAAGGCATGAGATGTTGTTTAAAGTCTCATGCTAAGGCGTGAGCAAATCTCATGCTAAAAGCATGAGATGTTGTTCCAAGTTTCATGCTAAGGCATGAGCAAACCTTATGCTAAGGAATAGAATAACCATTCTATGACAAGCATTGACGCTCAGCAATCCGTGAGCCGCTTGCCCTAGGGCTTATCAAATAAGCCTTGAAGAGTTAGAGCTTAAAGAGCTCTAGACTATAAAATTTGAAAAGTGGCCTTCGAGCCGGTCGCACCAGGGCTTATTAAATGAGCCTAAAAAGAGTTAGAGCTCAAAGAGCTCCAAACTATAATATTAGAAAAGTGGCCCATGAGCCGCTCGCACCATTGCTTATTAAACAAGCATTAAAGAGTCCCAAGGGGCTAAAAGTTCGAGGGACGTGGCCTACAAGCCCACTCAGCCAGGGCTAGGTGAGCTCTGAAATGCAAGTCCGAGGGAAGTGGCCTACAAACCCACTCGGCCGAAAAGCTATTGATGTGCCAAGCTTTGAGGCAAAATATCAACACAAGATCAGTCCTAAGAGGACACAAACTCACAAGTACCAAGTTGTTTTTCAGCAACTCCACACTCAAGGGATTGGGGGAGTACCAAAAATAAGCAAGTACCCCCACGTCTAAGTTATCCAAACGTATTCCTAAGGGAACTAACGAAGGAAAAAACTAATGTAAAGCTCTAGAATAAGAGCAGGCTTCACTAAAGCTTGTCCCTCACGAACATCAATATTTTTTTTTCTTTGCTCTACTACGAGCATTGCTGCTTAGCAATGCTAAAGGCAGACACCCCACTAGGTTGAAACAACTACCATAGATGGGTGTAGATCAAAGTAAAAGGGCGCGCTCTATTTAGCCCCCTGAACATTCTCATCGGTTTGCTATTCAACAAGGCCGGCAAGCGAAGCTGTTCAATAAAGTCAAACACCGTAACGTGATCATAGGGCTAAGGGTCCACAAGAATTCCCCTGAACCAAGCAATGGCTATGTACACCCCACCCTAGTGAACATCACACACGATACACAAGATAGGCAGGCATAATCATCGATTCCAAAGCAAATAGTGTTTCCTTATCTTCACTTATGTTCTTAGTCGGAAATAGGGGAGTAGCTGATAAGTAGGAAATAACCTCCCAAGGTCAGCCCAGACCAAGAAGCCTAGCACAATACGAAGGGCCATGTAGGGGACCTAGTGACGTGGAGCTTAGCTTGAAGAGCTAAGCTCAGTGGACAAGCCCATGGGCAAAGGTCATCCTAAGGTTAGCCAAAATCAAAGAGCTCACGAGCACAGGCCTAAGGGCTCAAGCTAGAGTCCCAAGAACATGAAATCTAGCCTATAAGAGCTAGCCTCTATTAAACCAGCCCAAGGACGGAGGCCAGCTTACGAGCACAGCTCATAGAAAGATATCGAGCTCAGCAGGTGAGCTCGGCAAATATGACAAACCTGTAGCTAGACTTATGAGACACTCCATGGGAGAGGTTCGTACAGTCTAGGGGACTCAGAGAGCAGTCGGACTCTTATCCCCTTTCTGGAATAGCCAAGGCCTTATCTCATCCCAAGGGATAACCATGAGAAACTCAAGGGAACTCAGGGACTAGCCACAAGCCTTATCTCCTCAGAAGATATCAAGTCACTGTCCACAAAGGATAACCACAGAGATCCATGTACTGCGAGGACTCCTAAACCTTACAAGTAAGCACAAGAGTCCTAAGGTGAGGAGGACACTCCATCACCAACCTATTCCCGTCATGTACGGATAAGCCCAAGAGGTCCCAGCACCGTAAAGACTCTTGATCTGGATAACAATCGCATAGTCCAAAGGTGAAGGGACTCCTCAAACCTGATAAGGATCAAGGGAGTCCTAAGGTGAGGAGGACACTCCATCACCAACCTATTCCTGTCGTGTACGGATAAGCCCAAGAGATCCTAGCACCGTAAGGACTCTTGATCTAGATAACAATCGCAAAGTCCAAAGGTGAAAGGACTCCTCAAAACCTGATAAGGATCAGGGGAGTTGTCACGCCCTCAATTTCCAATGTAAATAAATATTCCATTTCAATAAAAGATCCTCGCATATCATAGATAATACCCAAAAGAGTTCCCACCTGTTTATCTTTACAAAAGAGTTCCCAAGTTTAAGGAATTTACAACGTTGGCACTCCGGCCCAAATTAAGCTCAAACATAGGTATAAACAAGTTATATGGTTACAAACTGATTGGCCAAAAGAAATTCCTAAATGACTAGTTACAATCTCATCTTTACCAAAAGTAAATCAATTACAAAAGATGATTAAGTAACTAAAACAAGGTTAGCTTCCAAAAAGTCTTCACGTCCAAGCACACGAATGCATGCAATCTATTGTCTGGCATTTTGTCCTGAAAAGAAAGATTAGGTTGAGCTACACTAGCCTAGTAGGAAAATCTTTACCAATTCTATGTGCAAGTACGATGACAAGTGCAAATGAGGAAGATATGTGGATATAGTTCAACTCGTAGATATGCTAACGTCGTTACGATCTTTCCAAGGCATGCCATCACTACAATATGCCCTATAGATCACAAAACATTAACAACTCCAACAAACTCGACACGACTCACTATCACCAATCTCCACCGCCTGCATTTCCACCCCTTGCGTTACAGAGAACCCTATCAACTTGGATCACCGTATTACCACCCCTTGCGTTACAAGATCCACTTGAGTCTCCGTATTACCACCCTTTGCGTTACGAGACTCCATATCCCAACTTCCAACCCAAACGATTACTTTCTTACTCAATATGCAAACTAGGACTTTTTCATGATCACATTCATACATGATGCCAACAATGTCACCATTATGCCACAAATACTCTCAAGTAATCAATCAATCAACATGTTACATTTTAATGCGGTTTCAATCAAGTAAAAATCCTATTTGTTCCTTACTAATGGAAGGCCAACGGATCAAGGATAACATCAATCAATCAAGAGAAGTCAATTGAACAAGCTTGAGAAAGGTTAGGAGGTGTCAAAAAGGTACTAGAAGTGTCCGAGGTTCAAAACAGTTGAATCAGAGCAATATGGGCAAAACTGCCCAGAAAGCCAGGGAGTATCGATACAAACATTATTGTATCGATATGGCAAAGTTTGGAGTATAGATAGAAAAATTATTGTATCGATACGAGAACGTTATGGCAGTTTTTGAAGCTACTAGAATGCAGATTTCTTCAGCGTATCGATACGCAAGTACTTGTATCGATACGGGGACATTACGAGCAGCGATTTTGTGCAAAAAACTCAAAGGCCAACACAACGAAACAACCAACGATTCAAGGCACGATTTCTACACTTAATCAACGTATAAACACGTAAAAATGGCAAAGAAATCCCTACCTCGCGATGGAAGCTTCAAATGAGAGATCAAGCAAGCAAGCCCTAGACTTATCAACTCCAAAATAGACCAAGAACTTCTCTCCTAGCTTCACCCAACAAGATACGAGCCCAAAATCACGTAGAGGAGGTGAAGTGAGGGTGGATCCTTGAGGTTTTTGAGTAAGGTTTTGTGAGAGAGCAAGAGAGAGAGGTAGAGCCGAGAGGGAGAGAAAAGGGGAGATGAAATTATCTCTTACAACACATATTCCCCTATATATACTCACACACAAGTAAATCACACTCTCACCCCCTCTAATCTCTATCATTTCACTTATATCCCCAATCCAATTAACCATAAATAAACCATACTTTCTTGATTAAGCATTTAATAAACATTTCAATAATTAAAAAAATATATCTGGGTCTCTACAGGAGTCCTAAGGTGAGGAGGACACTCCAACACCTATCTATACCTGCCATGAGCGGATGAGACTTAAGAGTCTAGGTCCCAAGGAATTCCTCCCAAAATGCCTATATAAAGATCACACCTCCACCTCATAAAGGTACGCAATACTACAGAACTCATACTCAGTCCATACTCTATTCTAAAGCAGATCAACTGACTTAGGCATCAAAGGGGTGATGGCAAAAGCCACGCCAGTGCCCATAGCTTTTTTGATCTGTATTGTAGGTTGTTAATCGAGCACGCAGGAAGCTGTTTCATCCGCTGGAGGACTAGATGAACGGTTGAGGTACCCCTCCTCCGAAGGTGACCAAAAACCGCTTCATCACCTTTCATGTTTGGTCAATCCTATGTCTAGGTTGTAGTCACAATCTAGGGTAATTAAGGGCTAGGTTCTAGGATGATTAAAGGCTAGATTGTGTGCTTGAAGTAGTCTAGGAATGAGTTGTCATGTAATAATTAGGCTTGAGGTTAAGAAAGTATAACTTTCAAGGAGAAAATAGGCACATGCACACACACACCTCTCACTCTCTCTCTCTCTCTCTCTCTCTCTCTCTCTCTCTCTCTCTCTCTCTCAGCCTCTCTTACTCTCTCTCTTCCTATTTCCCATGTGTCTATATACATATATATGTGTATGTGTGTGTGTGTGTGTGTGTGTGAGACTAAGTATGTTTAGGTCTAAGTAGCCCTACAAGTCTAGGAGAAAGAGTAATGGTTATGGTTAAGGCTTTCAATACTAGTCATTGCCTAATGGTTAATACATTTCCAAGAAAGTGTGTGTGTATATATATATATATATATTTAGGTCTAAGTAGCCCTATAAGTCTAGGAGAAAGAGTAATGGTTATGGTTAAGGCTTTCAATACTAGTCATTGCCCAATGGTTAATACATTTCCAAGAAAGTGTGTGTGTGTGTGTGTATATATATATATCAGGGCGGTTCAAGGGACACCCAAAAAAATACCTAAAAAATCACCCCAAATCTCAATCTCATAGTTTCCGATCAAATTTTTATGATCCGAACCGTTCAATGTGTGCAAAATGTGATTTTAAGGGTGCCCGTGAGAAATTACCAAAAAAAATGATAGGAAAAAGCTTGATTTGAGCAGTTTTTATTTGAACCGTTCAGTAAAAAACTGTTCGAAACTGTTCGGATCAAACCCTTCCCAGTCATTTTTTTTGCTGATTTTCGCGAGTACCTTTAAAATCACGTTCTGATCACATTGGGCAGCTCGGATCATCAAAATTTGATCGGGAACTATGAAATATTTTTTTAGGTGTCCCTGGAATCGCCCCGTATATATATATATATATATATAGAGAGAGAGAGAGAGAGAGAGAGAGAGAGAGAGAGAGAGAGAGAGAGAGAGAGATAGGTATACTTAGGCCTAAGTAGTCCTATTAGGTTTAAGGAAAGGTAATGATTAAAATTAAGCTCTCAAGTGCAAAGCATTGTCCAATGGGTAAGGATTTTCTTAGGAAGTATATCTATGTATATATAGGCATGCTTATAATAGGTTATTAGGTATATATACATATATGTACCTAGGGAAAGATCTAGGAAAGCAACCTTGGTGGGTAATTAGGTTTAGGCTATGATCCTTAGGTTTGCATGCATGGCAAGCATAATGATTACTACTTTTGGTAGCATAATGATGACTTCCTTTGGTCCAAAAGGTTCAAGTAGGGTTGGAAAGGTTCGTAAGGTTCATCTAGGGTTAGGAGAATGTAACTTGGTTGAATGGGTACTTAAGTTTCTCTAACTAATCGGTTGGAAACTAATTCTACTTGGCAAGTAGGATTTCTAGCCAAGAAATTTAAAGATTTTATTTAACTCGCTAGGAAAATATACAAGTACCTTTACAAGCATACTTGTCTTTGGAAAAATGATTAGGTTGTCCGATGTTAAAAGATATAATTTTATAAGTCTCAAATCTAATTATGACGGATTATTAAGGTTGAGAATTTTTAAAGCAATTAAGCATTTTCAAATATTAAAACGAGATATTTATTTACTAAAAATCGGAGTTGTTACAAAAATTACATAAAAATTATATACTACAAGATATAAACAATTGAAAGTGGCACAAAAATGACTTCAAAAAGGACTATTGAATGGGAACAGAGGGAGTGTTAGGTTGTCATAGCATTTTTATGCATCACCATGTTTATTTGTATATATAATAATGGTCTTTGTTTATGAAAAATTCTGAGAGCATAGTCTAAAATTTTACAATTCAAAAAGTTGTTGCAAGTATTTGTAGAATATCATTATCAACAAATTTTGAGATTCTAGGGACATTTGGTTGACGATTTTTCAAAAAATATTATACTAGAAAATGTTTCTAAAATCGTCAACTACACATTTTTTTTCAAAAAATATATTAATTTTTCTGAAATTTTGTTGAGAAATCATCATGCCATTTGTTTATTAAAAGCCCTGTACCCATTAGAACTATTCTTGTTTGTTAATTCAGAGATTCATCCTACAATTACAAGTGTCGAATCCAAACTGGTAAAAGAGAAACCAAATTGGTCATTGGTCACGGCCCCATCATCATGGCAGAATTTTGGTCATAAACCCAAGGTTATTGCATGACCCATAAAGTAATATGTCTATTTAAATCATATTTGGGGGTTGTCGGAAGTGAATAAGTTGTGACAAAAAAATTGTTGCAATCAAGTTGTTAAGTGTTTTCGGTAGTAAATGAGTTGGTGAGAAATATATTTTTTTTTTTGAAAAGTTATTTTCAATAGTGAATAAATTGTAGATGTGTATATGAATAAAAAAGTTGTTGAGAAAGAATTGTTGTTGACAAATTATTATTTAGTGTGAACAATATGTTAAAATGATAAAATTTGTTAATTAGTGTGAACGGATAAAAACATGGCCTAAGTTTTTTTTCTCAAATTCTTACCGGAAACGCCTCCTACTATGATTTTCTTAATCTTTCCTTAAAAAAAAATTCATATCTATATATGATCATGAATGTGGTTGTGACATTAATTTGACACACACCCTTGTGACTCTAGAACAGTTACTTTAACAAAGACCTGAACTCCTAAATAAATAAATAAATATAATGTGCAACATCATGTCATCATATAATCACAAGCATATGCAGATCATTTTCTTCATCAGAAATATTAAAAAAAAGAAGAAGTTGTGGAGAGAGGAAAAAATGAAAAAGTCAAGGAAATTCCCCCTGCTTCTTTGTCCTTTTTGTTGTTGTCCTCTGGCTGATGGCTAGGTCCTTTCTTCTTCCTTTTTTTCTCAAAATTTTGCGTTTTTCAAGACCATTTTTGTGGGTTAGGAGTTTTTTTTGAAAAATTAATGTCAAAGCAGAAAAGTCTACAGTCAACAGCATATAGCAATAATATTCTTATACCACATTGTCCATCGTACGTAGGTTACAAATACGACTACTAATATTATATTATAAGACAATAAAAATAAGGGATTTGAAAGATTTCAATTACAATCAAAATAAAGCAAAAGAAAGCTGAAACATTTACTTCATGTACAATACAACACAACAAGAAAGAGGTCAATACACAGAACACAAACCCCCTTCCCATTTCCATTTCACCTTCTTCCTTTTCCAACCATTTATTAGATTCCTCCACTGGACTTTTCCCTTTCCAATTGGATTGTACAGGTGCCCAAGCAGAGAAAAATAGCCATCTGAATCCCTTCATTTCTTGTTCAGTTTTGCTGTTTTCAGTGGTTCTTCGCATACTCTAAGATACAAAACTCTTCTGGGTTTTTGTCTTTTTGTTTCTCTCCAGAACTTCCTCTGGGTTTCCTGCAAAAATCCCTTCCATTTATACGCTATAAAAGGGCTGTAGAAAATAATCATATTTTTTTTCTATATTTGCTCAATTTTGGGCTAACTTTTTCTCAAGAATTAGCCAGCCACGCCCCCCGCCCCCCCCCGCCCCCCCCCCCCCCCCCCCCCCCCCCCCCCCCCGCTCTCTCTCTCTCTCTCTTGGTTTTATTTTCCCTGCAATTTTCTTTGAGATTTTATTTTTTCAAAAGAAGGAAACTAGAGAAATAGAGACCATGGGCAAGCATGGACCTTGTTATCACTGTGGTGTCACAAGTGAGTTTTTGTTCCTCAAAATTTTTCCTGTACATTTGAATATATAGAAAGATGGGCTCTTTTTTTTTGCAATTCATTTCTTAGTTTTTCATGAGTTTTTTTTAACATACTGCAATGGGTTTCTTGCGCATAGATTAATTTGTTGAACGATGGAAGAGAGTACAATTAACTGGTTTATTTCTAAGAGGATATTACCTGGGCAAAGAAGTAAAGAGATATTATGTGCTGTTATGTATGTTATTGTGCCTGTAACTGTAACGCCCCCAACTTCGGGTACGTTAATAGACAATTTTATTGCAACTTCAAAATAGAGTCTGGCTCTTTATTACATCACAACCTCCGTAAGAGTACTTTCATTACACAAGGGAAGGGAAACTAAGGTTTCTAACTACAGCTCCGCCTGTTCTTTCATCTTAGCCAGCTCTTCGGCTCCAAAAGCCTCCAAGGTGTACGCTCACCTTGTTCATCTACAAAGTCTGATACATTATACCAGCGTCGCCACCGATATAATATGTCAGGGTCACCAAAGATAACACCATGAGCTACAAAAGCTCAATAGAATAACCCATTCCCACTAACCCTTAATTTACAAGCAGTAGATCATAATACTAACGATTTCCGCATAATACATGCATATTTAACAAAATAGTTCACAATGACACATCCACATTCGCTATTCAACTATCGTTTGTGTCCATGGTTTTCTAAGTTTCTCCTACGCGACTCGTCATGGACCGTGTCACCATTTTCCATTTTTCATTTTCCAAAATCGTTTTTACACACCCAACCTCGGTTCCGCCGCTCCGGGTTCCCGAGTATCCACACAATGGTTCCGCCGCTCCGAGTTCCCATTGGCACACAAAATTTGCATTGGCTCCTCTCCACGGATAACCAAGCCATACCTCGGTTCCGCCGCTCCGGGTTCCCCAGGATCCTCACCATGGTTCCGCCGCTCCGGGTTCCCATGGGAACGCACACAACCTCACAATGGTTCCGCTGCTCCGGGTTCCCATTGACACACAAAATCATTGAATTTGGCATTGGCTCCTCTCCACGGATAACCAATCCACAATTCAAAACCCTCGGTTCCGCCACTCTGGGTTCCCGAGTATCCCACAATGGTCCCGCCGCTCCGGGTTCCCATTGGGTTTTCGAAAAACACACCCACACAATGGCTACCACGTCCGGCCATTATGTAGTTTCAAAAATATTTTATCCAAGTCAAAACACACCTTTTCGTTAACCACACCCTAGGTGTCATGTTTCTACTTTCTCGGTTTTCGTGTCTCGTTTTCACGCATGGACTCCGCGGTAGAACTTTTCCCATAAGTACACATAAATCATTCATTGGAATCTTGAAACTAAACTAACAAGATCATCCAACTCTATATTACTCAATCATGCTCATAACCATCATAAGATCAAACTACGAATACTCCTTAATCAAGTTAATATTTTCAAAATCCATACTTTTCTCCTTTGTGGAAAGTTCAATACAACATATGTTTAATGTACTGAAAGTCATTTATTCAATATAACAATACTACATTTAGCAAAATAAGCTATCATACATTTCAAACATACAAACAACATACATATTTCTATTTATACTTGGGGGAAGTAGATAGGGATATTCTACATATACTTAGCGATAGCGGATAAGATGATTCTACAAGATCGTAATTTCATTTCAAGATTTTAGTAAAACGAGCTTGCTAACTATTTCTAATACATTAAATTGCCTTATCATAAGCAAAAATAACTAAAGTTATACTAGGGAGAATGAGTAGAGATTAATCTACCTTGATCCGAAACTAGTCGGGGCCGAATAAGCTAGTTGGAAAATTCTACGGGTGGTGAAACTCGCAAATTTGGACCAAACTTTGAATGGCAATAACTCGGTCAATCTTTGGTCGAATATGATCGTTCTTGGGTCGAAATCGAAGCTCTAGAAGCGCTCTACAACTTTTGTGAAGGAACACTACAAGAAAAATTGCATTGGGTGACGAATGAAAATTGTCACAAATTGCATGTTTTTGTCACAAATAGTATGCATGACGAAAAGAAGTTTGTCAGCTAAAGGTTGTCGAGGATTCCTACCTCGTGACAAAATTTGATTTTCGTCACCTATGGTGTCTTTTGACGACGAAAAAATCACTTGGTGACGATTTTTTTTTGTCACCTATTATCCTTTTTTATGACGAAATATTTTGTCAACATTCTAATAATTATTTGTCACACATTTTCAATTTCGTCACTAATTGTGGCAAATGAGTGAACAATGTACATAGGTGACAAAAAAAGTTTCGTCACCAAAGAAATTAATTAAAAATAATAATTGTGACAAAATATTTTATCACCTAAAATTTCCAATTAAAGCCAATTAGTAACGAAAGATATAGTCATTGAAAAAAGTTGATCAAAGAAACATTTTTGGTGATAAAAAAAAAGTCACCTCAAATATGTGTATAGGAAGTAAAAGTGACAATAAATTGTCACTAACACTCTTCTTACAAGACAATATTATCCTATACAATTTGGAATTCAATACTCAGCCAAACAAATAAATTACAAGTTACATCGTAATAGCCAACACATCTTCATAAACCAATATAATCATGTGTCAAATTAGACATCCATTAACCACAAGAACTATGTATTCTACACCAAATGTCCATTCAACCATAGGATCTAAAGCATCAATGTTCCCATGACAAAAACATAAAAGGTAGATCATACCATATATGTTCATCATAGTTCGGTAGCATCATTAAAATGAAAAAAGAAGACTCAGAACTTCCACCAAAAAAGGAGTCTTCATAAAAGCATGTATCCAGAAAAGAAGACTTGGAACTTCATCCAAAAATGGAGTCTTCATAGAAGCATATATCCAAAAAAGAAGACTCGAACCTTCATCCAAAAAAGGAGTCTTCATAGAAACATATATCCAAACAAAGTCTTCATAGAAGAGCGTATATATACCATCTTCCCCGCTACCAACCTTATGCATATTCAATCTGCACACATAAAAAGAAGGATAAAGTATTTTGGTTATGATGTTGATAGAACACAAAACATTATGGAAACTTAACAATCTGCATACACCTTATGCGTATTCAATCTGCACACACAAAGTATTTTGGTTGTGTGTTGGGTGCGTTGTGTCCACTAAAGGTGTGTGTTGGTGTGAGTTGTGAGTGTTATGTCCACTAAAGGTGTGTTGTGTCCTCTAAAGGTGTGGAATGTTTGTTGCTGTGCATGTGTGGATTTCATTACTGGTGTGTGTTGTGTGGGTGCCAAGTTAGTTGGAATGCAAAAAAAAAGCCAAAAACCATCAGCAAAGATCACCCAAGCAATCCAAAAAATTAAGAGCAGCAACAACAAACATGAGCAGCCAAAAACCACAATCACACCACTTGATGCAACAGCCGAAAGACAACAAACAGAGCAGCACCCCCCCCTAACAACATAAAACCAGCAACAGAAATAAAGAAACGCAGACCAAACATCACACAAAGCAGCCACAAGACCCATACTAGAAAAGCCGAAAAACACACTCCTCTCACCCTGCCACATAAGTCTATCCAGCCAGAATAAAAAACCTCAAGCTAACTCATCCACAACCAACTCCACACCCCACATCCCTCCGAAAGCACCCATAACACAATGAATGAAAATGAAAAAATTCATCGCATGGGATGATTAATGCACAGTTCCAAATTTTTAAAGAGATAAAAAACCTCATACTCTTGTATAACTTGGTCATCTATTTATTTGTGAAGTGTATGTCTAATAGCCATGTTTGATTGATCCAATGGAATAGTCAGATTCTAAACATAGTTGTGCTATTATTGGTAATATTTGTGGGAGCCTTACCCATGCCCGTTTGGAAAATTAAGGCCCATATTTATAGTCCTTCTGTACATAACTGCAGAATGTAGAATAATAAAAGGGTTGTTATAAGCTACAAGGTTTTATACACCTAAGGAGCTATGTCCCCATATATGTCGTGTCCCCCATGTGTCCATGTTGTGTCCCCGTCGTAAAGAGGTGGAAACCCCTCTATTTCAGGACACAAAAGCCGTTTGGGTACCCTTATACAGAGAAAACAAATCAAAAGCAATTAGAGAGAGAGAGAGAGAGAGAGAGAGAAAAGAGAAAGAGAGAGAGAGATGACGTGGAAGTTGAACCAGCAACCTAGAAGTGCAGCCGTCAGACCTCTATTTAGGTGTCCATTACTATTACTCAAGACGGTGTTATGTAACTAGACTATTTTAGTGTAACCATTGGTTAGTGCCATTGGTAGACCATTGTATGTAGATCATTCATAGAGTCATGCAAACGGATTAGTTATGCTAAAATTTTGTGTGGAAATAAACACATCTTCTGCTTTGCCTGACAATTTTGACTTAACATTACCTTCTGGGGCTGTTTTTAATATCAGAGTGTGGTATCCTTGGAGACCGTTACGATGCAAGTCCTATAAGGTGTTTGGGCATAAGACTTGTCAATCTAAGGCTATTCCTATGAACTCTAAACCACAAGTGTGGGTTGTAAAACCAGCTCATGTTGCTCCTATTGTTGCTGAAGTTCTGTCACCTATAGTGAATGATGTGTTTGGTGTTTGGTGTTTGCTGCGTCGGCCTCTCCTGTTTCGGTTTTCGTAGTGCTGACGGGGCGGTTGAGAGGATTCCTACAATTGTGAACATCAAGAAGAAGGCTGGGATTGTTGGGGCCGCTTCTCTTAAGGTGCTGGATTCTTT
The DNA here is from genome assembly GCF_030253575.1 of Rhododendron vialii. NCBI lineage: Eukaryota > Viridiplantae > Streptophyta > Magnoliopsida > Ericales > Ericaceae > Rhododendron > Rhododendron vialii. The sequence goes on from NC_080567.1 coordinate 1,584,997, forward strand.
GGTGTCTTCTTCTGGTACCAAAGTTGTGAATAGTTTCTCTGTTTTGCAGAATTTAGATAGTGGTGAGGATAAGCCAGACTCAAGGGCAGAGCCAATCACTTTGCCTACTAATGAGGAGTTTGCTGATGAGTTGAATCAGGAGCTGATCCTTCAGGTTTCTCCCCCTAAAAAGAAGGGAAGGGGTCGCAGTAAGGGTGTTCAGAAACCTGTGCAAGCAGTGGTTAAAGGTTCTGTTGGTCCTCCTGGTAAGGGGAGGGGTGATAAAGCGTCTTCCTCTTAAATATTCAAAGTCGGAGCTTGGAATATAAGGGGGCTCAATAATCCCCTTAAACAGCAAGAGGTTAAATCCCTTATCTTGTCTCATAAGTTGTCTATAATGGGAGTGGTAGAAACTAAAGTTAAATTAAGTAACATCTCTTCTACCAAGTTTATCTTTTAACTAGCTCCCAAGACAATTCAAGTAAAAAAATTAGATAAACACAACTAAGTTAACGTAAAGAAAGTCTTGTGCCTGGTCAAGAAAAATTTAGAGTTCATATCTAAGGAAACTAAGTTGTGTCCCAAAGCCTATCAAATACTATTTTGGTAATAAAAAATCTTTAAGGGTCAATTCAAGTTCCTTTTCATAATTCTTTCAAAATACAATCTGTTCTATGTCTAGAAATGCAGCTTACAAGCTACAACAGTTCTAAGTCTTATCAATATGTTCCAACAGACAACAACTTCAATAGAGAGCAAAAACTAGCAATATAGTTGCAACATCAATACTCAAAATCAACATATAACATCATATGGATAGCAGAACCAGCAAATGAAAGCACCAACAGATCTCATGAGTAGCAACAACAGCTGTACACTTAATGAAACATGTAGCGTTCAATTTCAGCCAATTCCAATCTAGCAACTGATTTTCAGTTTCCAACAATTTGACAGCACAAAATCTGGCTTACAAGCTCTCAACATTACAGTGACAGCACAAATTCAAGCAGCTTGCTACCTATCTCTTCATATATACACTCCAAGCTTTTGTGGAACCAGCACAAAAGTTTGAGCAATACATCATCCAATAGCCACTAATGCACAAGGTTTTGAGCTCAATGGACTCCATTCAATGATCTCAAAAGAAAGAAAATCAGCTAACTCAATGTACTTGACTGATTTTCCTGTACAAAGAGTCTATTTGGATACATGTAGATTCCAAACAAAGGGATTTGACATTATTATTTTGATTTATTTATTCACCAAGAATAACCCAAGTTTAGACTTTGATTAAATACGTAGGGATTTCGAGATTTGGTCGGGGAGCTTCCTGGCCAACTTTCACATCAATGTGACAAGTAAAATGTCATGTATAAGAGTTTTGCTGCTTACCATGTGCTCATGGACTTAAGGAAAAGAAAAGGAGAATAAGCTGACCTACTTGTTTGCAAATACGAACAACTGCACCTTTCAACTCTTCTTCCTGACCAAAAACAAAATGATGCAAATTTGTGTTAACTAAAGACGACTGGTGTCACAACATGGAAAAGAGGAGCACTGGAAATGCCAACACTAAAGGCCAATCGGTGGCCAAAAAAGGGGATAGTATTTACAACTCATAAAATGAACTAAAGAAAAAAATTAGCACTGCCTCTTTATTTCATACTAGTGAGGAGATTGCATGCGAGGCATGCAATTGAGGCCCAACAGAAAGGAATTGGAGGCACAAAATGAACCATTAGGTAACAAAATGAAGGCACAATGCCTTGAGCCTGCTATTACAAATTAAGTATTATTATTGTTATTAGATATATACAACATTTGTTACCAAAATGAAGGCAAAATGCCTGTCTGTAAATTCGGCTAGGACTTGGGTCTCTTTCTTGGGCGGGACATAAGGATGAATCGCTTCCGAAAATGAATCTATTGATTCTCTGCCAATTGGTTGGACCGTAGGTGCGATGATTTACTTCACGAGCAAGGTCTATGGTTCAAGTCCAGGATGGCCCAGCTGCGCCAGGAAAAAGAATAGAAGAAGCATCGTGATTTATTGACTATCCGAATCAATAAACATGAACGATTTGGGCAGTTTCAATATAGGTGAATCTAGTACATACCGACCACAAACAACTTCATAGGGCCAAACGATGATGCTTGAAATTAAGCTTGATGTTGGTCACATCCCATTTCAGCAACTGGAAGTGGATTAAAAAGCGGAAAAAATACCTACCTAATGGAAAATTAACTTGGTGGGTTCTCTTTTGTGGACAAGCAAAACAACATAATATTATTGCTCCCAAATCAATCTACTAAACTCTAACAAATGAAAAACTTTAACAACATCCAATCCTCACAAAGCATAGACTACTAAACTCTAAGCATTTTAAGAATAATAGAGCATCAATCTTTTGGTTGAGCTCATATACTTAAAATCATGTATGAGCCTTCAAAAAGACTTCCATTCGATTACAACCGCAAGGAGTTAAAATAATAGCATTGATACAGTTCTAAAAATACCACTAATCCCTATGTGCTTCATTGAAGATACGAAAATGAATACAAAGCATACAAAATAGTTAAAAGAAAGCCTACACACACAATCCCTATATGCAAGTTTTTTTCCTCCTTAAGTTGGCAACGTTAGAGACATAAAAGTCAAGTGACAGAAAGAGGGAAAAGGAAAACAAATTAAATTCCACAATCATGATTGGTGCATAAAACTTTCAATCACCAAGGAAAGGCTTACTAAACAAATTAGAGCTATAAGTATCCCCTGCAACTCGATGCACCACATTTTGCTAATGAGCTAACATGTTTTTTTCCCCAACCCATGCAATATCTGATTCTTAAACAAACAAATTCCAATCCAACAAATGAGCAATGGCAGGTCATATTGCTCAAAAGGAAATGACATTAAATTAAAAAAAGCTAATGGCAATAAAATGAGTAGCTTTACGAAGAATGCTTTGCTGCGCCACATGGCACGTCGTCCTTCCCTAAAATGGAACTTTCATGCTAGTTCTTACTTCAGCATGAAAGTAAATCTAGTACAACCAGCGCGGTTCTTCTTATGTCATTTTCTTCTTCTAAGCCATTCTTAGAAAGCACTCACTAAGTTCCTTATAGTTTATTTTCATGTTTACCATTTATCGTAGAACTTCCTACACCAGTTATGTATAATGCGATAAAGGACGAAGTTAGTGGACAAAGAGTTGGTGCCCGTGAGTCCAGTGGCAGAACAAGGATTTTAATTTGGGGGTGGCGCTGCTTTAATGGAAGTCCACTTGTATTGTCATATTTTATTAAAAACAAGCAAAGGTTTGAGTCAACCTCCCGTGGTCCTTAATTTGAAAGCCATTTAGATATTTTTTTATGATTCGAACACTCTACATTTAAATCTCTCTTTTTTCATCAGTTGAGTGAAAAATCTAGTTCTTTGAGTACAAATAAGTGCCTAATCCATAAGTATAAATTAACACTATTCAAAATCGGGGGGTGGCCTGTGCCAAGACTAACCCTTCGTTTCATATTATGTAATGAGCTACTTTAATTTTGTGAGTTCCTTGGGAAAAAAAATTGAACTTAGAAATGGATCATGGCATCCGTAAAAATAACCCTATATTTTCATGAATATACTTCGGCAGACAACATTGGGCCTCTTCAAACCAATCCATTGAAGGACCTCTTCAAAAATATGGCCATGACAATAAGAATACTGAACATGTCTAACAATCCAATGAAGCCTTCAATGACAACTCATATTTTGCCAAAAAAAAAAAAAAAGACCACTAAAAATCCCCACTTTATGTTGCACTTTCGATTTTTGACAGTCCCATTTTTTGTTTTGGTAAATTATGACAGTATCTTACGACGGTTGAGATGTAGCTGATCATGCTGTTCACGTTATCGCCTAAATCATTGTCACCAAGACAATTCAAAGTTTTCTTGAATGTCTTTTTTCTGTCCTTTTTAAAAAAAAATTACTTGAAGTCCTCTCTTGGAAAAGGGGCTGGTTCTCTGTAAGTTTGTTAGAGAGAAACTTCCAATAGTGTTCCTCTTACATCTCTAGAGTTTGAACTACCTGGGCTTTAATTTCGTCCTGAGTTTTGGATGATTTTGGAAAGTAATACTCATTGAGGCAATCAAACAAACAGGGGGTGCCCATCGTTTCTTTATACACATGAGATTGAAGTCTTCAACATGAATTGAACAAGCCAATTGAAGCCAAGTGTAAGAAACAAAGCAGCCTTCATTGATATTGATCACTCTTACTAGAGGATAAGAATATTCGTAACTAAGAGACTGGAATTAAAAAAGACCTGCATGAATTTTTTCTTTTAACAATATAAATGGTACGTGCAAGCAAACAGAAGCCCAAAAAGAGAGAAGGAAATTGCAATTTTCAATATGGAATTTGAATTCCAGAGTGCAGCAAGTGAACTGACCTGTGAGCCTTGCCAGCAAAAGCAAGCAGCGTAGAAGAAATGAGTAGAAGAGAACATTAAACAGCCTTCAAGAACGTCACTCAGGCGAGGGCACAACCATGGCATCTCTGCCTAGTATGCGTGGTTCTGCATTTCGTAAAGAGGGAACTGAAAACTTGTGAAAGAGCAAACTGGAGGGATATTGCTTTTACCTTTAAGTGCATGACTACATTTCATACTCTAATGCCCAGATCAAGAAATTGTGATATAAAAATGGATTCTTTTAATTCAAAAAAAAGAATGACAACTCTAAACATGATACAGACACTGGACATGCATCTAAACTGTTATGGGCACAGCTTACTTCCAACAATTTCAGAAAATAGAAACTGGTGAACTCATAAGTATTGGAAAATGGCATTTGAATCAAACAACCATTCACCAATAAGATTCTTAGGATTGCACCACTTTATCATGCACACCTTTGAACGTTTTAGAAATTATGAAAGAATTAGTAAACCAGCAGAAGAGGAAATAGGGCCTACATCATTGCTCTTTTACACAATGTATTAAGCACTTGGTAGGCATAAAAATAAAGGATAGAAGCATAATTGCTCTTCTACACAATTTATCAAACACTTCGTAAGACACAGAATTCACTTACCAGCATAAAAATGCATATACACCACCATCTGTACGAAATTTCCGAAAGCATTTGAATCGAAAATAAGAAACCCCTTCATATAACAGAGTACGGATGCATAACCCCTTTCCACCATGAACATGCCTCAGATGAGTGTAGATCCGATTCCAAAGAAGATTGCAAATGCATCATACGGGATGAAAAAAATAGAGTTCAAAACTTTGAATTTAGGAATAACAGATATACAGAGTTATGTACATATGTACATGGATACATATACGCAAAGAGAGAGAATGGAGTATGGGGGACGAAACATATATACCCGATGGCTCAGAACCACTGCTAAACCCTCCCCCAATTCTTGAAACCCTAATTTCTAAGCAACCAAACAAAATCCCAAACCCTCGAACTGAGAATCTCAGTCCACCTATACATACGCGATGTTCCGAGAGAGAGAGAGAGAGAGAGAGAGAGAGAGAGAGAGAGTCGATGTACCTCAGCTATGGTGTATCACCAGAGACAATAAATGTGGAAGAAATTGAGTATGGGTGTGAGGGCATACGCAGGAAGGAGAGAGAGCGAGAGAGAAAGAGACGACGAATTTGGGGATTTCTCTTCATTTGGGGGAATTTGTTTTCAGCGCACCATATGGGGGAAAAAGATAAGTTTTCGGGGGAAATGAACAGATTTTGGGGCTTTAATTATTTTGGAGAATTAGTGCCAAAATATTAAGTGCCCTCATATCACCTAGTACGAACAAATTTTATACTTAATTAGTCAATTATATTTTAACAATAGTCGATCTGAATTATCAGGATTTCACCGTCATACTGATTCCATCATTATCACCAAAATCGAAAATCATTGGATATCGGTGACTGCCTGATCGGACAACATTTGATACATCTCAAGGCATTAAAGTATTAAATTGCAGTACTCGACCCTGTTTGAGTTTTTTCTTTTCGATCGGAACCGTCCGCCTTTTACATATTATGGAATACATCAGCCGTACCAAAAACGAAGTCAATCAGGTATTGCTACACACTCGATCGGACAATTGTTAATGAAATCGTGTCTCGTTAAAGAAGCTTTCAAAAACACGATCGAAACAAATTTTTACGAGAATGATATAATCAACAAGGAAATCAAAATCAACTGTCTGGATCTTCGTAATTTTATCCCGATCGAATGGCTACCGTACGTTTAAGTACAACACAAGACTTAGTTTGTTAACAGTTGCATTGAACGTATAGAATTTAAAGGAAGTTACCAACTCATTTTTTACAGTGGTCGATCTAAACCGTTAAGATTTCACGTCTCACTTATTCTGCTATTGTCACCAAAATCGGAGATCATCGGATGTCGGCGACCACCTGATCGGTCAACATTTGATGCATCTCGAGTCATTAAAGTATTAGATTGCAGGACCCGACCCCACTGGAGTCTTCATTTTTTTATCCGAACTGTTTATCTTTTAGATATCACGCAATTCATCAATCGTACCAAGACTGAAGTAGATTGGGTAATGTTACACATTTGATCGGACGATAATTATAATCCAAAAAACTAATTGCGTCCCAATCAGGGAGCTTTCTAAATCCATTCGAGTAAAATTTTCTACGATAATAATCAATAAGCACAACGATATCAACTGTTAAGATTGTTTTATTTTATTGAGATCCGCTAAATAATCATAGCGAAGAGTATTAAAAATGTATAACATATAGTAATATTATTAGATTTTGGTAGATCAAATTTTTTTTTTTCATATGGTCTATTCCAGTGCTTTTTCTAAGCGTTGGTAAATTGGGGTCTATTCCAACGCTTTTGCTTGGGCTCTGGGAAATGGTCAGCCTATGCCAACGTTTTTGCTTTGGGCACTGGGAAAGCCTCATTCTAGCAACGCTTAGAAAAAGCGTTGGTGTATACCTCCTATTGTAACAGTTTTTGCAAGCATTGGTAGAAAAAGCGCTGGTATCGTTTCCATTTTCTTGTAGTGGATGGCCGTGTGAGAGAGAAAATAAATCCCCTGTTGATGGAGGGGGGAGCTTTGGGATGAACGCCCAAATTTTTCTCCGCCCCTAAAACCTGCCAAAAAAAATTCCCTCTTTATTTTTTTTAAATGTCTAAATCCCCTCTTTAAAATGGAAGACAAAAAGAATTCGTCACCCAAAGTATTTCCTTTTGTGAGGAATTATTTCGTCACGAAATAGTTGCAAGTATATGTGGAAGAAACGGATTAGCGACGAAATTTATTTTTTCGTCACCTTATATTTTTTTGTCCACTCTTTTGCTAACAAAATTTATTTTTTCGTCACTGATTAACTGTTTTGGGCGACAAAATAAAATTTCCTCACCTTAAATTTTTCTGCCCTCTTAATTGGTGACGAAAAAATATTTTCCTCACAAAGTAGGAATATTTGGAGACAAAAACTACTTTCCTCACCACCATTTCGTCACATATTCTCATTTTTCTTGTAGTGGAAGTTGATCCTAGAAACTACTTTAGGTAGGAGAAAAATGGTGATAAAGGAAGAGACAGTATGCTGTTTGGAACTGGAAATCTGAGATTTTTATTGAATTTCGGATGTCAGTATCTTTGTTATTTCTTGACCGATTAGGGTGGTTCTTGGGTCTAACTTCAAGGTCTCGAAGTGCTCTACAACTTTCACGAAGGAAGTTGGTTCTAAGAACTAATTTAAGCAGGAGAAAAATGAGGATTTGTGAAGGGCAGTAGGCTGTCTGGAAAACGAAAATGGTTTCTAGAGAAAAGTGAGAGCAAAGGAGTGAAGGTGTGAGTTTAAGCTTGGAATGACTTGCTATTTATAGGCCAAGGCTCCCTCTCTCTCCCTCTCACCCGAAATCTCTCTCTCTCTCTCTCTCCATATCTCATTTTTTATTCAACTTGTCATGCTTTCTTTGAAAGATCAAGACCTAGTTCTAGGCTTGCATGGCTAGATTTAGTACCTTGGATTTGATTTTGGAAGATTTGATGGAGGAAAGGAGGGGTTGTACAAGATTTGGTGATTAAAAGAACATAAAAGGACATTGGAAGATAGATTTTGCTTGGAGATATATATAACCATAGATTGAAAGGATGTAAGAAGATCATGGAAGATCAAGGCAAGTACAACCAAATCTCCCTCTCTTCCTCTCTCCCTCCCTCTTCTCTCTCTTGGCCATCTCTCTCTCTCTCTCTCTCTCTCTCTCTCTCTCTCTCTCTCTCTCTCGTACAATATACATATATATATGAGTATGACCAAGTATATATAGAAGTACATAGGTACTATGTGATCTACTAGATTTTAAGTCAAGATTTTCCTATTAAACTATTCTAATAAACACATGTGTACTTTGTAAAAATATAAGTATATCTATATATACATATATAAGTCCAAGTGTATATATATATATATATATATATATATATATATATATATATATGTATATGTATAAAGGTGTGTACCATGCAATCTAGGTAAATTTCCCAATATCCAATAAAAAATTATACGATCAAAATCCCTTATTAAAATAGTCCAAATTGACACATGTTTCATTATAATACTAGATTATGTACTTAGAGTATCATAGGGAAATCTAGGGTTTATTATAAAGTACACACATATATATTTATACAAATATATCATCACATGGAAAATCTAAGAAATGATTATTAAATAAAACCTTAGTACTTGTTGATAAGACTAATACTATTATCCAATGGGTAATAATTTTCCTAGCGGTTATTGACCAATGGATAAAAGGGTGAGGTAATATCTACTTAAATAATGTTTATATAACCTTTTAGGCATGTGTATATATACCTATATATAACTATATCCTTGTACTTAACAATCTAGCATAGATATCTTTTTAATGGAAAGTCTATTGTCCAATGGATAAAAGTTTCCTTAACTTTTATCATCCAATGAGTAAAGATCCAAGATGACAAGTATGACTTGATTGACTAGTCATATATATATGTGTATGTATATGTATATAATAACCTAGGTCCAAAAGGTTTCATTAGGGTTTGAAGGGTTCAAAAGGTTCAAGGAGGTTCAAAAGGCTTATCTAGGGTTAGGAGAAAGTAACTGGATGAATTGGTAGTTAGGTCCCTCTAACTAATTGGTTAGAATCTAACTATACTTGCCAAGTAGAATCTCTAGCCAAGAAATATAATTTTAAAAGACTAAAATCTAATTATGACGGATTATGAGAAATACAAAAGGAATTTTTGGAAGCGAATCCAAGTATTAAAATAAAATTTAAATTTTTAACGAAATTTTTACTTACTAAAAATCAGGGTTGTTACAGTAACTGTTGTTATTTGTCTCTTAATTGTACGATTTTTTGGTTGTAAAGCTCTTCAATCTTTGAACATGGGATCTTGTTTGATTAGGTTATGTGAAATTGGTTGTTTTTGAATGTTGCTTTGACTCTATTGCACCATATATCACCAGAGAAATTTTCCTGGAGTCTTTGGAGGACTGGGTAATTTCAAACTCTATATTTGGTCCTCTTTTGCTACCTCCTTGCCTTGGAGGCCTTTCTGTAGGATATCAATCCCACCACTGAGTCAAACCATAATTTCTTTCCTCTAGAGAAATGTACTTTCTGAAATACTCAAGTTTTGATTGCATTTTGTGTCAAATCTCGTTTTTGGTTGTTTTCTAGCTCAAACTGCTGCTCTATTGAAATACACTTCTGGCAATACTCACTGCCAAACCATGAATTCCAAGATGGTCCAAATGCATATCTCTATTATTTTGGAGTTCGTAGCGCGATTCGAGATTTAAACTTACACGAATGTCTGTTCCAGTCATGCTCTTATGTAATTTTCTACAGCACAGCCTCCGCCTTCAAATTGGTCAATATAATTTGTACGAGGGATTGGCTTGTCTTAAATTTAGTTGTGGACATTCAAGACTTCATGCCATTGCTTTCTTTGTCCTTGTGGAATTTGATTTTCTTAACCGTAGTGTGGCTAATAGTGTGCACCATATGGAAGTTTTCTTGTCAAAGCTTGTTGCTGGAACACTTTTGTTTAGTATACTGGACAAGATGGGACATCAACAACTCCACTCCCATTTGATTTTTGACTATGCAATGCATTTCTGGTGCAACTTGAAGTGATTGTTAGTTCGAAATCTGTCCTTGGTTTGTTTATTAACTTGTTGCGAAAATGGTAGCTCGGTCTGGAGAGGTATAATTTTGCTTCCAGTTACCAACTATGTTTTCTGCTTGAATGGTGCCCCATTTTCATTGAAAGACAGTGGCCAAGTCCTGGGCTCTTAGTTTATAAACTGAAAGGAAGTCTCAGTTTATAAACTGAAAGGAAGAACCCCAAATCTTTTTCTTGAAACATTATTGTTCGTCGTCTGTTCAGCTGAGAATCACCCCAATGCCTTCAACCTAAAAATGAGAAATTCCATCAAGGAGAATCATCTGAAAGTTTCTAGTATTACCTAAGTTGGTCGTATCAAAGAAGACCCTTTCAATAAACTTTTGTTGCATAAGGTGCCAAAGTAATGAAACAGCCCTAAAAGCTTTGAAAGTAGCTATCTTGCATGTGCTTCTGAAGTGAATCTTATGTTATTCTCACCAATGAGAGCCTTCTATTTCCTTTGGCTATGCAATTGTGCTTGGTGAGCTCTGTCTTCTGAGCTCAGTTAAACCGTCATTCCTGGTCTGGGGTAATGCTCAAACACAGTTATTTATTGGATTAGTTTCTAATGTCAAATTACTCAAATTCGCTAGAGACATCAATAGGACTGCAACAACTGCATTGTGGTTTCTGAGGTCAGGTCAGTTGATACCATTGCCCCTTTGTCTTAACAAGTGCTAGTTTCGACAAACTAGAGAGAAGGAATTGTTGTTTGCAGAAACTTCTTGCGAGTGTGCTCCTCATTCGATGTTTGTCGTGAACATGACAATCACGTAAATATATGGTCACTGCAACTTCAAAAATTGCCGAGTTACGTGAGTAATTTTTGGTATGTGAAATCTTGCAAAGCGGTAAGTTGACTTCACTGTAATAATGAACATGTAATGGTGGTTCAGTAAAGGAGGGTGTGTATACTTGTTATAAGATACCTCTGTACAGTTTTAAGCACTAGTCTTGTCATTTTTTGAGTGTGGTTGGATAGAATTTCAGCGATTTGCCAGATGAGCAGTTCATATTTGTCATGCTTGTTTATCTCTCTCACTTAGCGATACTTGTACCTTGATAGCTTGTTGTCCTTAAATGCCTGACAATAAAGTGGTGCTACAGGCACTCCTCTTTGGCGTAATGGGCCACTAGAGAAGCCAATTCTGTGGAATGCTTGTGGATCCCGGTGGAGGACAAAAGGAACACTCTACACACCTTTGCATGCCAGGGCAGAACCTGATGAATTTGAGGATTATAGGGTTTCAAGAGTGAAGAGCCTATCTATTAAGAACAGAGAAGCAGAGGTGCTAAAGAGAAAGCAAAATCATGAAAATGAAGTAGTTGGACGGGTTGCTCTTTAATATGACCAAGGTTCGCGTAAGGGATTAGATGACGATTGCAGTAATAGATCAAGTTCTGGCTCCGCCACATTTAACTCTGAGAGCTGTGCACAATTTGGATGTGCAGATGCAAGTGATTTGACAAGTTTGTCTGTCACTATATCTATGTTTGTTTCCCTCTCCACGTTATATCCTTGTTTGCTATCGCAATCTAGTTTTTTTCCTTAAGTGTTTATTCTACGTGAAATGTGGATGATATTGGTACGAGAAATGGGAAGGAGAACAGGAACGGGATTGTGGTACAACACGTGTCCTAAATGATGGTACAATTGGAGTAGGCTTCTAGAGTTTGTAAAATTAGGATGGAATTATTTAAAGGGATAAGGGATCAACATCCGACAAAATAAATATTATTCTCCGAATTTTGTGGGATAACACATTTCTAGGAGCATAATAACCAATCTTTTAATCATATTTCCATGCTAAACTCTGCTCTCTAGATGTACAACATAACTAACCGCTTGTTATCTTGCAAAGTATAATTGCCAGCCAATTGGTGCCAAAGGTAAATATGGCAAGTTAGCTTGTGGGAGAATGATTAGTATATTTTGTTAAAGTATCCAACTCAAAACCAATTGGCAATGAGAAGAGAGAAAGCCCAGGCTCATATAGTTCTTTTGGAGGTTTTAACTTGTAATTAACCAATGTAGCTCCACACGTGTGACTCTGACCTGCACGTGGAGAGGCAAACAACAGATCCATAACATTGGGATCATAACAAAACAAGTTGCACTTATGGCATAAACAACAGGACAATCAATCAAGAATCTTGCCCAAAAGGCTCATAAAGCCTAGCTCTGATACTTTGTTAAAGCATTCATCTCAAAACCAATTGGCAATAAGTGGAGGCTCATATACTATCTTTAGAGGTTATAATTAACCAATGTGGACAAGCTCTGACATACGTCAAGGTGGCATAATAGCAATGGTGTTTGATTTTTTTTTATTTTTAAAACCTTTGAGGATTGCTTTAGATTTCAAATGCACCTTCTTGGAACAATTCTTAAAATGCATTCCAAAATGTAATTTCCTGGAGTATTAGTGTTGCCTAGCAACACAAGTTTCTTTGCTCAGTATTTCTTACTCTCAAGCTACATTTACAAAGTTGCTATGCTTGCAATATTGTGGTTGGTATGATTTGTTGAAGAAAGATTTTGTTCTCTCATTGATTCTCCTTTCATGTCCAGCCCAGATGAATGTATGGGATACGATGGTACCTTCAAGGAAGAGGACTTGTGTCGGTCGTCCAAAGCCATCACCAGTGGAGAAGCTTACTAAAGATTTGTATACAATCTTACATGAACAGTCCTCATACTTCTCTGGATCTTCAGAAGAGGATTTGCTTTTTGAGAGCAACACACCAAAGGTGTCTGTTGAGATAAGACATGGAAGTGTTCTTATTCGGCATCCAAGCTCCATAGCTCGGGAAGAGGAATCTGAAGCAAGCTCTATCACAGTTGATAACAAAAGAAACTCATTAAATGAGGCTTATTCCCATCTGACTGCCCGTCATGTAGATAATGGTAATAAGGGCACCAAATTTTCAAGTCAAGGGATTGATAAAGGCAAGAAGCCTGCTGGGCTGGGGATGCAACAAGATCAAATCAAAAGGTACATAAATGCATTCAATTTACTTAGTCCGTTGAGGGAATTCTAACTTTCAAGGAGATAGGTAGTAAATGCATTCAATTTCAAATCGAAGATCTCACGTTTGAGTGTATCCATAGCAATTTGTAAAGGGTAGTTTTGGCTAACATAAATGTTTTTATAGTACTTCTGATTTTTTAAAAGGGGACTAACTATTTGGTAAGATGGACCAGCAATCTGTGCTGGAAGGAGTACAAATGAATATGGATGTCTTTGACACACCGAACTTCAATTACTTTGGTATCAGCTGCAATTAAGAACACCTACACACGATTTTTGCCTATTAAGGATATAACTATATAAGGTCTTCTATTTTACGCAGTAGCTCCCAAGGAAAAAATCGTCCTGTGTAATGTTGTTAACCAGGAATGTAGATTCTCTGTTGATTTGGGTCCTAGTGTCCTGATATGCTATGAAAACAAAGCTCAGGGTAGAGTTAGTGAGTTACCACTTTAGTCTTGCAAAATTTCGGTAGGGGCAATCTGAACATCACATGGGTGATGGGTGCACATCGTATGGCATGTAGAAAAAATTTCAATTCACCAGTTTGGGCCTTGGGGAGAAATCGGTATCTGATGCTTCTGATGTTTGATCTGTATATGCCTATTTACTTGGTTTATTGTTGGGATTGTAGGGAGAAGGCTCAACATGAAAAACTACAGATGCTGGGAAATCATAATTCACCACTTTCTTATGTAGACCTAAAAGTAAGTAGCGTCTCTTCAAAGTCTCCGATGTTATATGTAGAAGCCAATTTAATAACAATATGTGACTAAGCCAAGGTTGCACTGAAGGGCTTCATGTTGGGTGCATTTGTCAAGGTCATCAAGACGAAGATCTTCAGATCTGTTCCTTATTAATGGGCTTTTCCATTTAGTGTGAACTATGCATGTTCTTTTATGATGATCAACTCTTCATGACAATTGCAAGATTGCTTGAACAGTTGAACTACCATTCATGTTCTTGATTTCTGGACAATTGGCCTCTTTGTTATTTCAAGAGTTGTCATTTTTGCCCAAAACTCATTTTTTTTGTGAGGATAACACCCTTTTTTTTTTTTTGCATTCCATCAAAGGAACAAAACTATTTTTCCCTGTTGTCTCAACATAATTTTGAAAATAATTCTTCCTTGTTTCTGAAAAATGAACCGGGAATTCGAATCTCTTCTTGCTGTCAGGGTATATTCTCTCTTAAACTTGCTAGACGTGTTCTATGCCCATATTTGGTGCAGTATATTGTCAACTTTGATGAGTTTAGTGGTCACCTGACAAATGAAGAGCAGCAGCAGTTGCTGAAGTATCTTCCTTCTATCGATACTGCCAAACTTCCTGACAGGTTTCTATCAAATTTTCATTTCAACTCAACTGCCTTCAAATAGAGAGAATATAGCATCCAATTGATAGGTGCATTGCTTTGCAACAACTAGTAAGATTTCCTGACTACTGACAGGAGAAGATTTTCTGTATCCTTTAGCAAAAATCCCATATAGCCGATTTCTTTGTCAACAAAAGCTTGTGCATTCTCAAAAATCAACAAGAGTTCATCCCTCTATTATTAGAATAAGAAGTCAAAAACTGTCTCCGATGCATCTTGAAGTTTCTAAAATTGTCATAATGCTTCAAAAAGACTCCTCTTAAATGCTTTGTTGGCCAACTTGATTTTTCTTTTTTGCAACTTCAATGTTGTCTCCTAATGGGACGAACACGTTATGGACCTCATGGTACTATGGTAGTGAGTCTAGTGACTTTTAGTTTCTTTCTCTTCTTTTAGTGCTTCTCATTTATCCCTAATATTCCATATCATCTTGAGAGTAGTTTATATCTTCCAACCTTCATGCACACATCTCAAAAAAAAAAAAAAACAGACTGCAAAATAAGATATCTGGAACTAATTGGCCCACTTGCCGGTCTTTGTTGTTCCATTTCAGCCTTAAAAATATGTTTGCTAGCCCTCAATTTGAGGACAACCTATCCTCCTTCCAAAAGCTGCATGCAGAAGGGGTTTTTGATCTTTCTTTCTCATATGTGAAAGCGGAAGAATATAGCACATTGAACAGGCTTGCACTGTGCAATTTGACCAAATCAAAGTGGGTGGAACAATATAATCTGCTCAAGGTTTGAATTAAATCTGGAGTAATGAATAAGATGCCATGAAAAGTTGCCACTCGTCTTTGTAAAAGGATGTCCAACCATACTGATGCTAGTAATATTCTGTTTGTAGGATGGAAGGGTCAGAGTGCCAACTGACAATCTGTAGTCCAAGGAGGACCTATTGCCATTGCATCTGGTAAACCAACAAATGTAAAGAGATTGCATGACCGCCAACCTCGAACTTTTCCAGGTTAGCCTATTTGTTGCTGTTGAAGTAAATTTTTTTGTTGTCGCTGTTGGAGTAACTTATTGGATGGTTTAGAGCTTAGTTGCATGAAATGGGGGTGGGGGTGGGGGTGGGCAAGTGGTGGATCATAGAAGCTCCTCGCTTGGGAGCACCGGGGAGCATTTAGCCGATAATTTACAAAAACGCACGTTGATTAATGTGGCCTTGCAATCTTATATGGAGCCCAAGCTCGGCAAAACCCTCCCAATTACTCAATTACAAATCACAGAAGCTCCATGTTTGGGCGATCTCTGCAACTAAGATTTGTAGTCAATTGCATAAATATTTTTTGCCAAATATAAGTAAATCTTATGTCTATATACTTGGAAACCACCCCAAACCAAGCCTTGAGAGTTGAGCCCAAATCAATTTGGGTTCTATTTTCTTCATTGATCTCTGTTGAGGGCATCGTGTCTTGCAATATTAAAAAAACTTAGATCCTTTGACGAACTACAGCCTCTAAAGTCAGTTTTGGTCCCCTTAATACTTGAGTAATTTTGAGTAAATAGTTTTCTAGCATCTTGTCGATATGAATTAAATGTTTTTCTAGTATTATATAGCTACTTCATATTCTCCTTTGCTTGGTAGTTCTTTGCTTATTTCTTTTAGGATTCAAATGCTTGAAACAACTATTTTAGTTGGGAATGCGCTCCTTTCTGCATCATAGCGAGTTCCCTTGGTGGTTCTAACTTGATAGTGCAAGAGCGAGGTTCTGAGGTGGATTAGTCTGTCTGACTGAAGGATCCTAAAACTAAGTTGGACTTTGTTTGTGCGCTACTTTCTTTTAGAAATGAAGGCAGCTAAAAGTTGAATCATGCAAACACTTTCGAATTTGAATAATCAAGCTCAACTTTCTGAAATCTGAATGAGAAATTTGGACATAAAGGGAAAAGGTATTTTTCTATGTCTGGGATTTTTGTACCCAACTGTGATGCTTTTCCTTACAAAGTTACACTGAATAATCATTGTCTCCTTTGCAAGAACAAAAACAACAATCAAGATCCCCAAAAGGGTTACAAAGGTTGGTATCTATGAACACAAAGAACTCGTGGACAACGATGGCTCTTGCTTTAGTCCAAGAAGTCTATTCGCGTTGCCTCCTGATAGTAGCTCCCTAATGCTCGACTCTTTCCAGTTTATGGATGAGAGTTCCGACCAAGATTTGTTGCTGGATGTTCCATCCAACAACTCCTTCCCACAGGCGGAGCTCCTCTTTCCTACTTCAAGTTTTGGTGCCCAATCAAGCACCAGTAGTAGCTCCATACAACCATAACTTGTCCGACCCTCAAAACAATGTTTCGAAAACAGTACCCTTAACTAGGCTATAATTCGAGATACTTATTTCGAAATATCCTTCCACCCATTCTAGAAATGCACTTGGGAATCAAAGTATTTTGGGCATGGAACATACGAAAGCCTTTGTGAATTAAGGTTTGGTGGTGGTTGATTTTTCCTTTTATTTGCTTTTAAATTAAACTTATAATGCTAAGGGGATGGGTGATGGGAGGTGGGGTTTTTGTATAGGTTGACAAAAGATTGTAATATATACTAGTTCAAAATGCAGAAGAGGTGGTAAGGCTCTGACTTATGAGTTTCTGTACACAGTTTAGCTGTTAACTTGCAAATTAGTACTGGAATAAACTGTCTGTTAGCTGCTGGTTTGGAGGGTGATATTTACCCTTTTGGTTTCTTCCGAAGCTAAAAGGAAAAGGTTAAAATCTTGTTGGGTGCATGTGATCTTATCTGTTAGGATTTGGTGTTTCAACTTTCATCCAAGTCAAAAGAAAAAAAAGATTTCAAGAAGATGAGCTAATGCAATGTGCATTCCAATATTTTGCTTTGAAATTGTCCTTCATTTTGTGTAACAACTTCGATTTTTAGTAAATAAAAATCTCGTTTTAATATTTGGAAAATGCTTTAATTGCTTTAAAAATTCTTTTCAACCTTAATAATCAGTCATAATTAGATTTGAGACTTATAAAATTATATCCTTTCGCACCGGACAATCTAATCCTTTTCCAAAGACAAGTAGGCTCGTAGAAGCACTTGTATATTTTCCTAGCGAGTTAAAAAAAATCTTTAAATTATATTTCTTGACTAGAAATCCTACTTGGCAAGTAGAATTAGTTTTCAACCGATTAGTTAGAGAAACCTAAGTATCCATTCAACCTAGTTATATTCTCCTAATCCTAGATGAACCTTACCAACCCTACTTGAACCTTTTGGACCAAAGGAAGTCATCATTATGCTACCAAAGTAGTAATCATTATGTTTGTTATGCATGCAAACCTAAGGATCATAGCCTTAAACCTAATTACCCACCAAAGTTTCTTTCCTAGATCTTCCCCTAGGTATATATATGTATATATACCTCATAACCTATCATAAACACGCCAATATAACCATATATGCTTTCTAGGAAAAGTATTGACCATTGGACAATGTTTTGTCATTTAAAGCCTTAACATAATCATTACCTTTCTTTCCTAGACTTAGTAAGGCTACTTAGACCTAAGTATACTTAGACATCATAGCCTATTATAAGCATACTTAGCTATACACTTTCTAGGAAAGGACTTACCCATTGGTCAATATATCACACTTGAAAGCTTACCTATAATCATTACGCTTTCCTCCTGGGCCTAATAGGACTACCTAGTACTTAAGTATACTTATATATAGATATATACATATATGTATATCCACATACATAGTACTAAAGAGAGAGAGAGAGAGAGAGAGAGAGAGAGGAGAGAGTGTGTGGTGTGTGCATGTGTCTTGGTACACTTCCACAAGCTACCCTTTTAGCCTTAAGCCTAATTACTACTTTCCAACCTATTCTTAGACTACTTTAAACATAAAATCCTAGCCTTAATCATCCTAGATTTACTTACAATCTAGCCTTTAATCACCCTAGAAATTGACTTGCAACCTAGTCTAGGATTGACTAAACATGAAAGGCTATTCTTTAGCCTAATCAACCATATCTTTAGACTTGTAAGACTTGCTTAGCTAGGGTATAATTACCTAGGATTTTCCCTAAAAAGCCTTAAAATCCTACTTGATTATATAGCCTTATGTCTAAAGATAGAAATAACAAGTGAGAGAAGGCTATGTCTTGATAAACGGTAAGATTAGACAACACATGAAGGAAACAAATCAAGAGAGAGAGAGAGAGAGAGATAGATTCGGCCAAGGAGGGGAGAGAGGGAGCCAAGTTTTTGCTATAAATAGGACCCCCTCATGCCATTCAACTCACACCTTCAAGCCTTTCTGCTTCTCTCTCTAGAATTCTTGTGTTCTTACTTTGTTCTTGAAGTTCTTCCTTTGTTCTTGAGTTCTTCAAGAAACTCATCCAAGGCTGCCACTAAACCCCCACTCAACCACCTTTTTGATCCAAAAAGTTTAGTAGTATAGTCAAGAACTAGTTTTGAGAGAAACCTTTTCTCTTTCAAAACTATCGTAAGCTTACCGTAGGAGGTCATTCCGTTCGATAGCCGACGTGCTTATCTTTTTCTGTAGTCGTCCCTACCGCCAAGAAGAACGGTAGAGTGTCCTTACTCTCTAACTCTAAGTATAAGTAGATTTTCCTTACTCACTACTCTAAGTATAAAAGTAAAATGTTTATTGCTTGTATTGTTTGAATTGCATGAGGATTGAAAAGTGTTTTATTAAAGGCTTGAAAAGAAATATGATTACGTTGAATAAATCGACTTAATTTTCTGGAAAAACATATGTTGTTTTGAACTTCCCAAAAAGGAAGAAAGAATGGATTTTGGAAATTTAAACTCGATTAAAAGTATTCATATTTTGATCTTAAGGATGGTTATGGGCATGTATATGTGATTACTTGGATTACTTGTTTGATGTGTGATAAAGCATAAGTGGTTTCCACTCCAAAGGTGTCCGTCCATGTGACACGATGCTTTAGCTTGTGTGCTAAATATTTGAATATGATTGCGTGAACTTAAGGATACGATGAGCATGATAAGTAATATAGAGTTGGATGATCTTGCTAGTTTAGTTTCAAGATTAAAATGAATGATTTATGTGTACTTACGTGAAAAGTCCTGCCGCGGAGTCTATGCATGCAAACGAGACACAAAAATCGAAAGTAGAAACATGATCCTAGGGCAAGATTAATGTTTTGAAACTGCAATGTAGCCGGACGTGGTTCCTCATTGTGTGAATTGTGTTGCCAATGGGGCCAGACGTGGTAGTCTCATTGGAGGTGTGTCTTGGTTATCCATGGAGAGGAGCCAAGAAAAATCGAAATGTGGCCGGACGTGGTAGCCCATTGTGTGAATTATGAAAACCGCAATGTGGCCGGATGTGGTAGCCCATTTTGTGTATGAATTTGGAAACCGCAATGTGGCCGGACTTGGTAGCCCATTGTGTGTGTGTTGCCAATGAAGCCGGATGTGGTAGCTTCATTGGTAACATGTTTGACAAGTACTTTTCGAAATGTTGATTTTGTAAATGAAAATGAGACATGGTCTACGATGAGTCGCGTAGAACAAACACAGATAACCGACACCAACATTAGAATAGGGAATGTGGATGTGTCATTGTGAATTGCTTTATTGAATATGCATATACTACTTGGAAGCCATGAGTTGTATACTATTTGTATGACCTGCTGTTTGTAAGTTATGGGTTAGTGGGTATAGGATTATTCTGCTGAGCTCTCGTAGCTCATGGTGTTACCTTTGGTGACCCTGACATATTATACTGGTGGCGACGCTGGTATAATGTGTCAGACCTTATAGATGAGCAGGGTGAACACTACACCTTGGAGGCTTTCAGAGCCACAGAGCTAGCTAAGATGGAGGAGCAGGCGGAGCTGTAGTTAGGAACCCTAGATTTCCCTCCCTTTGTGTAATTAATGAACTCTCATGGGAGTTATAATGTAATAACGAGTCAGACTCTATTTAGAAATCCAATAAAATTGTCTATTTAACGTTCCCAAGATTTGGGGCATTACATTTTGGGTATAGACCCCCCTTTTTTTTTTTTGGGTAAAATGGAACTATATAGAAACTAAAGGGGGCGTTTCTACCAACTAAAAAGTCGTAGACCAAAATTTTTTGGATTTGTCCTTATTTGAAAATTTTTTCCAGTTAGTTTTGCACCAAACTTTCACGTATTATTGGATCGTCTTAATAAGAGCAATTGGAAAAGTAAACAATTTAGAAATCTCATGGGAGTTATAACGTAATAATGAACCAGACTCTATTTAGAAATCCAATAAAATTGTCTATTTAACGTTCCCAAGATTCGGGGCGTCACATTTTGGGTATAGACCCCCTTTTTTTGTGTGCGTAAAATGGAAACTATATAGAAACTAAAGGGGGCGTTTCTACCAACTAAAAAGTCGTAGACCAAAATTTTTTGGATTTGTCCTTAATGGAAAATTTTTTCGAGTTAGTTTTGCGCCAAATTTTCACGTATTATTGGTTCGTCTTAATAAGAGCAATTGGAAAAGTAAACAATTTAGACTTTTACACAAATATCCAAAAAAAAATTCAAAAAGTAGGTTTTTTTTAATATTATTTTTGAATATTTTCAAAAATATTTGTGCGTCATAATTTTTTCAATAATGCTGTAAGGACCGATGACCTCAATCGACGAGGTGCTGACCTGAGCTGGCAATGAAAGCCCCACTCCCACTCACGTTTCAGGTTTGGCCCGATCAAGGCGGGCGCAATTGGGAAAATTCAAAAAAATTGGGTATTGGAATTTGCAATTTCAGGCCCAAAAATTTGTTTTTGGCTCTCTCTTTCTCTCTCATTTTCTTCCAGCAAAAACTTCTCTCTCTGTGATTGAATCTGCAACTGCGCAGTGTCTCTGCTACACCACTACTACCGACGCCCACCAACATTGATGCCCTCCCTTACCTCACCAACGCCGATCCGACGCAACCGTCGCCGGCGTCCCACCGTCGCTGTAACGGCCCGAAAATTTAGAGACATTAATAAAATATTTAAAAGATTATTTTTCACAAAAGAAATTTATAAATTTACTACATCACTATTTCAAAAGCATATGTCATTATATTACAACCATTTTGAATAAATCAACATATTATAATTTCCAAATAAACTTAGAAGCTTCCAAAATAAAGTCGACTAAAATTAATCAGAGCAACTATGAGCACGGAAACCAAGGTTTTCAGCTTCTTCCTCAATAGGATTGAACTCAATTGAATCGTACAACACTTTTGTTCCGTCTTCGATACCTGGCGTTCGAGTTACCAGGGCAACATAGTACCATGAGCGATGACGCTCAGTAGCCAAAACCCACCCGAACCCATAACTTACAAGCAATAAGATATACAATTGAAATGCATAAAAAGAGAATAATTAATCATTTCATTACTATCCTTCACCCTATGTGAAATCTCAGATCTTATCCACAGATCCATTCCTACCCATAACCTCTGGCACAAGACACTGGTGTGGTCCGACTCCCCTTTTCCAGATCCGGATGAAGGATACCTAAGTTATGTACTCGCACTACAACAAAAGTGGTCTAAGATGACGAAAATTGGTGACGAAAAACTATTTTGTCGTTAATAGTATGTGATTGCGAGGAAAAAAAAATTTCATCCCTAATTGAAGGGAGCATGTCTAATTAGGCGAGCAAATTTTTATTTGTCGTGGTTCGAACAAATTTAACGAAAAAATTCTATTTTTTCTCGCCATTTATCCGTTCCAATTTTAATGTTAGCGACAAAAAAGAATTTCCTCACCATTTCCCTCAAATAATTTGGCGGCATCCCAACAAATAAGCATTGGCGGGACTGGGACAAAAAAAGGCTCATGAAACGGCACCGTTTAGGCATAAATAAAGGGAATACTCCTACTTTTCCTTCCCTCTCTTCATTCCCTCATAACCCACCGCTTCTCTCTCTCTTCTTCTCTGATGAAGTACTTGCAGAGAAAACTTCGGTGAATCGGCCATAGCTCGCCACACTGAACTATTTTTTGATTGGAGCATCAAGAAGCACAACAAGATTCTACTTGTCTTTCTAATCGCTCGAGTCTAAGATTTCAGGTATGTGAGATATGGTTGTAAGTTTGTCTCTGTCTTTTCCATATCTTCCTCCAAAGATCCTAAACCCAGTTGATTTGTTTTGATTATTTGGGGCAAAGGTCTCATAAATATATGTTTGAACATGGATCGGTGTATATATATGGACTTATATGTTAGTATTTCTCCAGTCTATAGTCACCAACACCCTGACTCGATGATAGGGCTGTAAAAAGCGAAAAGTGGGCGCCCCGAGGTGTATCAACCGGTTTTGAGTCATGCATCCCGAAACGCTCCAGAACTTTTTCAAGTCCATTCCGTTGGATACTCATATATCTTTCTCCGCCTCCCCCGACAAGGAGAACAGATCCCTTTTTCAAGATGGGCCAAACCCAAGCTTTCATGACCGAGCAACTTATTTTGTTTTTCTTTTCGCGGTCGTCCTCTTTTTTTGACCTTCTCGTTAGAACATGAGGAGTCAGATTTACGAATAGAGATGTAAACTGAAGCGGAAGTAGAGATTAGAAAAATTAAGCGGGTACCCCTGAATTTTCTCTCCCAAATCTGAAGTTTGATGATTGTTAAAAATATTTACCTAACTGTGTAGTAGGATCTGACTTGTTCATAGTCTCTGCCACATAAAATTGGACTACGGTTTTAATGGTCCAAGCCCTATACCATGACAAAGTATTCAATGCATTATAGGAGTAGTACTGTGGAGTCCATACAAATTAGGGTGGAAATCAAACTAATCAGTCCTGAAAGAGCTTCTGAACATTAATCCGGGCATTAAACAGTCTTCCTTCAGTAATTTTTTTTGCACCCCTTTTTTCTACCATGAAATCTATTTTTGTCCTACTGCAACGTGAATTCACAAAGTTGGAGCAGGGTGTTCTTTCCAAGATTCAACGGATCACACGGTTGAGAGTTTATTATGTGGGTTGCTTATTGGAGTATTTGATTCGATGAATTTTTGTTAGTGGTTTTCTCGGTTCCAGTGGCTTACAAGTTGAAAGCTTGTAAAAGTTAAGGCAGTTAGACCCCCAGTGCTTTACACCTCCAACACAATCTATTCAACTCTGTGGGCCTTCGATTGATAGATCCCATTTTAGAAAGACTTTGCATGAGGCCCATTAGTATATGCTTTGCCTACCCCAATAGGTTTTTACGTTTGTGATCTAAATTCTCACTCCACAGCTGCGCAATTAATTCTCACTCTTTGCTCGCACACTTAATTCTCGCTCTCATATTTTTTAATAGTTTGAAAAGTTTTTCAAAGATGTTTTCACAATCGCAATCGCATTCCTGCAAGGTCCCGTGCATTATGTGACTTAGGTTGTGGGAGAGGGGGAGATGGCCATGTGACACTCAATAATATCCTGTAGGGGTGTGGGTTGATGTTTATATTTCTTATTTGACATGGGGATTTGGTTATGACTTGTGCTCATAGGATTCAGTCCCTATGTTATGTGTATTTTGTGTTTTCGATTCTTGAATAGAAGTTGACTTCAAAAGATCAAGAAGTGAGGTACGAGAGTAAAAATAAAAATGTTGAACTTGTTTAATTAAAGGAAATTACTTCTGGTGTTTGTTCTACTGGGCAAAATAATTGATACCTCTTTGTGTTGTTACTTGATAGATTATTCATTTACAAAGTATTGATTTCATGTGGAGTTTTGTTGTCTTATTCTACCTATATGTGTATATATAAGTCTCTTATTGTCATATTTGACTTTCTTTACATTCTACTCGAATGCTGGTTACTGGTTTCAAATACAAATTTTCTAACCTTATATTGCCATTGCACTTGTCCAGATTCAATGGCTTGTACCGAATTTAATTTTGTTCTATTTGGCTTTGTTTACTATAGTCACTTTTGGCTCATACTTGGGGCAAATTAAATTAGGAGAAAAGGTTGGATTTGTATCTTAATGCTCCAACATACAATGCACTCACTTGTTCTTTTGTTCATCTTCCTTTGTCTATTTCACCAATCATAGAAGGAGATTGGACATGCAAAAAGTATGCTCAATTGGCAATTATTGGCACCATAGAGTTGTTAGGCATCAGTTCAAATTTGTATCACTAGAGAAGCCTTAATTATTGATAAAAATAGAAATGATAGAAATGATAATATTTGATGCATGACACAGTTAGTATGACTTTGACATCTCAACTCTGACCATGCTTTTGCATTTAGTAATGGACAAGAGTTGGATGAAATTTGGCAGCACCGCTCATGCTAGAACAAGTCAGCCTTATTTCGATGGCGTCAATTCATTTCCTGAATATGCAGCAGCTGTTGGTGATCGACAAGGTAATATTTTGTGCCTGTGTCGGAAATGTGTGAATTGTCGCCGACAAAATCTTCAAGAAGTGCACCTTCATTTGTTTCAATATGGAATTGTGCAAAGTTACACTACTTGGCATGAACACGGGGAACCACGTGTATCAGATACGGTGCATGCTTGTGAAATGGGAACCTACGAGGTGGGGAATCTCGGTGGCATCGATGCCTTGGTGGAAGACCGAATAAGAGCGGACTCATTGGATACCCAAAGAGAGGAAGTGTGAAACTTTGATAAATTATTGAATGATGCCCAACGTGAGTTGTTCCCACCGGGTGGTACAGATTATACTTTGTTGAAGTTTGTCATTGAGTTGCTTAATGAGAAGGAAATGAACCGCTGGACCAATTCTTCTGTTAATAGGCTCTTAAAATTCCTTTCTAGACTTTTACCACAAGGTAACTTGGTTCCTAAGTCAACTTATGAAGCCAAGAAGATACTAAGTGAATTGGGTTTGTCATATGAGCTCATTGATGTATACGAGAGAGATTGTGTACTCTTTTGGAAGGAGAATGCAAAGCTAGATAAATATCCAAAGTGTAATACATCTAGGTACAAAATCAATTGTGGCAGGGGTAAGAAGATTCCCCATAAGGTGTTGCGTTATCTTCCTATAACTCCTAGGTTGAAAAGATTGTACATGAAGGAGAAGACAGCCAATGACATGAAATGGCACAAGGAGAAACGTGTGGATGGGGAGAAATGGAGGCATCCTGCGGATGCTAATGAGTGGAAGGAATTTGATTTGCAACATCCTGAGTTTGCCCAAGACCCTCGTAATGTGAGGCTAGGGTTGGCAACTGATGGGTTCAATCCTTTTGGGAATATGAGCAACTCCAATAGCATGTGGCCTGTCATTCTTATTCCTTATAATCTGCCACCTTGGTTAGCCATGAAGGAGCCATTTTTCATGTTGTCATTGCTTATTCCTAGGGATAAGCAACCAGGAATTGATATTGATGTTTATCTGCGGCCTTCGGTGGACGAGTTGAAGGAGTTGGAGAAAAATGGTGCATTAACTTACGACGCCTCGAGTGGGGAGACTTTTAAGTGACGTGCAACATTATTTTTCACAATTCACGATTGGCCAGCATTTGGTGACGTGTCAGGATGGAGAATGAAGGGTCATTTTTTGTGCTACTCTTGCAACGATGAACCATATTTTGAATCTTTGAGGAGTAAGACAGCATACATTAACCATCGAGGCTACTTACCTGAGAACCACCCCGAACGCCGAAAGAGGGGGGCTTACAATGGTAAACAGGAGAAGCAAAATAGATCCTTGGAGATACCAAAAATACAACAACAGTTGGATTCTTTACCAATGGTCGAGTTCGGAAATTAAAGATCCAAGAAAGAAGAAAAGGCCTCGCTTTGCACCAAATTGGACAAAACTAAGCATCTTGTATGAGCTATTAGGCTTTAAAAACAGAAAGCTCCGACACAACATTGATGTCATGCATGTGATTAAAAATGTTTGTGAGAATATCTTTGGAACAATGTTGGGCATTGAGGGAAATAACAAAGACATAGACAAGGCACGAAGGGACTTGCAAGATAGGGGCATACGAAAAGAGCTATAGCTTACAGAATGTCCCAATGGATCATATGCTAAGCCTCAGGCGAGCTTTTCTTTGACCTCGAAAAAGAAGGAGGCTATCTTTGAATTCTTAAAATCTATCAAGTATCCGGATGGTTACGCAACAAACATATCCAAATGTGTGAATACTTCAAATGGAAAGTTAACTGGGTTGAAAAGCCATGATTGCCATGTACTCATACAATGAATTCTTCCAATTGGAATGCATGGATTTGTGGATAAGGAAATTAGCATAGCACTATTTGAATTAGGTACCTTTTTCCAAGACTTGTGCTCTAAGACAGTGACACAAAGCAAACTTGAACAATTAGAGGAGCGTGCGATCCATATCTTGTGCAAGCTTGAAAAAATATTTCCTCTAGCCTTCTTTGATGTGATGGTCCACTTAATAATTCACTTGCTGCGTGAGCCTATTCTCGGAGGACCAGTGCAGTATTGGTGGATGTACCCAATTGAACGGTAATCTTGTTGAATCTATAATTATGTTGAAGATTCAAATGGCATATATAATCTTATTCTGAATTTATTTTCTCCAAAGGTTTCTTGGAACTTTAAAAAAGTTCGTTTCAAACCAAGCCCGACCAGAACGTTCCATTGTAGAGGCATATATTGTCAAGTAGTGTTTAACTTTTTGCACAATGTATCTTGATGGGATTGAAACTATGCATAATTGACATGAAAGGAATGAAGATTTGGGCAATAGGTGCCAAGGCTTGACAGTGTTCACGTAAATAGCTCGTCCTATTGGGCAAGTCACAAGGGATGGTGAGATGTCACAGGAGCTTTGTCTTAAGGCTCACTGGTTCTTATTGTACGATAGTCCTGAGGTGGAGAAGTATTTAGAGTATGTTTTTCAGGTGTTCTTACTTATGCTTGCTCTTCTCAATAGTATTGATGTTGCATATTAATAACATTTTACCTAGTAATCATGACATTCGTTTGAGTAGGGAGCACAAGAATCAATTACAAGTTTCAAGTGGGCATGACATAACACGTACACAACAGGAAGAATTTCCTAAGTGGTTCAAAGAGAGAGTAAGATGTTTTTCAATTTCATTGTGTGCTAAATACTATCAAGTTGTATTATAGCTGACCTTACTTATTATTTTAAACTTGCATGTGGTGGTAGTTAAATGCATTGAGGGTTGAAGAGTCACCAGAGGCAACCGATGAATTATGGTCGCTAGCTAATGGTCCAAATTTGCTAGTGAAAGAGTACTCAGGTTACATAATTAATGGTGTAAGGTTTCATACTAGAGAACTAGATGATCAGCGAACGAGTCAGAAAAGTAGTTTGCTTGCAGAAGGGAACTATGATGGCAAAATGCATAACTTTTATGGTCACTTGAGCAAAGTTTAGGAAATTGATTATATGTGTCAGAACAGTGTAATATTGTTTCAATGTGAATGGTATAGTACAAACAATACCGACAAAAATAGAACAATACGAACTGACACATATTGCACTAGCATTGATGTTACAAGTCGGTGGTATCAATTTGATCCATTTATTCTGCCAAGTCAAGCAAAGCAAGTGTTTTACCTAAAAGATACAAAATGGGGTGAACCTTGGCAAGTCGTGGAACGAGTCCAACAAAGGGGCATGTTTGATGTACAAGAGGTGGGTAGTGCTGAAACATTTCATGCCCCAGAATCTGGTGATGCGTTCCAACAAGAGAACATGGGATCAGCTGTGCCAATTGACATTCAAGGCGACATCCAATGTCATAGGGATGATGTTGATGCTGAGATAATTTCAGGGGTAGTGCCATCAGATGGAATATTAGAAGACAATGTAGAGGCAGAAGCTGATGAAGAGCAATAAATATTTGAGGATGATATGGATCTTGATATGGATTATGATATTTAACTTATCTCCTATGCTTTATATGTGGATGAACGTTCATGTCTTCTTGTTGGTAATTAGTAATCGTTTTGAACTCATGAAGTTATTGATGTCAATATGTGAATCAATGTCCTTGTCTTCCTGTTGGTAATTAGTAATCATGTGGAACTCATGAAGCTGTTTATGCAAATGTTTGTGTTATGAACTTTTTTGTTAATCTAAAGAAGATATTAATCTGTGTCTTATTGGCATCATTGTCTTTCTCTACATTTGTGGGCATGCGCCCCAAAAATGCTCAATTTATAAAATCAAGCGCGGCCCTTTTTCAGAAAAAGCGCGACGAAACACCTCGATTCAGAGTCGCCACTCGGGTTTTAGCGGTGAAAACACCCAAGGAACCGAACTCGAAAACGTTTGCCACGTTTGTTTGATTTTGAAAAGGCTTGTAGACCGGTCCGTCGTCACCTTCGATATCTGAGGTTCGGGAGCCAGGTTACGAGAGGGGAAGGGTTTTATGGCACCCCTCTCGCCCAATCAGGAGATCGGTCTCTACTCAGGTATTTTTGTATAACTTTTGCATTTTTCTCTCATTTGATCATTTTTTAGCCAGTTAGGGCGGGGGAGTAGTTAATGGGGATTAAGACTGTAACAAGTTGCATTTATGTGATAAAATGTTTATGGATGACTTGCTTGCACTGATATATATAGATTGAGAACAAGCACCGAGCAAACCGAATAATTTGGAGCACACTGCCCTAAAGGAACATGAGCAAGATCCACACCAGCATGCACTGACCAAGCCACTGCATGCTGGCGCAACCTGCGCACGCCACACTTAGACTGGCGTACTCCACTTGTCTAGCTTCTTAGTCTTTGTTTGCAATCCTCTGGGCTTTGGAAAGGACCAACGCACACCCAGGACAAACCACGCAATTAATAGAGCAGAGTATGTATATTTACAGACAGGTGGAATGGCTTCAAGCCATGAAAGACAACAGAATGCCCCAAAAATAGTGTGGGGACAGGAAATAGGCCAAAATTAAGCTAAGATGCAAGGGCTAGCCACTGGATCATGGTGAGCAGCACCGTACGCCAGCCATTAAAGGCCGTACGCCAGTTTGATCCTGGTCCAGTGCTTGGCTTTTGCATCATCTGGGCTTTGGAACATGACCAGAAGGATACCAGAGGCCTTCTAAACAGATGATAAATAAGCATTAACAATTACAACTACGCAGCTCTAATCATGCAGAAAGCAATAAACTGATTATTAGCATGCAAAGGTGATTGACAGAAAGATAAAATGACAGAAATGATGATCCATGATCCCCACGCCAGTAGTGCTCGCACTGCCATGACTGGTGTACAGCATAGGGGTACTGGCGTGCGCCAAGTATCATCTCATACGATTGTTGTATTTTACCAATTTAAGGCCAGGACTAGTATTGCTTACTAGCCTAGGCCTTACTGGTCTCCCTCAGAAGCTGAAAATAGAAAGGGACACAAAGGTGGTATACCTTTTTGTGTTGAGGCTTGAAGGTGGTATTTGAGCTTAAGGGTTGAAGATGGAGGTTTAGAAGGTGACTGGATATCAGTAGGGTATATGGAAGTGTGTTGCCCTCCCTTCTCTTTCAATGGAAAAAGAGAGATAGAGAGCAAGATGAGAGAAGAAGAAAGCTTTTTCTCCTTAATGTAGCTAACCCTTTGCAAACAATGAATGCAAGGGGGGTATTTATAGAGGAGAGAGGGACTGAGATCAGTTGGGACCAAGGCCTTGTTTGGCTGGTTGGAACAACAATGGAGTCTCCCATGCATTAAATGCATGGGACTTGCCTTGATGGGGGGTGTAGGAGAGAAGGGGGGCGTCCCTGCCGAATGTAATCATCAGGGAGACTGTAGCTGACGTCAGGGTGGCACAAAAGTCTCGTCCATGTGGCTGAATAAAGTTGATTTGACTGGGATTGACTAGTGTGCGCCACATATTGACTGGCGTGCACCAGTTGTAACTGAGTCAACGGTCGATGACCGACACGTGGCAGTTAACTGGTGTACGTCATCAAGGTACTAGCGTAAGCCAGTTGGGTTTTGCTGGGGCTGTTTGGCTCTGGTTTGAAGGGTTTGAAAGGGGGTTTGCAAGAGGTTCGGGACGCTCAAAGCTCAAACACACCCTCGTCCTCCAACTGTTCTCGACTATAATCATCATTGGGAAAATAAAAGATCGAAAAATAGCGTTATCTGGACAATCCAGAATGGGGTGTCTACAGTAGCCCCCCTTTGACGGCACTTGAGGTACCATTGACTTGAGACAAGTAACGTCAAAGGTTTTCTAGACACCCTCTTCAAGGCTATCCAGAATATGTAAACTTTAAAGAACCTGCTTGATTTGATTTTGGACGAGTGGATCGTCGTTGATTTGATTTTGGACGAGTGGATTGTCGTTGATTTGATTTTGGACGAGTGGATCGTCGTTGATTTGATTTTGGATGGATAGATTGTCGTTGATTTGATTTTGGACGAGTGGATCGTCGTTGATTTGATTTTGGACGGATAGATCGTCGTTGATTTGAGATTGGACGGATAGATCGTCGTTGATTTGATTTTGGACGGATAGATCGTCGTTGATTTGAAATTGGACGAGTGGATCGTCGTTGATTTGAAATTGGATGGATAGATCGTCGTTTAAGGACCTCTGCTTGGGGATAATTTCAACATGGGTACCAACACGACTCATGGCAATTTAGGACACTATTTGAGAATGGGTCTCGTCGCACGGGGTGATTTGGGCCTCAGGCCCAGTATGTACTGGCGTACGATACCTCAAAATTGGCATGCGCCACTTTGTGCAAAGACCCGAGCCCAGACCCGGCCCAGATTCAGCCCAATTGCTCCCCACGTCGTTTAAACTCCTGTATGAGCGCAGAAACTGCCTTCAGTCAGTTTTGGACACCGAAAATCCTCCAAAACTCCACAACTCTTCAATCTCTCACTCAATCTTCCATTTTTCCCCAAAACCCATGCTTCTCTACTCATCCATGGCGGAACCCAGTGGTGGAGGTGGCAATGGAATGCCGGTGAGGAGGAAAGTTGGCCACGGGGTAGTATTGAGACTCCGGGGTCTCGAATCGATGATCAGACGACGGGCGCACCTTCGTCGAGTACCGGTGTAGTGGCTGCAGGCAGCGGCGGCGACGATGGTGGCCATGCAGCAGTGGTGGCTGGTGGCAACGGGCGCCGTACGCCAGAGATGGTGGGGCGTACGCCAGGGGTTATCGAACCAAGGGGGTTACTGGTTCATCGGTTGGATCCAAGTAGTGGTGTGGAGGGTTTGGTGATCACAGGTTCGGGCTCGGCTGGGGCCGGCGGCAGCGGCCATGGTAATGGTGATGGAGGTGGCCAACCGGGGACACCACCGAGGGATCCGGCGAGGGGCAAGGGTCCCGTGTTTGAGGAGGGAGTATCCGGAGAAGTACCCATGGAGGAGGTGGAGTTTCAGCCTGCAGTAGGGTCCTCGGCACACGTACAGATCACTCGGGGCGATTTTGCAGAGTTTGTGTCTGAGGAGGAACTCGGCCGTTTGCTCTGGGAGAACCCGGGGGTGGTGGCTGCAGTGTTGGCAGCACGAGAGGATAGGCTCCGGCAGGTTGAGAGGGCTCAGGAGGAGGAGCGCTTGAGGGAGGAGGCCGAGAGGGCCAGGGCCGAGGAGGAGGCCTTTGTGAGCAAGACCGAGGTAGCCGAGGAGGCTCAGGGGGAGGTGTGGTCCTTTGAACGGGCAGTGACACTCGCAGAGTTTGTACGGCTGGCACCCCGTGCTAGGTTCGACGCGGCCACGTATGTTTTGCCCGAGCCGCATTTGTTTATCCCGTCTGGGGTTGAGAGCCTTGCACCTTTGCGGGAGAGCTATGACACGGAGCTTATACTGAGAGACCCGCAGAGACATTTATCCGTGGACTGGGCACATGTATTCCTTTGAACTTTCTTTGATATGCATGCCTTGTCATTTATAACCTTACGTAGTTTGAACTGTCGTAGCTTGGCTTGTAACATACGTAGGCCAGAACCCAGAACTGTAGCTTGACTGAGAGAGTAGAGTTTGAATAGTATGCCTTGACTTTGAAACTTGACTTGAATGATAGAACACTTGAAGTGGTTGAATCGACTTGCAGAAAACCCGTAATTTCGACAAAAACCGTTAGTGCCAACCTTGAATCAATCACAAACTGCCTCGACTAATAAGATAGTCCTTTGAACTTGAGTTCGACTAGGTAGATTGCCATGACATGTTGAACGCCCTAATGGCGTGTCCCATAGTTTGAATCGACCACACTGATAAACGGAACGCCTACGAGGCGTACCTCGAGAGAGATAAGGCCTTGTGGCTCGGAATTTGACTGAGAAATACCCTTGAATTGATTCGACTGACAGCAGAATTGGATAGAGTAATACAAATGCCCGGCAACTTTGTTCGACCTTTATGATACCTGTTTCGACCGTAGAATTACTTTTGAAATTCTGAATTCGATTGACTGTTTGAGTTGCAATTATTGATGAGACTCTTTTTGTTGTCCTTCTTTGTATGCAGAGAGGAGCAGCCAGCACTCGGGGCCATGGAGGTCCCGCGAGCTCGCTTGAATTGTACCGAGGGCTGCCTGAGCGAGTCAGGGCCTTAGTTGACGCTGCAGGGTTCCGGTCGTTTATCCTCACGCTGACGGCCGTGAAGAGCAATCACGTTCTGCTGACAGCGCTGGCCGTGAGGTGGTGGGATTCCTCGAACACCTTCCACTTGCCAATCGGGGAGATAACAGTGACCCCGTCGGACTTTGCGGCTCTCACCGGTTTGAGGGTAGGAGGGGAGCCCATCCCGTTCGACTCGGAGATTTACAGGGATCCCAGGGCTTTGGAGTGGTTCTTAGGGCAGGCGCCAGCAGGCGAGGCAGAGACCGTCCATTATGACCAATTCAAACGGTACTTGCACGGGAGGGAGCCGGACTCGGAGTTGGAGGCGGAGCAGATGGCGATGGCCTATTTGTTGTACTTGTTCGGGGCTACATTGTACCCGAACAAGCGATCCACGGTGCACCTGTCCTACTTGCCAGCCCTTCATGACTTGAGCACAGCCTCACGGTTTGACTGAGGAGGAGCAGCTCTGGGTACGTGCTACGGTTTCATGGGGGAGTTCTCGCGCGGGAAGAAGGTGACGGCCGGTTACTGGAGGGTGTGGGAGGTAAGAAGCAAAGCTTGCAATTCCTTTCCTGTTTTCCCTTTCTTGCACTTGTCTTTGATTTGCATATGAACTGTATTCTGATGCTTTGATTGTCTGAACATTTTGCAGCTGTGGGCTTACAAAGTGCTGAAGATGTACCCACTAGAGAACAAGTGCCCAAACCTGAGGATGCTCCCACGTGCCATGATCTGGGGCCCTATGTACAGCGGCAAGAAGAAGTCGAGAGGGAGCCTCCTAGCCTTCAGGTCGTACCTGGACGAGCTGTCGGGTACTCAGGTATGCAACACGTCAAATTGATCATTCTGCTCTTTAGAATTCCTTTAATGCTGTCCCTGATGACTTTGAACCTGTGCACTTGTCTTGCAGGTAGAGTGGGACCCATGGAGAAATGCCGAGCCAGAGCCTGAGTACTTGGCGAGGAGCAGGGTGGTGACGGCGAGTCAGGTGCTGCTGGAGTCAGCCTTCGGGTGGCGGTGGTACTTGGGTGACCGAGTGACACGGCAGTCACTGGGCTCTCTTGAGTTCCAGGTTCTTGGGCCACTTCCTCCTCACGCCTCTCATACAGATAAGTACACCTTGGTCGAGTTGCGGCGCTTCACTGTTCCGGCCGGCCTTGCTGCTTTTCTGAGGCCCGAGCGTGACTATGCTGTCTACCGGAGGCAACGCTTGGCGAGGCCGCTTGGAGTTCTGGAGCACATTGCCATGCAGGGCGAGGCACTGGAGGCTGGCGAGGAGAGACGGAGCCGGGAGAGCAGGGCAGCTCGGCCGAGAGAGATGAGCGACTATGCCACAGCGACCGGGCTGCCACGGCTTTCTTGGACACTAGCGGTACCGGACGCGCAAGGAGAGGAGGCCATAGTTCGGTTTGAGCCTGCCAGGACAGATCCGGCAGAGATCACAGGACCGATATGACATTCTTCATCCCTTGTAGGTTTCCGTATTTTACTTGCAGCACATATATCTGATTTGCATTTTGACCTTTACCCAAAGTTTGTACCACAGGCCCCGATGGAATGGGTACGTGAGGCGGCTCGCTTGATGAAGGCTATGGAGAAAGAGTTCCATAAGATTGCCGGTGGCGCCTGTAACGCCCCTAATTTTGGGAACGTTAAATAGGCAATTTATTGAAACTTCAAAATAGAGTCTGACTCTTTATTACATCATAACTCTCACAAGAGTACTTTTATTACACAAGGGAGGGAAACTAGGGTCCCTAACTACAGCTCCGCCTGCTCCTCCATTCCAGCCAACTCTTCGGCTCTGAAAACCTCCAAGGTGTAGAGTTCTTCCTGTTTATCTACAAGGTCTGACACATTATACTGGCGTCGCCACCAATATAATATGTCAGGGTCACCAAAGGTAACACCGTGAGCTACAAAAGCTCAATAGAATAAACCTATACCCACCAACCCTTAACTTACAAATAGCAGGATATAGCACACAACTCATGATTGTCACATAACTCATGCATAAATGAATAACAATGACACATCCACATTCGCTATCTTCCTAGCGTTGGTGTCCGTGATTTTCTGAGTTTCTCCTACGCGACTCATCGTAGACTGTGTCTCCATTTTCCACATTTCATAACCAAATCAACATTTTCAAAATCCATTTTCAACACACCCAACCTCGGTTCCGCCGTTCCGGGTTCCCGAGTATCCTCACAATGGTTCCGCTGCACCGGGTTCCCATTGGCACACGATTGCATTGGCTCCGTACCGCGGATAACCAAGCCATACCTCACCATGGTTCCGCCGCTCCGGGTTCCCATGGGAACGCACACAATTCAAAACCCTCGGTTCCGTCGCTCCGGGTTCCCGAGTATCCCACAATGGTTCCGCCGCTCCGGGTTCCCATTTGGAGTTTTCGAAATCTAAACCCTCGGTTCCGCCGCTCTGGGTTCCCGAGTATCCCCACAATGATTCCGCCGCTCCGGGTTCTCATTGGGTTTTTCACAAATCTTCTTTTGCACACTCACACAACTCACATAATGCCACCCAAAATCGGTCATTATGTAGTTTCAAAAATATTTCCTCCTTCAAAACACATTTTTTCTTGTCAACCACACCCTAGGTGTCATGTTTTTATTTTCTCGATTTCCATGTCTCGTTCTCATGCATAGACTCCGCGGTAGGACTTTTCACATACGCAACCATAAATCATTCATTGTAATCTAACAAGATCATCCAATTTTATATTGGTACTCATGCTCAAAACCATCTTAAAGATCAAAATACGATTACTTCTATTCAAGTGTCAAATTCTATCTTTCGAAAACCGTTCTTTCTTTCTTTTGTGGGAAGTTCAATACAACATATGTTTATTTAAGAAAAAGTCATTTATCTAACATGCTCGTACTTCCATTAGCGAGATAAACTTATTGACAATCATGCATTTTAAACGATAGATAACCTTATCTACTTGAAACTAAACAATAGATAACCTTATCTACTTAAGGAAAACGATAAGGATATTGATACTTTGAATCAAGAACATTCTACTTTCTAACGTACGATTCTATGCTATACGTAGAGTTATTGGACGAGGGACTCTACTTATACTTAGGGAAGTGAGTAGAGAAAATCTACATGATCGTAATGTCAATTCAAGATTTTGTAAAACGAGCTTGCTAATTATTCCTAATACTTTAACTTGCCTTATCATAAACAAAAATAACTAAAGTTATACTAGGGAGAATGAGTAGAGATTTATCTACCTTGATCCGAAACTAGTCGGGGCCGAATAAGCTAGTTGGAAGTTTTCTACGGGCGGTGAAACTCGCAAATCTGGACCAAACTTTGGATGGCAGTAACTCGGTCAATATTTGGCCAAATATGATCGTTCTTGGGTCGAAATTGAAGCTCTCGAAGTGCTCTACAACTTTCGTGAAGGAAGTTGATCCTAGAAACTACTTTAGGTAGGAGAAAAATGGTGATAAAGGAGGAGACAGTATGCTGTCTGGAAATGGAAATCCGAGATTTTTACTGAACTTCGGATGCCAATATCTTTGTCATTTCTTCACCGATTGGGGTGGTTCTTGGATCTAACTTGAAGATTTCGAAGTGCTCTACAACTTTCCCGAAGGGAGTTGGTTTTAAAAACTACTTTAAGCAGGAGAAAAATGAAGATTTGTGAAGGGCAGTAAGCTGTCTGGAAAATGGAAATGGCAAATGAGTGAAGGTGTGAGTTGAATGGAAGGCATGGGATGCTATTTATAGCCAACACTTGAGCTCCTCCTCCCTCCTCTATGGCCGGCTCCCCTCTCTCTCCTTCCTCCCATGGATTTGCTCCATTGAGTTGTCATTTCAAGTCTTAAATCAAATCCTAGCCTTCCTTCACTTGTCATTTCCATTCTAGGCCAAATCTAGGTTGATCATGAAGGGTTTTTGACTTGTCAAGTCTATGGGGAGGTTGCTTGCAAGAAAGAATATAATCATGGGCTAGCTTTGTACTTTGGAAGACTAGGAATGGGTTGGCATGGTCAAAAATAGGCTTAAGGCTATAAATTTTGCTTGTGTAAGTAATCAAAACTCATGCACACACTCCACCCCACTCTCTCACTCTCGGCCTCTCTCTCTCTCTCTCCCTCCTAGGTACATATGTCTAGGAAAGTAAGTCTAGAATTATTAGGTTTAAGTCTAGAACATAGGTGTGCATGCATGGTAAAGCTAGCCTTGCTTCCTTTGGAAGCAAAATGATGAGATTCCATGTATGACTTGTCTTGTCATGTATATTAGCAAGTCAAAGGTCTATTAACCAAGGGATAAAAATCCCCCTAACAATTATGGTCCAAGGGGTAAAGGAATATTGGTCATAATTAGGGTTTGAAATGACTTGTCATGGGAGTAAAAATGATTACTCCTATGGTCTAATGGTCCTATAGGGTTTGGAGGGGTTCATAAGGCTCAAAGATGGTCTAAAAGGTCTAATTAGGGTTAGGGTATTGTAACTAGGTGAATCGGTGGTTCGGGTCCTCCAACTAATCGGTTGGAAACTAACTCTACTTGCCAAGTAGGATTTCTAGCCAAGAAATATGATTTAAAGATTTTATCTAACTCGTTAGGAAAATATACAAGTGCTTTTATAAGTATACTTGTCTTTAGAAAATGACTAGATTGCTCGGCGTGAAAGATATAATTTTATAAGTCTCAAATCTAATTATGACGGATTATTAAAATTAAAAAGAAATTTTTAGTAGCAAATCCAAGGAATTAAAATAATATTTAAATATTTAACGAAATTTTTATTTACCAAAAATCAGGGTCGTTACAGCGCCTCTTTGCAGCTACACTACCCACCACCAGCTCCAGCTCCTGCTGTGCAGCCTGAGGTATAACTTTCCGTTATGCTTTTGAATAGGTTTGCTTTCAAAATTTCCTGCACTTAGCATTTCAATATATACAATATACACAATGTATGTTAAAATGACTTGAATGACCATGCAGGGACATGCTAGGGCGGCTCCTAGGAGGAAGAGTGTGCGGCCTCCTCCCACGAAGAAGGTAGCACCGAGTTCCTCTCGGCCAGCGGCGAGGGTAGAACGGGGAGTGCAAATCACTCCGGCTAGCGCGGAGCTCCAGTTTCGCCGAGAGCTGAGGAAGAGGCCTGCAGAGAAGAGGCTTGCCGAGGGACCCTCACAGAAGAAGAGGAGAGAGGAGGAAGAAGAAGAGGAAGAAGAAGAGGAGCAGACGTCCCTCAGTTGCGGATCTGACTCGGCGAGCGACCCTAGGTTCCAGATGGACCCTCGAGAGTTGGAGGAGAGCGAGGAGGACGATGACGACGACGAGGACCTTTTTGATGACTGAGGGCTACCACCAAGCCTTAGTTTATTTTGCTGATACTTTGATGCTTTTTGAGTTGGATACTTTGATACTTTGGATAGGGCCTGCGTGCCTTTTTGACCTTTTGGGCGAGTGTGCCTTGATACTTTTAGTTCTGCCTGGGCTGTTGTGCCACTTTGATGCTTGATACATTTCCACCTTTACGCTTTGACACAGTAGTATAAAACTTCTGCATTTCCCGTTTATCAATTTCCCTTTGCTTTGATGAGATTTGGTAAAGGAAACGAACAAAACATCCGCTAATATCTAACATGCATTGACGAATGCTCTGAATCGACAAAAGACACTTGCATGTGCACACGACTGACTTAGCTCGAAGAAAAGATGGACAGAAAAGTCCTAGGACACGACACGTATCCCAGACACGCGGAGGATACGGGAGATTTTGGGCGTAGGCAAGCCAAACTCCAAGATTCTCCCAAACGAAAGAAACTGACCCTTTGAAAAGACAACATAGATGTATAATGACTTGCACGAACCACCAAAACTGTTAGAATCGACCTGGTGCGAGGAAAATACCGAAGAAAAGCCAAAAATGTCACAAAAATGGACATAAGACGCAAAAGATGACTCGATATGGTCCCGGATGAAACCAACACCCCCACACAGTCACATAAGTCCTATGTAACATGTATGGCATGACAAAACTTGGCAAAAGCCCTTGGAACAAGATTTGACCTCCCGTATCCTTGATTTTAGCTTGAAACGAGCCGCCGAGGGTCCGAAATCTTCATCGAGCGTGGCTTCTAGAATCCGACGCCTTGCCATAGTCCTAAATGACATTTGTGACTTGTAGGAACTAACAAATAGCCAAAGCCAGCCCCAGAATCGAAAATGACCAAGCGGAGGCAGTAGCTGCTGCAAACTGGTTTCTGGTGAACCTTACTGGCGTACGCCAGGAAATAGGACCCGTACGCCAGTAAGTGGGGGACACGCATATGCCAGTCACAAATTGGCGTATGCCAGGTTCCTGAGAGTCAGATCCACTTGACTGACCAACTGTCCTTTTTCAGGGGCCACTTTGTTTTTACCCTCACACGGTTTGCACATGGTTTCTGAGCTCCCAGAAGGCAGTGTCCTTTGCAAGGGTGTGTTTTGGAAGCTAGCATCATGTTTGAATGGTTCATTGGTAATGGGAAGAAAAGGCCAAGGCCTATAAAGCAGAGACATGTGCATTGTGGCCTTCACGGCTGCACTGCTTCCTCTTTTCCTTAGTATATTTCAGCATTCTTCATGGACAACCCCCTCCCAACTTTACTTAGGCCCTGGTTGGCGCAATTCCTAAGCGTTGACTGGCTCAATTTCCAATATCACGGCCTCGCTTCATTCCGTTTTCTTCGACACGTGCCGCTCCGCCCAGCGCTCCTACGGGCTGCCCTCAGATTTCTGGGACCCTGACGTCCATGTCTTTCGCTTCGACGACGACGAGATGTGCCCAACTGTAGAGGAATTCCAGGCGTACCTCCGGACCTACTCGTCCCCTACGCTTGTAGTTCCGCCTTATCAAGCGAGCATGCCCAAACTGTTGGCCAGCTCACTCAACATTTCCCGGGGACTGGCGAACACTATCCTTGAGGGGGGCCAAATGAACATCATGCGG
The DNA here is from genome assembly GCF_030253575.1 of Rhododendron vialii. NCBI lineage: Eukaryota > Viridiplantae > Streptophyta > Magnoliopsida > Ericales > Ericaceae > Rhododendron > Rhododendron vialii. The sequence goes on from NC_080567.1 coordinate 1,625,106, forward strand.
CTGATTGAGATGTACAGCCCAGACGGCGATTTGGATAGCGACGAAGCTCAAGCGCACCGCCACTTTGCCTTGGTAATCTGCCTACTTGCCGCTTACCTGCTCGTTCCGGCCCACGGGCAGGTTAGCCCTTCGCTTGTGAGCGTTGCTACCCAGATGGGGGCACGAAGGAACGTGATCCCTCTGGTCCTGGCTGAGACACTCTTGGGTTTGGATTTGGTATATATGGGCCAGTAGGCTGTTTTCAGCGGGAGCCCGCTTTTGCTTCAGGTAACCTCACTCAGCTCACCTTTTTCCGATTTTTCACACGTTCTCGTTTTACCTCGACGCTCGGCTTAGGCTGCTCCTTAACTCCTTACTTGTCTTTTCGCTCAGGCTTTATCTGACTTCTTACTTGTCTTTTCGCTCATGCAGTTGTGGTTGTCGGACAAATTGAGTCTGCTGAACCCACCAGTGGCGGGTTGGAATCTCTTTCCGAAGAGGATTCATCAAAGGGAGATGCGGTACCCTGACATGGCTATAGAAGGCTGGTACGAGTTCATGCAGCAAATGCAGCCTGATGAGATCGCCTGGAGGTGCCCTTGGCTGGACCTTCCGGATATGGCTATCCACTCTGATGGTTTTGACAGGGTGGTGATCGCAGGACTGGCAAGCTTTACCTTCTACATTCCCGGCCGTGTCCTTCGATAGCTGGGCGCCTCTCAGGAGAATCACCGTATTAGCATTGGGGATTTTCGTGTCCCGAATTTCAACGCTCAAACACTCAATGGTTACCAGAGGCGTTGGGGCCTTAGAGCCCTTCAGGCTGAGATGCCAGAAATTACCACAGGGCTAAGGAATCGCTACAGACAGTGGCTGAGAGCGGATGTGAACGCAAGGGAAAACATTAACTGACTCCGGGCCACTTTGCTATGCTTAGAATAAACTGTGAGCCGTTGGGCTTCTTAAGCATTTCGTTCTGTTTTTCATGCTTTAACTGTTTTAAGGCTTTTATGCTCAGCTTATGTATTAGAAGTAGTAATTTGCAATAAAGTTGAAAGACGATGGGTTTCCCCCTTTTCTGATCCTCTTCAATGCGGCTTTGACTTGCGCTCGACCTTTTCAAATTGCGACGTGTACTCGAAAATGTCAACCTTGGATCGAAACTTTGATAGAATATGACCGAATCTCAAGGTGAGATTGCCTACGTATCCTTTTTCAAGGAATCAGGTCAGAACGTAGTTCAGGTTAAGGTTCACTCGTGTATTTTGCCTCTCCTTTTACGCTCTAACTTTTGCCTAGAATCGCCTTTTCAGGTTTTCGGTCTAGCGAGCTTTTGACTTTTGCCTATTTATTTTTGCCTAGAACCGCCTCCTTAGGTTTTCGGTCTAGCAGGCTACTCTAACTTTTGCTTGGAATCGCCCACCCTTGTGGTTTTCGATCCAACGAGCATCTCTCAGGGATAGTAGCGTTTGAGTTGATCCAGGTTGACCAGGGTGTTGAATTCGTTGTCGTCGAGGTCGATGAGCTTAGCAGCACCCCCGGATAGGATGGTCTTGATGATGTACGGCCCGGATCGCTTCGGCCTGAATTTCCCGCAGGGATCAAACACTGGGGCCCGGACTTCCTTTGTAACCATGTCTCCCTCGACTAGACCCCTGGACTTCACCTTTTTGTTGAACGCACGAGCGATTCGACGCTGATACCCCTGAACATGATACAAAGCCTGGAGCCTTCTTTCATCAAACAACATCAGCTCGACAAACCTCCCGCTTAACCATTCAGATTCCTCGAGACCGTTTTCAACTATGACTCTCAGCGACGGGACCTCGAGCTCGATAGGAAGCACCGCCTCCATCCCATAGACCAAGGAGAAAGGAGTTGCACCAGTTGAAGTGCGGATAGACGTTCGATACCCCCAAAGGGCGAGAGGCAGCTGCTCATGCCAATCCCTTGCAGACTCGGCAGTTTTCTTGATGATCATCTCAACGTTCTAGTTGCAGCTTCGACCGCTCCGTTTGTTTGTGGGTGACAGGTCGTCGAATGGTGGACCTCGATACCGAATTCCTCAAAGAGCTCCAGAACCCTTCCTTTGAAATGACTCCCGTTGTCTGACACAAACGCCTGGGGGACCCCGTACCGATAAATGATGTTCTTTCGAATGAATTGAGCGACCTGAACCGCTGTCAATGTCTTGTAGGATTCGGCCTCGACCCATTTGGTGAAGTAGTCTATTGCCACTAGTATGAACTTGTGGCCATTCGAAGCAGACGGCCTGATCATCCCAATAACATCGATGCCCCAGACAGAGAACGGCCACGGCAAAGTCATGCCATACAACTTAGACGGAGGGACATGTTGCAAGTTCGCATGGATCTGACATTTGTAACAGCGCCGTACGTAGTCGATGCATTGCGATTCCATTGTAGACCAGTAATAACCCTGTCTGAGGATTTTCCTAGCGAGCATGACGCCGCTCATGTGAGGCCCGCAGACTCCCTCGCGAACCTCTTCCATTATCCTTGTTGCTTCGACGCCGTTGACACAGAGCTTGTGCATCCCGCAGTGCGACCTTCGATACAATTTCCCCCCACAGATGATGTACTGAGAAGCCAACCTCTGCAAAGCAATCCGATCCTTCTTCGTGGCCCCGACAGGAAATTCCCTGCATTCCACAAAGTTCCAAATGTCATGGTACCATGGTAGGCCATCATCGACATCATCAATGGCGTTGATATACTCATAAACAGGCAAGTCCCTCTGTTCAATCACAATTGGCCGCAGCTTAATGCCTATTGGAAGTTCGATCATTGAAGCCAAAGTCGCCAAAGCATCGGCAAACTGATTCTTCAAGCGTGGGACATGGGTGAAAGTCACCTTATTGAAGCGAGGAATCAGTTCTTCCAAATCTTGATGATAAGGCTTCAGCTTTTCCTCACGAACCTTCCAATCTCCATTGGCTTGGGAAACCACCAAGTTTGAATCCCCAATTACTTCGAGCTTCTCGACTCCTAAAGCAATAGTGGCTTCCATTCCGACGATGCAGGCCTCGTATTCAGCTTGATTATTGGTGACATCGAAATTCAACTTGAAAGCGAGCGGAATGTGAGCGCCGGCGGGCGTGATCAACAACACTGATCCCAAACCCCTTCTGGTTAGCAGCCCCATCGAAATAGAGCGTCCATACCTCTTCGACCACTGTTAACACCTCCTCGTCGGGGAAAGTGAAATCCACATCTTCCGGGCCATCGATCGGGTGATCGGCCAGAAACTCGGCCACGGCACGCCCCTTTACAGACTTTCTCGTGACGTCTTGAAGTTCGAACTCAGCTAGCAGAAGCAACCAACGTGCTAGCTTATGGGTGAGCGCGGGTTTCTCGAACAAATACTTGATAGGATCCATCCGAGAAATCAGTCTCACCGAATAGGCTAGCATGTAGTGTCTAAGCTTTTTGGTAGCCCAAACCAGCGCCCAACATGTCTTCTCCAGAGGGGTATAGCGCTCCTCTGACCCCACCATTTTCTTGCTCAGATAGTAAACAGCTTTCTCGACCCCATTGCTTCCTTCCTGTGCTAGCAGACATCCCATGGCGGTTGAAGAGACGGACAGATAAAGAATCAAAGGTCGGCCCGGCGTAGGCGGCATCAGTACAGGCAGGTTCTGCAAATACCTCTGAATAGACTCGAAAGCGGCCTGGCATTTCTCTGTCCATTCGAACGGGACCCCCTTTTTGAGCAAACGGAATAATGGTTCGCAGGTTAGAGTTAGCTTGGAAATGAACCTGCTGATGAACTGGACCTTCCCTAGAAAGCTCCGCACGCCTTTCTCAGACTTTGGCGGCTCCATTTCAAGAATCGCTTTGATTGATTTTGGAAGGGTCCACTTCAATTCCCCTTGCGGTGATCAGAAATCCCAACATCTTACCTGACGTGACCCCAAATGTGCACTTTTGTGGGTTCAGACGCACGTTGTACTTGCGAAGCCTTTCAAGAAACTGCCTGAGTGAAGGAAGATAGTCCTTTTCCTCCTTTGCCTTCACAATCATGTCGTCGACGTAGATCTCAACGGTCTTATGGATAAAGTCATGGAACAAGGTCGTTTGGGCCGGTTGGAAAGTACATCCGGCGTTCTTCAACCTAAATGGCATCTTCACATAGCAATACGTCCCCCATTCCGTGACAAACGTCATTTTCTCTTGGTCCTCAGGTGCCACAAAGATCTGGTTGTATCCGGAGAATTCGTCGACAAAAGAGAGCAAGGCATGCCCCGTCGTGTTGTCCACAAGCACGTCGATGTGTGGCAAGGGAAAACTGTCTTTGGGGCTTGCCTTGTTTAAGTCCCTGAAGTCGACGCAGACTCGGATCTTTCCATATCCTTCTTGGGGACAGGCACGATGTTGGCGACCCATTTGGGGTATTCTGCAACCCTTATGAACCCTGCGTCTATCTGCTTTGTAACCTCCTCTTTGATCTTCTGAACCCAATCCGGCCTCATCCTGCGGAGTTTCTGTTTGACGGGGACAGCCCCAGGCTCCAATGGGATTCGATGCTGCACTATTTCAGGGTCAATGCCAGGCATATCCTTGTGAGACCATGCGAAAACTTCGGGGAATTCTTTGAGAAGCTCGATTGTTCCGGCGTGATTTTTCGGGGACAGATTTGCACCAATTTGCATCATGCGGGGGTCATCCTCGTCTTTCAAATTTACAAAAATTACTTCTTCTTTTAGAGGCTGAGCACGCCTTTCGTCTTCCTTTTCGATGAGGGAACGCAACTCAGCCGGGATGTCCTCGTCGAAGTCTGTTCCTTCATCGTCCGGGTCGACACAGTTTATATAGAAGCTAGCAAAGTAGTCAGAAGCAGGATCATGCATTTCATAAAGCCCAACAGGGTTGCCAAGTACAAAAGACTCGAACTCAAAGTAAAAGCTACGACGTGGAAGGCCAAGAGGCACAAACTCCGACTCTAAGCTAGACTTAGACTCGACAGACTCTGTGTCAGATTCAGATACATTGTCAATGCATGTTAGACGCGGAGTGAAAATGCAGTTACTGATACTTCCCTGTGCCTTCACGATGGGAGAGGTAGGATCCTCGAGAGCATCTGGTGAGTCGGGCCCAAGCATCAGCACTTCGGCTTTTTCACCCTTGCCAACCAAACCTACTTGGGAGAACAGCATCTCCAGACCCCTTTGATCGAAAGCCTTCAGCCAATCAAACTTCTCCTTGGTCCGACCCAGCTGTTTCTCGAATTCCCCCTTGCCAAGCTTCTCTTCGACTGTTTCCTCTTCACCGTCGGACCAGGTGTCCGCATCGAAAATTTTGAATCCCGGCAGCCAAGTGTAAGTCTCTGGATCCCAAAACGGCTCTATCTGTCCCGAATAAGCAGAGCCTCCTCCTTCTCGAACAAAATAGCTGTCGAGTTTACCAAAAAGGGTTCGAGGTTTTCCCGTGTTTTTCCTCTTTTTGGCATCTTTGGCCGGCGGAGTGTAACCCAAGCCAAAGCGGCCTTCGGTGAAAGGAAAAATAGGGAATTTAGCGATCCCTTGTTGGTTGATCCCGAGTCCTAGGCCCGGCATGAATGACATTTTCCTCATCATTTCGAGGACGGTTGAGCTTATGGTGAAATCATCATCCATGGCAATGGCGAGGACTGAGCCAGATGTGTCGAAAGAGAAACCTCCAAAGTCTGAGTCTTCTTTCCCGTGCATGATTCCTAAGACAGGCGTTCCATCATCCGAGAGTGGGCGGATTCCAGAATCCCCGCAGATTGTCAAAGTCCCGGTAGGGAGCCCCAGCATGACCTTCTGGTGCAGAGTCGAAGGCACTGCCATGATGTCGGCCCTGTGAAGCCATGGCCTGCCCAGCAGCATGTTAAAGGTAGCAGGAACATCGACGACATGGAATTCTACGTCCATTTCAAAACCCTCAACATCAAGTTTCAGAGTTAAAGTCCCTTCCACCACGCGGCGAGTGCTGTCGTATGCCTTTACGGCCAAATTGGAGGGCGTTAAGTCACTCTTTGAGAGCCCCAAGCGGTAGGCAACCCTCATTGGGCAAACGTTGATGGCAGAGCCATTGTAGATTAGCACGGTTGGCACCCAATGTCCTCGGCACTTAACGGTGATGTGCAGCGGGTGGTTATGAGCGGTTCCTTCGACGGGCAGATCTCTCTCGGTGAACGTGACGGAGTGCTTAGAGAGGAATGGCAGCACAAGAGCAATCATGGCCTCAGGGGTGATGTCAATTGGTACTGTGAGCAGGGCCAACGCGGAGGACAGCTTTTCACGATGCTCCTTTGATGATGATATCAAGCCCCAAATAAACATAGCGGCCGAAATCCGTTCAAGCTATTTCAAAATGGCGTCTTCTTCGGGAATCCCACTCGGAAAGAGTGGATCATTCCTCTGAGCAGCGGGAGCGGCGGTTTTCTGAGCAGGCGGATTGGACGAGCTTCCAGCCTGGAGGTTGGATGGCTGAAACACTCGGCCGCTCCTTGTGACATTGGCAACGTCCCACCAAGAAGACGAGTCAATAGAATCCCACAGATCGGCCGGCACTTCTTCCAACTTGCGTTTCCCTTTGTCTGTCACCGCAACTGTTGCAGACGAGTCTGGCCCCAAAGCTGTGTCCCATTCCAAATCCTCCATCACTAGTCCTTCCCAAAAGGTAAGGTCCTGTGCAACATCTTCCTCAAAGGGTGCCCCCAGATTAGTGACAAACGGAACGTCCCAAAATCCTCCATCGACAAGAGCAGTGTTGACAGTCCACACTTCGTTCCCCGTGTTCAGATCGACGATGTTGTCCACATCCCAAATATCGGTAGGCGGCGAAGTCTTGGTGGTTTCCTCTACATCCCAAAGGTCGGCGGGAGGCGCATCCAGGACCATAATCGAGCAGTCGCCTTCGGGGGTCGAAACGATAGGGCGAGGCTGTTCCACGGAGACGATGTCAAGAGTAGGGTCAACCTCATGGGCGCAGCGGCCGACCATCCCGGCAATCGTATTCACCAAAGGTAGCATGGCGCCGAGCGGGCGACGGATATTGGGCACAATCTCCCCTTCTTGAAAGTGGTCCCAGTATTCCTCACTGATGTCGTCCTGGTCTAAATCAACCTTGAGACCCTGACCTATTTGCCATTCATCGGGCTGAGGATCCCACACATATTCCTCGGCTTCTTCCTCAACTTGGTTCAGCTCGGGCTGGTAGAAGAGTGCGAACAAAGAGAGACCGTCCAGAGGGTCAGCCTGCGCCGCATTCCACTCTCCTTCCCACTGATCTAGCCATATTTGATTAACTTGAGGATGTGCGGGAAACCCCATGTTGTACTGTTCGACCCAATCATTGCAAAGCTCTTCCCATTCATTGGCTTTGTCTTCCATAGCCCAACCGGCTGCCATCATGTTGACACTTGGCTCAGAAGGGAAAGGTACGATTGGTTTAGGGTTGCCGGCTGAGGTAATATGGTCGGTGGGGTTGAATATGGTGGAGCTGAGGGTTATCTGGTTTACTTGAGGGTTGGGATCGTGTTTAGGCAAGGAGTTGGAAATAACATTGGGTTTGGTAGGTGGAGTTGGAAGGGTGCTATTATCCACCAAATCTTGTATCGCATGGCGAAGGCGATAGCAAGAGTCAGTGTAATGGCCAGGCATTTGGTGATATGCACAGAAAGCACTGGGGTTATAGCTAGGGGGTGGATTTTGAGGAAGTGGAGTTGGGGCTAGAGGTCTAAGGTGTCCGATTTTGACTAACTTCTCCAATACCGAGGAAAGTGGTGCCTCGAAATTGGCGAAGTTACGGGGTTGGTTGCGGTTTCTGGGTCGCTGAGGGGTTTGCACTTGGTTGATGTCGGCGATGTGGTTGGTGCTTTGGGCAAAGGGATTGTTAGCAGAGCCTGCGTTGGCATAGCTGTTGCCACCAAACAGAGCAGTGCTGTTTCCGGTGTATGCACGGGGCTTTGATTTTGAGGCTGAGGTGGAAGAGGAATTGTCGCTCCTGGGCAGAACACCAGTTTGGAGGGCTTCTTCAATGGCCAAACCAGAGTTGTAGAAAGTCTCGAAGTTCGCTCCCTGAACCAACACAAGGTTTTTGGCAAAGTCTGGCTGCAGATTGCGGGAAATGATGCGGATCTGATCCTTCTCGCTCGGGCGATCGGGCATGAGAGCGGCCTTGACCCTTCATCTCTGGATAAAGTCTGCAAAGGACTCCTTTGCGCTCATCTTAGTTGACTCCAACTCCCGGGTGGTCATTTTGAGCTGGGCGTTGTAGCTGTACTGAGCATTGAAGGCCGTGCCGATGTCTTCCCATGTTCGTCTCTTGGAAATGTCGAGTGATAGGAACCACTGGAAGGCGGGACCGACAAGGGTTTGTGGAAACAGCTGAGCCATGGCATCCTCCCCAACACCATGTAGTTTCATTGCACCATGATAGGCCAACAGGTGGGTTTTCGGATCTCTGGTACCGTCGAACTTGGCGAAGTCGGGCATTTTGAAACGCTCGGGCAGCCTGGCGTTCGGGAATGGGCAAAGGCGATCCATGTCTAGTACTCCTGGCCCTTTTCTTTCGGACTTAGCGACTGCTTCTTCCAATTTTGCCATCTTGGCGACCAAAGCTGCCATTTCTGGGCTTGGAGCAAGATTCTCGATCAGTGATTCCTCTTCGGCAGCGGCCCCCTGCTCTCGCCTTTCACCGCCTTCCCCTCCTGCTACAAGGGGAAGTCGCTCCTCAATTAGGGTTCGGAGATTGGCCATGGAGGCGTCGGCCTGGTCGGCCCTCTGTTGCATGATGGCTAGGTTGTGCTGTAGATCGGCCAATACGATAGCGAGATTCGGAGGTGGGACATCTGCCATGGCTAGAACTTCTGTTTTAACAAGCTTTGGAGATGCTGGCGGAGATGGAGTAGACGGAGGGGACTCGTGCGGAGTAGTCGGCGGCGAATCCTCCCGTGACACAATGAAGGCCAGAGCTTCCGTTGCGGTCAACTGAGAGACAAACCCCAAATCAAACCCTCAAACGGACTCGACGGACAGCCCCAAGTAGGTTTGGCTCTTGATTTTGGAACCCTGCTTTGACATCGGCATGACTAGACAGCAAGGTATAAGAGCTCAGTGACAGCCTGCAATCATTTTATTTGAAAGAATCGAAAAGAATGGAAAAATGAGCATGCCAACGTCATCGGTGTCCTCCTAGACTCTAGAGCTAGAGAGAGTCTGCCTTACGACACTCGGACATTTGCCACAGAATCCTCGGATTTTATTTTCGACGGTGTATCCTTGATTGAACCGAATGTTACTAAGAGATGCCAAAACAGCCTAAGCCTTAGACTTTCTCCCTTCTCGAAGTTTCAAAGTTTGATTTCGGAACAACTCGGTGTAGATGGCGTGATACCGTAACCGAAGTGGCATAAGCAGCACTGTGCCGGAGCCTGAGTGGTGTAAGTGTTTAGCACTTTTAACCTGAGTGGTGTAAGCATCACGTCATTCTCTCCGTTGTTCCTAGTTTTTCGATTTGAAACCTCGATCGGGCGTTAGATAAAGACTTAGAAAGTATCGATTTCCCGAAGCCTCATCGATTAAGGACTTGAAGATTTTTGGTAACGTGCAACATCGAGATGCACGACTCGTCATCGGTCCAAGGCAAAAGTCGAATGGGCGCAAGACAGACTTGACGAAAGACATCCTAAAAGCCGCCCTAACATGCTCCTACGCAAAACGGTCATGAATGTATGTACAGGCATGCGATAGGGAAAGCAGTAACACATAGACAGGATATAGGGGTTAGATGCAAATAATCCTACCCTGCGGGTCCCTGTCTTAGGTTGAAAGGTTCTAGTGCTTTGTAAGCGCTGCAGAGGCCGGTTTTGGCTTAAATGGGTTCCTCTGACTAGAGCCGCGATATACCTCCCACTGCAACGCGTAGAGCAAAGCAATGGTCGAACGGTAGTACGACTCATCATCGTCCAAGGTTGTTGGGCGTTCGAGGACCCCAGGCTCCAATAAATTGTGCCGGTTACCTAAAACACCTCAACGGGGCTGACCAACCATCGATGCGAACGAAGAATGCCGAAGAATGATTTGAATGAGAGAGAAATGCAATGCTTTGGAAAAAAATGCCTCTTGAAGTCTAGCTCACGTTTATTAATCAATACTTGGAGAAAATTACACAATTGAACAATAGTAAAAGCCCCAGTTCGGATTGGTCGGATGCTGAGATCCTGTTATGTTACCATTCCGTTCTTCAATAGCGCGGAGCGTACTGTTTTGACAAGCTTTTGAAAATTGTTCATTTATGTATTAATCGCCAAATACCAATCAACGCAATGTGTTTCCCCAGCAGAGTCACCACTGTGGGCACATGCCCCAAAAATGCTCGATTTATAAAATCGGGCGCGGCCCTTTTTCGGAAAAAGCGCGACGAAACACCTCGATTCAGAGTCGCCACTCGGGTTTTAGCGATGAAAACACCCAAAGAACCGAACTCGAAAACGTTTGCTACGTTTGTTTGATTTTGAAAAAGGCTTGTAGACCGGTCTGTCGTCACCTTCGATATCTGAGGTTCGGGAGCCAGGTTACGAGAGGGGAAGGGTTTTATGGCACCCCTCTCGCCCAATCCGGAGATCGGTCTCTACTCAGGCATTTTTGTAAAACTTTTGCATTTTTCTCTCATTTGATCATTTTTTAGCCAGTTAGGGCGGGGGAGTAGTTAATGGGGATTAAGACTGTAACAAGTTGCATTTATGTGATAAAATGTTTATGGATGACTTGCTTGCACTGATATATATAGATTGAGAACAAGCACCGAGCAAACCGAACAATTTGGAGCACACTGCCCTGAAGGAACATGAGCAAGATCCACACCAGCATGCACAGGCCGAGCCAGTACATGCTGGCGCAACCTGCGCACGCCACACTTAGACTGACGTTCTCCACTTGTCTAGCTTCTCAGTCTTTGTTTACAATTCTCTGGGATCTGGAAAGGGACCAGCGCACACCCAGGACAATCCACGCAATTAATAGAGCAGAGTATGTATATTTACAAACAGGTGGAATGGCTTCAAGCCATGAAAGACAACAGAATGCCCCAAAAACAGTGTGGGGATAGGAATAGGCCAAAATTAAGCTAAGATGCAAGGGCCAGCCACTGGATCATGGTGAGCACCACCGTACGCCAGCCATTAAAGGCCGTACGCCAGTTTGATCCTGGTCCAGTGCTTGGCTTTTGCATCATCTGGGCTCTGGAACATGACGAGAAGGATCCCAGAGGCCTTCTAAACAGATGATAAATAAGCATTAACCATTACAACTATGCAGCTCTAATCATGCAGAAAGCAGTACACTGATTATTAGCATGCAAGGGTGATTGACAGAAAGATAAAATGACAGAAATGACGATCCATGATCCGCACGCCAGTAGTGCTCGCACTGCCATGACTGGCGTACGGCATAGGGGTACTGGCGTGCGCCAAGTATCATCTCATACGATTGTTGTATTTTACCAATTTAAGGCTAGGACTAGTATTGCTTACTAGCCTGGGCCATACTGGTCTCCCTCAGAAGCTGAAAATAGAAAGGGACACAAAGGTGGTATACCTTTTTGTGTTGAGGCTTGAAGGTGGTATTTGAGCTTAAGGGTTGAAGATGGAGGTTTAGAAGGACACTGGATATCAGTAGGGTATATGGAAGTGTGTTGCCCTCCCTTCTCTTTCAATGGAAAAAGAGAGATAGAGAGCAAGAGGAGAGAAGAAGAAAGCTTTTTCTCCTTAATGTAGCTAACCCCTTGCAAATGAATGCAAGAGGGGTATTTATAGAGGAGAGAGGGACTGAGATCAGTTGGGACCAAGGCCTTGTTTGGCTGGTTGGAACAACAATGGAGTCTCCCATGCATTAAATGCATGGGACTTGCCTTGATGGGGGGTGTAGGAGAGAAGGGGGGGCGTCCCTGCCGAATGTAATCATCAGGGAGACTGTAGCCGACGTCAAGGTGGCCCAAAAGTCTCGTCCATGTGGCTGAATAAAGTTGATTTGACTGGGATTGATTGGCGTGCGCCATATATTGACTGGCGTGCGCCAGTTGTAACTGAGTCAACGGTCGATGACCGACACGTGGCAGTTAACTGGCGTACGTCATCAAGGTACTAGCGTAAGCCAGTTGGGTTTTGCTGGGGCTGTTTGGCTCTGGTTTGAAGGGTTTGAAAAGGGGTTTGCAAGAGGTTCGAGACGCTCAAAGCTCAAACACACCCTCGTCCTCCGACTGTTCTCGACTATAATCATCATTGGGAAAATAAAAGATCGAAAAATAGCGTTATCTGGACAGTCCAAAATGGGGTGTCTACAACATTATGATCTGTCATTTTATTGTTTATAGTGCATAACATGTCCAAAAGCGATAAATAATGGGTGAAACCAGGCGACCTCACAAAACAGAAGCAAAATGGTTACAAGAAGAGGAGAAAGAACAATGTCAAAGAGAATGAAAACGAATACGAGATGATGAGAAACAACAAAGTCAAAGAGAATGAAAAGAGGGTGCAAGCTATGGGGTTGCCAGCTTCAAGCGGTTTCATTCATTACGTACATGTGAAGAGGAATGGCAAACTAATCAGGGCTGAGGCAGATGATGACAGCTCACCTGGTAATGAGGATGATAGTGATTGCGACTCTGATCCGTCAGATGACTCTTTTGAACAAGAGGTACTCTGTGGCTACACATAATATATCAGTAATAAAATCTTCATTTATTACTTGACATGATGTGTTATCATGCTTATGTTTTCATACCTTATCAAGTCAATGGACATATGTTATCATGCTTTATCAGTTTGTACTTATACTTTTTTTTATCATCAAAGTTTCTTCTTCCACTCTTTCTCCATACTTTTGCATTGTCTCTTGGTATTTTAGGTTGCAAGGATGCAAGTGGTGCCTGAAATGCAGCCTGGAACATCGCATCTTCAAAGAGCCCCTACCAGAAACCAACATGATGCGAGCCCCATCCGTGAGAGGGTGACCCGATCGACCCCACATCCATATGTGGGTACCCAACCTCCACAACCTCTTGATGCCAAGCAAGAGATTTAGGCAGCCCCCTTTGTAGCACCTGTCGGTAAGCTTTAAATGTTATTTACATTTTTCTTTTGACAGTATATTTAAGCACTACTTTTGGCACTTTTTTTTTTTTGCTCAAGCTTGGCACTTACCATATTAACAAAGCTTCATTATAACAATAGTTGCTGATAGACCTATTCGTGGCCCGACACGAGGCTTGATGGTTCAGCAAATATTCGACAAAGAAGGAAAGCTTCTTGTTCCCATCCCATAGTGTTTTTGTGCACCTGTCGGGAAGTATGCTTGTAAACTTGCCACAGATTAGTGTAGAGGTTTGGACAAAATTTGGAAGATCTTACTATCTGTAGATGGAAAGCTGCAGATGAAAGTGTGAAGGCACCTATGCTTCAACGCATTAAGGTAATTACAATATTTTCTTACTTACTTAAATTGCAATTCATATTAATCAATAACTTTGCTATTGGCTTTGGCAGGATCGATTTATCTTGGAGGGAGATCCTATAGATATTGAGAAGGCAGTGGCAAGACAATTTGGCCATCGACTGAGTGATTACACCCATACGCTTTACAGAAAGTACAAGAAGCTTAAGAGTACTAAGGGGGTAGAGTATGCCAGAAGCCACCCACCATCTGGCATCACTCACAAACAGTGGATCGGTCTAATTGATAAGAAATGGAGTGATACCAAAATTTAGGTCAGTGAAGTGCATTTATCTAATTGGTAGGTATTTTTGCGATGTAACAAACACAAGAAAGATAGTGATTTTACATCGTTTGTGAATACTTCAATACCAGCAGCTTGTCATTTTATCAGTCTGCATTACACTGCCACACCAGTATGAAAGGGCTTGTTGCATTCGAGACCAAAGATTATTTTGCCCATTTCTACACAATCACTAGTAGGCTGAGAAAAGAATTTATTTAATGGGAGGGTTTAATCATCTCATAGTGAATATCATGGGACATCCATAGCCTTAAAGAGTTACCCAACCCTGTTCTTTCCTTCATCTTTTATCCCTCATAGCTTTTGCTTCCATACTCCATGGACCTCAAAAAATAGGGAAAAAATTCACCATCTCGCTCCCACAATATCAACACTCCAGGAATCAAACCTAGATGATTCAATCAAACATTGCCAGAAATAAATAATTGCATTATGAAACTCAATGTTCTACTCCATCAAATATCTGTTGCTGCAAAAGACTGATCATGAAGGAATTTCATTGGAGGTCCCAACAGAACCCTATTGCATTCGAAACTCAGACTTCAATACATTTAATCAACTGGAGAATTCAACTAGGGAATTCCAAAATGCCCATACTCACTAAGTCAACCCACCCTAATTGGTTATGTTTTTTGTATGGTACTTTTCTTTTCGGTTTCTAATGCTATGGGCAATTAATCAATTGCAATTCTTGTTTCTCTTTCTTTTTTTTTTTGACTATTTTTTTAGAACAAATCAACTAAAAACATAAAGAACCGGAGTGAAATGAAGTCCAAACATAGATGTGGTTCGAAGTCCATCCCAGTGAGGGTAGATGCAATGGTGAGTTTTTTTATATTGTAGTTGTTAGAATGCAAATATGCTTAATCTACTTACTGGTTCAAAAACTAATTGTTCAGATGAAAACCAATGGGAATCATGTGCCGGACTTGAAAGAAGTTTACAAATCTACCCACTTCAATGAAGATACAAAAATGTGGATCTCTGAAGAATCCGAGAAGAACTATGTACGTGTATTTGGTTATTTGCTTTAGTTGCTAAAATATCTAAAGCTTAAATCTTGTTACTCTATGTTGTTTTACATTTTAAAAGGGCAAGATCATAGAGGTAGAGGCTGAACATTGTACTGAGGCTGGTGTGACACCGATCACACAAGATGAGCTTTCAATCAAGTCGCTCAAGGCAAAATTAGGATACGTTAAAGGACTGGGTATGAGACCTTCCTCATCTCTTAGGACCATTGTTGCATCTGCATCTACATCCAACAGTCAATATGTATCGCATCTTGAGTCGCTGGTACAAGAATATCAAGAGGAAAGGCAAGCACAACAGCAAAAGATAGATGTGCTTTCAGAGTCAAACAAGCAGATGGAGTTGACGACAGCTACGATCATGGAGTATTTGAAACACCAAGGGAATGGATTCAGCGAATATATTGAGAATTCAAGGAGCACATGAACAACATGCTGGATGGTTAGTAATTTACCCCGCAATTTTGCTTTCCATTATTGATAGGATCGAACTCCACATTCCTCCTGCATCAGCAAGTATCCTTAACTCCCATCCCTCTCTGTATTATTACTTTGTTAGTACATGTGGATTCTGGACATGCAATTAAGCTGTTGGCGGCTAACGTTGGACATGGTAGTCTAGTGGTAAACGCAATATATCTGGAGTCCACACCATGCACTACAATATGATTGGAAATTCTTTTACATCTTATAAAGTGCAGAACAGAACTAGGACCTCTAATTATGTTGGTCAAATAATGCTGACTTCCATCCCAAGGTTGTTGTTCTCTTCAATTTTTTCATCAGTAAAAGGTCGGGTGAAAATCTCATAGTAAGATTTAAGTTTTGAATGTTAGAATGTGCAAGTGAAAGTTCCTAGGGTTGTTCTCTTCAATTTGTTCATATCAGTAAAAAGTCGGGTGAAAATCTCATAGTAAGAGTTAATTTTTGAATGTTAGAATGTGCAAGTGAAAGTGATAGTAACCATGAAAAACAAAAATGTGTATGAATGTAAAATCCTAACTTTCATAGTTTGATTAGATACATTGTTGGATTTAATGTGATTTCCTAGGGGTGATTGAAGTTCTGGCTTTTCCTTCTAAAATTCGACATTGTTCTCATGTTTCGTAGTGTTCAGAGCTTTCATTTATTGTTTGGCTATATTTGTCTAAAGTACGATAGTAAATGCTTAAAATTTAGGACTTTCATGTTGGGTGCTCTCACAAATGAGAAAATCTATCAAATGGATGTTTCTTTTTTCTTGGTTGTTGTATGTGCACCTTATGTTTTGGATATGATGAAATTATTTTTGACTAGTATAATGTCAGAGGGGCTTTTGGTTGAATCATTAATGAGCTTGCATTGAATCTACTATGCATTAGGTTTTGCTCATAAGTATCATCTTTAATTGGCTTTAGGCTCAAGTAATTAAATGTACAGTAGTTGATATCTAAACATAGTAATGATTTTCTTTTATTTCGCGTTTGCAGATTGAATATGCAGAAGGTTGGTGGTATATATGAGAAGGCCAAGATCTTTTTTTGTTGATACTTCTTTTTGTTGGTGGTATATATGAGAAGGCCAAGATCTTTTTGTGTTGATACTTCTTTTGGTTATGATGGGCCGTCCGACAACTTTTCCTTTTTGTTTCGCGTCTTCAACCACTACTCACTAAGTGCATCACTTATGTTATTATCTATGTTCAGTTAACTTGGTTCTTTTTGGACAGTGAATGGACACCTTGAAACCTTTGTTTAGCTGTTTATGGTAATATGAAGGTTATTAGTGACTTCTGTAAGATGCATTTTTATGTTACGCCATTTTTTTCCCTTTGTGTAAAATTTTGTTGATTGGATTTGGGAGTGCTTTAAAATGGACAGGGTGAACGAAAAAACACCAATTGTAAATTAGCGACGAAATAAGTTCTCTCCAATTACCAGATAATTATTTTTAAAAAATCTTTTGGACGAGGAATACTTTTCTCGCCGTTGTTTTTTTGGAAAAAAGCATTGCATTACTTTGCGACGAAAGGAGAACTGATGGCGAGGAATTAATTCGTCGGCCATGGGAATAAATTAACAAGGAAATAATTCGTCGGCCATGGGAAACATCAGCGAGGAAATAATTCGTCAGCCATGGGGAGTCATTGACGAAGAAAAGGCATTTTTCGTCGTCAGGGGTCTTCTGCGTGAAACAAAGATCGACGAATGGGACGGCAAATTTTTTTCATCGGCAACAACTTCGGCGATGAAAAGCATGCAATTGGCAAAGAATTTGTTTCGTCGTCTTAGACCTTTTTTGTTGTAGTGTCGGGTATCCCATCCGCAACCATAAGTTCGGATAAAATTTTACTGGCAACGCTCAAGCGCCGTCTAGCCCAGGTTAAACTTCACCGGCAACGCTCAAGCGCCGTCTAGCCCGGGTTGTAACACAAGCACAATGTCACCCTTATGTCTCGTCCCAACATCCGAGAACCGATCACCACCATGCCATAGCAAGGGTTTGTAAATCCATACTTTCAACAGATCACCACCAATCAACCTCCAACAATTCAATCCCTGGATTCCTTGTCCGGAATCCCAATCATAGTCTCTTACTTTATTCAATTTTCCATTAACTGTATTTCAACGTCTAAGATGATAAATCCGCACATCGCAACCATCCCAGGAACCTATTTGTCCAATCTAATAGTACCTATTTGTCCAATCTAACAGTACAACAGCATTTCACACAGTTCAACATTTTTCGGAACATGCTTACTGGCTATAACAGCAATTAAATCACGATAATAACAAATCATGCATAAGGCTAAACATATGAATAATTTATCATATGTTAAATTTAATCATGCGATTCAATAACTCGAATAAGCATACCAACATGCTAAAATATTTAATCATGCGATAACACAAATCATGCGATTAAAACAAACTAAGTGGTTCTTGTTATATTCTCTTTTTTTTTCCAAACTAAAGTCTACATTTACTCATAATCATCTTGGAGTGTTGACGGTATTAGATGAATACATTATTGCAATAAATCCAGGATCGAACCGGAAACTAATTAACGTTGGGGCTTATAATCTTAGATTCTAATACACTAGGGTTAGATTTATTAGGTAAACAAACTTGAGGGACCAAACTGTAATTTTTTAAAACATTCCAATATTTCCAGCGGCTGCCTTTCTTTCTTTTCTTTTTTTCTTTTTTTAAAACAAAACAGGGGCAGTGTTCGAACAAAGTGGGCTTCCGGCCCGGATTCGACTGGTGGGTCCGGATACAATCACACCAAGCGCTAAAAATCAATATAGAGCATGATATATATACTTAGGGAGGTGAGTTCCGAGATACATCTCGTCCGGCGAAACATGGTTCAGGAAGAGACGGCGGCAGGTCGGAGCTCGGGCGGTGAGGGGCCCGGCTGGAGGAGGTGGCCGAAGGAGGCTTGGGGTTGTCTCGGCCGAGGGAGGAGATGAAGGTCGAGTGGTAGGAAATGGTGGTGGTGGTGGTGGTGGTTATGGCCGAAGGGGGTTACTGGCCGCGGTGGCCGGCCAAGGGAGGGTTGGCAAAAGGTCTCTCTCTCTAATTGTCTCAGACAGGAGGAGGAGTGGGTGTGTGTTGTGTGTATATATGTATATAATAACGGGGAGGAAGAGAGTGGGGATATAAAATAATGGGGTAGATTTTTGGTAGGAGTATAATAATGAGGAGTGAGGGGAAGTAATGGGGATGGGGCTGCTGCAAATTGCAGAGGAGAGGGTGGTGGTTCAGCTTGTAAAGACCCGTAAATATACGTTATATAATTTTAATGTTTTATAAATGGATAAATGATGGATTAATGAGAAAATTATAGTTGTGGGTTAAATGTGTAATAGTTTGGAAAATATTGGGTGTTGGTGTGATTAGTGCATGTGTGTATATGTGTGTGTACCAAGGAAAATAATTTCCCATTTACCCATCTCATTCTCTCTCCCGTTCTTTCTCCTCTCTCTCGACTCACTCTCCATTTCTCCTCCCATCTCTCAAAACTCACTCAAACATTCAAGATTGAATTCTCTATTGATTTACTTCCCGGTACCACTCCTATTGCTGTACCCCCGTATCATTTCGCGCTCGCCGAATTGAGAGAGTTAAAGACTCAGTTGCAGGTATTGGAGAACTTAAGATTCATTCATCCAAGTACGTCTCCATGGGGAGCACCGGCTCATTTCGCGCAAAAGAAGGATGGTTCACTCCGTTTGTGTATCGACTACCGTAAACTAAACCGAGTCACCATTAAGAACAAGTATCCTATGCCTAGAATCGATGATTTGTTTGATCAACTTTGGGGTGCCACTTATTTTTCTAAAATCGATTTGAGGTCTGGTTATCATCAGTTGGGGGTTCGGAGAGAAGACATTCCAAAAACTGCTTTCCGTACTTGTTCTGGCCATTATGAATTCGTTGTTATGCCTTTCGGATTGACGAATGCTCCAGCTACTTTCATGGATCTAATGAATCGTATTTTTCATGCTTGTCTTGATCGGTTTGTCATCATCTTTGTGGATGACATCTTGATTTATTCGCCTACGGAGGAGGAACACCAAGCCCATCTCACCATTGTCCTTGAACTTTTGAGAGAGCACCAACTATATGAATAACTTAGTAAGTGTGGGTTTTGGTTATCTGAGGTCAAATTTTTGGGTCACGTGGTTTCTAAAGGTGGAGTGTCTGTTGATCCGGGGAAGATAGAGTTGGTTATGAATTGGCAGCGATCGAAGAACGTGTTTGAAATCCGTAGTTTCTTGGGTTTGGCCGGATACTACCGTTTAGCGGCACTGATGACTAGATTGACATGTAAGGGAACCCATTTTGTTTGGAGTGACTCGTGTGAGACGGATTTTCAGGAGTTAAAGAAGTGATTGACTACCACGCCGGTTTTGATTATGCCTGAACGTGGAGTTGGCTACTTCGTGTATTGTGATGCATCTAAGGAAGGATTGGGATGCGTGTTGATGCAAGCGGGGCGAGTAGTAGCGTATGGGTCACGACAATTGAAAACTCGCGAACGGAAATACCCGACACATGATCTAGAACTTGCGGCCGTCGTATTTGCTTTGAAAAGTTGGCGCCACTATTTGTACCGTGAAAAGTTTGAAGTCTTTTCTGATCATAAAAGTTTAAAATACTTATCCTTCCAGAAAGAACTTAACCTGCGTCAACACCGTTGGATGGAGCACTTAGAACATTATGACTTCGAATTACAATATCACCCGGGGAAAGCGAACGTTGTGGCAGATGCATTGAGTAGGAAACCGACACACCTTGCGAGTTTAGCGATTCACGAGTGGAAAGCAATGAACAATTTGGGCTTCTATGCCATGCACTTTGAGGATGTTCGGGAAGGGGTCACGTTGTGTAACTTGACGGTGCAATCGACTTTATCAACTCGAGAAATTGAGGCTCAACAACACGATGAAGAAGTGGAGGAATTTTGTACTAGATTCCTTAATGGAAATGCTCAAGAAGGGTGGATGATTCACGCCGACCAAAGTTTGCTCTATCAAGGGAAGTTGTTCCTACCCGTTTCGTGTCGAGAAGAAATTCTGTGAAAGTTTCACCATTCTCCGTTAGCCGTCCATCCAAGAGGGACGAAAATGTATCACGACTTGCGTAGGCAATTTTGGTGGTCCAAAATGAAGAGGGACGTTGTGATTTTCGTGCCCAAGTGTCTCACGTGCCAACAAGTGAAAGCGGAACATCAACGACCCATGGGGGAGTTACAATCGTTGCCGGTGGCTGAGTGGAAGTGGGAGAATGTGACCATGGATTTCGTTACAGGTTTACCGAGATTGCCGAGGGGGCATGACGCTATTTGGGTAGTTGTGGATCGTTTGACTAAGACCGCTCACTTCTTGCCTATCCAGGTTACCGATTCCGTGGATACACTTAGCCGTTTGTATATTCGAGAGATCATTCGCCTTCATGGGATTTCCGTATCCATCGTGTCCGATCAAGATACGAGATTTACCGCGCGTTTTTGGCAGAGTTTGCAAGTTGCTTTGGGCACTAATCTGTTATTTAGTACCGCGTATCATCCTCAAACTGATGGGCAATCCGAGAGAACGATTTAGATTTTGGAAGACATGCTTCGGGCTTGTGTGATGGATTTTCGGGGTAGTTGGGAGGACCATTTGCCATTAGTCAAATTCGCGTATAACAATAGCTATCAATCTAGTATCGAAATGGCACCGTACGAGGCTCTATATGGAAGACTGTGTCGATTGCCTGTCTATTGGACTGAACTGGGAGAGACTACGTTAGTGGGGCCAGATATGATCAAGGAGACTTCTGAAAGCATGAGAATGATTCGTCAACGCCTTAAGAAAGCTCAAAAAGAACAACCGAACAAGTTAAGGTGATTCGCCAAAAGTTATTGACCGCACAAAGTAGACAAAAGAATTACGCCGATCGTCGTCGTCGCCCGTTGTCATTTGAAGAGGGAGATCATGTATTCCTCAAAGTATCGCTGCGTAGAGGTTTATCTCGTTTCGGGAAAAAGAGAAAGCTATCGCTGCGCTATATCGGGCCGTTCGACATCATTGATCGAGAAAATAGGGGAGGTTGCGTATCGCTTGGCGTTGCCACCGAGGTTATCGGGTATACATGACGTGTTTCACGTATCTATGTTGAGGAAGTATAAACCGGATCCGTTGCATGTGTTGGAGTGGTCCGAACTCGAGTTAGAGGCCGATGCGTCTTATGGGGAAGAATCGGGGCATATCCTAGATTTGCGCGATCAAGTGTTGAGGGGTAAGATGGTACCATTGGTACGAGTCTTATGGAGAAGTCAAGGTAGCGAGGAATTGACTTGGGAACGAGAAGATGAGGTTAGAGAAAAGTATCTACACCTATTTCCGGAATGAACCAATGTGAGTGTTTGAAATTTAAAGTATCATGGTATTTGAATTGTTGCATAATAGTGGTGGTTATAATTGTCACATGCATATGTGATGTATATGTTAGCTAGTCTTGGCATGAAAAATTTCGAGGACAAAATTTCTTTAAGGAGGGTAGAATGTAAAGACCCGTAAGTATCCGTTATATAATTTTAATGTTTTATAAATGGATAAATGATGGATTAATGAGAAAATTATAGTTGTGGGTTAAATGTGTAATAGTTTGGAAAATATTGGGTGCTGGTGTGATTAGTGCATGTGTGTACCAGGGAAAATTATTTCCCATTTACCCATCTCATTCTCTCTGCCGTTCTATCTCCTCTCTCTTGACTCACTCTCCATTTCTCCTCCCATCTCTCAAAACTCACTCAAACATTCAAGACCCACAACAATCAACCTCAACTCCATTGTTTACTTGCGTATTCGGGCTTGTATCACGTTGGATAGAGCTCGATTGGGTGTATTTTCGCTTGGTTTGGGATTCCGGAAGCTAGGGCTTGCTCAACCTCTTCAATTTTGGTTTGGATACTCGAGGTAGGGAATTCTACCTCTCTTTATATGTTATTTGAGTGTTTCTATGCCTCATTCGAACTTGTTTGGGTTGTTATTCGGATTGGATCAAAATCAGTCAAGTGGTGAAAAATCGTCAGAAAATCTGGATCCCTACTGGTAGGACGTTTTTCTCTACCGGTAGAACCTTGTCGTCATAATAATGTGTACCCACTGTTTTGAGTTTGTACCGGTAGGACTTGTTCCCTACTGGTAGGATTACTAATTTTTTTCGGACTCCTACCAGTACCATTTTCCTCCTACCGGTAGAATTCTTCCGAGCCAAAATCGTGTCCCTTCTGTTTCCGGTTTGTACCGGTAGTACCCCACTTCCTACCGGTAGGCAACCAGTCAAAGGCTTAATCCTCCTGTGTTTCGTTCCAATCCTACTTTTCTAAAACCTTAAACCATTTCAATGGTTTACATGATATTTATATATACTTATAAAATAAGAGCTTGGGCAATCATGCATGACATCTTGATCAACGAGATATCTAACTTGGATCTGTTCGAATTTGTGAAATTTTGAAATGATAGGTATGAGCGTCGAATTGCACGATGTTTTACGAACAATACACTTGAGCATGTGAATGACATGTGAACACTCGGAACCCATCGATAGGTGGGTGCTTGACAGGGATATCGGGGTCCCATAAATAGCCCGGCAGGAGCTAAGGCTCGTATTGAATACTCAAGGCCTAACCTCCAAGGTAGGTGCTTGGCAGGGGATATCAGGGTCCCATAAATAGCCCGGCAGGAGCTTTGGTTCAGACACACAAAAGATACGATATGTTAAGTCACGAGTTGAACGAATATGACTTATGATTCGAACAAAAGAAGGATTGGTGATAGTTGGACACTTGATCGTGATAATTGTGTTCATCTCCGTAGTCGTTTGATTTTCTATCGTTCATTCTTCTGTACTGCTCATTTGCATATAGAGTTTGCGTAGACTTTTCTGCTAGGCTAGTGTAGCTCAAGCCTTATATTATTTTCAGGTGCTAACCCGGAATCATAGCTTGCATGCCTGGAGTGTGGACATTATTTTTGAAAGAAAATCGAAGAAGTTACGTATCCATCTTTGTAACTATCTTTTGAAAGATGTATTTGGAACTTGTAATTCTTTGACTATGGAACGTTTGTAAACTCTTAACTTCCTATTGATATTTGATTAGCCTCCACTGAATCTAAGGCTGAAGTTGTTGAAGTTAGGGCTAGATCTACTAGAGCTGAGTTTGAATAGAGGACTTTGGCGGCTTATTTACGTTAATTTGGGGCCGTTGAGCCGGTGATGTAATATTTGGAAGTCCTATAGGAAATGGAAGTACAGTAATCTTTTGGTTATCGACTGGAATATTGTGAGGTTTTATTTATAAAAATCTCTTATATTTATATTGAAAATCGAGGACGTGACACGCCTGATTTTGGGGAAAAGGGGATGTGATAGGTAATGAGGTGGAGTATTGGTTTGGTATTAGTTTGGTTAGGATTCTAGTTTAGGATTTAGTTAGGTTAAGGTTTGGGTAAAATGATCCAGGGCATACACATGCACATAATAAGGAATTAACTAGCCGGACATGCACGCACAATTGATTATGGAATAAAATTTGGTGTGTCGACATTAATATTTTTTGCATTAAATAAACTAACGAGAAAATAATAATATTTTTGTTTTGATGATTGTTATTATTTATTTATTAAAAATACCGGGTCTTTACAATCTATCCCTCTTAAAATAATTTTGTCCTCGAAATTAAGATGTAGCTTCGATTTGAAACTGATGTGGATAGTTGGCTTTCATTGTATCCTCACGTTCCCTAGTTGATTCCTCTAGTCCTCGGTGCCTCTATAAGACTCTGACTAGTTTGATTATTCGCCCTCAGGTAACCTTTTCTCTACGATTTTGAATTTCCACCGGCTGCTCTTCAAAAGTAGTATCCTCATCCAGTGTGACTTCCTCCCAATTGAGCATGTGGGTGGGATGGGCCATATATTTCCGCATCATAGAAACATGAAAGACATTGTGAACTTTGGCGATCTGCGGCGGTAAAGTGAGGCGATAGGCTACTTCTCCAATTTGCTCCAAGATTTCGAACGGACCAATGAAGCGAGGCGATAATTTCCCGTTCTTGCCAAATCGGATGATCCCACGGCGCAATTGATTTTCAAGAACACACGATCTCCCACATTAAACGTTAAAGGCCTTACTCTCTTGTCAGCATAACTCTTTTGTCTATTTTGCGTGGTCAAAAGTTGCTCCCAGATCACCTTTATCTTCTCAGTAGTTTCTTGGACTAGCTCAGATCCAAGCAGAGCGTCTTTTCTAACCTCGGTCCAATAGATGGGCGATCGGCATGGTCGTCCGTACACTGCTTCATAAGGGACCATCCCGATGCTAGCTTGGTAACTGTTGTTATTGGCAAACTCTACCAGCGGTAGGTGTCTCTCTCCCTACTTCCTTTAAAATCCAACACAAACTCAAAGCATGTCCTCCAGGGTTTGAATTGTCCTCCCAGATTGTTCATCAGTTTGAGGGTGAAAAGCTATGCTCAGGCGGATATCTATTCCCAATGCTTTTTGCAGGCTTCCCCAAAAGTTATAGGTGAAGCGGGGGTCTCGATCAAAAACTCTAAATGCCGGCACTCCGTGCAATCGAATAATCTCGTTGATGTAGAGTCTGTTGTAAGATTCCCTGCCTCTTAATGATTTGGATTTGAAGAATTTCATCATTGGAATAGTGCTGATAAAAAGTCTAACATGTGAATGGAACACAGAAATACTTGGGCTTCCAAGCATTGCTATGGAATAAGCAAGGATTCTCATACCAAAAATGTAAATTTACTACGATAGGTTCTGAAAGGATTACAAGGTCCAACGATGAGACCGAACTAGATATTGGTTTTGCACCACGTTGGCCATATGCGTTTCAAAACAAGCATCTAACTCTGGTTATCAAAAAAAAATATTGGGCACAATTGAAAAATAATCAATGGCTTATGAGTCCATTTTTGAAATAAAAAAAGTCATTGATAGAACAATGATTGGATCTTACTAGCTCAAGACAGGATATAAAGCTCAAAGAAAGTGAAGCATAACAACAATATGTGAGTTCAAGGACTTGATAACTCCAACATTGAAAATCGAATTAGGTATGCAAATTGAGTGTTTTGAAAGGTCGGAGACACATCTTACTGTGACATCAAAAGAATTGAAGGTTTCAAATGGACCCTAAACGACTTTTAACGAGGATTACTTAAAATTTGTTGAGAGTGCACTTGTCCAAGTTTGACAAGAATTGCTCTAAGAATCCAGTATGCAAGGAATTAGCAAGTTTAGACTCATAATTGAGTAAATAGTTGACCTCACAATCAAATCTAGTCAAATTAAGAAAGGTGGGCACTACAAGAAAAATCGCATTTTACAGCATTTGAAAAACGCTATTAAATGATATATACAGCCCTTTTCCAAACGCTGTATTAGCCGATGTTGTTAAAAGTCTTGGACTTAAGACAGCATTTTTTAAACGCTATAGAATGTAAACTTTAGACAGCTTTTTATGACCGCTATAGAATGTGAAGTTTCTACAGCGTCATAAGAACGCTATAGAATGTAAATTTTCTACAACGTTTTAAAAACACTATAGAATGTAAATTTTCTACAGCGTTTTAAGAATGCTATATAAGTCAATTTTTTGCATTTTTTTAAAAAAATTCTATAAATACCAATATATTAGTATTTTCAAATAAGATCATAGTAATTTCATTTAAGAAACAAAAATGATTTATTCCATTCAACACCAACTATATCCAAATGTCAATATATAATAAACAATTCAACCATTGAATAAAGAGTCATGACATTAGCTTGGAAAACAATTTCCCAACAAAGGTTACATAAAAGAGCCTGACTAATTGGACTCATTGAAAAACAACTAATGTAACTCTACTTTCCTGCAAATGTAATCATGCACTAGACCAACTATAGACCACCTATCTCATTCCGCAGATTTTCTTTATGTGAAACTTGCTTCTTTGCCGAGCTTATACCTTTTCTGCTCCCAAAACCAACCACATAAATGGGCTACTTGAAACCCTCCAAAATATGAGAAACATGCCCGTAGGTTGAAGTTGTATCATAAGTTGTAGTAGAAAAAATCATCTCCAAAAAGATGTAGCACATAGTAGAAGTCTGAAGAAAAATAATTGCAGCAAGAGCTATAATAGACATCCACACCAAGCAAACAAAAGCAGGCATTACCTTCTTCCAATTCCTCCTCACCTAGAAGATTAAAATTTGGCTACATGCATTTAGGGAAAAAAAAAGGGCTTAAGTGTCAGATTATGTAACAAGGTCCCGGGTTAAAAAGAAACTTGTAACAGTACTAAGCAAAAGGACTAATGACAAACAATATGGCTCCATTTGGATAGATGTGGAATTCCAATGAAGAGCTTCACATAATTATTTGACAGGAATAGGAGACTTGACAACATCATAAAATGGAAATAGCTCAAGTTTAGGATTGATAGTCTGCGTGGCAACTTTAATATTAAGTTTAAGAGCTCTATCTAAAATAGTATACCAACTTTCAATAACAAGTAATATGTCCATTCCACAAACAGGATTACTTGGATATAATTATTAAAATGAATTACCAAAAACCAATAGGAGTCTAGGATATAATTGCTGAGATTTCCAAAATACCAGAAGGGAGTCCCAAGTAACATACACTAAGAAGTTACCATATTCAGGAAGCATAATTCCGAGAAGATCCATTGCAAACTCTCCATTTCCAATGGTCTTGCAAAAGAGAGCAGATAGGTGCACCATGTTACTTAGGGTGTTCTTAAAATTATGAGAATCATATGTGACTAATTCATATCACCATAACTTTAACTGTAACCTTCCTCGCCTTGTCAACAACAAAACAGTAGATTGGAAGTGATAATTGAAGGTGGTAAAACTACCATTAAAGCATAAGTAATCAATTAGAGAAGAGCTCTCTTACATACCTTCCAGGAACTATCAACATCAGGGAATAGGTTTGCATCTGAAAGACCACCACCTATGAACCAGAAACAAGATTCATTAAGTAAAAATAAAAATTCACTGGGAGGAACTGAATAATAGTGTACTCTGAATTTAGTGCTTTTTTAAAATGACAATAGAGTCCAGATTGCAGCTATTACCTGTAGAATAGAGTCTGCTCCATGCTCTTTCCTCAAGTTGAGCATATCTTCCCACATATGAATAGCCTTATCAAGATCAAACTTCCTTGCCTTCAAAAATCTGCAACAAATGCGAGTTTGCTAAGGAAAAAGTGTAAAAACAACAGAAGAGGAAAAATAAGTTTCAAAAGGAAGATCACAAGAGAAAGTTTTACACTTTAAACAATGGCGGCAATCAATCAAGAAAGTTTTGTCCAAAAGCCTAGCTTTGATACCATGTGAAAGCATCCAACTCAAAACCAATTAGCAATGAGTGGATAGGTTCAGACTCATATACTAGTTTTGGAGGTTATAATTAATCTATGTGGGACCAGCTCTAATACAAACTAAGCAAAGACAGATTGCCAATCAGTGTGGAAACATTTCATGAAGTTACGCAAACTACCAAAAAACTTACTTCTTTCATTCTCTGCCAAGCTTCAAAATAGTACACAAGAAGCTAATATCTATAATTTGCAGCCTCTGGCAATAGTTTTCCCAAATAAATAGAAAAACAAGGTGTTCGCTTTCTTCAATTTTTTAGCGAGCACCTTCAACTTGATCCTATATGCTCTTTCCTCTCAGTTTCTGGTTTAAAATCTAGCAAATGTCTTCCCATCTAGGCCTTGATCTTTACCATATTATCCTCTGGAGTTGCAAAGGGAATAGGTAAATAGATCACCATCTTCATGAAGCCTCCTAAAGGGAGTCGAACCATTCTAAGGCCTCCTTCGTTA
The DNA here is from genome assembly GCF_030253575.1 of Rhododendron vialii. Classification (NCBI taxonomy): domain Eukaryota; kingdom Viridiplantae; phylum Streptophyta; class Magnoliopsida; order Ericales; family Ericaceae; genus Rhododendron; species Rhododendron vialii. The sequence goes on from NC_080567.1 coordinate 1,653,306, forward strand.
TGAAAATCTACAATCCTTCGGAGATGTTATTTAGAGCTCCTTTAGTTGGTTGTAACTTGTAAACAGTATTGCCAACAGAGCCCAATCCATCATGTTTTTTGTAAATAAGTTCCATCCATTATATGTAAACACCACCAACAGCTCTTTCAAATGACAATCTTTCTGCCGGTAAAAAAATGGTACCTAACCCTTCTTTTTTTTTTTTTTGATCACCAGTACCTAACCCTTCAGTCCTCCCAACTTGCACACAGCCTTTGTGGTTGTACACTCATAATTACTAACTACTTAAATTAAGAGGTAGATGACCACCTGTAGTCAAACACCTCCACTTTTCAAGAGATATACTGAACAAAATTGACAAAGTGTTGGTGACTTCATTGAATTCTAGTTGCAAGCATGGTTGTGGCTCATAGCTTTAAAGGGACTCACAATTTTTGAGAGATATATCAAAGAAAGCAAGACAATTTAGATAATCCCATTGCCAATCATCGGTTGTAAATAACTCACCAGAAAATCATTCTCAATTAGTACTCCAATTAGATGGAAAGACACCTTGAGCGGTTATCAAGTTTGAAACTTTTCACCAAGTCAGGATTTCTAACCTTCATCCAGCAAATAAATCCATCCACCCATATACAAGACAAGGTTATCATGACGGTCTCAATATTTGTGTCATTATGTAAGTTGCCTTATTCTGTTTCCTACCACTAGAGGGCCAAAATGGAGATGGGGAGCAATGGTCTATAGCTTTAATGTGAGCTGGATGCATTTACAAAGTACGCAATGATAACGTCACTATCAAAAGTTGAACAAAGGAAATCACCATATATTACATACTGCACATCTGATATTTTTTCGTTTCCCTGATCTATGTCATAACAATTACTCCTAACAGGGTTTTTGTGCATTGTTTGTAGAAAGAAATATGTAATTTAAAAGAGATACACTAAACCTCAGCATGGTATGGTAGTCACCCCACTTAAATAACCAGGATTCTTGTGACCAAACTAGATACAGAAAGCCATATGATGGATAAGAAAGACACCTCTCAATACAGATAATGATGCCCCCACTTAAATAACCAAGATTCTTCAGAACAAACATATTACAATAGAAATATAACCATATAACTAAATTTAGCGAGGACAAAATGTAAATCTCAAGTAGTACTCGAGATAGAATCAAGTGCTAACAAGTCATAATCTGAAACAACACCAACCTGCACCCACAATATTTGTTTTTGTCACTAAATAATTATAAGGATCTCATGCAGGGAGAAGAGATACGTTGAGAAAGAATAAAAAAGAAAGAAAGGAAAATGGAGAATCAGCATATGGTACTAGTATTAGAGTAGCATCTGAAAACTACAAAACAAAAACAAAAACACCAGGACATCCTCAAAGGACCAAGATATTGTCTCCTAACAAGCCCAAAGACGTGTTCCACAAAGACTACCATCAATCTAAATTATCCAGATGGAAGATTAATGCATGGCTAGAAAAAATATATCCACGGCCACAGATGATGGCAATTGCAAAAAAAAAGAAAAGAAAAGGTTCCTATCAACTTAGCACATAAATTTGCAAAGGTATTCCTCAAAGCATAGACCTAAAGTTTGAGAACATTCTGATATGAGACAATAATTTTACATGAACAGCCAATTGCATCTAGGCTATGAATAGCAGCAGCAATTAGCTATTGATATATAAGCGGCTCAAAAATAGTCTGGTATTCATAAATTTGGACTCAGCGTTGTACAACAATACATCATAAAAGTGACCAAACCTCCATCAATCTAGTTACTCATCCCAAGATAGCATCGTTGGTGCACAATCCTGAATTGTGATCAATCACGTACTTAATATTCCGCACTTGAGAATCACTAACAGTGGATTCTTCTTTGTGGTACACAACTCCAGACAAGAATAAAGGTAATTAAGAACTCAGCAGTAATTTGTTGTTAAATTTAGCAAAACAAACTCCTGACCTCTTATATCAATTGATTCAAATTGAAATTGACAAAACAGCAAGATTAGCTGTCATTGATTCAAGGTCCAATTGTTAGAATAAGAAAAGCAAGATTAGGAAGATTCCATCATTTTCTACCACGGTTTTCTCTAAGTCCACAGAGTTAAGTTGCACACACAAGAATGCAATTTACCTTTCAAAGGATTAACATGAACTAGTACTAAACACCCAATAATAAACACCCATTGCTCATATAGCTAACAAAATGAGTTCTAAATTTTAAAACCCATTAAAGAGATAAAAATGAAGCAGACCTTACTCATACAGTATCAACACTTTTCAGATAATGCAAATCCCAAAACGGTAAAATATGAAGCCATCCAGTTGCCTATACAGATTAAAGTGACAAAAAACTTGATCAAGAGGAACCCAATATATGATGTTTGACATTCTATTGAAAGGAACTAGAGCAGAACACTCTTAACGGGTCAAGGTATCAATTCTTCTCTGTGAAATCATAAATTACTCATAAGCACATAATGAAATCCAAGCTGTATATACAGATTTATATGAACCAGAGTTTATTTAGGTCTGGATAAGAGAACTAGGGTTTACACTTTGGACTTAATTTCTAGAAACAATTGAGGGTTTTTGAATCTGGTTTCTTTTCTAGAAAAAATCTAGGTTTTTTGAAATTCGTAGTTATAGATTTTCCCGTATATGTATAGCAAGAGAGAGGGAGAGAAGCAACCAGGTTGTCGTGTCTATCATGTGTTGTTGCTACTCGTGGGTTCTCGGAAATTGAGCTTGATTTCTCGAAACTTCTCGCTCGCAAATGGTGGAGACTAGTGGTGCTTACATGCATCCTCATTTTCCTATGTCATGACACACACCCACACACAAACAAAGGAGAAGGAGGAGAGTGGGAGAAAGGGGGAAAGGGGGAGACAAATTTCAGAGAGAAAGAAAGAGAGAGACCTTGTTTGGCGTCGCCAAGAGAAGCTTGATCGAAACTTGCCATTTTTGATACAACGAAAGAACTGAATCGGTTTCTAGGGTTTCAACGTTGACGAAGAAGAAGATTGCGCCTCTATTTTCAGAGGAAAATTTTAAATTTTCAGCAAGGGGGTGTGGGATAGGGCGCCAAGTAAAGTGGAGTAATTTTGGTGGAACGCTATTAGATACTCTAATGAATGCTATAATATTCTAGGCACGAGTTTTCTGGCTCTCCTTATCACTGAACGCTATATTTGGTTTCCTTTCATAGCATTCTTAAAAAACGTTGTAAGATAATGCTATAAAAAGTCATCTTTGTTGTAGTGGGGATCAGATGATCTTTACGAATAACCAACTCACAAAACGTCACAAGGATTCGGTGTTTGGAATTCACAAGGAGTTCAACGATTTAGGGTTGAGTTGAATTCATAGTTCTAATAGTGAAGAGTCACAATGAAGGTGATTGTAAAAAAGGTAAAGAGAGATCAGAAATAGTGAGCAGTTTAGATAAAACCAATTGAATGAGAAGTAAAGTTTAGATGAATAACCGGCAAGAGCTCTGAACTACGATGGTGTCGTCGTCGGATGTAGTTTGTATTGTATATAGTTGGGTGACGATTGCGAATCTCTTACAGCATCATGCTTTTATTCTTCGATCTACTCTTTTGAGGAGTCTACAATGCTTAAGGTTGGGTGTCGAAACAGTCGATGTGGCAATCACTTGTAGAAGTTGCATAACCTCCATGTTACTCGGTACCTCATTGGGCTTCGTGTTGCATTGACCTCGAGATTGACATAAGCATGTTGATGACGTGGGCGGTGTTGACGTTGGCATTGGGGTTTATACGATGTTAGGGGTCTCTGATCGTAGCCTAGACGAGGAAGGAAAAATCATCTTTCAACAGGTACTTAATTTCATAGGTAGCCTCTTTGATGACCTCGATTGCTTCTCCCACGATTGTCAAGGCCTATCACATCATTTTCGAACGAGAACTTTTTGACCGTGTTGATCGGCTTACATATACAATAAGAGCAAGTTCTTCTATCTCTTTTTTGGAGTTGTTGACTTCAGTACTTTGACGGAGTTGCTCCAGGAGACAAGACATATTTATATGCTACTTTTATAATAAAATAAAATATCGTACAATAGCTAAGTAAATAGGTAGATTAAGCGTACAACTACCCCGGACAACACTTTTGGAAAATGTTCTACCCAATCTACCCAAGGTCGAGGGTTTGAACCAAGAGTTCTGATACCATTTGTAACGCCGTGAAAATTCAGAGACATTAATAAAATATTTAAAAGATTATTTTTCACAAAAGAAATTTATAAATTTACTACGTCACTATTTCAAAAGCATATGTCATTATATTACAACCGTTTTGAATAAATCAACATATTATAATTTCCAAATAAACTTAGAAGCTTCGAAAATAAAGTCGACTTAAATTAATCAGAGCGACTATGCGCACAGAAACCAAGATTTTCAGCTTCTTCCTCAATAGGATTGAACTCAATCGAATCATACGACACTTCTGTTTCGTCTTCAGTACCTGCCATTCGAGTTACCAGGGCAGCATAGTACCGTGAGCGATGACGCTCAGTAACCAAAACCAACCCGAACCCATAACTTACAATCAATAGGATATACAATTGAAATGCATAAAAATAACTTAAAAGGAGAACAATTAATCATTTCATTACTAGCCTTCACCCTATGTGAAATCTTAGATCTTATCCACAGATCAGTTCCTACCCGTAACCTCTGGCACAAGACACTAGTGTGGTCCGACTCCCCTTTTCCAGATCCGGATGAAGGATACCTAACTTATGTACTCGGGTATCCCATCCGCAACCATAAGTTCGAATAAAACTTCACCGGCAACGCTCAAGCGCCGTCTAGCCCGGGTTGAAGTTGACCGGCAATGCTCAAGCACCGTCTAGCCCAGGTTGTGACACAAGCACAATGCCACCCTTATGTCCAGTCCCAACATCCGAGAGCCGATCACCACCATGTCGTAGCGAGGGTTCGTAAATCCATACTTTCAACAGATCACCACCAATCAACCTCCAACAATTCAATCCCCGGATTCCTTGTCCGGAATCCCAATCACAGTCTCTCACTTTATTCAATTTTCCGTTAACCATATTTCAACGTCTAAGATGATAAATCCGCACATCGCAACCATCTCAGGAACCTATTTGTCTAATCTAACAGTACAACATCATTTTACACAGTTCAACATTTTTCAGAACATGCTTACAGGCTATAATAGCAATTAAATCACGATAATAACAAATCATGCGATAAGGCTAAACATGCGAATAATTTATCATATGTTAAATTTAATCATGCGATTCAATGACCCAAATAAGCATTACCAACATGCTAAAAATATTTAACCTTGCGATAACACAAATCATGCGATTAAAACAAACTAAGTGGTTCTTGTTATGTTCTCTTTTCTTTTCCAAACTAAAGTCTACATTTACTCATAATCATCTCAGTGTTGACGGTATTAGATGAATACATTATTGCAATAAATCCAGGATCGAACCGGAAACTAATTAACGTTGGGGCTTATAATCTTAGATTCTAATACACTAGGGTTAGATTTATTAGCTAAACAAACTTGAGGGACCAAACTGTAATTTTTCTAAAATATTTCAATATTTCCAGCGGCTGCCTTTCTTTCTTTTCTTTTTTGTTTTTTTAAAACAAAACAAGGCAGTGTTCGAACAAAGTGGGCTTCCGGCCCAGATTCGACCGGCAGGTCTAGATACAATCACACCGAGCACTAAAAATCAATATAGAGCACGATATATATACTTAGGGAGGTGAGTTCCAAGCTACCTCTCGTCCGGCGAAACGTGGTTCGGGAAGAGACGGCGGCGGGTCGGAGCTCGGGCGGTGAGGGGCCCGGCTGGAGGTGGTGGCCGAAGGAGGCCTGGGGTCGTCTCGGCCGAGGGAGGAGATGGAGTGGTGAGGAGATGGAGGTCGGGTGGTAGGAAATGGTGGTGGTGGTTATGGCCGAAGGGGGTTACGGGCCGCGGTGGCCGGCCGAGGGAGGGTTGGCCAAAGGACTCTCTCTCTGATTGTCTCGGGCTAGAGGAGTGGGTGTGTGTTGTGTGTATATATGTATATAATAACGGGGAGGAAGAGAGTGGGGAGACATAATAATGGGGTAGATTTTTGGTAGGAGTATAATAATGCGGAGTGAGGGGAAGTAATGGGGATGGGGCTGCTGCAAATGGCAGAGGAGAGGGTGGTGGTTCGACTGATTTTGGGGAAAAAGGGGTTCGACTGATTTTGGGGAAAAAGGGGATGTGATAGGTAGTGAGGTGGAGTATTGGTCTAGTATTAGTTTGGTTAGGATTCTAGTTTAGGATTTAGTTAGGTTAAGGTTTGAGTAAAATGATCCAAGGCATACACATGCACATAATAAAGAATTAACTAGCCGGACACGCGCGCACAATTGATTATGGAATAAAATTTGGTGTTAAATAATTTTTTGCATTAAATAAACTAACGAGAAAAAATAATATTTTTCTTTTGATAATAATTATTATTTATTTATTAAAAATACCGGGTCTTTACAGTCGCAGCAAGGGTCTCATTGTCTCACCATCTCAATGTCTTCCCACCGCTTGGCTCTCTCGCCTTCCCACCGTCTCCGCCTTCCTCTTGCTGTCCCACCATCGCCGCAGTCCCTCTGGTAACCAAAGCCCAAACCAATTTTGTCCTGATTTTTTTGGAAATCCCCAAATCTTATATTAGGACTTGTGAAGCTGAAAGGGAGATTTATATACCGAGCACTCATATATTCCAAATTCGTAGATATAAAAATACTGTGATAAGAACTCTGATTCAAAAGGTGTGTTATGTGTATCAAATTTTCCCTTCATTATTAGTATCTGAATTTAAGTAGGAGTAAGAAGATTTTCTCCAACATCCATCTTTCGAACACAGTATTATCCCAACTTGAGGCGATATTTTTGTGATTTTACTCAATGGAAGGCAATCACGTAATTTAAAGCAGTTAGCTTTAACACTACTTTGATTTAAGAACTTAACAGTTCGTAACATTACACTTGTGGAAAAATAAGAGAGTGTATGTATGTACGTATATTTAGTTGTTCCCGTTTGACAACTATAAGTCCCAAATATTTCTCAAGTTTTGAATTTTGCTGAGATCTCCCGTTAAAAGCAAGTTTTGGAAATTCGTCGGAAGTTAATGGAATTTTGAAAATCTCTTTTTACTTACTTGGAGAATTCATGAGAATGATGTGGGAATAATATTCCTCAATTCATCTAAAAAAAATAAACTAAGAACTCATCTATTACTGAGAATCTACAAAAGTCTTACTAAAGGACTAAGAGAATCTACATAAGATACTGTAGGCATGTAAAATTTTTAGCCAATCGCAAGTTGCCATGCATTGCGGGACCAGATAAATAGGGCACAATAAATGGCCAATCAAATGTTGCCAAGTGTCTTTAGGTCAAAAGTTAAAATGATGCGAATGGACCAATCAGATGGTGCCATGTGTTGTAGTGATGCAGTTATTGTTTTTATTAAGCTCGGCCAATCAAATTAAGCTGCTTGGTAAAATAATATTTGTATTTCTTTTTACAAATAATTGTCTTTCTTAAAATAAAAGTAAGAGGGATAATTATCGAATTATAATTATTTCCTTTACATTAGATAAAGAAATGATTAAACAGAGATAAATATGAAGTAGAGTTGGTCATGACTCTCCATCCTACATCTCTATAAATAGAAGTGCTCTCCTCTCATATTTTCCATCAACATTCAAGCATCCAATTCCAGAGCTCTAAAGATCAAAGCCTCAAAGCCCTTAAGAATTCCTCAAGTCTCAAATCCAACAAGTAGGTTCTTTCAAATCAAAGCTTCAAAGCTCCGAAAAACATTCAACCTAGATCATCATCTTCTTTGCAAACATCGAAGAAGATTCCGCCGTTCGATCTGAGAATAAGCATCAAGCCCTCGTTTCAACAACAACCGAAGAGAAGAATCAGAGGATTATGTTCTCTTAGAAATTCATCAGAGATTGTAACCCTAGTTTTGATACATCAATAAAATTGATTCTCGTTCATCATTTTTTCCCTTCTTTTTTGTAGACTCGAAATTTGGGTTAAACATATTTTGGCACGCCCAGTGGGACTATCTTTGCTTCTCATGTCTTCTCTTCAACAAATCAACTAACTCTCAATGGCTCCCAAGACTACCCATTCAAAAGCTCCTCAAGCTCCGGTTGCACACTCCAAATCTTCAATCGCTGCATAAACTGGCTCTAGATTTCACGCTAAAGGTGTTGGTGCAACACTTCGAAGCAAGGTGAAAGTTGCCACTACCAAATCTGGCACTGGATCTCACACTAAAAGTGTTGGTCCAATAACTCGAAGCAAGGTGAAGGTTGCCGCTACGGATGCTGCCCCAGCCTCAATTTTGTTTAAATCAAATCCCGCATTTGAGGCTGATCGACCAAAGGCACCGCCAAGCTCACCAAAATTAAATCTTGAGTTTGAGGCTGACCTACCGAAAGCACCGCCAACCTCACCAGAAGGAAGGGATGTCGTTTATACCATAGAAGCAATGAAGGATGTGGCAACCAACATTGAAAATCCTTCTATGCCTCAGGAGTCTGGTTTCGAAATTCAGAAGAACTTGGAAGATGGCTATTTAAGCAGTTGCAGTTCTGACTCCGACTCTTCTAAAAGCACTCCTCAGTCAAAATTCAATGCTCCCGCCAAGCCTACTAGTTCTTCAGTCGTGGATGTTTTGACAACAAATGCGGTCAGCCTAGAAGAACAAGTCGCTAACTTGGCCAAAGTGGTTGAGGGAATGTCAAAAACCCTAGAAGAATGTGACATTGAAATCACTTCTCTCAAAAGCAGAATCGAAAGTAAAGGGGATTCAAGTCAAGTTGAATCCTCAAACACACTAAAGGCAGTATCAAAAGAGTTCACGCTTTCTGGGGAGGGTTTGATTCCCATGGGCCAACTGAAGGATTTCATTTTAGGCACCATCAAGCAGAAGTACGAGGAGGTGCCAAAATCTTCTTCTACTTATGCTAAGCCTTATACTAGAAGGTTCGACCTTTTGAAGATGCCTACTAGCTATCAACTACCAAAGTTTCAGCAATTTGATGGCAAGGGCAATCCAAAACAACATATTGCCCATTTTGTTGAAACGTAAAGCAATGCTAGAATTGATGGTGATCTTCTCGTCAAGCAGTTTGTTCGAATGCTCAAAGGTAATGCTTTCAACTGGTATTGCGACCTTGAGCTAGGCATGATTGAAAGTTGGGAGTAGCTAGAACAAGAATTTATTAATCATTTTTATAGCACTCACCGTATTGTTAGTATGTTTGAGCTTACGAATGCTCGCCAATGGAAGAATGAACTTGTCATTGATTACATCAATAGATGGCGGCACGTGAGTCTAAACTGCAAGGATAGACTGTCTGAAACTTCCGGAATCAAGATGTGCATCAAAGGCATGCATTGGGATCTACAATACATTCTTCAAGGAATCCTACCTAAAACCTTTGAAGAGTTGGCTTCTCGAGCTCATGACATGGAACTCACCATTGCAGCAAATGGAAGGCAAGGCCTACCAGTACAAGACTCTCGCAAAACGCAAGATTCTCGCACCATAGGAAATAAACCAGACGTTCTCAAAGGGGGCAAACCCATAATCAAAGGAGAAAAGAAGGATTCCATGATAGTGAATGTTGCACCCTTCAAAATCTCTACTAAACCTAAAACAAAGCAAGTAGAGAAGTTTGCTCCTCCACAGGTGAAGGAGAAAAGGAGGCTCATGTTGAAAGAGATGCAAGAAAAGGTGTATCTGTTTCCAGATTCAGAGGTCCCTTCAATGTTTGATCAATTGTTGGATCTAAAATTCATTGAGCTCCAGGAGATGAAATGACCTGAGGAGGCTAACAAGGTGAATGATCCAAATTATTGCAAGTATCACCGCTTGGTTAGCAACCCCACTCAACGATGCATCATCTTTAAAGAGAGGATAGTACAGCTTGTTAGCCAAGGGAAGATTGTCTTGGAGGAAGAAAACGAAGCTGTAGCTACAAATTAGACTGCAGTTACTCTATAAAATGACATTCTTTAGCCTAAAGTGTCACCAAGAGTGAATATTCAATTTGGGTCATTTGATCCAATTGAAGTAGTACGATGCCCTTCTATTCAACAGTCCAGGGGCAACATCTCTACCAACATAAAAGTTGAGGATGCGGATGATGAAGGATGGACCCTTGTTGCTCGTAAAAAGAAGAAGCACGCATCAAGTGTGAAGCATCTCCAAGCTGCAATACCAAAGTCTAGTCCTAAAAGGATGCGTGCGAGAAGGCAACAAATAAGGAAGAAGTCGATGAGAATATCCTCAAATCGGCAAGAAGACATGCCCGTCCGAAAAATGTGTGCTCCTTTTACCCTATGGGATTTCCTTCCTAAGGAAATTCGCAACTCTGGTCTTTTTGAGGCTTCATGCAACACTGTGAGTGTCGAAGAAACTGAGGATCCAGAGCTTGAGTCACCTAAACATACTCCAATAAAGGCTGACTCTACAAGTTATGCCAGTCATTGTCTTGCTTGCATTGGAAGCATTACACTCTCTGACGAGGATTTGCTGCTTGGTGACAGAGCACATAATTGCCCACTCTTTGTCACTGGATACATATGCGAAAAGAGGGTCAATAGGATGCTCTTGGATGGTGGATTTGCAGTTAACATCTTGTCGCTTCATACCATGAAAGAACTTGGCATCCCTATAGACGAGCTAGCACCAAGCCATCTCATGATCCAAGGATTCAATTAAGGGGGGCAAAGAGCTATTGGCGTGATTCGTCTGGACTTGCTCATCGATGATATGATTTCAAGTGCATCACTTCATGTCATTGATGCCAAAACTTCTTACAACGTGTTTTTAGGGCAGCCGTGGCTCCACGAGAATGGTGTCGTTCCATCAACCCTCCATCAATGCTTCAAGTACTGCAAAGATGGCATGATAAAGAAAGTGGTAGCTGATGATAAACCCTTTAGCGAAGCCAAGTCCCATTTTCCTGATGCTAAATTCTACTTAGCAAATGTGGTGTTGACGGAGTTAGAGCCTACTGCCTCTTCATCAAGCTACAAGCAATCCAAAACCAATGACTTGCAACTTAGTAAGACCAATTTTCTAACTAAGGAGAAGGAGAAAATTGATCAAGGTATCACTCGTCATGTAGAGGAAGCATTAAAGAAGAAAGAGACACCAGTATTTCGTTATGTGCCAAAAGTGAAGAAAGGTGAAGAGTCGGCCTTAGATGGATTGACGCTCCCAGTCACTAACCTTAATGAAGCCAAGGTCGCTCCACCCCTAAAAGGATTTGTTCGAGCCACACATAGCCCCGTAGTGGCAAATGACTACTTGCCTTCACAACGGACAAACGACTTTGATCCCAATGCCTACAAGCTTCTCGCAAAGGCTAGACATAATCTTAAAGATTCAACTTCTCTAGGAAAATTTCTGCCTGAGGCGACCAGTGAAAAGATACATGGCTTGAACTCAACTCAGAAGATGCTCAATCAAAAGGGATATGCTGTCAAAGAGTCTCAAGCAGGACTTGGATATACCGCACTTGCTCTTGCTCGCATCTTCATAAAGAAATCCACCAACAATTACATCATGACAGAAGAAGGAACCTCATCAGTTTCATCTAAGACATCTGTCTTCGACCACTTGAGTGCTCCAAAATCTCAAGTGTCAATCTTTGACAGATTGGCTCCCCAAAATGAAGTAGTCTCATCGTCTTGCATGAGAAAATCCATTCAAAGCCAATTAGGGCTGCCAAGTGAAAGCCTTATGCCCTTTATCTTGCGCGAGTCTGTCCATAGCAGATTGAGTCTACCGAAGGGGGTATCTTCATCAAATGCTCCTCGAAAGTCTGTGCATTGCCGATTGGGTGTCTCAAATACTACCATCAAGAAGGCTTCAAAACGAAGGACTATTCTCTTGTCAGAAGACGATAATAAGTTGAAGAGCAAAATACCCTCTCGCATGGAGCGCCGTACTACTCTCGTCGTGGCAGTTGATGATGAAGTGCTGAAAGTAAAGCGATGAAGTGCTGAAAGTAAAGCGACGAACTGTGGTGTTAACCAAGGTGCGCGCCTTCTAGGGGCTTGAAAGATGGCCTTAATGAAGGATGCTTCACTTCCTCATTCCATATCACAGCTTCTTGTAATGAAGTCCAAGAAGAGGAGGATGCTGAAGATGCTCCACAAGAGTTGGAAGAAGGCTTGAAGTCCACCGTTGATGATTTAAAAGAGATCAACCTAGGGACTGAAGATGACCTACGACCAACCTACATAAGTGCCTCGCTCGCTCCTCAAGAAAAAATTGCTTACATTGAACTCCTACGAGAGTATAAAGACATCTTCGCTTGGAATTACACGAAAATGCCAGGGTTAGACCCAAGAGTCGATGTTCACCATCTCACAGTGAAGCATGACATCCGACCTATTAAGCAATCTCAAAGACACTTTCGACCTGACTTGGTTCCCAAAATTGAAGCAGAGGTCAATAAACTCATTGAAGCTGGTTTTATTCGAGAATTCAAGTTCCCCACCTGGATTTCAAGCATAGTCCCAGTGAAGAAGAAAAATGGGCAAATCCAAGTTTGTGTTGACTTTCGTGATTTGAACAATGCTTATCCGAAGGATGACTTTTCACTTTCTATACATGAGCTCGTGGTCGATGCTACTACTGGACAAGAGGTTTTGTCATTCATGGATGGTTTGTCTGGCTACAATCAAATCCGCATGGCTCCGCGAGATGAAGAGTTCACAGTTTTTTGCACACCTAAAGGCAACTACTGACAAAGTCATGCCTTTTGGCTTGAAGAATGCGAGTGCCACATACCAAAGAGCAATGCAAAAGATCTTCGACGATGTGCTTCACAAATATGTGGAGTGTTACGTTGATAACTTAGTCATGAAGACAGAGACTAGCTGACCATCTTCATGATCTAAGACAAGTGTTTGAACAGTTACGAAGGTACCAACTTAGGATGAATCCCTTGAAGTGCGCTTTTGGGGTTATGTCTGGAAAGTTTCTTGGGTTCATTGTGAGCCACCGCGGCATAGAAATTGAACAAGCTAAAATTGACACTATCAAGAAAATGCCTGAACCTTGGAATATTCATGAGCTAAAGAGTCTTCAAGGATGATTGGCTTACCTCCGTCGTTTTATATCAAATTTGGCTGGTTAATGTCAACCATTTAGCCACCTCATGAAGAAAGGGACTCCATTTGAATGGGATGAAGCATGCAACAATGCTTTCAAAAGCATCAAATCCTATCTAATGAGCCCTCCAGTTCTCACTGCCTCTGTACCTAGACAACCACTAATCTTGTACATTGCTGCGCAAGAGCGTTCAGTGGGAGCACTTCTCGCTCAAGAGAATGATAAAGGGAAAGAAAGTGCCTTATATTACTTAAGCAAAATGATGTTGCCGCATGAGTTGAACTATTCTGTGATTGAGAAGATGTGCTTCGCCCTCGTCTTCGCAATCCAAAAGATGCAGTACTATTTTCAAGTCATACAGTGCATCTCATTTCCAAGGCTAATCCAATCAAATACGTCATGTCAAAGTCAGTCCTCTCTGATCGATTGGCAAGGTGGTCACTCATTTTTCAACAATACGAGATCATCTATGTGCCTCAAAAAGCCGTTAAAGGGCAAGCTCTAGCCAACTTCTTGGCAAACCATCCTATACTAGCCGAGTGGGAGTTGTCCAAAGAATTGCCAAATGAGGATGTCATGGTAGTCGAAGTTCATCCCCCGTGGACAATGTATTTTTATGGCGCGTCTCATCGAAGTGGAGCAGGCGCTGGTGTGGTATTTATTTCCCCAAAAGGATATGTCTTGCCATATGCTTTCACCCTCACACAAAATTGTTCAAATAACGAGGCTGAGTCCCAAGCTCTCATTCTTGGGCTGGAGATGGCGATTGAAGCAAAGACTAAAGGTATATGGAGATTCAATGTTGATCATCAACCAGCTTCTCGACATCTATGACGTGAGGAAGCTTGAACTTGCGCCTTTCAATAACTACGCGCGTCACTTGATTGCATGGCTTGGTGATGTCACCCTAGAGCATGTGCCACGAGGAGAGAATTGGCAAGCAGATGCACTTGCAAAGCTTGTTTCTATGCTTGCTTTACCTGACCAAGAGATGCACGTTCTGATATGCTGAAGTTGGGTCATACCGCCAATCTTTGACGATGAAGACAATGGTGAAAGGGAAATGAACGTCGTCTCAGTTTTGGAAATTGAAACTAAGGATTGGCACCAACCATTCATTGATTATCTACAACATGAAAAATTGCCTGATGATCCACATAGAAGAACAGATGTGAAGCGTCGCGCCCCTCGATTCATCTACTACAAGGACACACTTTATCGTCGATCTTTTGAAGGGTTATTCCTCCGTTGCCTTGGAGAAAATGAGGCAAAGCAAGCTCTGGAAAAAGCTCATTCTGGAATATGTGACACTCATCAATCTGGCCTCAAACTTCACTTTCGAATCAAAAGGATGGGCTACTACTGGTTGACCATGGTCAAGGATTGCATGAAGTACGCCAAAAGATGTCATGCTTGCCAAATCCATGCCAACTTTATACATCAACCGCCAGAACTGCTCCATCCAACTGTCGCTTCGTGGCCTTTTGATGCATGGGGGCTAGATGTCCTGGGGCCTTTGCCAAAGTCTTCTGGTGGCCACTTATACATTTTGGCTGCGACTGACTACTTCTCCAAATGGGCAGAGGCCATTCCATTAAAGGAAGTGAAGAAGGAAAATGTCGTCAACTTCATCCGTACTCATCTCATTTTTAGATATGGTGTACCGCACTACGTCATCACAGACAATGGAAAGTCCTTCTAAAATAGTGCCGTAACAAGACTTTGTCAGAAGTTTGGCTTCAAACAACATGCTTCTACTATGTACAATTCACCTGCAAATGGTCTTGTTGAAGCATTCAATAAGACTCTTGGGAGCTTATTGAAGAAAGTGGTTGCCAAAGCAAGAAGAGATTGGCCTGAGAGAATGGAAGAAGCTCTTTGGGGGTATCGAACCACATATCGAACACCTACACAAGCCACTCCATATTCACTAGTGTACGGCGTGGAAGCTGTTTTGCCGCTCGAACGTCAAATTCCATCTTTAAGGGTTGCCATTCAAGAAGGCCTCACTCATGAAGACAATGCTTGCTTGCTCCTTGAAGAACTAGAGGCACTTGACAAAAAGAGGCTTGAGGCACAACAACGTCTTGAATGCTATCAAGCCCGCATATCAAAGTCTTTCAACAAGAAGGTTAGTCTTCGTTCTTTTCAGAAAGGAGACTTGGTTCTTGCTGTAAGAAGACCCATTAATACCACTCATAAAATTGGTGGTAAATTCATTTTCAAGTGGGATGGACCATATGTGGTGCAAGAAGTTTACTCAATTGGCGCCTACAAATTGGTTGCTGAAGATGGCTTGAGAGTTGGCCCCACAAACGGCAAATTCTTGAAGCGCTACTACCCTTGAAAAAACAACCATCACTCCATAACGCATGAGCTTAAACTACATGTTGCTCCTGGCCCGCATGAGCTAAAATTGTGCACGGCAAACCAAAAACAATAAACATAAAATATGAATCACGTTTGATTTGATCCCATGTTGGGTATGTAGACAGCTTGAATTTCGAGCTCAGTCATCCCAAAATAAAAAATAAAAAAAATTTCCTATGAACTACGTTTGGCTTGATCCCATTTTGGGTACGTAGACAGTATTGGAATATTATTCCAAACACAGTCATAACACGCCAAAAAATGATAATAACAAATTGTGTTTGCTATATTCCTCAAATGAATAAGTAGACAAAGTGTTATTAATCATGAAAAAAGAAGGGAAACAGTCTTTCCTCTGATCAATAATGACAAATTGTATTTGCTATATTCCTCAAACGAATAAGTAGACCAACTATTATTAATCATGAAACAAAAAAAAAAAAAAACAATCCTTCCTTAAAAAAAAAAAAAACTAAGGAAATAGCTTGAAGTTCACCAACTTGTTTTGATTTGCTTCAAGCAACCTTCTCATCTCCTCTGATTTTGCATTGCCTTCATCAGTCTGTACTGCAGCATTCTTGATAGCAGAGGCCTTATCTTCAAGGTTAGAGATCTCAAGTTGCACCTTGGATAACTCTCCTTCATTTGCAACAACCACTACTTCCTTGGCCATTAGCTTGGTGTCTATGCCTTCCAACGCTTTTTTCAGCTTAGCCTTGTCAACTTCAAGGGCTTCAAATTCTTGTTGCAAAGTTCAGATTCTTTGATTACCTCATTTTCTTTGATTTTAGCAAAAGAGTGAATTTGAAAAATATCTGCCAACTAACTTGCACATGATTTGATAGAAGCGGAGCAGTTTTTGTAGGCCTGAATATCATCAAAGAAGCTTTTAAGGTTGTGCTGTAATGGAGAAATGTCAATTACTTTCATGTTTCTTATCTCTTCGAGGACCTTCTCAGCCTCATCTTCAATGTTGTCCACATGATCCAAGCAGGTTTCCCCGATCTTATGTGAAACCCGGGACCACAACCTTGAGACATACTCACGCCGACTTTTAGCAATCACATCGATCCCTTGAAAGACACTAACGTCAGATAACGTGGGACCAGAAGGTTTCACTCGAAATTGTCTTGGTTCTGTTATTGGTACTTTGGGCATGTCAACAAGAGCCTTCTCATGAGAAATTTGATGTGATGCTTCTTTGACAGATCTTCCCTTACCAGAAAGTAATCCAAAGGAATCTGGACCATCTATAGAACCTCCACTGCTTTGAGAGTATAGTTCATCACCAAGATTCAAGTTGTTGACTCCCAACTGCACATATACGGGGAAAAACTTAAGCAGTTTAGTGAAATAGGAAAAGTAAAAAATGTGAAAGCGTTTGAGGAAGTATGTGTTTTCTTACATGTGCTTCTAAATCCTCCAAAGGTGTGCTGCTATCAGGCACGTCTTGGAAAAAACCATTCGTGCCAATGTGGATATCCTCCAAGGGTGTGACTTGGACTATGGTTTTCTGCTTCTTGGGGCGATTCCAATGACGATCACCTTGGCTAGAGTTACTGTCCCCATCACAAATCACAAGGCCTCTTTTCTTGTCTCCATTTTTGGTGGTTGGATTTTTGACAATCATGGATGGAATTTTTGGAGTAGAAATCTTCAAGAGAGGTTTAGGCTTGAGAGTTGATTTCTCTATTTCTTTGGATGCATCGTTGGGTAGATCCTTTCCATGGTTTGGTTTGGCCTTGCTCGGTCTAGCCTTGCTTGCTGTTGCATTGGTGCCGTCAACTTCGTGCATGGGTGCTAGTAGTAGGGGAATTGTTGGTTTAGCCTTGCTTGGTCTAGCTTTGCTTGCTTTGGCCTTGCTTGTTGTTGCATTGGCACTGTCAACTTCATGGCTACTAGCAACAGGTGGAACATTCGGTTTGGCCCTGCTTGGTCTAGTTTTTCTTGCTTTGGCTTTGCCAAATGTTGCATTAGTGTCGTCTACTTCCTCATTACTAACAGTCGGTAGAACTGTTGGTTTGGCCTTGATTGGTTTAACTTTGCTTGCTTTGGCTTTGCTTACTATTGCGTTAGTGCCTTCAACTTCACTGGCATTCTCAATAGGTATAACTGCTCCATTGCCCTTGGTTGGGCGAATTCTGACTGGAGGTTTGGGTTTCTCTTGCTTTTTGGTAGGCTCAATGTCTCCTTTAACAAAGTTGCTTGTGTGCTTTGTCCACCACTCTTGATATTGCTTTGTGGTAAGGCCTTTGTGCGAGGAGACAGGAATTCTCAGTTTTGCCTTTGTACTAAGCTTCGTGCAGGATTGCCAAAGTCCTACGACATCGGGTAGGTTGAGGGGACATGCTTCTTCCACCAATTTTTCGGGCATATCTTGGTAAAAGTTGAATTGTCGTGAGAATTGATGAGAGCTGTAAGACTCAATGATATACTGCATATCGCAGCGAAGAGTCAAGTAGCTTGAACGAAGACTGATGGAGTAGGCTGTCCAGAAGTGGGATTGCTTTCTGTCATCTACCACTAATCGCTTGTCCTTGTCAGACATGGCCAAGGATGATAACCGCGAAGGATCAATGCTTCTGAGGAGTTTGCGGGCTGCAATTGCTATCAAATGTTTGGGATTCTTCTCGCCGACTAGTCAGACCATTCTAACGCTCGGTGGAGAGAGTGGGGATGGAAGGTATGTGTCAAAGTAGTTTCCAAGCCATCCGTAGATATAATGCATGGGAAGGGTCGCATGGCACTGACTTGGAGTAGGAGATGATGTAATTTGCTTCAAGCCGTGATATATGCTCGCCAAAACAGGCACCGCCAAAGAAAATGTAGATCCGCGTGCCATCATGCTTGCAACTTTGAAGGTGGTAGGACGAATTTGGTTCTCCTTTCCATTGGGTAGGACAAATACAGACAGCCAACACGACAGGAAGGCTGCTAAATAGACTTCTTCCCTTAAACGTGCTTTGATGCCTAGCTCATTGAATGCTCCTTCTTTATCCTTTGTGCGCTCTGGTGGCATGCTAGTGTGTCCAGTTGGCCTGCTTGCTCCTTTGCTTTGATCATTGGGAGAAAAACTTGAATATTTGCTTTTGAGCCTGCACCAGAATTGGATCCAGTCATGGGCGGTGATATGGTGAGTTTCTAAAGCATGAAAAAGTCTGTGGTATGCTGCAAAGAGTTGCCTGGAACTAGGTGGAAGGAGGTACATGTTGTTTTTGTCAATGCCTGTCAGATTGCGTGCCGGCGGGATGACTTCGTCATAAAATTTGCCATAGACCGACAAACCACCAATATAACTCAGATCCCAAAGGGAGATTGATAGCTCTCCTATTGGAATATGAAGTGTGTTTGTGCAAGGACACCAATGCCCACAGAATGATTGAATGAGTTTTGCTTCACGGTCATATGTGAAAAGAGAGGCATAGACGGCACCATAGATCCTCGCCTCAAGAAGTATTTTTGAAGATCGCCCAAGTACATCTTCTGCCACTCCCAATATTGATTGATGAATGAAAATTGACCAAAGCTGGCAAGAGGAGCTGTCCAAGCGGCTTTTCCGTCATTGATTTGATCACTCAGCAAGGTAAAGTGCTCTATGGCATCATCTTTGGAATGGATGACGACCGCAACAAGAGCGCCTTGGAGGAAGGAATGGTGGCAGAGCTGGTGAGTTCATGCAAGTCCGTTGTAATGTCAATGAACCATTGTGTCAGATGGGAAAGTCAGAAACTGCAGGTTGGCATGAAAAAGGTGAACCAATGACCGGATTAAAGACCGGAAGAAGTAGTGCTTCGTCAGATGCGTTTTGACCCTCAGCAATGGAAATTAGTGCTTGGCCATGAAAGATCGTGTCTGCGAAAATTGCCATCTTTGAACAACGGAAGGTTTGGAGGGCAAGTTGCAAGGCTTCAAATCTGTCAAAGAAAAGTGAATAATGACAAGGCATTAGTAAAAAAAAAAACAGAGCATTGATGCATAAAAGAAAAGGTACTGTTTAAAAATTGAGACCCAAGTTCTTTGATCAAGTTAAAAGTTCCTTGTACCTGCAGACACAGAGGAAAAATCCAAAAAATGTTACTCCACCGAATGGTGCCAACTGAAGCAAAAAGGCGTTATTCGGGTTTTCAAACACATTGTCATCATCTAAAGGCCCAGCATCCACTTTCCAAGTACTTTGTGATAGCACTACGCGTACAAGTGCGTGGAGAACAAACTAAGAAATTGTGATAGTGCAAGTGGTATCATCCAAAAGTTAATTATAGGATAAAATAATTGCCAACAATCCTACTGCTATTGCAAAACTATTGGCTACATAAGCTCATGTCAGAATGTTCTGACTTTGCATAATCAAAAATCAAAAAGGAAATGTATTGCTACTACATGGACATGGGCATCGCATAAATAGTTATTTTCTTTTTTTCGGAAATAACTGTTTGATGCGGGAAATTTTGGTATCATGAAAGAATTCTGATTTATTAGCAGTTCTTTTCTCAATAAGGATTTCAAAAAAATTTCACATTGATTTGCTTCAAGTTTCTGGTCATACCACAAAAGAACAAAATTTATTTGTTAATGGGTTTCCTTCCTTGACTTTTATTATGTGCGGTCAAAATTTGTGCGAACAAGGTCGTGATACGATAAAGAGAAAAAGGATTCACAGGTCCTAATATTTTTTTATCAACAAAGCCTCCAAAATCAGAGAGAGCAAAATTGGTTCTGGTGATCATAAGCTATGAAGATAGGAAAGCAAAATTATTATTTCATGAAGAAGAGTTGGGTGCTATTGAAATACGGTGTGACGGTGTGCTACACAGACTCGCACGAGAAGAAAACTAAACATTCAAAAGAGACAAGAAAATTTCTTGGGTGTTTGAAGCAAAATATCCCCCGAATTTCGAGATCGTTAAATAGGAAATTTCATTGAAAAATAAATGGAGTCTGGCTCAATATTACATCATAAACCTTACAAAAGTGCTTTTATTCAAATAAGGGAGGGAACTAGGGTTCCTATCTACTACTCCGCTTGTTCCTCCATCTTGGCTAGCTCCTCGGCTCCAAAGGCTTCCAAGGTGTAGAGTTCACCCTGTTTATCTATAAGATCTGACACATTATACAAGCGTCGCCACCAATATAATATGTCAGGGTCACCAAAGGTAACACCATGAGCTATGCAGGAGGAGGGTTTCGCGGGGGATCGCTTACGTGTAAATATCTGTGAGCTGGAGAGGAGTGATTGGTCGATGATTAGCAAATGAAAAGGGTGAGAGATCTTATGGGGTGAAGAGAGGAGCAGAAGGTACAGAAGGAACAGAGGCAGCACGTCACTCTTGCTCTCCACGAGGTATCTGACCTTTTCCAGGGTAGAATGAATGAGGTCACTCCTTTTCTCTGAGGAAGAATGTTCTCCTTCCTCAAATTCAGTGCTCACTCACTATTTCCCTAAAAAAGGTCGTCATTAATCATTGGGAATGTCAGGGGTATTTATAGGGCACCTGGGCCTAGGTCAGGCCCAGGACGGCGCTCCTATTAGACCCCGACACGTGTCCCCCTCGTACCTCCTGGCCTTTGAGGAAACTGGCCTTCCCGCAGAAGCGTTTCCGCGGGCCGATCGGTATTCCCGCGGTGAGACCTCCACTCTAAACCACCAAGCCACAAGAGATTCCCCAATTCCCGCTAGAGCAAGGTCGCGACCTGCGGGGCTCCTCCCAGGCTCTGCCTCTGGGCCGAGGCGAAACCCTGGGAATTCTTTTAATGCAACCTTTCAGTAATTACGAGGCTTCGGGTGGCCCACGGGTTCTCGCCGTGGTCTGTGTTGCCAAAGCTACTTGTGGGACGGTCTTCGTAATTCCGTGGGACCAGCGAGCCACCGCGGTACCTTCCCGCGAACGTCTTCCGCGGGGATAGTTTCAGTATTGTCTACATACGTGTCACTTCACCGTTGGGCGGTCAATTGTTCTTCGTTGAGCAAGGGTTTGACCGGGGTCATCCTTCCTTCGCGGGCCCCAATGCTACATGTTCGTGGTTGATTGAAGGGTCAAACAGTCTCCTTTTTAATATGAGTTGATAATTTTGACCGCACTTACATATGCCCCCCGTGCGTGGGCGACGGGTACGTGTCGTCCGCGTGCGTAATCTTTACCCGCTATAGGTTTCCGTGATCGTAGTTGAACGGCTTCGTGGGGTGACGGTTAACCTGGCGCCCTTTCCTCATTCGTCGTGACCCTTCATGTACCGGGGTGACCGTTGGTGTACGGTTGCCATAAATGCCTTATTGACCGACTTACTATATAAACCTTTACTATTCATTTCCTTTTCACCTACCGTTCAAGCCCTAGTCAAAGCCTTGTCATTTTCTCTGTCTCTTTTGGTGAGCGGTCTCTTTCCTTTCTCCTTTTCGAAACTTCCCCCTCTTTTCACGTAAAGGGTTCTGGATGGTTACCCGAGGCGCGATCATTGAAGAACCCGTCCCCACCGCGGACCAGTGGAGAAGGGCTCCGTATCTTCAATCCGTGAGGGACCCCTTCTGGACCTTGGCGGAAGACTACGCCACTGAGGGGCCCTCTACGTCTATCCCTACTTCCTTCACGCCTTCTGCCAACCCGGAGGACGCCGAGTTGGTCAACCCGTCCTCCGTTTTGCGTCTTCGTATAGAGCGTGGGGACTTGCCTTATTCGGACTGCCGTTTCGGGGCCTAGGCTTCGCCACCTTTCGAATGGGCAGAATGGGTTGATGAGGTGGTCAATAATGCGCCCCTCAAGCAGATTCTTATGGCCAATGGTACATATGATGTCGTAATGCTGTCGCGGAGTTTGAACATCCCTCGGCAGGGAGCGGCCATCAGGAACCTGAACCACGAGTGCTCACGTTGGAGCATTGATACACACTCTTTCGCGTGGGCATGGGGGGAAAGCGGTTTCTCCTTAGAGGACGTGGTAATCCTCACCCGTCTTCCTCTTTGTGGGACTGCGCTCCTGGATCCCACCAACCTTTCAACCGCGGACCAACAAGACATCTTGGAATTGCGGCAGCTGGGTAAGAAAGCTCAGTATGGCCCTATTTTTACTGCCCAGGGTGTTCGCAAGGCTAGTGCAGCGAACACAAAGAAAACTTCTTTTGCGAGTTGGATTCGGTTCTTTTTTAAGGACTTTCAGCCTGTGAGAACAGTGGTTCCAGGCGTCCCGCGGGAATTTGTTGCAGGCCCGCATCATGAGGGGAGGCTCCACATGGCCGACTTTTTCGCCTTCTTTCTTTCTTACTTCATGTTCCCGGACTATCCCGCAGACAGCTCTTCCCCCTCGGTCTTTCTGCTCGTCGTTCTCCTGGCTCGCGGCGAGTGCATCGCGTTGGCTCCCCTATTCCTAGGGTCACTTCATTGTCAACTGGACCTGGTTCATGCTGACCTCGCGAGGTCCCTTGGTAGGTGTGACCATCTTTCCATGGTGCACACCAGCTTCATTCTTACTTACTTCTTTGAGCATTTTCCCATCATTGCCCTTGCTCCGCATGAGTTCCTGGCATCCTCCAGCCGGTCGCGGTCAGAGCGATGGTTCGGTACCAACAGTGACTCCCTCTGGTACAGGGCGTGCGACGTCGAGGAAAGTTTTGTCCCGCGTCCCTACGGAACTACTACTCCGGGGGTGGTTGGCCTTGGCCAATGCCTTTTGCCTACCCGCTCTTCTCTCTTCGCCGTGAGTGGCAACAATTCGATGGCCCGAGGGGTCATCAATTTCGCTCTCATTGGCCTCCCAGGGTGGCTTCCTTTTGTCAACAACGAAGCCCACGGGGTATCGGTCTACCGCCCAGATAGATTCGTGAGGCAGTTAAGTTTTGATCAAGGGGTCCCCGGGTCTACCCCACTAGTATGTAGCTTCGTTGAGTCTCAGCTTCGATTCACGCGGCCGCACACCTCCGATATCCTTGCTCGGCTTGGGGATTTGCCAATCCCTAGTAGAGATGATGTCGGGCGTTATACTTCGGGGTTCCGCCAGTTCTGGAGGAGGAACTTGGATTCTTTCCTTCTTTTCATCCGCGGGGAGGCGGGGGCCCTAGAGGTGTCTGAGATCCGTACACGGGACACCTCACTACGGGCCATTGCTGAAGTCCGGGGGGCTAACTGGCGCAGGCCCCATAGCATGTGGGTGGTGATAGACGTCACCCCTTAAATGTGGCCTTACCATTGGGCCTTCCTCCCCCGGCTCCAGTGGTCGCAAGGCGTGCGCGCATAAGGGGTGCCCGAGGAGGGGCGCCGCACCCAGCTCCGGCGGAGTCATCGCGCCCATCGTCTTCAAGAGCGTCCGTGGCAGGTGTCCCATTGGAATGGACAGATAAATGCCAAGCCGCCTTCAAATCTATTCAGAGGTATTTGCAGAACCCGCCGGTACTAATGCCGCCTACACTGGGTCAACCGTTGATTCTTTACATGTCGGTCACTCCAACGGCCATGGGATGTCTACTAGCACAAGAAGGGAATAATGGGGTCGAGAAAGCTGTTTACTATCTAAGCAAGAAGATGGTGGGGTCTGAGGAGCGCTATACCCCTCTGGAAAAGACATGTTGGGTGCTGGTTTGGGCTACCAAAAAGCTTAGACACTACATGCTAGCCTATTCGGTGAGACTAATTTCTCGGATGGATCCTATCAAGTATCGGTTCGAGAAACCCGCGCTCACCCATAAGCTAGCACGTTGGTTGCTTCTACTGGCTGAGTTCGATCTCCAACACGTCACGAGGAAGTCTGTAAAGGGCCATGCTGTGGCAGAATTCTTGGCTGATCACCCGATCGACGGCCCGGAGGACGTGGACTTCACCTTCCCTGATGAGGATGTGCTAACTATAATCGAGGAAGTTTGGACGCTCTATTTTGATGGGGCTGCTAATCAAAAAGGGTTCGGGATTGGAGTGTTGCTGATCACACCCACTGGCGATCATATTCCGCCTGCTTTCAAGTTAAATTTCGATGTTACCAATAATCAAGTTGAGTATAAGGCCTGCATTGTCGGAATGGAAGCTGTTATTGCTTTAGGGGTCGAGAAACTCGAAGTAATTGGGGATTCAAACCTGGTGGTCTCTCAAGCCAATGGAGATTGGAAGGTTCGTGAGGAAAAGTTGAAGCCTTATCACCAAGATTTGGAAGAACTGATTCCTCGCTTCAATAAGGTGACTTTCACCCATGTTCCACGCTTGAAGAATCAGTTCGCCGATGCTTTGGCGACTTTGGCTTCAATGATCAAACTTCCAATAGGTGTTAGGCTGCGGCCGATCGTGATTGAGCAGAGGGATTTGCCTGCTTATGAGTACGTCAACGCCATTGATGATGTCAATGATGGCCTGCCCTGGTACCATGACATTTGGAACTTCGTGGAACGCGGAGAGTTTCCTGCCAAGGCCACGAAGAAAGATCGGATCGCTTTGCAAAGGCTGGCTTCTTAGTACATTATTTACGGAGGGAAACTGTATCGAAGGTCTCACTGTGGGATGCACAAGCTCTGCATCAACGGTGCCGAAGCAACGAGAATAATGGAAGAAATTCACGAGGGAATCTGCGGACCTCATATGAGTGGTGTCATGCTCGCAAGAAAAATCCTCAGGCAAGGTTATTACTGGTCCACGATGGAATCGCAGTGCATCGATTATGTGCGACGCTGTTACAAATGTCAAATCCATGCAAATCTGCAGCACGTTCCTCTGTCTAAATTATACGGCATGACCTCACCATGGCCCTTCTCTGTTTGGGGCATTGATGTTATCGGCATGATCAGGCTATCTGCTTCAAATGGCCATAAGTTAATACTAGTGGCGATAGACTATTTAACCAAGTGGGTCGAGGCTGAATCCTACAAAAACCCTGACAACAGTTGAAGTTGCTCAATTTATTCGAAAAAGCATCATCTATCGGTACGACGTTCCTCAAGCATTTGTATCAGATAATGGAAATCATTTCAAAGGAAGGGTTTTGGAGCTCTTTGAGGAATTCGGCATCGAGATCCATCATTCAACGACCTATCGTCCACAAAAAAATGGGGCAGTCGAGGCAGCAAATGAGAATGTCGAGATGATCATCAAGAAAACAGCCGAGACTGCAAGGGACTGGCACGAGCAGCTGCCTCTTGCCCTATGGGGGTACCGAACGTCGATCCGCACGTCAACTGGTGCAACTCCTTTTTCCTTGGTCTATGGGATGGAGGCAGTGCTTCCTATCAAGCTTGAGGTCCCGTCGCTGAGAATCATGGCTGAAAGTGGTCTTGAGGAATCCGAATGGTTAAGCGGAAGGTTTGTTGAACTGATACTGTTTGATGAGAGAAGGCTCCGAGCTTTGTATCATGTTCAAGGGTATCAACGTCGAATTGCTTGCGCGTTCAATAAAAAGGTGAAATCCAGGGGCTTAGTCGAAGGGGACATGGTTTCAAAGGAAATCCGCGCCCCAGTGTTTGATCCTCGCGGGAAGTTCAGACCGAAGCGATCTGGGCCTTACATCATCAAGACCATCCTATCTGGGGGTGCCGCTAAGCTCATCGACCTCGACGGCAATGAATTCAACACCCTGGTCAACCTGGATCAACTCAAGCATTATTATCCCTGAGAGATGCTCGTTGGATCGAAAAACCATAAGGGTGGGCGATTCCAAGCAAAAATTAGAGCAGCCTGCCAGACCGAAAACCTAATGAGGCGGTTCTAGGCAAAAATAAATGGGCAAAAGTCGAAAGCTCACTAGACCGAAAACCTGAAAGGCGGTTCTAGGCAAAAGTTAGAGCGTAAAAGGAGAGGTAAAATACACGAGTGAACCTTTGCCTGAACTGTGTTTTGACCTGATTCCTTGAAAAGGGATACGTAGGCAATCTCACCTTGAGATTCGGTCATATTCTATCAAAAATTTGATCCAGGGTTGACATTTTTGGGTCCACGTCACAAGTTGAGGAGGTCAAGCGCAAGTCAAAGCTACATTGAAGGAAATCAGAAAAGGGTAAACCCATCGTCTTTCGATTTTATTAGAAATTACTACTTCTGATACATAAGTTGAGCATAAAAGCCTTAAAACAGTTAAAGCATGAAATTCATAAAAAAATGCTTGAGAAGCCTAACGGCTCACAGCTTATTCTAAGCATAGCAAAGTGGTCCGGAGTCAGTCGATATTTTCCCTTGCATTTACATCCGCTCTCAACCACTGTCTGTAGTGATTCCTCAGCCAAATGGTAAAATCTGGCATTTCTGCCTGGAGGACTCTGAGGCCCCAGTGCCCCTGATAACCGTTGAGGTTTGAGCATTGAAATTGGGAACGCGGAAGTTCCCAGTACTGATACGGTGATTCTCCTGAGAGACGTCCAGCTGGCGAAGGATGCAGCCGGGAATATAGAAAATGAAACTTGTCAATCCTGCAATCACCATCCTATCAAATCCATTGGAATGAATAGCCATATCCGGGAGGTCTAGGTAGGGGCACCTCCAGACGATCTCGTCAGGCTGCATTCGCTGCATGAATTCATACCAGCCTTCTATATCCATGTCGGGGTACCGCATCTCCCTTTGGTGAATCCTCTTTGGAAAAAGATTCCAACCTTCTACCAGTGGGAGCAGCAACCCAAGCTTGTCTGATAGCCACAACTGCATGAGCGAAAAGACAAGTGAGAAACCAGATATAGCCTGAGCGAAAAAACAAGCAAGAGCTAGGGAGCAACCTAAGCCGAGCGTCGAGGTAAAACGAGAAAGTGTGAAAAGCCGAAAAAAGGTGAGCTGAGTGAGTTTACCTGAAGCAGAAGCGGACTCCCACTAAAGGTGTTTGTCTGACCTATGTACACCAAGTCCAAGCCTAGGAGCGTCTCTTCTAAGACAAGGGGCACCACGTTCCTTCACGCCCCCATTTGAGCAGGAACGCTTACCAACGAGGGACACACCCGCCCATCAGCAGGAATAAGCAGGTAAGTGGCTAGCAAGCAGATTACCAAGGCAAACCGGCGCCGAGCTTGCACAGCGTTGTCGTCCAAATCGCCATCTGGGCTGTAGCGCTCGATCAAGCGCATGAAGTTGATTAGACCACCCTCAAGCAGAGTGTTGGCCAAACCCCTGGAAATGTTGAGCGAGGACGCCAATAGGCTTGGCATGCTAACCTGATAGGGAGGAACAACGAGTGTCGGGGATGCGATTGTCTGGAGATACGCCTGAAACTCCTCAACGGTCGGACATATCTCATCATCACCAAAGCAGAAGACATGGACGTCAGGATCCCAAAATCGGAGAGCAGCTCTCAAAAGTGCTGGCCAGAGCGGCACGTGACGAAGATACCGGAATGAGGCAAAGCCATGGTATTGGAAGTTTAGCCAGTCAATGCTCAAAAATTGTGCTAGCCAAGGCCTGAGCAAGGTTGGGTTGGGTTTTCCATTTTTAAATACAGTGGGATGCAGAATATTGAAATGGGTATAGTGTGTGGATGGAGCAATACGTGCATCTCCTCTTTATTGGCAAATGAATCATCTTGCTTCCTGTGTCACATTCAAAGCCGACCGCTAATGTCCAAACATCCTTACAAGCAAGGACTCTGCCTCCTGAAAGCCCAGAAACCGTGTTTAAAACGTGTGAAAATCAAAACAAGGGGTTCCCAGAAAAAGGACAGTTGGTCAGACAAATGGATCTGCATTAGACCTGACCGGCGCACGCCAATTATTTACTGGCATATATGTGTCCCTCAAGTTTGGCATACACCATCTCGATAGTGGCGCACGCCAGTTAGGATACCAGAAACAGGTTTTGCAATAGCTACTGTTGTCGGGTGTACATTTTCGATCCTGGGGCCTATTCTGCAGATTTGATGGTTCATACAAGTCATGAATGATGTATGGGACTATGTCAAAGCGTCGGATCCCAAACGTCGCACTTAACGAAGATTCCGAGCGTCCGGTGGCTTGTTTCAAGTTTGAATCAAGGTTTCGGGAGGTCGAAATTCGTTCCAGGGACTTTTGCCAAGTTTTGTCATACCCTGCACGTCATATGAGCCTAATATGACTGCACAGAGGTGTCGGTTTTGGTCCGGGACTAAATCGAGTCATCCTTTGTGTCTTATGTCCGTTTTTGTGACATTTTTAGCATTTTTTCGGTGTATTCCTCGCCTCGGAGCATCTTTGCCGGTTTTTGTCAAATCGTACAAGTCATTGTACATCTATGGGATCTTATCAAAGTGTCAGTTGCCCTCGCTCAGGAGAATTTTGAGTTTTGGCCCATTAATGCCCAAAGTTTCTTTGTTTTCCATGTGTCTTAGGGTACGTATCGTATCCTGGGGCTCTCCTATCCTTTTTCTTTCGAGCTAGGTCAGTCGTGCACATATGCGAGCGTTCGTTTATCGATTCAGATCATTCATCAATGCATGTTAGGCATTAGTGGATGGTTTACTCTTTTCCTTTGACAAATGCTCATCAAAAGGAAGCCAGTAAACGGGAAACGCAGTTATTATATACTAACAAGTCGATATCTACATAGCAAAAGGTGGGAATGTATTGAAACGGCCCAACGGCCCGAGCCACACAAGCAATAGCATGTACTAGGCACATCTGCCCGAAAGTCAAAAGGGCATGCAGGCCTCATCTCCAAAAAGTAAAGTATCAAATATCAAAGTCAAAAGACAGCAACGTAACTGAAGCTCAGTGGTAGCCTTTAGTCGTCAAAAAGGTCTTCGTCATCGTCGTCCTCCTCGTCGTTGTCCTCTCTCTCCCTTGGGTCTACCTTAAACCCAGGATCGTCGGTAGTGTCGTCGGAACTACTGCTGAAGGGCAAGTGCATCTCCTCCTCCTCCTCTTCCTCTTCCTCCTCTTCTCTTCTCCTCTTCTGCGATGGCCCCTCAGCTGGCCCCTTCTCTGTAGGCCTCTTTCTCAACTCTCTGCGGAACTGTGGCTCGTCGCTCTCGGAGGCAATCTCAACTCCTCTGGTCCCGGGCCGTGTAGAGCTGGCCTGCCACGGAGTAGTGGCCGGATTGGAAGAAGAACCAGACGTTATCTTCTGTGGAGGAGGCTGCACGCTCTTTCTCTTAGGAGCCACCCTAGCATGTCCCTGCATGGTCATAGTCATTAAACGTTTAGCATACATTGTACATATTGTATATATTGAAATGCTGAAAGCAGGAAATATCAAGAGCAGTTCTATCAAGCATGTGGCCCATCTAAGCAACGAACGCAATGATAAGAGTTGAATTTGGGATATACCTGGGGCTGTACAACAAGAGCCGGATCCGCCGGTGGATAGTGCAACTGCAGAGAAGCGCCGCTCGCTATCTTATGGAATTCCTTCTCCATGGCCAGCATCAGGCGAACGGCCTTTCGCACCCATTCCATTGGCGCCTGTGTTTCATTTTGGGATCAAGATCAAGTCAGTTTCAAAAGCAGCTCAAGCATAGTGTGAGGATAACAAGCATAACAGAAAGCAAATCATATCGGCCCCGTGATAGCCGCTGGCTATGTCTTGGCAGGCTCAAACTGAACTATGGCAGCTTCCCCCTGCGCGTCCCGCATTGCTAGGGTCCAAGAAAGCTGAGGCAGCCCAGTCGCTGTGGCATAGTCACTCCTCTCTCTCGAGCGGGCTGCCCTGCTCCCCCGTCTCCGCCTCTCCTCGCCAGCCTCCAGTGCCTCGCCCTGCACGGCTATGTGCTCCAACACCCCAAGTGGCCTCGCCAAGCGCTGCCTCTGGTAAACAGCATAGTCACGCTCAGGCCTCAAGAAAGCAGCAAGGCCAGTTGGAATAGTGAAGCATCGCAGTTCAGCCAGAGTGTACCAATCTGTATGGGAAGCATGAGGCGGAAGTGGCCCAGGAACCTGGTACTCAAGAAAGCCAAGTGACTGTTGCGTCACCCAGTCACCTAAGTACCACCGCCACCCAAAGGCCGACTCCAGTAACACCCGGCTCGCGGTCACTACCTTGCTCCTCTCTAAGTACTCAAGCTCAGGCTCTGCATTTCTCCATGGATCCCACTCCACCTGCGAAACAATCAAAGGTTCAGAGTCAGATGGGCATCAGCGACAGCATTAAAGCAATTTAAAGGGCAAAGGGGTTTATTGAAGTGTTGTTTACCTGAACACCCGATAGCTCGTCGAGGTACGACCTGAAGGCTAAGAATCTCCCCCTCGATTTCTTCTTACCACTGTACAGAGGCACCCAGATCATGGCACGTGGGAGCATATCCTTAAGTTCGGGCACTTATTCTCCGGTGGGTACATCTTCAGCACTTCGTAAGCCCACAGCTGCAAGTGTTTAGGCAATCAAAGCATCAAAATACAGTTTATATGAAAATCAAGGACAAGTGCAAGAAAGGAAATAGGGAATGAATTGCAAGCTTCGTTTCTTACCTCCCGCACTCTCCAATAACCAGCAGTCGCTTTCTTCCCTCGCGAGAACTCCCCCATAAAGCCGTAGCAGGTCCCCAAAGCTGCTCCTCCCTAGTCAAAGCGTGAAGCTGTGTGTAAGTCGCGGAGAGCCGGCAGGTAGGACAGGTGCAGTGTAGCTCGCTTGTTCGGGTACAGCGCAGCCCCAAACAAGTACAACAAGTAGGCCCTCGCCATCTGCTCCACCTCCTACTCCGAGTCCGGTACCCTCCCCTGCAAATACCTCTTGAACTGGTCATAATGGACGGTCTCTGCTTCACCTGCCGGCGCTTGCCCCAAAAACCACTCCAGTGCCCCCGTATCCCTATAAATCTCTGAGTCAAAGGGGATAGGCTCTCCTCCTACCCTCAAGCCAGTAAGAGCTACAAAGTCTGACGGAATCACTATCATCTCCCCAATCGGAAAGTGGAAGGTGTTCAAGGAATCCCACCACCTCTCAACCAGTGCAGTAAGCAGGGCATGGTCACTCTTCACTGCCATCAAAGTAAGGATGAACGGCTGGAACCCTGCAGCATCCACCAAAGCCCTGACTTGCTCCGGCAACCCTCTGTACAGCTCAAGCGAACTCGCAGGACCACCATGACCCCGGGTACTGGCTGCTCCTCTCTGCATACGACAACAAACAACAAAAAGGGGTTCATCAACAAATGCAATTCAAATCCAATAAGTCAGTCGAATTTAGAATTTCAAAAGTAACTCTACGGTCGAGACAAGCATTATAGGAGTCGATTAAAGCTACAAGGCGCTCGTATTATTATATCCAATTCTACTATCGGTCGAATCAAATCAAAGGCATTTCTCAGTGAAGTTTCAAACTACAAGGCATTATTTACATCAAGGTACCCTTTTCAGCCGATTTCAAAGGTATTCTACTCATCAACCAGTCGATTCAAACTATTGGGCACGCCATCCTGGTGCTTATCATGTCATGGCAATCTATCTAGTCGAATTCGAGTTCAAAGGACTATGTCATCGGTCGAGGCAGCCTACGATTGATTCAAACTTGGCCTTACCAATTTTTGTCGAAGTTATGGGTGCTCTACGCTCCAATGCCACTATGTCGAGTGTTTTGTCAGTCGAATCAAGCTCCAAGGTCGAGGTATATTATCGAATTATGTTTACTAAGTTGAGTCACAGTTTAGGGCATTCACCTACATACATTGCAAACTATGCTATGCCAATTCAAGCTACGTACAGTTTCAATGGTACATCATGAATATCAAAGCAAGACCAAAAGTATACCTGCGCCCAGGCCACGGATAGGTGTCTCTCAGGATCCCTCAGTATGAGCTCTGCATCATAGCTATCTCGCAGAGGCGTGTAGCTCTCAACCCTGGACAGAATGAACAAGTGTGGCTCGGGTAGGGCGTACGTATCTGCAACAAACCTGACACAGGGTGCCACTGTAAAGACTCAGCAAGCATCACTACGCGCTCATATGACCATATCTCCTCCCCCTAAGCCTCCTTGGCTTACTCGGTCTCTCGCACAAAGGCCTCTTCCTTGGCCCCGGCTCTCTCGGTCTCCGCTCTCAAACGCTCCTCCTCCTAAGCTCTCTCAATTTGCCTGAGCCGATCCTCTCGTGCTGCTATCACTGCAGCCACCACCCCCGGATTCTCTCGGAGCAATCGGCTTAGCTCCTCTTCCGTTACAAACTCCGTGAAGTCTCCGCGCGTAATAGGGACATGCGTCGAAGACCTCGCTGCCGGCCTAAACACAACCTCCTCTATGGGTACCCCCTGGGCAGTCTCCTCCTCAACCATTGGGTCCTTACCCCTTGTCGGGTCTCGATGGTGTCTCCGGTCGATCATCACACCACCACTACTGCTGCCGCTGCCACCGGCTCTAGCCGAGCCCAGGCCGGTGATCACTAAGCCCTCTACACCACTCCTTGAATCCAATCGTCGAACCCGTGGACCCCCTGCACCAGCCGTCACAGGCGTACGCCCCATCTCTCCTGGCGTATGCCCATCATCACCGCCACCTACCTCTGTTGCATGGCCACTGTCGCCGCTGCCACTGCTTGAGACCTCTGCACCAGTGATCGACGATGCTCTTGGAGTCGTTTGATCGTCGATTTGAGACCCCAATGTCTCAATTTCACCCCTCAGATGGTTCTCCTCCTCTCCAACACCGCCATTGCTACCACCACCACTGGGTTCAACCATGAATGGGTTGGGTTGAGTAGGTATTGGGAGAAAATGGAAGAATGAGAGTGAGATTGAAGGATTTGAGAGAGTTTTGGAGTATTTGGAGTTCAAAACCGAAGGAATGGCGGTTTTTCGTCGCCTGCAGAAGTTTATACGACATGGAACAACGTTGGGTCGGATCTGGGCTCGGGTCTTTTGAAATGTTCGGCGTACGCCAGTCAGTAAGCACCGTACACCAGTAACATTTGGGCCTTGGGCCCAAATCACTCCCCGGGTTGAAATACGTTCACAACTGGACGCTCAGGTGGCCCCACAACACACTAAAGCCCGAAGCAAAACTTTCCCCAAGCAGAGACCCGTCCAATTTCAAGTCAACGACGGTCCACCCGTCAAATTTCAAATCAACGACGGTCCACCCGTCTAATTTCCAATCAACGACGGTCCACCCATCCAATTACCGACGGTCCACCCGTCCAATTTCAAATCAACGACGGTCCACCCGTCCAATTTCAAGTCAACGATGGTCCACCCGTCCAATAATTTCTTTCCCCAACAGAGTCGATCCATCCATAAACGAATTATTTCCCCAGGAGATTCCCCTTGCAACGGCCTGATCCGTCCTTTTCAAATCAATCAGGTGGTGGTTCACATCGTCCATATCATCCCCGACAGCGGCGCCCGCTCATCCAAATTTAACCAAGCAGGTTCTTTAAAATTCGTGTATGTCCTGTTCTGGATGGCCTGGAAGGGTGTCTAGAAAACCTTTGACGTTACTTATACCAAACCAATGGTGTTTCAAGTGCCGTCAAAGGGGGGCTACTTTAGACACCTTATTTTGGACTATCCAGAACAGATTACTTATGGTTTTTGATTCCCCAATGATGATTACGGTCAAGAACACCCCGAGGCTAATGGTGTGTTTGAGCTTTGAGTGTCCTGAACCTCGAGCCCTGCCCAGACCCTTCAAGCCAGAACCAAATGGCCTTGGCAAAACCATACTTGCTTACGCCAATACTGTGCTGGCGTGCGCCAATCAATTGCCACGTGTCAGTCATCGACCGTTGACTCAGTTTCCACCGGCGCACGCAGGTATAATATAGGCGCACGCCAGTCAAAAGTTGGTCAAATATCATTATTCAACCACTTGCTCGGGACTTTTGTGGCCACCCTGATGTAGTCTACAGTCCCCTGATGATTACCCTTATGCAGCCGGTTCCCCCTCTCTCCTACACCATCTTTCAACCCAAGTCCCATGCATTTAATGCACGGGAGGCTCTCTTATTAACCTAACCAGCCCTTAACCCAACTGATCAGCCCTCTCCTCAGTCCATTCCTGGCCTATATGTCATGCCCCACCCCGTAAAACGACACCCATTGTGGGTCCGAGTCGACGCAGCCACGTGGCATTCCCAATCGCCAACCGAACAATCACTTAACTACAGATATTAACTCAGAATAAACCAGCGGAAGACTTAACATTAATATTAACAAAAGAGCCAACATCAAACCCATACCATTACATACTTGGCATACTAAAGTGTAATACATCCTTGCTACAAAACGAGTCGATAATATGTACAAGACGATTCACAACCACCGACACAAACAACAACCTATAAGCCAACCCCAAAACGCCGACCGGTAGTGGACCATCCTACAAACCCCTGCTATCTGGCAATTCAAAAGAAAACCAGGAGTGTGTGAGATATAGAATATATCCAATAAAACTCAACATAGACAACTAACTGAATGTCAACAATTTATATTCACAACACATGCAGTGACATGTTTGCCACATCCCATGTACCCAAGGTATTGTGTCCCACACACTAGGCTCCCATTCACCGTAAATAGAATGGCACGGCCCACGACAAGGTGTGACTCACTCCACAAACCCTATACAAGTACAATCAACATACACCAATCATGCACATCAATAACTAAACCAACCATAGCGTGATACACAACCAACATGTTAACATCTTATTGAAGATATAAGATATCAAACACACTCACCTGTGAGTCGACCGAAGTATGCCAAATCACGGTTTTGGCACCTCCCGATTAGTCAGCTCGTTACCTAGCCACACGCTTAATCGTATTAGTAATGAGTTCAACGAACGATCAACATAAAAATATATAGCTAATAAGGAACTAAACAATGCCTGAAGAATGCAAGTATGTCCATCTCATAGGCCTAGAAATAAACCAAAACACACATGAAACTCAAACACAACAAAACTCCCAAAATGACAAGACATCCTACAACCAGCCTGTCTTTAAATGACACTAGCATTTTATAGGATCAGAGTTGGGTCATGAAACCACCACCATTTGAAAGTAGACTTCCAGTACACCAATATCGATATAAAGTTTGTCCCAAATAGATTTCGGATGACAAATTTATGACCGTCCGAAGATGCACGATTAGAAACACAAATCTGCAGTTTCTGCAGATCAGCCAAGTTCGAACCAAAAGCTGTATTTACCTACGAAATTTCAAGGTACAAACCCTACATGTTCTGAAAGGTACAAGAGTCTAGTTTCCAAATCAAAAACCGGTTCGCATATCCGATACACGTGCTAACAGATATGCCTATTTTTTCCAAGATGTGTCGATGCAGAAAATACGAAATTCAGTAGAACTGTCTGTGATCGAAAGATCACTAAAAATCGTACACTTAATATTTTTTGATGATTCTTGCACCAAAACATCACCAACTCAACAATCTTTAAGACTCATAAGGACCCATAACCAATTAACTTGTTTAACTATAATGAATTGAATGAAAAACACAACTCTGGAAGCTCTCCAGATTTTCCAGAAATTCACAAGACATCAAATCAACTTAAGCCATATCAATTCACCTCCAAAACATGAGACTTAAGCCCTAGAACATGGAATTCAAGACAAAGGCATGAAATCCAGTGCATGAATACAAGAATTATCAAATCAAACCTCAGTTTAAGCAAAGAGATAAAATTCCTAGGTTTTTCCTTATTCTCCTCTTCTTCCTCCTTCTTGCCATTCTTCTCTCTTTCTCTCTCTCTCTCTCTCTCTACGTGTATAAACGAAGAAAAGGAAATAGAACACGTACTCCAGTTTAATAAACTCTAAGAAGAATTATTGTGTGCAAACAAGACCAGATGCTATCATGCTCCAATCCACAAATCACACAAAAGCCCCCACACTTCTAATGTATGCAATTTAACCCCGAGACGTATAATTTAACTAAATACGTGAATTAAAATACCAAATATCCAGGACAGGTGCGACACTATAAATACCCCCCTTGCATTTATATGCAAGGGATTCACAAGGTTAAGACTCTTAAAGAGCACTAAAGCCCTCTCTCTCCCTCTTCTTGCTTCCTCACTTCTCCCATCAGTTGGAAGAGGAAGCCAACCCTCCCCCATACACTCATCACACCCCTACATTCATCATCCATCCCTTGGAACTTCAAGTTTCAAAGCTCAAACCTTCCACCAAAGGCCAACATAAAAGGTATACCACCTTTTATTCTGCAACCTGTTCTGACCCCTAAGGGGTGCCAGCAGGGTCAAGGCTGTAATCAATACCAGTCCTGACCCTAAAGCTGGCAGCATTTCAAAGATCGAGTGTGGTCATCAGTGGCGCACGCTAGTAACAATAAGTCGTACGCCAGTCATGGTGATACGTGCAGTACTAGCATGGGGATCATTGATCGTCCATCTTTCTGCTTTCTTTTCATTTTATCACCTTTCAGCATGATAAGAACCAGTTTACTGCTTTCTGTATTTTAGAACTATGTAGTTGCTTATCTGTTATTTCTATTTTAGAAGGCCTCTGGGATCCTTCTGGTCATGTTCCAGAGCCCAAATCATGCAAAGCCAAGCACTGACCAAGTAGTATAACTGGCGTACGGGGTCTCTGGACTGGCGTACGACAGTTTCAAATGGGTCCAGTGGCTAGCCCTTGCATGGCAGTTAAGCCCTGGCCTCTGTTTATGTTTCCCACACTATTTATGGGACGTTCTGTTCATTTTATTGCTCTAAAGCCATCTCTTCAGCCTGTAACTGCATTTATTCTGTTATATTAACTGCGTGGTTTCTCCTGGGTGTGCACTGGTCCTTCCAGAGCCTAGAGGGTTGAGAAACAGGAGCTGTGGGTTTAGATTTACCGGCGCACGCCAGTATACCAGTGGCGCACGCAAGTAGTCCCTGTATGCAGTGGCCTGGCCAGTGCATATAGCCTCCCCTTGCATGCCTCATTCTGGGACAGCGTGCTCTAGTTTACTTAAAACGCCCACATGTGCTTGTTCTCAATCATATTTATTGCTTCAATCAATCATCCGTCATACTTTGCCATAAATGCAAACTTGTTACAGTTTTAATTCCCTTTAACTGTTCCTCCGCCCTAATTGGCTAAAAAAAATGATGATTAATGAGAGAAAAATGCAAATACTTTTACAAAATGCCCGAGTAGCGACCGATCTCTGGATCAGGAGAGAGGGGTGCCATAAAACCCTTCCCCTCTCGTAACTTGGCTCCCGAACCTCAGATATCAAAGGTGACAACGGACCGGTCTGTGCCTTTTCAAAATCAAACGTGGCAAGTGTTTCAAGTTTGGTTTCTTGGGTGTTTCACTGCAAAACCCGAGTGGCGACTTTGAATCGAAGCGTTTCGCCTCGCTTTTCCGAAAAAGGGCCGCACCCAATTTTATAAATAAAATTTTCCGGGGCGTGTGCCCACAAGAAATTAGCAAAAAATATGACCGGTAAGTGCTTGTTTTGAGCAGTTTTTAATTGAACCGTTCGTCAAATCTAAGCTAAAAACTGCTCAGATCAAGCCCTTCTCGGTCTTTTTTTATTTTTCTAATTTTTATGCGGGAACCCTTAAAATCACGTTTTGATCACATTGAGTGGCTCGGATCTTTAAAATTTAATCAAAAACTATGATGTGTTTTTTTTAAGTGTCTAATTAGTTATCCCCGGAACCGCCCCATAATATAATATAATATAATAATATATAAAGGGAGAGCACAACTTAGGTGTCTCCCTTATTTGAAGCCATGTCACAAAAATATTTTCCACTTTTGCCCCATAATAAAATGTAACATGTAAATAACTGTCGAGTAAAATATAAACTCATATCACCCCAACTGCCACAACACCACTACGTCACCACAAATTTCCTTCTCCCAAAAGCAAAAAAAAAAAAATTCACTTTCATCTTGTGAATTGGCACCACCTCCTTTTAAGAGGTACCATTTTACTTTTGGAAAAATTTCAAAATGACATCTGAACTTTGGATCTAATGTCCCATAAACACCTGAACTTTACTTAATTTCAATTAGGCACCTACGCTGTACAAAACCCCCAGATTTAGACACCTACCGTTATACTCTGTCCAATATATCAAGAATTTGGTGACATGGCATGTTTATTCAATTAAGTGCCCCTTTGACACATGAAATCCAGTCCTTGCAAAGCACAGAATCAAAACCCATCCCCCTCTCTCTCCCCCGGCTTCCATCCCTCTTTCACCTACCCCTCCTCCTCTCGACCGCCTCCTCCATCGCTGCCCAACTCCCCTCCCACTCCTCTTCCTCCTCGTCTGGCAAATAAACTCCTCTCTAGTGAGCTTACTACCCATCTCCCGATTCCAGCGAATCAACTCCTCTTCAGTACCCCACCTCCAAGCCCAACCAAAAAGTTTACACCCAATCATGGAAACATTGTTTAAAAACCCATTTCCCTAATCTGTTTCACTTATTGGGCGCCAATAAAATGGAATTAAACAATTTCCAACCGCCGAAACGCAACGGAATTTTTGAATTTTGTAAATCCAAATGAATTTGTTCGATAGTAAGTCGTCGGATAGCTTCAATTTTGTTCAATTGTAAGTCACCAGACAGCATTCGCAATCTTAATCTTGTAGACCTCGTCGAGTTTCTTCGCGACCGACGCCATATCAATGCCTACGACGATGATGCTGGGGTTAGAGAAGGAGAGGAAGGCCTTGGGGTGTGGTAGTGGTATCGGTTGAGGAGGTGGTAGACGAGGCAGTTGTAGCCGACGCAAAACGTTGAGATCGGAGGGGATTTTTTTGGGGTCAGTGGTGATGTTGCCAGAGGAGGAGTACTGGGGTTCTCGGTGGAAGAGTGAATGATGACATGGGAGAAGGGGGAGGCGAGGAGATTGAGAGAGAAAGGAGGGATTTGATTGTGTGCATCTTTTGAAATCCTATCATGTGCAACTGACGCACTTAACAGCAAAAAAATGCCACGTCAATACATTTTTTGACAAAATGAACAGAATATAACAGTAGGTGTTTGAATTATAGGGTTTTGTAAGTACAGGTGTTCAATCATGTGTCATTTTGAAATTTTCCCTTAAGTTTTTGTCTTCTTTCATTATATTCCACTTTACTTTCTTTTTAGCAGTTCTATGGGTAAGCACAAAAGACATTAAAAAAATCATGTTCCAAGCTTGGTGAAGTTGGTTCTCACGAGGGAAGGGTTTGGAGTTTACAACTATGGACAGCATCTAAACCCCATGTTGACTAACATACTGACCTCCTGCTAACCCCCACTGATATATAAAGTGTGACCAAAAAAAAAAATTCAACTTCAAGCTATTTCTCATCAGTGAAATTAAATCACGCAAAATATTGATTATCTGCCTTGCATGATTTCGAGTCCACAAAAATGCAGAGCAAACTTCCATAAAAAAAAAACATATCATGCCGGCAAATCTAGAGCCCAAACAATACAATTAAAAATGGTAAACACATTATTCCAAATTTCTCAAGGAACTGAATGTTAGTAGCAGCACACCTGATTAATTCCACGAAAATCATATCCCAAAAAGAGTTGGGCCTAAATCATATCCCAAATTTATTCAACTGAATATTACATAGATTACACAGGCAACCAAGTGCCTTCCTTGTGATGCATGGAAAATTAAAGCATTAAGCCTGGGTCCAAAAGAGGATGCATAGGGAGATAAGTGCTAATAGCTTATACTCCAAGAGCATATCAGCACCAATGACATGGACATTGTTGAGAAACGAGAGCCTAACAACTCCCCACTGAGGGATTCCAGTGCAAGGATCCAAAACACCAACGTATGATGTTTTTATCTTGAAACTATGAGCTTATATTGTTTCATGTTGTCGGGTATACTCTCAGACTGCAATGGCCCGCTGACATGAATATTGAGTGACCTAATAACTGAAACAGAGGCATTCCAGTGTCAGCAGCAAGAATGAAGGGTTATACGGATCTCTGCTGTCGAGTGTACTCCCAGAGAGCAATGGCACCACTGACATGAACATTCAGTGACCTGACAACTCCCAGCTGAGGGATTTCAATGCAAGCATCCAAAATATGAATTATCTCTACTGGTATACCCTCCTTTTCACGGCCAAGAACCAGGACCTGTAGGCGAACCCGTAAATTAAATGAAATTGTTTAAGAGACTAGGAACACTTCTGCATGGTTGATTGGTACAATGCTTACATAATACAGATGCAGCTGCAAAATGCAAAGCAGTATACGCTGATGCAATGCCATCAAGCAATTAGAACAAAAAACTGATGGTTAAGAGTCTTTGTAATGACTTACCATCTTTTTAGGGAAGTCATACTGGTCAAGAGGAATACTGTTTGCAGTTTGCTCCAGACCCAAGATAGAAAAACCCTCTCTCTTCTTTTTGTGTAGGAAAACTTTCAGATTACTCACCGGAACTTCTATGATTGGGACCCACTTCTCAGCTGTCACACTGGAAGGACAAACAAAGCTTGTTAATAATTAACAACTAAATACTACGGCTACAGATGGTTTATTCCCAACTTTCAGTTATGCACACAGAAGCCCTCTTTGATTGGTCGGTTAACAAACAAGTAATCCTATTGGACTACTATTGAGAGGATTCAATACCCCACAACCCCATGTTTTGTGGGATAGGTTGCCCAACAGGTGTATAATCCTCGACTAATAGGCGAACGCATTGGATTCGCAATGCAATCCAATGTCTGATCCAGCAAATCAAACAGGTCCACAAATATGTCAACTGAACTTGAACTTTCCAACCTAAGATTTTTACATAGAATATTAAAAGATCCTGTAGGTTAATGTTTTTACTTTCCCAAGAAAGCTTTGGGCAATAAGTTCAGGAATATAACACTCGTCCCCATCGTTATATTTTTTTTGGGTAAGGTAAAAATTTATAACAAAACAGAGGAGCTACCCCCGAACACAACATATAGCCAAGAAAAAGGAAAAGAGGCTAGGAACATGCTCCTACCCTAACAACAACAAGAAAACAAAGCCTACCAACTACTCACCCAAACAAAACAAAGATAACACCAACAAAATACTTAGACCCGTCATCAAACGGTGGAGAAAATAGCCTCAGAGATATTCCACATAGCACACAACCTTTGGTTCTTGGCACTGCGTTTCACCTTCCTCCAAAGACTCAAACAACTCCTGATATCAGTCTTCACCACTGAGACAAGAGATAAAGCATCCCTCTGAGAGCCTTGAAAAACTCGCTTATTCCTCTCCAGCCATATATGATAAAGAGAGGCAGCCAACACCATCTTATACAAAGACTGCTGCAAACCATTGCCAGTCATATGTTGACTAGCCCAACCAATCTCTTGATCCAAACTAATCAAGCCCCTCCTATAGCCACAGATTCTCAAAAGCTGCCCCACAATATAGGAAGAATAAGGACACATGAAAAAGAGATGTAAATGGCTTTCAAGAGATGCATTACAGAGAACACACGAAGTATTGGGCACCGTACCCCAATTCTGCAATCTGTCCTTCGTAGCAAGCCTACCATGAACAGCCAGCCACTGAATAATTGCCCAACGAGGAATATGAGCCTTAAACCAGACCACTTTCCACCAAGTAACATCTATTTTAACCTCTCTAATACTATCCCAAGCAGATTTGATAGTAAACCCGTGAGCATTCAGTAGCCAAACCACAGAATCAGATTGACCAGAATTAGGGACCAAGGTAGTAGGAGTGTGCTCAATGATTTCTTTGGTGACAGCATTCCGACTTCTGGGCCAACACCAGGAATCATTACTGATAATAGAGGCCACTTTAGAAAACAAAGATCTCCCCAAGTTATAAACGACCCTCTCCCCAAATCTAGAAAAGAGAGGCCCGAGAGGGTGCCAATTGTCTAACCAAAGAAAAGTATCAAGCCCATTACCAACTACAGATTTTATCCAAGGTTGAACCAAACTGCGAAGCTTAAAAATCTTCCTAATAGTCCAAGAAGCAGAAGGAGGAATACTCATATACCAAAGACACTGACCTTTAATGACATAGGAATGAATCTACCTTATCCACAAAGAGTCAGCCTTTTTAGCTATGGCCCAAAGATGTCTAGACATGGCAGCCTTATTCCAATCTGGAAGAGCCCGAAGCCCCAACCCACCTTCTACTTTAGGAGAACAGACATCTCTCCATTTGACTTTAGCACCTTGAGCTTTCAAAGCTGGCCCAGACCAGAAAAAAGGCCCTAAGAACCCCCTCAATAGTTTTAAGGACTTTTTGAGGCAAGATGAAGATGGAACTCCAATAATTCTGCATACTGAACAGAACTGAACTGAACTGATAAGCTGCACTCTACCCCCATAAGACAGCAATTTGTTAGTCCAAGATTGAACACGCTTGAGAATCTTATCAACAAGGGCTTGACAATCACTTGCATGAAGTCTTGTAGTGATAAGAGGCACACCAAGGTACCTAACTGGGAGCACACCTTCAGAGATAGCAAGAATAGAAAATAAACCCCTTTTATCCCCATCATCAACTCCAGAGAGGAAAACACTACACTTTTGCAAATTAGGACAAAGCCCAGAAAAGGAATAAAAATCAGTCAACATCGTATTGATCAACTGAAAAGAGGATTGGTCAGCCCCACACAAAATAAACAAGTAATCCGCAAAGATAACATGAGAAAGTTGCAGAGACAAACATCTAGGGTGATAAGTAAAGCTGCCATGACCAATTCTATATTGAAGCAAAGAGGAGAACCCTTCCATAACAAGCAAGAAGAGGTAAGGGGAGATAGGATCACCTTGCCGTAAACCCCTTTTACCAGGGAAATAACCAACAAGCTCACCATTTATCACAATAGAGAACATGGCAGAGGTGACACACTTCTTAACCCAAGTGATGAACAGAGTAGGAAAACCCATCACAGTCATGATGTCAAAAAGGAAAGGCCAAGCCACTGAATCATAGGCTTTCATGAGGTCTCCCTTCATGGCACACCTAGCAGGACCTTGATCCTTATGATAACCCCTAACCAGCTCCTGCATTAGTAACACATTGTCAACAATACTTCGGCCTTTCACGAATGCTGACTGACAAGGATTGATGAGGCTGGGAAAAAAAGGTTGCATTCTATTCACTAGAATTTTAGTAA
Source organism: Rhododendron vialii (assembly GCF_030253575.1). Taxonomy (NCBI): domain Eukaryota; kingdom Viridiplantae; phylum Streptophyta; class Magnoliopsida; order Ericales; family Ericaceae; genus Rhododendron; species Rhododendron vialii. Next base: position 1,696,849 of record NC_080567.1, read on the forward strand.
TGCACTTATATGGAATATTACAGCAAGAAATAGGCCTGTAATCCTTAATGGTAGAAGGGGCTTCAACCTTAGGAACCAGAGATATAGCAGTAGAGTTCCATTCTTTCAGCAAGAACCCTGACTGAAAAAACTGACTAATAGCAGCCACTAGATCAGGACCAACAATAGCCCAATTCTGATGATAAAAGGCTGAATTGTAACCATCCGGGCCTGGGGCTTTATCCCCTTTAATAGATTTCAAAGCTCCTTGAATTTCATCCACAGTCATAGGGGAAATCAGAGAATTCATCCATTCCTCAGGAACTCTAGCAGTAACTGCCTGAGCCAATTCATTATAAGCACTAGAGGCCTGAAAAGAAGAACCAAGAAGACCTTGATAATAACCCACAATTTCAGACTTGATAGCTGCTGGATCCTCCAATCTAACACCATGACTATCCACCAAACTTAAAATCTTATTATGCGATAGGTGAGAAACCATTTTCTGATGGAAAAATCTTGTATTTTTATCACCTAGAGTAAGCCACTGCACCCTAGATTTTTGCCTCTTGAAAGATTCTTCAGTAGCACTCAGCTCCATAAATGCACACATAGCTACTTTCTCTTGCTCATGCAAGGAAGCATCCTGGGGATTAGCAAAACACGACTGCTGAAGCTGAGTTAGAGTATCTCTAGCCTCTTTAACTCTGGAACAAATATTGGAATAATGCTGCTTATTGAAATCCCTTAAAGGACCCTTCAACCTCTTCAACTTAAGGCTCAATTTTAACATAAAAGATTGACATAGCACAGGATCACTCCAAGACATAGCCAAGACCTCTTGAAAAGCAGCATGCTTCATCCAAAAATTAAAAAATTTAAAAGGCCTCTTCCTTCTTATCTCGGGAACAATTGAAACCATAACGGGAGAATGGTCAGAAACTCCAGGAGCCAAAAAACAGGCCTCAGAATCAGGAAACAAATTCAGCCATGCAGGATTAACTAAGGCCCTATCAAGTTTACTCATATTAGCCCCTAAACCACCACGTTTATTAGTCCAGGTATACCAAAACCCTTTCGCCAGCATATCATCCATCTCAAGAGAATTCAAACAGTCATTAAACTCAGTAGAAGCAGCCCTATCAAACCCCTCAAGCTGCTCATTAGCTTTCCGAACAACATTGAAATCCCCCATCTGAAGCCATGGGTCAGTCCCAACTACACCACTAACCAACTGCATATCATATCACAACTGCCGCCTAGCCACCACACAATTATGCCCATAAACTATAGACACGCAAAAATCCTTATGACATTCCAACCCAACAACCCTAGCAACCACAATCTGTGGAGAAGAAAACAGAAGAGAAACAGTCATAACCTGAGGATCCCAGGCCATGACAATACGAGCAACAACATCAGTCCCACAATTATGAACATACCTCCAAGTAGCAGGAACACAATGTCTAATGGCAGAATCCAAATAAGCACTACAAAGTTTAGTTTCCACCAAACCAATCAGTCCCAGATTTTGAGAATGAACCAAAGAAAGAACCTCTTTCTGCTTCAAAAGGTTATTAAGACCCCTAGTATTCCATGCACAAACCTTAAGCATTGGAAAGAATGAGAAAGAACCGCCTACCTTTTCCCAGAGGCTCCACGATTCCTCCCTTTCCCAGCCTTAGCAGCCACAGAGACAGAGACAGGCTGAGTAAAGCTACTCTCCACTTGCCCACTCACCACACCTACCACAGTTTCAGCCATTGGTTCAACAAGAGCAGCAGGGAGCACCAAAGTAGCAACCCCATCAGTAACACCAACTGCAGGGTCTACATGGATACTTCCTCCATCCTCAGGAACATCACCCACAGAAAGAGGAAGGACAACAGAATCTGAAACCAACCCAGTAGAAACATCTGGAAGATCCAAAGGCACTGTAGACTCCAAAATGGAAAATGTATTTACAATCTGAATTGCCCCATGAGGAGGTGACCCCAAACCATTAGACCCCTTCTTACCAGAGTTCTTCCTGGACTTGGACACAGAAAAAGCAGAAAGAGTATCCTCCTGTTGTAAAATACCAAGAGAACTTACCACAGCAGAGGAGCTAGGATCCATACCCATAGAGATCAAAGGAGATTTGCTCAGAACCAGAGAGCTGCCCACCCCCATTTTTGGAGGGCTAGCACCAACAAAAGGTAATCCAGAAGCCTGTTGAGAAGAATCCAACACAGGAGAACCAAAAGTATTCAACAACGGCCCAACAGAATTCATCGTAGCCTGTGCAACAGTTTCTTCAGAAGGAAGGTTAACAACCTGCCCTAAAGGCAACATATCAGAAACAAGGACTGCAGTAGTAGGCCTACTAGCCGCAAGTTGCTGTACCATATGACTAGCCTCAGTGTGGCCAAAAACATGACATTCAGAGCATCGAGATGGCTTCCATGGATACTTAACATTGATAAAAGCAGAGGCTCCATTAGCATATTCTACTTCAACCACATCCAGCAGAGGAGTATCTACATGAATTTCAACACATATCTTTGCAAAGCTGAGACGCTTCCCCTTCTCTGTCATATCATCTGCATAGAGGGGTTTACCTAGGGCACTAGCAATGTAACTAAGCCCCTGTTCAGTCCAGAATTCCAAGGGGATTTTAGAGAACTGTACCCAGACAGGGATAGTGCTCAGCTTTTCCTTAGTTAACACCATTTGGGGCTCCCATGGTTTGAGAATCAAAAGTTTCCCAGCAACATGCCAAGGCCCAGCCTCCATAACAGTACGAGCATCAGCCTTAGAAAATTTAAAGAAGAAAAACCCCTGATCATTGGCTAAGATCTCATAAATTCCAAACTTTTCCCAAATCCTTGTAACAATGCTCTTAACCAGATGGAAAGGAGCCTTCTTATCAAGAAAATAGCCAACAACACATCCAGTTCAGAGGTCAGACCCAAGATCAATCACATCTTGAGGAGGGCAAACCACAACCTTCGAATCTCGAACTTTGGGGGGATAGTAAGACAGATTCATACGAGACGAGCCAGAAGGGACCAAAGTAGGAGCGGCAACATCCACCCACTTAGGCTTACTGAGTTCCGGACATAGAACCACAGGGGAAGAATTAACCCCAGCATAAGCCAAGCCAGAATTAACAGGCGGTACATTCATCCCAGGGGATGAGTTAGGGTTTTGAGGATTTTCTCCATTTTTAGGGTTTTTAACTATAGAAGACAAACGTAACAAAGGAAATTGATCTATGCTATCCATCACACTAGATAAAGAACCACACGAAAAGGCGCCAACAAAAGAAAGAGAAGCAAGAAGAAAACGAGACCTGAGAGCAAACAATCAACTACTTGATCGAGCGGTTGCGGGAGGCGGAGATGATCTGGCAGTTGTCGAGGGAGTAGGCGATGGAGAGAACATCCTTGGCGTGGCCGACGAAGCGTCGGGAGGGGTGCCGGACGTTCTCTGCCGGACATTCTCTCTCTCTCGTGTTCCTGGTTCTTCTCTTCGCCGTCGCCTTAGCTCATATGTCCTTTTGTTCTTCTCTTTATCGTAACCCTATAGATTTTGAGTTGGGATTCTTCTTCGGTTTACTTGAACGAATGAACAAATTGTCCCCGAAAACCCCGCTATGAAAGCAAAGTAGAACCAGAATATGCATCCTCAATGTAAATGCACCGGTTGAGTTTGTTGGACATGAAAAGGGAGCAATGGTGGTAGGGTTCTTCCCCATCGTTATATTGCTTGAATGCTCCTGGTTTTCCATCTTAATCCCCTATTAAGCTTCACGTGAACGCTTTTAAAGCCCCCATATTACAATTCGAAGACACTGATAGAGACATGAAAACCTTAGCAACTGCAGCCTAGAGGTTCTGCTGAATGAGAAGGCATCTGCATTACAGCCTCAGCTGATCTCGACTGAGTCAGAACAGCAATTCAGCACAATTTCACGGAGTGGACCAATAATTTTGTAGAACTGAATCTCCTATTTCACATGTACACGGACTTGTAACAAGTTTCGAGATCGACCAAGGATTTATCTAAAATGCCCAATCCTGTTGTTCTAGATCGACCAAGGATTTATCTAAAATGCCCAATCCTGTTGTTCTTCACACAATTACTAGAGAAAATCAACACTGGAGAAGCACGGTCAACAAAGTATGTATTATCTCCTTTGAAAAGAAAAGGAGAAACCATTCCTGGACCTTAATATAACGAGGTCCATACCTCAAAATCCTAATCTCACCAATCCGGACCTAGTCAAATTTTTGTATGTTGAGATTTCATGCAAGCTAACATGAGTCAACTACCTGCCAAGTGCCAACTGTAACACTTCCAACGCAACCTAACATAAGTATTGTGTGTAATTTTGTAAACAATCAGCGAATATCATAACCTGATTAGTTGGAACTGTTTGTCATCTACAACATTTGCATCCGCAATTGCCAAACCTGCGGCTTTAAATACCTGTTGGAACCATTATTGATTCAAAAAAAAATGTGGTGTGAGATGAATTTTAAAAACACTTTAGATAATAATCACACAAACATGTAGTTACACCTCGCATGTCCGTGCTAGTCCAGCAAGGTTGGGTATGCGATCAAGTAGTGACGCCACAAGGATAAAGTGCTGTCGATTTCCTCTTATCTTTTCCACAGCTAAACTTCTTGAATGTAACAAATCATCAAGAAGCTGATCTTCCTTTTCCATTTCTGTCTCCACGGAGGTACCGGGTTTAGTTGTTAATAACTCCAAGAATAGTAATAAGAAGAAAAATTAATCTACTAATAAGAGTAATAAAGAACAATAGTCAGATTTAACCAGTCCTCAACAAACAGAAGTGGCCAATTTTCTAAGAAATATTTACTTCATCTTTCTCGTGAAATACCCAGAAAGAAAGAACCTCGATCACTTCAATGCAGTGCTAAGAAAATTAACTTTTAAGCGAAAATACAAAGATCAAAGACGAAAAGCAAAACAACACATTGAGTTTCATTTTATTTCTAAGATAGCGAAAAGTACAATACCTAAGTACTGACAGGGTATATAGAAGGAGTTTTCCAGGGTATATATAGAGTTCTAAAAATATCTCCATGATAACCAGAATACTGTAATTATAACCAAGTAGCATCAATTTTCCTTTGAGTTCTCAAAATATCTCCAGGGTAACAGATTGACACGGCCGCCTGTCAAAATTTATGACTTTTATGCTGCAAGTAGCATCAATTTTCCTTCGAGTTGATTTCTATTTCAACCTCACACATGCTGAGAACTCTATATATTTTGATTAACAGAGATCACAAAATTTTGATCTATAGCAGATTGGAGCATTGATTTAAATGCACTGAAAAAAAAAGGGTATCAAACACTATTCTCAACTCGATGTACTCGAGTACTGACTTTTAATGAGGATCCAGGCCTCAAAACTTTTTATTTATTAAATTTCTTATTTTGACTAGAGTTTTCAGGAAAATTTTTTATTCGAAAACTCGAGTTTTATGATTTTATTAGAACGTATTGGAATTGGATTTTTTAGTTTTCGGTCCCAAAGCACGCGGCAAGGGAGAAGTTTACTTTTTTTTTTTTAAAACTCATAATCATTCTATGCACCTACAGAAAAAGGTACATTGTTATTCAATACAGAACTACATACATGAATTAGGGTTTCTCTGGTAGTACAAGGTTCTAAATTAGGCATTGGAGGGCATTTGCCAACAAGAGGCAAATGTGCGCTTACAGTGTCTTGTTTTGCAGAAACTAGGTTTACGGTGACGCACACACGCTGTTTGATCTCAAAGGACGTTCATCAACAATATGCGGATTTATTCCCCGTCCAATTGGCGCCATCTGTGGGACACGACAAGTTCTTTGAGATCAACCAATGACATTCGCAGACCCAAAAATGAATGGAGGACGATCCAAGCAAGTCGCTGCAAGAAATTCATGGCTCCAAAGATAGAAAAGGCGGTTCAAAGTCTGCACACAGAAACAGAAGGCAGGAATCCAAGTCTTGCTGTGGTAACAGACCGGAGGACAGGCAATCCAAGAGTGTTTGGGGCTTCAAAGAGAGTCTCGAGAGCAAAGAACAAGATCTAGAACAGCTTGCTGTGCTTATGAAAAAGCGCGAGCATGAGATCAGAGGGCTCAAAGAGCGCATGGCCCCGGTGGAAAGGTCCAGAAGCACTCGTGGAGATGGTAGGAGGAAGGACAGAACACTAGAGAGGAACGGTGGAATGCAAAACTCGCGCAGGCGAAGGGGTGAGTGTCCACGAAAAAGGAGAGATAGGAGCCCTACTCTGGAGAAAGAGAGGTCCAGAAAGCATCACAGAGACAGATACGAGAGATCTGAGTCTGACGGAAAGAGCGGATGAGAGGAGGCCTGGTCGTTGGGAAGAGGGCACAACGACTGCATGAGAATAAGCACGTATAGCCCTTAGCCGAATAGCAGCCTCACCACTCTCAAGGAGCATACATGAACTGCTGCCTCCGAGTTGAAACACAGTGCGTTTGTACTCTACGAAACGAGCACAGACCCAATGGCACATATCCAGCATTACCAGCACACCGTGTTCATGCACATGGGAGATGACGCTCTCTTGTGCAGGATGTTCCCTTCGAGTTTAGGTAAAGTTGCTCTCGCCTGGTTTCATAAGTTGGGCCCATACTCGATCAAGAGTTGGAAGCACTGTCAGGCCGTTAACACGGTCGTCGGCCCCATAACTCATTGGGCCATCCGCCCCTGAACCCAAAAATAAGAAAGTGAAGTATTAACTTACATTCAGCTTGGGCTAGGCCAAATAACATTTAATGAGTACCACCATTGGACCAATGATCGAATACATAAGCTTCTAAACCATAATTGGACGTGATTCTAAAGAATTCTGTGCAATCATAAGAAGTTAATGCTAGAGTTGACATACCTCTAAGAGGCTTGGAAGTGTCATTTTTCCCCAATAAAATCTCAGAGTCTGTGTCCTGCCTACCATGTTTGGAGATAGTAACCTTTTTTTGGAAATCTAATGGTAAATCCTTAGGCAGCATGGCTGGCAATTTCTCTTTGTCCGCATTCACTGATGTTTTCACAGATAATGGATCTTCATTAATCCTTAAGCACTCATTGTTTATTGTCTCAGCATCCTTAGCCATGGAATATCTGAGGTCTTCCCTAACATCCTGCACAACCTTTATCATGAGACACCGACAAATAAAAGAGAAAGCAGAAGTTGAGCAAGTTCTTACATTGAGAAATGTAGCTACTTGCTCCATGAGAGATGTTGGAACGCATTCAAACTGAAGTTCCTTCAATAGAGACCATATGTAACCCAAAAAGAGGGACAAGTAAGAAGCTACTAAGTAAAAATGAAACAAATATTTGGGAGTTATAAGCGAGGAAACGTCCCAGTTTGTAACAACAGAAACAAAGCACAACATGATTACAAAAGTGACTGTACAGGCCATGCCACCAGAATTGGAGTTCACCAAAGTAGATCTTCACTTGAAGATAATATTTAGAGACCAAACTCTGTTGTCATTGAGAGGATTGATTAGTAGACTATCGAAACTTTTTTAACAAATATTCATTGACCTTCATTGAACATTAATTTATTTTCTTGGCATATCAAATTTCATTATGCAAACAAACCAGAATCAATAGGTGTAGCCATAGAAACATCCAATCCAGGACAATCAAAACAAAATGCAACAGGAAACTTGTTACAAAGCACTGCAAGAACGTAGAGAGGCCAACAGCCTATTGTCGTCAGACTTCTTCAAATTCCTCGAAGAGCAAATGCATGCTCTAATCTCATTCTCTATCAGTATCAGCAGTAATGCCCTTACTCTGAAACTGTCTGCTATTCCTCTCCCTTCAAAGCCACAGTAAATTGCTGCAGCCAAGGGTTGCTTGTAGACTCTTTCAGCAGGAATTCCGAATAATATGTCCACCACCCAATCCATCTCCCTTGAAAACCCACAAGTAGGCCTATCAATGTTCTTTCTGTTATACAGTCTTTGGGTAGAACTCAACGCCAAAAGCTAGCTTTTATAGTGAGAGTGCCCTCACACTTTATTTTGTTTTGGTACCCATTCTGTGTAGGAATTCGCGTCACACCCTTCCTCACAGCGTGCTCATTCGGCAGTACACGCTGAGTGCAAGCCAGAGACACGCACCCTACCAATCCCTAGTATCTAGCTTTGATGCCTTGTTACATGGTATTGGGTAAAACTTAATCCCAAAAGCTAGCTTTTTAAGTGAGGGTGCTCTCACATACTTCATAATATTTTGGTACTCATGCAAATTTGGGACTTGGCTTCACACTTCCCCAGCATGTAGCCCCTAACAAGTCTAGAGTACCCACACTCAAAAAAACAGATGCTCATAGCATTCATCCCCAACTTGATATAGCACACATCTAGCATCTATCGACATGCCCCAACTAATCAACCTATCCTTAGTTGAGCATTATTTTTAATCTTGTTAACCTTTTTAACAAACAATAACCCGACTTTCCCAAATGATTTCCAACACCTTGGAACCCTTTGGCCTTTGGTAATTACAGGTCCGTGAACTTACTGAAATTTATGTTTTGATACTTGGTTAAAACATTAGCTTCGAATCTGTAGAGGGCGCGGTTCAAATGAGGAAAGGCTTACGGTCAACGTTGATAAGATCCTTACATTTGGAGGATGGAATAGCCTTAAAGTTAACAAGATAGAAAGTGATTGACTTGCTATCAATTTCCTTAGTTGAGCAAGCAATTTCTTGTAAAGATCTTGGCAAAACGAGGGATTTATCGGGTTATAAGTAGCAACGTCGAACGAGGGGATTCATCTATCACAGAGGAAGTACAACACTGATCTCTTATGAAAAACTGGTCTAAGAGGTGCTAAACGTGCTGATACTCCAATGGATCCTAATTTCATAAAGAAGTGTTAATGTATTCAAAATGAAAGCTTCCACGTACAAAAAACAAATGATGCAAGCATGAGGGGATCAAATTTGATTGCATCTCTAACCTCAACCCGACTAGAGAATATTCCAGCAGGGGTCACTGACTCCTTGGGATTAAATGCGTCAAGATAACCTTCCATTGATGTTCGTAAGCTGTACTGGAAATTAATTCTTTTAGCACATGGACAACATTCTGAAAACTATGCACAAAAGGAAAAGAAGGCAAAAATTAAGCATGAAGTTGGGAAAATGTACATTGTAAGAGCTATAGTTGACCCTTAGTTGCAGAGAGCTTCTAAAGCGGTGACGCCCCCACCTTAGGAGGGTGCTCCTGCGCTCCCAACTAAGGAGCTTGACGGAAGCCCGCTCCCATTAAAATGGAAGCACGCTCCTTACGAAGATGGGAGCTTTTGTACAATCCTTGTTTAGAAAAGCACGGATTTATCACTTGACTTTATTAATTGGTCTTTGATGAACTCATATATGTAGGCCCAAGTCATGATATCTTGAAAAGAAAACCATATATTGTAACACTAGCTATTTCTTACACTAATGGTGGACTTGGCACATATTTTTACTCCCTAAAATGATTGTACTTTTAAAGTCTATATTCTATGCTACATTATTTTCTCCATTAAATGTACACGTTCCTTCCACGCTCCCAACCTTGGGAGCTTGTATATTCCCATGCTCCACCGCTACCACTTCGTGCAACTAAGAGTTGACCACTTAGTTGCACGAAGTGGGAACGGGAGCAAGACGGAAGGTATGTAGAAGATCCTAAATTGGGAGAGCCGAAAGGAGCATGTATATAAGTATTATTTGTTATATATAAACATGAGTGAGATAAGACCACTCAATATAGTTTTTATATCTAATCTATGGACTAAACACATAGATAAGTAAAATATGAGACGAGAGTCATAAATCTCTATTACTTCTTTCTTTTACTTCTTCCTTGCATGTGTTTGCAAAGAAAAGTCCAAATTTCTTTCTTGAGATTAGTGTGGAAGCTTCCATCCTATTTAGGAGCGTACCTCTGACTCGATGAGAGCAAGACAGAAACGCACTCCTTACTTGGGAGAGCCAATTTGAGCTCCCATCTCAGGAGCGCAGCCACTTTGGAAGCTCCTTGCAACTAAGGTTGACCATTACCAGCAATAGATGCATATACTTTTCTATCTATCTATCTATCTGTGTGTGTGTGTGTACCTTTATATGCAGACATAGTTCATATTTCACCTTTATTGCCCATGGTAGCTATGGATGGTCAAGGTATAAGATTTCAGAGACATCCCCGACGTATGTTAGAACTCATAATCATCAGAAACTAGCAGAACAGTCAATGCTTTCCCACTTAGATTTCATAATCATCAGAAACTAGCAGAACAGTCAATGCTTTCCCACTTAGATTTGGTAATAGACGACCAATGTGGAATTTTTCATCAGCTAATATGCAACTCCACAACTCATAAGGAAGCTCAAACATTCAGGGTTGAATCCTAATAAATAGTTCAGATCTGTCGCACATCTTCCAGTTATATTTTTGGTAGCATGTACAATGCACGAAAGTTTAATAGTTTTCGAAAAGAATGCATGCAGATAACACCTCTAATCAAATACCAATATCTCTTCAGGTATTTATTGGCTCTCCACACCCAAAAAAGAATATCTAGAAATGTTTGTTACAGGTAGACCACATCCACTTGCACAAATGATCAACAACCCACAAAAATGAAAGCCAATTTTGATTGTCAAGTTGCTTGTAAAAGTTTGGATACCATGCCAAAGACTAAGTGACGAAAAGAAGTACTAACAACCTCAAAAGACATTTACAGTAAATGCATAAGCACTAAACTTCATATAAGATACTAAGTACTAGATCCTAATCAGAGCACACATCACAAACAGTACATCCTTAAGCTTTACCAGCTTACAAATTAGTTTGTCATGTATGCTTCAACATAGAAAAGTGATAGGCATACAGTTGGAAAAAGCAACAGAAACTCCATGACTTACGAGTCCATTAGTAGCTCAGAAATTGAGAACCACCAGAATTAAGGTACGTACATCAAGAACTAAGTTAGGCACATTGTAAAAGCAACAGAATTCACTGGCTTATGATTCCACTAGTAAATCAAACTGGCGAAAACCACAATTCTAGAAGAAAACTAACTTCCTGAATAAGGTCTCAGCAAATGCATATAAACATCATACCGTGCACAATCAGAATTCTTTGCCAAGTATCTTTTTAAATCCTCAAAGCACCTTCTTTCCAAAGTCACGATTTCATGAGAATTTGAATCCAAAGGAGGCAATAATTTGTTAAGAACTTGGTAAACCAATAACTGCAAAAGAAAACTAGAAAGATGTTATATAAGGCTCCACACTGTCATGTTGCATGGTAACGAAGAAACGACTGTCAACAGTTGAAAAGGGAGGCACCTGGGAAAAACCCCGTAGACTGTGGTGATGTGAGGTTAATAGTGGAATTATAGGAGGAAGTAATTCCACCAAATGACTAGATTGGACTGTTGCTGATGCATAGAGGATGACATTAGCAGCTATAAATACATATGAAGACAGAGCCTGCAATCAATGCCCAAAAATTACTAAAACTGCTCAAACAATGGCCAACTATTAAATGCTGAGGACAAGATTATCAGTCGATAAGTATAAAAGGCAATGTCCAATAAATTTACCCACTATGGTTACTAGGCTTAATTTGGATAGCCATTACATTGTTGAAAACTAAATACCAACTCCATGAAACATCATTTTAAGGTGAAGGAAATAGATATAACGAAAGATAAATTTCTGGATTGAAAAGCTTAGTAGAACCAGTGAAAATTTCAGCATTGGAAAGCATAATTGTAATAGTGAAAATTTCTGCATTGCAAAGCTCAGTAGTAACAGAGAATGAACAGAGTTCAATAATCACGCATTGACACTCAATGATCATATCAGTATGTCTCAATTTCCCACAATACTTAAGTTATGTAGCTTTAAGTTAGCTATGAAGCATGTGTACGCATACGAGTATGGATAGGGGCACCAGTACATCAATTCTAAAAAAAAGGGTACATGTGCGGATGTAACAAATGTACTTTTAAAACGAGAGGAATATTTTGCATGTAATAATTGCACTTAAAATGAAGGAAATAGTTTTAAAAAAAAAAAACCCTTAGGCGAATAGGAATCACACAGAAACTGCAGTTTACGGCCAACCATAGAACTAGAAGTACAAACCAGAGGGCAATGTCATTACACTAGAAAACTATAGACCAAAATCCTAATTCAGTTAGCAAGCTAAGCATAACAAAATACTTGTTCAGTAACTTAAGTTAGTTCCATCTCTGCATAAGATACAAAATAGATAAGGTGCGGCTTGATTGGGTACTTCTAGGTTACAGAAAAATCTAATGAGAAAAGTTCTGGTACAAGTTTTAGGAAGCCGGTAGGCATATATAAGTACCGACAAAGTTACCGGTACCCAGTACATTACGGATACAGGTATGATACAGTTTTAAAGTACCCATGCTTCATAGAAGAACAGTATTCAAAATTTCAACACAAAACCATATCACTACCACAAAGTTTTCTACCCTCCAGAAAAATAAGTACCACTTGGCTGCTTAAAGTTCTGTAGCAAATCTTCCATTGTCAGTGCCCAACAATTCAGAGGGAATTTCCAAAAACACAAAAATGTTACTAGTAAGGGGAAACTAAATTCAAGAAAAACAACCAAATAACTTTAAATACAATACTTGCCTGTGGCCTCATATCATAATCTTGGAAGATAGGAACTAATTGCTCCCTAGCCTGTAACAGAAACATGATAACATACACATATCTCAAACTAACATTACCAGAGGGAGGCAAAAAAAGATAAAGATAGAAAAATTTTGTACAGCAACATATAAAACAAGAAAAGAAAATTTATTCAAATGCAAAGCGTTGAAGTTGAAGGGGTAGTCTTCACAAAAGTGCAAGAATTCCTCACCAGTGATGGAAATTTCATGTATATGTTGATTGCAACTGTTTCCAAGTATTGGCGAACAGCTGGCAGGTTGTTTCGCTGCAAAGAAATAGGAGTAGACATTACTAGCATCTGCAATGCAGAAATTAAAAAGACCAAAGGTAGCAGTGAACACTGTACAGCCAACGATTATTCAGGGATTGGCATCATGTATCCTATCCATGGTAGTAACAAACCATAATAGCTAAATTAAATCTTCAGTATATGAACAAAGCCTTGTATTCTGATGCACTGCCATTCTATGGAACTATTGATTTTAAGGAAATTGAACGAACTGTAGCTTCAATCAGATCGGAGACCCAACAATAAGAACTTTGAAAAACCATCTTTTAGTTGTCTGCGTGAAGACCATGTATCACGGAAACTTTAAAATAATCAATCATAAAGCAATGGATAGATTTTATATCCGCAGATGGAGGCCATGAAGTACATCTGAACAAATCCAAACCATGAGGACATCAAGAAGTGCAACTCATGTACAATCTAAGTATACCTACAGAAAATGATGGGAAGGAATAATCTCAATGAATTGACAGAAATTTAGGATAATAAATTATATCTAGGTCATCCTTAAAGAAATGCTTCAGTGATGGCAAAATATAGCAAAGAAAGCCGAAAACTAAAGCAAAAACATAATTCAACAACTCACACGCAATTTACCAAATTTTTTGGAGCATAGTCTACTTACATATAGGGCTACATGCAAGCTACATGTAACGTCCAGCATTATATTCTTATCAACAAATGGTGACAAAATGCATATCATTTGCCATGCACGAACTTTGCGCCTATGGACCTGTAAACAAGAAATAGAAAAAGAAGGAAGTATAAATCAGGATAACTAGAATTGAACGTCATCAATCTGGTAAAATTCGTCAAGGGGGAATATATTTGAGTTCTTTGTATATGGCAACCCAATGCAACAAGATTTATTCCCATAGTAAGGGTTGGCTACATGCATTCTAATTTTCCTCTGGTTGATCATATTTCTACAATATCCTGAAGTGTTATACAATTATGTCCATTCTTATTGCCCCACCCTATTCTGCTTGGCAACCTTCTCACTTTCGTACCACCTTACACATGGATCAAATTTCTCCACCTTATAAGTCCAGGTGAATCAAATAAGTCCATCTTATAGGCCCACATTGCACATGGATCATGTTGTTGCTTATCATAGATTGATTGGTCTTCACACAATCTTAATCAGTTTTCCTCTTTTTATTGCCAATTGATGTCAATTTCTAACTTCACCCTAGGGGATTCATTTCCTTTTTGTAAAACTAGCTCATCCATCTCCATATTCTCATATCAGCTACGCAGTTAGCAGCCTACTTTCGTCAATATGGGCTATATTAGGCCTCAACAAGATATAGGGCCAGTAGTCTACTTCGGTCAATTTGGGCCATATTGTTGGGCTTCAACAAGTTACAGGGCTAGTGGTCTACATGGGGCAGTATAAATGGCATTAGAGCAACCTGTGTACAAGACCATAAGGGCACAAGGAAGTTTAATGGTTCAACCACTGTGGTAAGTCCAAGGTGAAGCCCAAGGAAAAGACCCAGGTTAGGTTGCGGTTACTCTAGCTATTAGTGAAAAGACCCAGGTAAGGTCTCAGTGACTCTAGTTCTCAATCGCGCTGGAAGGTGTGAAATATTAAGGTGGGGACAGTTTGTAATACCCCACAACAGAAGTTCATTGCAACACCTTGTCCCACGTCCAATCTGGATGATCTTAGGTATACGACAACCATGTGGGCTACTACTAGTAACTTGGGCTTAAGCATTTTGGGTTGTGTTGATAGGGTCCAGTGAATTACAAGGTCAACGGTCTACATAGGGCATAACAGATGGTATCAGAGCAAATGTGTACACGAACTGCATTGACTCGAGGAAATTTAGTAGCCTGCGGCGAGTCCGATGTTAAGTCCAAAGAAAGGACCCGGGTAAGGCTGTAATTACTCTAGTGCTCAACCTCGTGGGGATGGGAGAGTATATAGGTGGGGAGTTTTTAACACCCCATCCCACAGCAACAATCTACATAGGTGACCATGAAAAGTGAAAATATAACCAACCATGTAAACTATTACTTGCTACTTGTGCCTAAGCATTCTGGGTGAAGTTGTTAGGCTCTAGCTATAGTTGCATCATAGTACTCAACACAAAGTAACATCAAACTTTGAATTATTCCAATAATGGATAATCTTCACCTCAAGTTCTATAATTGGAGGAAATTGCACTCACCCCACTGTACTTTTTGTATAGCTCCTTCGCAAGATCCTTGTCATTTACCTGAATTCGCAAATGTAGTAATCAATAATATTAAGCATGACATGACAAATAGCTCGCATGTCGTTTATGTAATACACATGTTGACCAAATTAAAACATATGAAATATCTTTTGAACACCGTTTTTCCAGAAGCACTATGGCTTTTGAAAGTACAAAACTAACTCAATACGAGAGACCAAACATTTAATTATACCATGTTAAAGCATGCAACTCAAAACCAAACGGCAATAAGTGGAGAGGTTATCCTGGCCCATACACTAGTTTTTGAGGTTATAATTACATCAAGGTGCGCCAAGTTCTAACACTAATATGTACGTTTTACCCTGGACCTGAACGTGAAGAGGTAAACAACAAATTTATAACATAGGGATCACTACAAAACAAAGTGCCCTTGTAGCACATACAACGGGAAAATCAATCATGAGAGTGTTGCCCAAAAGACTATGAAAGCCTAGCTCTCAATCTACATCGAAACTTTGGGTCCAACCCAAAAGCTTAAAGCTATTAGGTGGAGATGTCCTTCACATCTTGTCACGGTCGTCAAAATATTGTACCAGCAAGGTCAAGACTAGAATAAGTCCCATAAAAGAGAAACAAATATGAAATGCCTAAACGATAACAGATGAATCTGCTTTTGGGGGGGGGAATTTTTGTTTAGCTTTTCATTGCAAGTTTTAGGATTAAAATCGTTCCTCCCAATGAGAGGAATTGGAGAAGTATAAAAATGAGGACTGAAGTTCAAAAAAGTTCACATAAGACAACATGGCGCAAGACGATTCCGCATAATAAAACATGAATTCATCAAAAATTCAGAAAAGACGACAAATTACCGACCCGAAAAATACCAAAAACATTAGGGTGAACTCACCCAATGCTTCACATAATTTGTTGGGTCATGCAATAGCACCAAGTACCAGATTGTGGGCTACATACATGTAATTACTTTTTAGATGGAAACGAACATATAGGACCTTTTGGATTCTTTAATAAGGAGGACAAACGAATTGTCCACCAATCCTACATAATGAAATGTAGACGAGTATCCCAGGCAACATGTATAGTTACAAAGATTATTTGGTTAGGAAATTCAATTTATACGGCAGCAGCCAGAGAAACAATCTCAAACCCACAATGACTCCAACTTCACAAATACTAAATCCACCTTATTCAATGGAATGTCTTAGTCCACGATAGTGCTTCAAGTAGTACATCCACCTAAATGGGCATACATGTCCTTGATGCTCCAGTTATCTTTATACAGTCAACACAATGATTCCGAACGCTTCATCTTCTACGGTTCTACCTACTCAACTTTTAGACACACATGAATCGGCAACAAGACTGTTACACTCTTTAATAGCAAAATAAAACCTCAAAAAAGACCATCTTTCAAGCCATTACTGCTTCATTCATACATACAGTTCTAAAACCTGACTGTAACAACTAACATTAGGGTGATATATGTTCATTAGATGTGAGAAGAATCAGAAGACTTTGCATCAGCAACGCAAAGCCATTAACGCCTATTTGCAAATGAGCTGAAGATATGCACAAGTGCATGGTTATGAAAGGTAGAATGGAATAAAAACAATACCAGCTATCTGAACGTACAAATTTGCTAATCAATTAAATTTATCAGAGCTTGGCTAAGAATTTTGATGCCAATGAGAAGATTCAGTACCGCAAAATCTAGAAGGTCAAGTAAAAACATTTTCCCAGATTCCAAAGCAGCCTGACAATCACTATCTTCAAGGTTCGATCCAACCATAACTGCCAAATCGGCAAGCTTGTAAAACAGAACAGCAACAGATACACGTGCATACAACTCTGTGTTGATGAATGCCTGTAATAAATGCAGAAATCAATACAATGGAGTCTGAAATATATTACAATGTCCATAGCCTAATACCATAATTGCAGTAAATTAATAAAAAAAATTCTCAAAACATTTCCAAATGGCTGTTTCCTTGAAAATGAACAAAAGCTCAACCACGCCCAAAGACAACCCCGCCGTCAAAGAGGAAAATGCAGGCGAAGCATACATAAATTAAAACTACTATAGCTTGAGATGCTAGGCTGAAATAAAACACGATGAAGTTGGCCAAAACAAAAACCTCTCGCAATGCCAAGAGACTGGCACACATGCTGGAACACTCAGCACACAGACAAAGTGTGACACAGCATGCTGTACACAAGGCTCACGGAAATACAACCACCTTACGTGGCAAATGGGAAATCGCAAACAAGTGGCATGCCCAAAAAGATACAAGACAAGCACACAGATGCAGTCTTGCATCATTTGCTCATCCATATAACAAGTCAAAGTCATATACATCCGACCTATGATGCACGGACACAGAAACGGGGACATGGGAATTCTAAAAAATTGGGAACACGGACACGGCTGGGGACACGTTACGTGTATTTTTATTTATTTATTTATTTCAATTTTTTCCAAGTTTAAATGGCAAAATGTGGACAAAACGAAAAAATCCATAGTTCCAATATCATTAAAACAAAACAAGACATCCATAAGTTCAATACAATCCTATTGAAAAATTACAATTTGACCCCTGGGAATTTTAAAAAAAATTACAATTTGACCCCCAATTTTTTTTATAAATTACAGTTTGACCCCAATTTTTTTTTTTTGAAATTGCACTTTGAACCCCGCCGTGTCCCCCTCAAAAATTTAAATTAAATTATGGGACACGGCATACGTGTCCCCGCCGTGTCTCCGTGTCCGACAATGCAACACGTCGACCTCTAGAGGTGTCGGTGCTTCATAGCATTCGACTCGTTAAAAATAGATGGACAGAGAAGAGACCTCAACATGTATTCTATTTGACCACATGTACACCTAGGTTGAACACCCAAAAGCCATGCATGAAAATACATCCCAAAAACAAAAGCTCATCTTACACACAATAGAAACTAATTGTATGGCACAACCGGAACAAAAGAAAACTGCACAATTAGTTATACGCTATACGGAGCGGTTCCGGGAACACCTAAACAAACATCTAAAAAAACACCCCAAAGTTCCCGATCGAATTTCGATGATCCGAACCACTCAATGCAGTGATTGAAAAAGCGCGCCTAGGCCTGTGACGCCTCACAGGTGTGAGGCAAGGCGAGGTTGGGTGAGGCGGGCAACTAGTCTCGCTTCGAGTCGCCTAGGCATGAGGCGTGAAAAAGTGGTGCCTAGGCGTCGTTAAGGCAAAACAGCTCAATTAAAACACAAATCTGCCTCTCAATAAAAAATCTATCGTCTCTCCTCTGGGCATAACAAGTATGTCTCTCTCTCTCTCTCTCTCTCTCTCTCTCTCTCTCTCTCTCCTCGACACAACACACTTCTTCTTCGATCGACACACACGCACCCTCCTCCTCCTTCTTCTTCTTTCTCTCTCTCTCTCTCTCTCTCTCTCTCTCTCTCTATCTTGACCTTCTGGTTCAGTCGGCTGCACCCTACAGCTGCTGCTAGTGCTTGCCCTGTTGGGTATTTTTTTTTTTCCACACATACACTGATACAATATATATATATATACAGTCCGTCTCCCGTAAGGACCACCTCATTTTAATAAAATGCGGACCTCCCTTTCCCGATTGAATTTCGATGATCCGAGCCGCTCAATATGTTTAGAACGTGATTTTAAGGGTACCCGCGAGAAATCGGCAAAAAAAATGACCGGGAAGGGCTTCATCCGAGCAATTTTTGTTTGTTTTTTATCGAACGGTTCAAACAAAAACTGCTCGAATGAAGCCCTTCCTAGTCATTTTTTTTTGTCGATTTCTCGCGGGTACCCTTAAAATCACGTTCTGAACACATTGAGCGGCTCGGATCATCGAAATTCGATCGGAAAATGGGAGAAATGAGGAGGTCCGCATTTTAACTAAAATAAGGACTCCCTCATTTGAGACTGACTGTGTATATATATATATATATATATATATATATATATATATAGTTAGGTTCCGGTGAGGGATCCCTCATTTAATTAAAATGCGGGACTCGCCTTCCCGGTTGAATTTCGATGATCCGAGCCGCTCAAAGTGATCAGAACGTGATTTTAAGGGTCCCGGTGAGAAATCAGCAAAAAAAATGACCGGGAAGGGCTTCATCCGAGCAGTTTTCATTGAATGGTTCAAAAAAAACTGCTCGAATGACGCCCTTCCTGGTCATTTTTTTTGCTGATTTTTCGCGGGGACCCTTAAAATTACGTTCTGCACACATTGAACGATTCGGATTTTCAAAATTTGATCTGGAAATGAAAGTACCTCATTTTAACAAAATGAGGGATCCCTCACTTGAAAATTCCTCTATATATATATATATATATATATATATATATATATATAAAACTGCGGACAACCAATTAAACACCTAAAAAAACACCCCAAATCTCAATCTCATAGTTCCCGATCAAATTTTTATGATCCGCGCCGCTCAATGTGTGCATAATGTGATTTTAAGGGTGCTCGCGGGAAATTAGCAAAAAATATGACCGGAAAATGCTTGTTTTGAGCAGTTTTTAATTGAACCGTTCATCAAATCTAAGCTAAAAACTGCACAAATCAAACCCTTCCTGATTTTTTTTTTTTTGCTGATTTCTCACGAGTACCCTTAAAATCACGTTTTGACCATATTGAGTAGCTCGGATCATTAAAATTTGATTTGGAACTATGAGGTGTTTTTTTAGGTGTCTAATTAGTTGTCCCCAGAACCGCCCTGTATATATATATATTACAGTATATACTGATTAATAATTTAGACATTTAGTGTTAATGATTAATAATTTAATATTATACAATATTACAATATATATATTATACAGTATATACAGTAGTAACTAGTAATAGTAATGAATAAAAAATCTAATGATTAATCAGTTTGTTGTATGTATATATTAATACTAGTGTTGTTGATCATATTTTATATATATTTCGTATGTTGGATTGTTAGTTATTATGCAATATGGTGATGTTTATTCTTGCTTTGATGGTAGGAGTGAATATTGGTCATTTATGTTGTTTGAATATTGGTCATTTCTTTTTTTTTTAAATGCTCGCCTCACTTCAATGAGGCACTCGCCTCGCCCCACTTCAATGAGGGCTTTGTCGCTTCGCATATTTAAATCACTGGCTCAATGTAATCAGAACGTGATTTTAAGGGTACCCGCGAGAAATCGGCAAAAAAAAATGCGGGAGTCATTTTTTTTTGCTGATTTCTCGCAAGTACCCTTAAAATCACGTTCTGAACACATTGAGCGGCTCGGATCATCAAATTTGATTGGGAACTATGAGATTGAGATTTGGGGTTTTTTTTAGATATTTTTTTAGGTGTCCACGGAATTGCCCCGTTCATGCATTTGTGCAATGTAATCACTGATGAGCCTAAGATCCACCACTGGCACATCTACACCCCCACCAATAGCCACACAGGACCGCATCCTAGACATTGACGGTCAAATGAATGTATCAATCTGGATCAGATATGTAGTGGCAAAGCAGAAGTCTCTCGCTTCAAAGTAAGCTCAGTCTTTATCAAAGCATAAACAATGATCACAACCCTCTCCAATGGAGGCCACAGCACTTCCATTCAGCTAAATACAAGCAACCAGCCATACTTCCAGCACCCAAACATGATGAGGCCGAACTATAAATAACCAGTTAGTTGCAGAACTTCAAAAAGCTTCCAAGCACCAAAATCTATGCTTTGCCCCTCCCAAAGGGGCAGCATAAAACGTCACAGCATCAAGAACATAGCACCAATCAATCAGCGAAACATTCACTCTCCCTCCTTCCCAATGAGAAACGTATTTCAGCCAAGGTGATGTCTTGCCTGCCACACTGTTCAACCAAGCACCCAGACCAACATAATTTGCATAGTTAGACTTCACATCACAATCCCACAAAGTGGCAACAAATTGATATAGACATCTTCCTGCACACAAAATCTACAAACCCTATTCAACATCAGACCTATTCCTCTTAAACCCCTTGGAAAGGTATAGGACACCAACCAAAAAGTAGGGTTTTGGAACGTGGAGTAACCATGGACCTAAGAGAGATTGTATATGAGATAATTATCTCACATAAGATACTTTAATCATCAAAGAAACTTAATTAAAATGGCTTCTCTCGCTCTCATTCATGTTACTAGAAATTTTCCTTACTTATCAAATGCAAGCTGCTTCAAAAAAAAACTAAAAAATTATAAAATTCAAGTGTATAAAATGGGTTAGCAAGTAGGACATGTGTAGTGGCCTGCAAATGGAATCTATATATTTACCATACGTATTATATCTACCTATTAATTTGAATTAGTACATGCTAGACTTTAAACCAGCGACACTTGTTTGTAATATTGCATGTTATTATAAGTATATGATTAGTCATTAGTTATGATTTACTTTAATTTATCATTAACATAAATTAACATAATTATTTCATTGGTATTTTTGAAAACCGTGTCTGTATATTTATGCCTTCCTGCTAATACATAACCAGAATTCCATCAACCAAATCCGTCAATCGAAGATTCAAACCCCTCTGATCTTTCATATAATCCCTTAAATCACTCAACAAACCACATATTCTACTTCCGCCATATACACACACACTCAAACTCATGTCCACAGCCCACCTCACTGTCTATATATGGGCCTCAACCTGACATAATTAACTGAATCACTTCCGACAAACAAACAAAAAAATCCTTTATTTCCTATATCTATCCTCTTTAGGAGAGAGAGAGAGAGAGAGAGAGAGAGCATCACTTCCTCATTGCCATACTCTATCCACCACGATCATCTTCAACAATATTAGTCAGTCACCACCTACGGTCATCAGTAACTATTTTCTTTCTTCACCATTCATCAGCCTCAATCATCTTTTTTGTCCTTAGCCTAACTCAAATTCTAACACCTCCATCCTTCCATCCACCTCACCAGTCCCCCCTCCCATGCATCACCCATTCCACCGCACCCAACCGGAAAACCAACCAAGCAGCCAGACCCCTCCACAGCTGCACCACCTCTCATCCTCTACAATACTTTGCCCCACTCCACAGCCCTCAACCCAACAGAAATTCCATCCCAAAACAGCCCCATAAGCAGCAACCACCTCTCACCATCCCCATTTCATCACCGAGCACCACCACCAAGACCCACCGATGGCAAATCGTTTCCACCACACAACCACCATCCCTCAGCCCCTAATCCACCTAAAATGTCACTAAACGGCAACCGAAAAAGGAGGAAGAAGAAAAAAGGAAAGGAAAGGAAAGGAAAGAAATGAAGAAGAATGGGAGCCGAATGGCCCGCATCCCCTATGAATGCCGCCGAAACCACCACCCAGTGAAAGACCGACTGAACAGCCGCAATCCAACTCAAAAACAGTCCCAAAAGATGCTCTGACAGCCAAACATTTGCAAAAAAGGAAGAGGAAAAAGAAAAATTCAGCATCCTTGGGGTGATGTCGTAGTTTCTACGGGGTGGAGATGATGGGGCTGGTCCATGGATTTTACTTATTTTGCAGCATTTCGCTCTAAGGGTTGAAGGGAGATAATGCATCAAGCTGTTTGCGAGGGCAAACTTGATCCTCTTCCCCAAGGATATCCCAGACAGGGAACCCTAGGGGAGCCGCCTACATCTACCATCCGTGTACGAGCTATTCTAGATCTGAACAACTGCCCATCCTACCTCCAGGAAAAAAGAAAAGAGAGAGAGAGAGAGAGAGGAAACCGCCACCATCGGGCTCCCTAGACACCGTTGAAACGCTCATCTGACATCGGCAAACCTTCCAATGAAAAATAACGGGTTTGGAATTTGAGAGACAGATGGAATTTGAAGCACGACGGGTCAGATCATAACGTGTTTGGCCTCAACCCTCCACCCGATCCGAACTGGTCGAGTGATCTCGAATGGAAACCGATTACGACCATTAGGTTGAAAACGTCCGCCATTGCTTCTCTGATTATGATCAGGTTAGGGGCGGGTTCAACGGATCAGTGACAAAATGAAATAAAAAGCCCTGAAAGATCATCCATAGTATCATACATCCTTGTTTTGCCCCAGATTGTGTGCGATCTAAAGATATAGAGGGTTTCTAAATCAGTATATGAATGGAAATGCTAGGGTTTTACGAATTTCAGATGGTGGGGCCCGTGGGGGACTGAAAACAGACAGATCGTGGGAATTCTAGAAACTCAAAGTGAGGTGAGCGTTGGAATCTATGAGAGAGGGGGAGAGCAGATCCTTAGTATCCAAGAGTGAGGCCAGAGGGGGTCACGGAGAGAGAGGGAGATAGGGAGGAGAATGAGAGAGGGAAAGGGGTAGAGAAGTCTGAAGTTTTAAGACTCAAAATGTGAAGCGGCGCTAGGTTAAAAAGAGACAAGGTCATTGCGTGTGGACATGTGTAGGATTGTCGGCCGGATCTCATAGTTTGCAGCCTCCAAACCCACTATCCGCCAGAAAGTCACCTTTTCCCGAACATTTGAAGCCGTAGCCAACAGTTGCCTATTTAAAAAAGGCCCGCATATCATCGGATTGGACCAGTTCAGTCAGTTTTTTTTTGGCTCTCACGGGTTTTTCCTTACCCCTACCCTGCCACTTTTCTCATCACCCTGACCGAAGACACTCGCCCTCTCCCTCTCCCTCTCTCAGCAAAACTCTTTCACACTCTTGGACTCCCTTGCCCTCACTAATCGCTTTCCTCAATTGCTCCATTACTGCCCCAATTAGGAAGCTCAGAGGAAATCCCATCGGCTAGACCACCGTGCAGTTGCCAGAATATCCTTCAAAGTTTATGAAAATATATATTTACACTAGAACCCCACTTCTTGTGAAGATGATGAAATTAGGCCCCAACTGGAATTTGTATCCCTCACTTTTAGTTACTACAGATTGATCTACTTATCATAGAGTACCCAACGAGTACGAGTATGGCAAAAAGAGTCTCTAAAAGCATCCACACCAGACTCTTCAAATTTTGGATCAAATTATCCCTTAAAAGTCACTTTATTACTTTAACTAGCCATTTTTACAATGTCCACTGCATCAAGCTCTTTACTCTCGCTCTCTTCTCAATTAAATATTCCTACAATTACACAAAATATCCACCAGCATAATTGAGAATATTCTTCTCTCTCCTACTTTCCCCAATCTCTCACGTATACACAACAAACCCACAGCGTTGATGGCGGAGAACCCACAGCGTTGATCTTCATTTTTTACCCGTCCACTAAAACCTCAAAATTCCTCATCTCTCTCGTGTTTTTGGCTCGTCCGATGACAGCGGCTTCCGATCTGTGTTCATCTCTGGCGGAGAAACCCTAACTAACGGTTGCGGCGGCAGCGAAGTCCGATCTATGTTCATCTCTCTTAGCGATTTGGCCACCCCGAACCGAGCGGTTTTCACCGGCTACAGGTATGGATCTCTAGACCAATAAAATATTGCAGTTTATTACAAAACGAGTGAACAGTGGCTCGGTTCATGTAGCGGGTCATTGTAGCAAAGTTACACCTTTTTCATAATAGCAAGCTTAGAGCCGAGTCTGATGCAGCCCCCTTGTTGGGGTTTTGCTCGCTAGTATAATTTTAAAGGTGGAGTAGCTAGACTAGTGCGGATGCTCTAATTGCATTTCGAAAATAATATTTGGATCCCACGAGTTAGTGATACGATTAACTTAACTAATAACTAATACTATCTGTAAGGACTCTCACCTAGATAATACGATTACGATTAGGTATTATGGTATAATGAATAAGTTAGTCATTTTATTAATCTTTTTAAGAAGATTTCGGTCACTCGTTGACTTAAGGGTCATAGAAATGACTTGTCTTGACGATTCGACGGTACCTTCCAGGCAACCTTGCGGATAGCCTAGAGGTGATTTTCAAACGATTTAAATTGAACTAGTTCAAGAATTCAGTATTGGAGGTAGAACGTCGCCCGATTCTGGCTGACATTGCGTATCGACTGCGAATTAGGCCGCAGGCACGTTTCGAAGTCGAGAGGCCTGCTGCATTAAAATTTCAAAGTTTTGGATTTTTCCTTAGAATTCCGAGAGTAGGACGATTCTTAAAATTTTCTAATTAGTCTATGGTGCGAATTTGGTATTTTTCTGAGATCGAATTCCAGACAGTTTTCGTACACCGAGTTTTTTTCCATTTTGCATGGACCGGTGGCATGGATGAGTCAACAAATGTCCAAATCAAGGACACTTGTCTCAGTCCACCAACATATCCCTTGCCTATAAATAGGCTTGACTTGCTTGACTTGTGTTGTTCTTTTTCAAAGCAAAGCAAAACACATATATATAGAGAGAGAGAGAGAGAAGTCCGAGAGTGAGAGAGAGAGAGAGCTTAGGAGGAGAGAGAAAAACCCATTTGAGCTTAGGTACAGTTTATCTTTTCTGTTTTCTATCTTATTTTGTTGAATCTTAGCTGATTTGGTTTGCATGCAAGCCAAAAGGGATGCTAAGACATGTTGTAATTCTAGGACAGATTTTCTGAGCTTCAGTTTCCGCCATTTTTTACTCTTTCAAGCTACGAATTGTTACTGGGTTCCTTCGAGTAAGTTGTAGATCTTGTTGTTGGGAAGATTTAGCCACTGGAATCAACTGAAACGGATTTAAAATGAATTATTTATGAATTTTTTTCTGCAAGCTGTCCAGTGTAGGACGAATCTGAAAATTCCCCTTTTGTTTTGAGATTTATGCTTTTGTTTTGTAAAGAGAGTCACTATATTATTTTTTCTGGAGTTGCATCTATGGATTAGTAACTTTGGGATCTAGTATTACTTTGATTGGATTAAAAATGAGTGAGTTATGCTCTTTTTGTTAAAAGGTGGCAATTTCTCCTATTTTGAGTAGTTTGTAGTCATTTTTGTGAAATTTTGTATTATGAACTAATTTTTCTCCGAATTTTTATGAATTAATTGAACATTTTACTTTTAAGATCAGAACCTAAATTTTAGTTTTTAGTCTCAAATAAATTATGATATTACATTTGGTTAAGCCGTTATGCTGTCGGTTTTAAAACTAGTCTAACATTTTATTATATGTATACAAATTTCTTGTGACTTTGCATGTCTTATTCTTTTATTCTTTTCTTTATATTGAGTTGTATTTTGAATTTTTAAGTTGATTACTTAAGTCGGGTGCATCGTTTGGTGATAAATGGACGTTTGATTCCAAGAACGAACCCCGACACCTCCTATCGACTGAATAAGTTTTCTATTATCCTAAAATCATGCATGCACAAGATTTGACATAGTGTGACATGTACCAAAGTGTTTACAAAAAAAAAAAAAAAAAAGGAGTTTAAATTACTATTTTGCCCTTAGGGCCATTTCGTGCCTAAACTACCATTTTCTTGTACTAACCGGTGAAGTTAATCTTTTACGTTAATTTTCTTTGAATTTTTACTTTTGGATCAGATTTTCATTAATTTAAATTTTAAGTTGATTAAAATAGTTTGAGTCTCCTATATTAAAGGTTAATAGACTATTTTACTCTTTGGGAAGTAATTATGTTTCTATACTTATTCTTTTGACTAATTTCTCTTCTTTTGACTTTTAACATCTTAGTTGGTCGATGTTTGACTTTGGTCTTACTTTATGTTTAGGTTCGGGTGTGCGAGGGTGAACCAGTAGGACACGTCTAGCCTCAGCTGCATCGGCAGGACGAGAGGTGAAACATGCACTACCTTTGCTATACTTTGTTTTAATGCCTAAATCGCCTTTGCATGTTATAATGAAAAAGGAATTTCTTATGAAATAATGCTGAAAAGGAATATATAATTTTCTTGTCGATGCATCTGAACATGTGTCCCTACTTGAGGACGGTAAAAAGACAAAGTGGAATTGGAGTAATAAGGTTGGAGGATATTGATCAGATATCCTGATGGTTTGACGTCATTCCCTTTTATGTAGAGGTAGCTCCTCTAGATTTCTAATTGAAACTTGTTCATGAAAGATGCATGAAATTGACGAACAGATGGGATAATATGATATCTTGAATATCTTGAAGGTTTTCTACTTAAAGCTAGAAATGATAAGATTTCATTGTACCAATTTAATTTGGGTTGATCAATCCATGACGTAACAAGGATGCATGGTTTTGAGGATGGAAGAAAGAACTTGTTGTTTCTCAAGAAGTTTTTCAAGTTAAACTTTGAATTCGATGTGTCATGTTTCACATGAGCTTTAGCTTATGAATTTTCAAAATAACTCTTTTCAGGTCAACAGCAGTAGATGGACTAATCTTCGCCTAAAGTTGAAGTTCTTTTGTTGTATATATGCTCATATGTGCCGTTGTCATTAAGATCTGTTATATAGGATAGTTTTTGTTAGCCGGTTTGTCCCGGTCTATGACGACTTAAGCTGTGTAATCTATGTACCCGTATGACTTTTTGCATCCGCACGCCAGAACTCTGGATAGTTTGCGATATGAAAGTTAGTAACTTTAAAATAAATAAATAAATAATGCTACATTTATAATCGCAAATCTTAAGTCCTTTGGCAACTAGTATGAAGGGGTTTTAAATAAATCTTCTCTTAACTGTTTACAACTTTAGACCTAAGGTGACTTAATCACACTGGTCGGTCATTGACCCATGTCTCGTTGGGTTGGGTCGTGACACTATCCGCATTAGTGATCATTAGTACGTCCATGTGTAGGTATTTTGAGTAGTCTAGCCACAGAGTGGCGCAGCCAGAAATTTAGGTTGGTAGGGGCACCATTAAACATGGTCTTAGAATTTTCTATTTTTTACTTATAGTAAACAACCATAATATAAAATAAATGAACTTAAAACATAAAATTTGCTACAATAGACATATAGATAATGAGTCTTTATGGAAAACAAATACGTAAAAGATAGGAGTAACTTTTATGGAAACTTGACAAAGATACTATAGATGTAAGTGTTATAAGAGGAAAAATGTGTATAATTTTTTATACAAATTGTCATGACCTTTATAATTTGGGATAAAATTGAAATTATTGAAAATGGCGTGGGGACCCGTGCCCCCACTGGTCCTACTGTGGCTCTGCCACTCAGGTCGCACGACAAGTTAGGCACTACTTTTCAGTGTGTTGCGCAATACTTGGTTTACATGCATTTTATAATGTTTGAGATGAAATGCTATTTGCTTAAAAGTAGGGAAAGGATTTTTACACTCCCCTTTTTACCAATAGCACACCCCTTTTTATCTTGTAGTGTGTGAATTTACAAAACAGTCCATGCATTTTTGTGAAAAATTATTGCATTGAGGGGTAGTTTAGTAAATTCACCCAACTAAAACACAAAAGGGGGAGTGCCATTAGTAAAACAGGAATGTTAAAATCATTTTCCTAAAATTACTGGGAGATGTAAATCATTGTTGTACTACATAATCAACTTAAATGATATAAACTGTGACTATCGGGAAAAGAAACCCACTTCTAGAGTGTAAAGTGCGCAGTTATGGCGAAGTGCTACACAAAAGAGTGAGAGCCACCTCTAGGGCTAAGTGCTACAAACCGTAATTGGTATTTCACATTAATTCCAAGTTGTCCTTAGACCATGAGAATATGTTCTGGAATATATGGATTTCATGTTTTGTTGTACTATGATTCATTTGAATGGTGTACCATGTGCTATGGGATGTTACAACAGTCAAGTGACATCTATTCTTCTATTCTAATATATAAACGTAGAACACCAGTTTGGTGTCTCCCATTTCTGAAGCCCCGTCACTAAAGCAAAATCCATAATGGCCCATCTAAAAATTAAGTGCTTACGACTATTTTTAACTTGCCATTAAATAACTGTTATGGGCAAAATAGCAATCAAAAACCACCTACCAGAACCACCTATCAGGCAACATTTGGATCCTAATATCATACCATCTCTCCGCGAGGGGTATCTCCCCAAACTGTTCTGGCAGAAAACCATTAGATTATGGTATTTTCTTGAATCATTGTATGAATTGATGATTGGACCTATCTCTCTTGGACTAAAATGAAAAGTTGAAAATTACATGTTGAAGTATTGATGTTTGGCGAATATGGGCATTAACTCTTTGATGCTCGCTTTGTGCTTCGTGGACTCGCATAATGTATCTTATGGTTTGTAATTGTCCTAACTCTATACTTAGAAGCTTTGGATTATGTTAATTATCTTACACTTCAGTTTACTTTGATTTATTTAGTATAAAATTTAACTAACGTCAGAAATACCTAAACTATATCTCTTGTAGGCCTTGGGCAGGTTTAACACTTGTCAGGCCGGTCACGACCTCCAGGGTCGGTTTTGGGTTGCGACACACTATACATTAGAGTAGCAACAATTTAGTTTCCTTCCAATTAAATAACTGTATATGAGCTTTCTACGAGCTATAATGATTTCAAGCCTTTAGATTGACAAGCCAAGGCAAACTACCAGATTGAAATCCCAATTTCTCATAGAGAATCTCATAAAACTAGGTTTTATTGAGTTCAAAGAGCATGTCATCAACGAACTATAGAATAACAGAACATGCCAAAGAAAAAATAGATATCAAAATTCTGAGATCAAAATTATCTTACTTCAGTCAGCTCAAGGTCTGGGCTTTTTGCCAATAATGATACTTCTCTCCTCACATCATGATTTTCAGCCAGTTCAGCTTCGAAATCCTCATCAAATGCAACTGGAGAAGAATATCAAAGTGAAGGATTAAATTAAAGACTCCTCCTTGTCAACCATAAATACTGAAAATTTTCCATCCTCTGTTTGTTAAAGACTTGGACGAAAGCTAATTAAAAATCAAGGAGTGAGTGATGCACCAGAACCATAGAGTGTTAACAATTTCAACTCCTTCATATAGTACTTGATAGTCTTGGGATTTAAGAGCCATAGCCCTGTTAAATGCAACGCAGCGAGACGGATGGTACGTGGACTTTTAGTGCCTTCCTTGAGAATGTTTTCAATAAACTGCAGAAAGGGTGTAGAAAATAAGTACAAAGTTATCAGAACAGAATCAACGGGGTGAGGGAGAGATACAAAGAACCACACACCCATTTGAGAGGCCCAGGTGAATTGTTAGTTTCATGCATCCACTCCTTGTCAAACACAGAATAATGCAAGACACAAGATAAAAGTGCAGCAATAGGTGCAACTCTCCGCTTATTGCAGCTGACATGCATTATCCAAGAAGAATGGACCAAATGCCACATCATCTGCAAAGAGGTTAAAGCCAGGAAAAAAACTGTCAAACAAATGCAGCTATTCCTTCAATTTGAATAACGTGTAATTGCAGCTATTCCTTCAATTTGAATAACGTGTAATTGTACACAAAATTTATATCTTTGACTTTGCAAAATGGATGTATATTGTGGGATGGCCAAAAATGGAACAATGGACCAACAAAAGCGGAGAAAGAGAGTTCCTAATTTATCATGTGCACCAATGTTTGGTGTTGAATGACGTTGTCTTTTGTTTCTCAACATCATTGCTCAATCAAACATATAACTAGTCAGTTGTAGGATGTCAAATATAGGATAACTGTGTGATCCCTAAATGTATATCTAGAACAAATCAAAATTTTGCTATTAGTGAATCTCCTCACTCATCTCAAGCAACTAGGCTGATTCCTTACCTCTTCCTTACCTCCAAGCTGGTAAAATCCTAACCATTCTTTTGCCTCTACAACATTAACATCATCCTCTCAAATTTTGCTCACCCCAGCTTGAAGGAAATCTCAGCAAAAAGTCAAGACGGCCAAAGTCTCCTTTGATGTCTGTGTCCAGACTGCATATTCTTGAATTTCTCATAGTTAGGATCAGTGTGTTGACAGTTATCAATGAATGTGTCTCACGCTGTCAGCTATCTCTGCAGCCTTTAAACTAATTGTCTTCACATTTTGGATGGAAGTCAAGTCCTCAACACTTTTGGATTCGATCATTAGATTCAAAACTGTTTCGGAGGAACAATACTGTCTTGTGTTATTCTTGGAGCTATTATCAGAACTTGACAGGAATTGGTCATGCAGCATAGTACTTGTCTGCCACTTCATTGTTTTCTCATGTAATGCATAAACCTATCACTATCTATGAAGAATAGGACAGAATACAGGGGATACTAACAGAAAGGAACACCATCAAAACTAAATGCTGTTACACATGTGTCCACCTTTGGTCAAACTCATCAAGGTGTAACATGTAGATCCACACACATGCATACAACAATCAATAAGCCAAATATGGCACCAACCTGCACATCGATGCCATCGCTTGAGGAGACAGCTGAACGCATCCTTCCAGGATTAAACAGCTCCAATACCAAGCTGATAGACCTCAGCATGGGCAAAGCAGAAGCCTCCCCAGCATTCTCAAGGCTAAAAGTTCATTATGGGGAGAACTAATTAGAATAAAGAATCTCGAGGACCAGAAAATGCATTACTATAGACGCTGGAACCAGATTTTGCATACTAGGTAACTACAAAATGGTCAACGGTTGATCCTTTCCTTCCAAAGGATAATATGTAGTAACTTAATTCATATGAAACGGTATCTAGTTCAAGTTAATCATGTTATTTCTTGTGGCCTCAGGCCACTTTTTTTGATAGTCAAATGACTCAAATCACTAAAAAGCACCAAAAGGTGGCATGATAGGCACCTCGTGCTTCTATATGTTAAAGAAAAAGAAGAATATCACCAGACTAGATCAAAAAAACTAACATTTTGGCATTCCGATTGAATATTGCAAAAAATTACTTGTTAAACAGGATAAACACAAACTGCTTGCCGAAGAGTCTTTCCAAATCATGCCTACAAATACTCAAAGCAAACATACTGCAGCAACAAGTATTCAACACCATAATGCATGTAAACTCGGTAGAAGTAATCTGGTCTGCCCCCTTACCTATCGACAAGATCACGAAATACCGAACGGAGTGTGGAATCTGAGAAGAACCAACTACTAGTTTGTATATGAACTCCGTTCTCAAAAGCATGTCTAGGGATTGACAACAGATACTCAAGGCAAATCCACTGAAAATGGTCACATAAGTTCTTGGAATCATTCACTCAATAATCAAAATATTTGGAAGAAATTATAGGATCCCTATACTAGGACAAAACAACATAAATGATAAAATGGCACAACAATAGTAGAAACCATAGCATCTGCAATTAATCCAGGCAGGAGGACATTCATTGCTGACAACAATAGGAGACTAATTTATTCGAATAAATAATAAGAAGGTAAAAAGGTTAGACTAAGACTTTGTCAGCCCAGAGAGCAGACAGAGAGAAAAAAAGAAAGCAAAAGAAGGAATTTGAAGAAAAGGCAGAGAGCCCCGTAGGACTCCAAATTGCTATATGGTAAAGCACACAGTCCCTGCACAAATACTTGCATGCCTACAAACACAATATTCACACAGGAAAAAATGGAAAACGGAAAAGTAGGGAGAGGAAAAAGCACCTTCCAATTCATCAAAGTTGCCCGTCTAGTTCGTACCAATTTTCCAACTGCAATTAGAGTGTTGATATTCTGAAGAAAAGAAAGAACCAAGGAATCTAGTACAGATTTGCCTTCTGCTTTCAGGGATGAGGATATATGATTCTCCATTATGAGATTCAAAGCTAATGAAGAGAACCCAGAAACAACTGCTTTCAGAACATGAGCCAGTGCTTCATGCGCTGCCAGCTGAATTTCTGCCTCAGCCTATTTGGAGCATTTTGAGTCAATTAGTGAGTGGTAGTATCCTACTCAAACTAACAAATTCCAACAGTAACTGACATGTCCAGAATGACATACAAGTCCGCAGACTACATGCCAAACATACCTCTGAATCAGAAGTTGGCGATGAAACAATCTTCCAAAAGAAGTTCCACAAAAAATTGAAAGCAAAATTCAGCAAACCATCACTTTCCGATTGTACACACCATAGTGAGACAACGGCAACTGCCTTCACCGACATTATCTATTCATCCAAATGAACGGAACACAAGAAAGATTAACAACCAAGTGCCAGTACCATTTATTAACAAGTAGAACAGGAATAAAAGCTGAATTGACTGCTGAAGAAAACCAAGACAAGGAGGCAAAAGTCTCCAAAACTAAAAGAAAACAAACTCATTGCCACAGGAGTGAATGTTTCAAAAGAGTATGCAATATTCGGAGGTAGGCAACATGAATATGAAACCTCAAGCAAAGAAAGAAACCACCCATCTTTTATCAACAAGACTTCATCCATTGATAGCTATCAAGTTTTCATCTTTACAAGACTACAAGTACATCCCTACTATGATCACAGCAACCTAAAATCTGCAAAAGTATCAACAAAATTTTATTTTATTTCCTACACAGTAGAGAATTCACAGGAGATGGTCAAGAGAAATTGGGTTTCACTAGTGGACAGTGGATCATGTCACAAAATATAACCTTTTTGTTCACCTCATATCACAACCGCTGTTCACCAGCAAACCATTTTTTGGGCTCCAGCGGGCAAGCAACCCCGCTATAGATGAACTAACTTTAAGAAAGTCACAAATAGATGAGTTTCACTTGCCCAAAAAGAACACACAATGTTCCAAGTAGCTTATGACTAAGAGTGTTTAAGGAAGATAAATATATTCTGTGCATCCATGCTTCAAGCTCCAAACAATTAGATTAAGGAATTTATGATTGTCAAACAAAGCAAGGAATCATACAGCTTGCAGTACAGCAGTAGTGGCAGAGAACGGCAATCGACGCTGACTTGGTCCTCCAAGCTTTCCCTTTATGGAACAAGGAAGATTGGTAGCCTCCAATACACCAGACCAAAATATAGAACTAGATGAAGTGGCAAAGGAAACCAGTCCCTCCTACACAGGCAGAATAATATTCATTTACAGCAAACTATAACTGTACAGAGCAGGGAAAACTAAACAGTTGTGTGACCGCTGTCTCTACCAGTATAGAAAGGCATAACTGCACAAACTTCTCAACAATGACACGAATTTCTGCTGAACTGAAGAGTTCCCCTTTGTATAGCAAGTCAAGTTCTGATTTGGTTCTACCTTTCTTGCGAGTGTCAGCCACCCTCTGTTGCACTATCTGAAGTTCCTGAATTAAGCTCAAGAGAAGGATGAGATACTTCACAGGCACGCACTCAAGTTGAATTTCTTGTTTGCAGACATCATTGCCATATGTTCGAATGACCTGCAGAAAGAGATTTCAACAAATTGCCAAAGTCTACTGATGACACATGCCGTAAACTCACAACTCCACCTAGCTCATATGAGCAAAGCTAAGTTGATCGACTTCACTAGCCAATAATTATCTATTAGTCTATAAATAAATAAAAACACCTTTTCCTTTAGTAGTTACATCTTAAATTTGCTTGAGCTATCAGCAATCATGCAGCTCATGATAATCACAGCAACCACGCAGTGTAGAAGCCATAAATGAAATGCATACATAAATAAAATGGTAACCGCCAAGAGAGGGGAAGAAAGATGATTCAAAACAAAAACTGTAATGATCTGTTTTCAGTACATGTGCACAAATCATATGTACGGTAAGTACATGATATCGACAAAGACCTCACGACCATGTTTATTTTGGGCCTCAAGTCTCAACCTTTTCTCTCTGCGCACAATTCCCAACAAAAAATTTCTCCAATTATTACTCTCATTTCTCTATCTATCTCTCTCCACTTATTACCCCAAAAAACTCCCTCAAGTCCCGAAACGAACATGGCCCACATGATCTCAGGAATGACAATCACAAAAAAAAAAAAAAAAAGAAGAGGATTAAAATCAACAAGCAAAGTATTATTCAGGGCAAATTTTCGTAGTCGTCCCTCTAGTTTTAATCTGTTTGAACCGGTGCAAAGATCTTATTTTTCTGATCATTTTATCTTAAATGCTCATAATGGATTTTTAGCTCTAAAACCTTTCAATGAGCACCTTAAGAGAGCCCTGAAACAAAATAAGGAGTCTTCGGGTGCTCGTTGAAAGGCCTTAGAGCCAAAAATTCATTACGACCATCTAGGATAAAATAATCAAAAAAATAAGATCTTCGCACCGGTTCAACCGGATTGAAAATTGGAGCACTTAATTTTTTAATCATATTTTTCTATTAGTTTCATTAACGGTGTTAACGATTTTACCAATTTGGAACGTAAAACAAACGACGGGGATGAAATTGAGACAATTGAAACTAGAGGGACGAAATTGAAACAGCCGTAAAACTAGAGGGACGACTACGAAAATTTGCCCTATTATTAATGATGTCACAATATTGAGTTGCATAAATGTCGTAAATGGAAGTAGAAAGGATGCTACAAGGACGTAAGTATTGCATAAGTTTGTGACTAAAAATATGGATTAATGTGAAAGGCGCCCAAACAAGTAATACAACCGACCAGATATCATAACCTAGGCCATTGTCTTCGATAACTAAAGGAATAAAACTTTGCCGCAGTGAAGCGAAGTAAAAATTATTCCAACTCCCCTGGTCTTGGTTCATTAAACCGAAAATGTCAACTATTGGAATACAACACAGTCTGTATTCCATTACATGGAAACATAAACAAGCTCAATAATAACTATAATAAGTTAAGAACCAGTGATAACAAGAGCTATGTCACAGAAATTTTACGGATGAAAAGTCAAGCATTCATACTTAGCAGGAAGGGAAAGAAGGTTAACCGTTAGTATGGGATCTAAATGATGATCCTCCTTGATAACCAGAAATACAACTCTAGCCCATCTTATGGCTTCCAATTCCCAAGCATCCAATTCTTCATCATCATAATTAATAGAGACACTAACTGAACCATGAAGACCTATAAATTTTCTAGGGAAATCACAGAGACTCTTCAAAAGCTTCACCAAAGTACAGCAGCAATTGGAGGTACAATGTTTATCATCACAAGCACAAAGCCAGTTTCGAACTTTTCCTGTTAAAGAACCTAGAATTTCAAGAGAGAAAGAACAGAATTTCACCTAACAGAACAAAGAATTACAGTAAGAAAAGTGCACTTCGTAGATTATGCCAGATGTAATGAGCGTACCACCAAAGTCAGTAAATTCTCTTGGAACAGCTGAAATGAAATGTAGAAGAATCTCAAGAGACACATCAAATGTGTGCACTACCGAAGCAGCCACATCCAGAACTTTTTCACATACTGGCAAAGAAGAATGAAGGTTTCAGCTTAATGACCCAGCATAATTCATGATTTAGTTGAGTTCAGAATACGATAATACCAAAAAAACCAGAATATTAAGTGCAAACCTCGAAGACGATAGTTATGATTAAAATGTTGCTTGCTGCTCTCTATGATAAACCTCAAAACATCCAGTAAATCTGCTTTACTACAATGAAAAGAGTTTGGTGTGGCAGAGGGCACTTGCATCGGGTCAAAGGGGGCACATTTAGAGGATTCAACTTCATTCTCGCAATGTATTTTCACTCCACAGGCAGCTGAAGCAATGCATTCTGCAAGGCCCATTAATCCAGCTCGCCCCAAAGATTGCTTTTTAGCAGCAGATGCTAAATTGGTCAAAAATGCTACACCCTTCCTGTAATTATATAGCATGCCGATATGAACTTTAGTGCCCAAAACTAACTTTTAAGTTCACAGATAGAAAAAATAATAATTTCTCTGAGAAAGAGTGGGAGAAGAAACAGCCATAATCAAATTAGTAGACCTACAAGAATAGCACAATAGTACAATTCCTGGTATATGTTGAAGCATCATTGCAGAAAACACAGCTGACAATTACCAACAAAATTGTATGACAAGGACTTCTAGAAGAGATCTCAGAACCAAGAGCAAGAATCAACAAACTATAGGACTTCTTTCTCTTGCTATGAAACTAAACAAATAATACAGGAAGGTTACAGTAATACAGGCATTGCCTTATCTCTTAGTCAGTCCCTTTCATTGCATTTGTGTTCATGGAAAGTGTCCAAGAAAGTTGGTAGGGTGAGAAGAGAACTGGATGAAACAAGAGTGCTTATCAAGAGCCTAATAATATCAACAAAGGTTGACGCATGGATGGACATGAAACAGAAAGAGCAAGAGAGATTTGGCTCACAGAATAAGCCAACCGGTGCCAATCTGTATGCTAACTTTAGAAAAGTAACTGTCCCACAAATAAGGAGGGGAAGGGGGGCGCGGGGGGAGTAGTTTCCATTCAAACACAACTGGTAGCAAATAAAGGATTCCATTATCTCAAGAACACGAGGGCCTGAATATACTGTTCAGGTGGACCCATACAGAATATATTGACAGAAGCTAAAAAAATAATCCACTGGCATTAGCATCAAAATGAGAATGCAGTGTGAGGGGCACGTGTCACTTTTAGGGGCAGTGCGACGGGGGAGAGAGAGGAAGGGAGGATAACTTCTTATCTCACTTTTAGGTCAATAATAAATCGGAACTTGCCAAATATGAGATTACCTCAAATATAGGTTACTAGCATATTGACACATAAACTTGGTTGCACCATCCATTGTCCTTGAAGAGTATATACCTTTTGATCCTAAAACATGAAGAAACAAAGAAGCATTACCAGTAGAAGAACTACGAAATACAAAACAATGAATCGTGTGGTGTCAAAAACTCCAATAGTCCTTCCAGTCAATTAGGTAGATGAGCATTTCAAAACAATCAAACAAACAAAAAAGTGTTATCAGGAGGTAAAACACATGTGTGCTCAGGTATAGTTATACCTTTATGCGAGCTAAATTTTTTCTGTAGGTTTTCTCTAAACATCTTATAAATACAGGTATAGTAAAAATAAAGCTCAAAGCAAATGGAGAAATGCATCCTTTGGAACTTGCTTGCTCAAAGATAGAATGAAATGGAAGCACCCATATAGTGAAACCTTATCCAAAAAAGAGAATCAGAACCCTTGAAACATGTTTCAAGCAAGTTTTAGCACCAATATACACACGAGAAAGAAATTTTGAGAACTCCATAGCAATCTCAGATGGTAAGAGTGAATAAGCACAAAGACCATACTAAGGAACAAAGTGAATCGACTAATAATTGGCTTGATTTTGAGCAGGAAGATTAATTCAATAAATTTACTACAAGAATTTGGGAAATAATAGAAATTTTAGGTAAAGTTCTACATATTTAATTGAGCACTCAAAAGAGTACATAGCGTAACATCACTGATTTTGTAAGGCAGTTGCAAAAAAAAACAGAATGACCCATTAATATGTGAATGACCGCCGAAGTTTCGTTGAAAAAACATTAGATGTCAAAATGCAGTATACAGACCCAAAATGTCTAACCACCTATGATGCACGGACACAGATACCGATACCGACACTGACACGGGGACACGGGAATTCTAAAATACTGCGGACACGGACACGACGGGGGACACGCCACATGTATATTTTATTTATTTATTTATTAATTTATATAATTTTAGATTGACACCCAAAAGTTATTAAAAATTACAATTTGGCCCCAAAAATTTTAAAAATTACAGTTTGACCCCCAAATTTTTAAAAAATTACAATTTGGCCCCCAATATTTTAAAAAAATAACAATTTGGCCCCTGCCGTGTCCCCATCAGTGTCCCTCTCGTGTCCCCAGCCATGTCCCCACGTGTCCCCAGTCGTGTCCCTGTAAAAAATTTAAATTAAATTATGGGACACGCCACGTGGCTTGTCCCATACGTGTCCCCTCCGTGACCCCGTGTCCCGACACTGAGATACTTCGACCTCTAAAGGTGTCAGTGCTTCATAGCTAACCACCAAAGGCTTAAAAGGTGTGGCATTTACAAATCTGCCCCTTCCTGAATTTTTCAAGGATGATGAGAAGTACAATGAAGTTGTGGGAATGGGGAACGAGTTATTGAGCATCACCTGAGAATCATGAACAGTATTGGATAATCAGTTTAGGTTTATGCCTGGTGGATCAAGTATGGAATCAATCTACTTGTTAAGAAGATTTGGACAATATATAGAGAAAAAGAAAGACCTTCACGTGGTCTTCATAAACTTGAAACAAGCACATGATAATGTTCCTAGAACCATTATAAAAGCGAATTCCAAATCACACTAGGATTACACCAAGGGTCTGGCTTGAAACCCTTGCCTCTTTGCCTTAGTTATGGATGAAATGACTTAAGGATACTATCCCTGGTGAATGTTGTACACAGATGATATTGTTTCAGTAGATGAAACTGCAAGAGGTGTCAATGCTGAATTAGAAACTTGGAGAAAAGCAGTGGAGTCAAAAGAATTTAGGATCAGTGGGAGTAAAAGGAGTACGTGGTAGTTAAAATGCTTGTGTAGGCAGAATGACCCTAAAACTTCACGAATTACGAAAAAGCAAGCGTTTCAAGTATCTTTGCTCAATCTTTAGCAAGGATGGAAAGATTTCGGATGATGTGACGCATACAATACAAGTTTGATGAATCAAGTGGCAAAATGTTGTGCGACGGCAAGATACCCGCAAAGTTGAAGGAAAAATTATATTGCACTGCTATAAGACCAGCCATGTTATATGGCACGAAGTGTAAGCTACTATGAAACAACAAAACAACAAAATGAGTGTATTTGAAATGAGAATGTTGATAAGACTTTGCGAGATAGACTTAGAAACGAAAACTTCAGCGGATTGGTGGGGGTACCAATAGAAGCTAAGATTAGAGAAAATAGATCAAGGTGGTTTGGACATGTCCATCCTAGATCAGTAGATGCAGATGTTTAAGTAATAAGGTTATGGTGAACTCTAAACTCTAATTCCTGTGAAAACAATCAATACCATTAGAACACAAGAATACCCAGCCACCCAAGCCACCTCCACCTTATATACTTCAAGTGAGGGTGCCCTCGCGCTTATATACTTCAAATTACTTTGGTAACCAAGCGATGTGGGACTTCGCTTCACACCCTCTCTCATGCGCAGCGTGCTCAATTGGCAGCACCTGCTGCGTGTAGGCTAGAGACACGCACCCTACCCATCTCTGGTACCTAGCTCTGATATCATGTTACACAGTCTTGGGTAGAACTCAACCCCAAAAGCTAGCTATTGAAGTGAGGGTGCCCCCATGATTATATACTTCAAGTTACTTTGGTACATAGGCAATGTGGGACTTTGCTTCATAGTAAGATCACTGGAAGAGGCCTAATTGCAATGACCAACGAGAATTCAGCTGCCAAAAGTGGAAGATGTATAGCCTTGCAGCCATTTTGCCCATTGCTAGGACCATCAAATATGCATGTGCTTCTCTCGGTACCATTTGAACAGAAGATTAAACTCATGTATGACAAAGTACCCCATAAAACTGAAGAATGAGACTAGATAAAGTTCTGTAACACACAGCCTGCAAGAAGCTAAACAACTTAATAACTTACCAAAATCTTTATGGTGCACAGGATCATTCAGTCCTTGAACAAACGGACCAAGCACAAAGGCTTCAGGCACCAATTCGTTGCAATTTCCATAGATCTTCCAGTCAATGCCCAAAAACGACTCCATGATCAAGCACCTTACTGTATTACAAACATACCATTAAGGGCAGCAAATATTTGGAACGGAGTAAAATGAGCAACATGAACTATAGGAACCAATTTCCACCATCTAACTAACAAGCACTATGGCAAGTTACTGGTACCATGCGGGTTGTCATGCAAGAAACCCCTTTCCCACAAAATAGATAACC
Source organism: Rhododendron vialii (assembly GCF_030253575.1). Taxonomy (NCBI): domain Eukaryota; kingdom Viridiplantae; phylum Streptophyta; class Magnoliopsida; order Ericales; family Ericaceae; genus Rhododendron; species Rhododendron vialii. Next base: position 1,737,765 of record NC_080567.1, read on the forward strand.
AACCAAATATATCAGTTGATGCCTCCATATGATTTTGATCAAGTACTCCACTCAGGGAATCGTCACATGGGAATGAAGAATGCAGCAACAAGGTTATCTGCAAAGACAAAAAGCATTTCATGAGCAGATAAATAGTAAAGCTAGCTGAGTACATGTAGATTAAGCATTTGAGTGACATATTGAGACTGTCTTATACCCTTTATGTTTTCCTTCTGAGTACTGAGCCCTTTTGGAAGACAATATGTCGCATGTAGAAAGTAAGATGAAGCAAAATAAGTTAACAATGACGAGCAATAAAGTTTGCTCGAATGTAGTACATCACAGTACATTTTCAGAAACTTTGCTTCCTGTTTCTAGACACTGGAAATCAGTAATGGTCATAAGAAATAGCTTTAGATAACCGGCCGCTAAATGTGTCTACATTTAATGAAGTTTGATGATGTGCCCTTCTTTGCTTTCGCTTTAGATAACCGGCCCCTAAATGTGTCTATATTTAATGAAGTTTGATGATGTGCCCTTCTTTGCTGTCGCTTCCTGAATATTGGGGCATCAGCTCATGTGAAGAGGACAAAGAAGGTACGTTGGGTGGCTCCTTTGTGCCTATCGTAGTGGGTTTCAGAGAGGGAAATAGGACCTTGAAGACATACAGTTGGCTACACATAAGTTGACATATAAAGCTGCTACAATCTTTTCATTTAAGATTGGAGGAGTTTCACGAGTCTTCCTTATTGGCAAAATACGAACCTAAATTTTTGGGAGGGTTTAACGTTTATTTTTCCAAGTGTATATTCTTCTTTTATCTCTTAAATGTACATGTGTAACACAGCGCCCACTTGGCGTCCTTTTAAAACCCTGTAATGCTTTTCCATATAAATATACACATATTTAGGTGCAGGATCTTCATTAGCAACATAGTTAATATACATGGGAAAATCACATTTGAAGAAGCTGATATGCTAGGAAGAGTGCTGGTGACAGAAGAAGACTCCACCAGTATCTGTCCCTCTATTATAATTACCTCTTTCCTCCTCTATTTTCAGGAAAGCTATTTTTGCACTTTAACATTCAAGCCAGATCAAAATGCTAGATCGCATCTACTAGACTTATCAACTTCAGTGCTTGGGCTGATTTGTCTGTGTTCGGTTAATTCAATTTTGCTTTCTTCCCCATATGTAATGCCATTACCTCAGGAAAACTTCGCTATCAAAGTATAAAGGTGGTGTCCAACAGCCAATACATGACGAACAAATGCAGATTGTTTCCAAATAACAGTTCAGACAGACGATTTATGATAAGTGCAATGAAAAAATGGTTAACCCACCTGGTGGTTCCATGCTGCTTCAACCAAGTGAGTACCATACTCTTCAAGCATTTCATACAAAAGAAAGAACGCCCCCCATCTCTCCTGGCTGTTTAGAGAGGGATAGAGTGAATCGCGTATCTTCCCTACACCTAATGATTTGGCTTCCTTGTCAGCCCACCGCCCCCTTTTTGTCAAACTATCAGGCATTGAACTTTTCCTACTTGATGCTGTCTCCGAAACACCAGAGTAGCCAAGGCTTCCCTCACTTATCTGCAGCATTTCCTTCAATATATGCAATGACTGTTTCCTCACTAAACCCTCCTTGTCAACCTAGCAAGCCAATATTTCAAAAAAATCAAAGACACAGGATACAACATTTATTTTCCCAAACCATCGTACCTGAAAGCAAATAAAAATGTCAGAGTATGTAAAATCAAACAGGGTTGAGTTGCTCAAGTACCAGGCCCTTTTTCATTTCCTCCCAGAATTCATTATCTTCTCTTACATCAAATCGTTCTTCCCTATCACCCACGTCATCAGCTTCATGCCCATCAGTACAAGAGAAAGAAGTCAAATAAAGAGACAGCAGACTGTACGAATCTCTTCTCTCTACAGGTCCAAGAGTAAATAGTTTTCTGCAGCATGCCCATAATTTCTTAAAGAAGTACGTCCTGGAAAATCCACAAGTGTGGAGTTAGGAGTATTGAAAAATAAGATGGACTGAATTGGTGTCACACTGTTTAAGACATGCCGGTGGACAAATGGTAGCCATTTCACCTGCAAAGCACATATGTCTGCCCACGAACTGAAATTTTGAAAGCATGGTGAGCAACAAATGCTTTTAATATGTTTGGTAGCAAAATTTGAATTGCACAGGACCGGTGTTCAACACTTTGTAAAAGCATTCGTACTGCCATGTTGCAAATATCCCACAGCAAATTTTTTGCTAAGGTTTCTTCACATGTCTCCTTAGCCGAACTTGATTTTGATGGGTTTCCATGGGCACATTGACTTTCGGTAGCAGAATCCAACATTGACGATAAAATATGGCATGAAATATGTAAAGGCAAAGACCCAGACTCAGACATCATGGAGCCTTCACTAACATATGTATCAGTTAGTGAGCAACCGTTCCATCCATATATAGCCATTTCTTCACTTTGAAGCATCCCCATAGACAGACCAACTGATCTTAGCAAAAATGGCACCATGGTTGCTTCTAAATAATTCCATGTGTTTGTTTCAGTTACAACATCAAAGAATGAATCTGCAGTCTGAACCCAAAATCATAGAGATAAAAGAATGAAATATGACATAAGCATACCAACAAGACACTGAAGAATGAACTATACACGACACAAAACAATAATAGTGTGACTTTTTTCCATTTTACCTCGTTAATTATTTCCCAACCATGAGCATGTACCAACTTCATCAACGGGACTAGTATCTTCCACACAAATGATTTCAAAGCACCAAGATTAGCCCCTGCACAGAAAAACCTCTGAACGACCAAGCAGATGAACACTATTTTTGCCATAAGCATTCTACTTCAAACATAACAGTCAACAATAGAACGTCATTGCTGCTGATGAGAAACAAATAATATATAGGTTACCCACGTTCATAAACGCAACATTATTATATCTAGAATCAAAACAAGGCTATTGTGGGAATCATACTACAACAAAAAGGCACTTCTTGTGATTAGAGCTTTCTATCAGAAGGGGAACACGTACATGTGGGATATACACAAGCAAGCAAAAGACAACTCTGAATCCAAGAGACAAAATCATATATCAACCAAAGGAGGCCAAATTCTCAAATCATCTAAACTCTGTGATGGAAGTGCTGTGTGAAGCATCCTTTCACACCAACCATCTATACCAAATAGCAAGGTTAACCAAGTTATTGTCTCTAAAGTGAAACCTTCAACAACACCTCCATAAAACTGTGACGTAAATTCATGATGTCTTTTATCAAATAGACTCAACCTTCATACTTCACTGTCCAATAATCATACTTCACTGCACTACTTCTCGATCACTCCTTCCTCAAAATGAAGTAGTGGACAAACAATGTTCACCTTGTTTGGTTCCCATCTCATCTCATCTCATTTTTCTCTCTACACGTTTCTCAATACCTTTTCCTCTCTATCGCTCTCCACTCATTACCACTCATTATATCAAAAATAACTTTCAAAAATGAGAACCAAACAAGGTGGTTGCATTTTAAACTTCAAGGACAAAGTGATTTTGCCTTAAACGAAGGTCGTTTCAATTAATCATTATCAGCAGCCAAAAGGCCAACAAAGCCCAACACCTCAAAACTAGGTCTCCATCATCCAAATCAAAGTATAGCTCCTCTTTGTAAAATTTGTTGGTATAGTTCTAATCATAGTTATTAAGAGCGAGAGACGCATAGAAGCACAAAAGTATGTTGGGGTCTAGGCACGGACTTATTGAAGCGAGGCGCACTGGTGCAAGCAAAAATATTGATATTTCAAATAATATAAGCATAGATGAGACAGTTTAGAAAGTTTACCATGTAAAGAATCTATAAAGACATCTACGAAATGCCAAATAGTCAACAATCCATGCATAGAGAATAACTAAAATACCAAAATTTGGGGCAAAAAAGAAAACGAAATCGAAAAAGTGGCTGAACTGGAAAAAGGTGAGGCAAAAAGAAAAAGAAATCATTGGGAACAAGGAGAGGAAGAAAAGAAGAAGAAATTGATCTACCTAGGAAGTTCAAAGAGATAAGAGTCGCTGGCTGGAAGAGATCGAGCTCGAGTCACTCCGAAACAAAGAGAGATAGACGATGAGAAAGACTAGATATCAACGTTAAAATAGAGGTTGAGATCGATGACGGAAAAGAGCTGGGAGAGATCGTCTAGTTCTAGTCGTTTGACTGAAATATGAGAGATCAACGTGGTGCACTGATGTGTGAGGATGTTTAGCCTTTAGGCTTAGTTACATTTTTGCCTTTCAGAATTCAATTTGGTGCGAATTCAAAGAGACTCACCAGGCGCACGCCTTGCGCCAATTACAAAGCCAAGCAACTTGGTCGCCTAAGCCTCACCATTGTCAAGTCGCGTCGCCTCTACTCCCTCCAGGCCCCAATAGTGAGCCTTGAAGTGCCTTGTGCTTTGGCGCGCCTTTTACAACTATGGTCTATGGTTCTAATATCCTCCTTAATCATCACCTCGCTTCCCCCATGGGAATCTTGCTAATACAGTTGTTTGCCTATAAGGCTATCAAGAATATAAATAACAAAGTAAAGCTTTAAGACAAGTTGGTTAGTAACAATTTAATATAGTATCACAACTAGGTTTTGGGGGGCTTTGGGCAAAGATTAAGTTATTCTCGTAGGAACAGCCCCCCTATGGTTGAATCCCAAAAAAAAATAATATGGTTCCCCCTTATTTTCCAATAATTCTTCTATCTACCTCTTCACGTGCTACGGGAGCAAATGTGGGGAGGTCAGAACTAGTCCCGTATCGGTTAGTAGCACCGTGAAAAGTTAGTATACTTGTTTGTGAGCCTCTCCACTCATTGCAAATTGCTTTTAAGCTACAAGCCTTAAAAGAGTCATTAACTATTTGGACGAAGAAAACGGATTTTTACATAATCTGTAAATGCTTTACCACATATGGTTTGCATAATGGTCATCTTACATGCCCATTTTCTGCATTATTTCTAGTTTCTACTACTCCACTTGATTGATCTTGCAAGTACACTTAGTTACTGTGGACATAAGGAGTGGGAAGTGTACCTGAAGTGGCCTCCCAAGCGCACAAAGGCTTGAGATCACCGGAGGTGGAGGAGAGAGAACTCAGACCAGCCTGAGAGAGAGAGGGATGGCAGTGGAGAATCTTCAACTACAGAGTTAATTCATGTATTGAATGTCTTGTGAAGCCTCTCCATACAGTCTAGTACATGGCATCATGGCTCCTCTTGAGTCATGCAATCATCTGGCTCTATCTCATAAGATATGAAGAGGTAGTTTGAAAGGATATGTGGACAATCACATCATAGAAGTCAGGCGGTAGTTACGATACGACTCCCCAAGTGTCAAGTGGTAGTTGTGATACACCTTCCAAGGAGTCACATGTCAGGTGAGTCGGCGACACAACCTTTCTCTCTATTGCCGGTCTAGGTAGAGCTCCCCACATGGAGGTGAGCCAAATACCTCCTCAGGTCCCGATCAAGGTACCCAGGTCCTGCTCTCAACCTAGGATATTATGGAGTGAGGTGTCGCTAGGCTCATTAGAGACATATTTAGTGTGCAGAGAATGGGGGATGCCACGATGATCTCGTCAAGCATCGCAAATCTATGTTTTGGAGGTTCCACAGAGGAGGTCTCCATATGGATACATGGAGGTCCATGACGCCTAGAGTGCTAGCCTGGAATGAGGAGTCATATGATTCTAGCAAAGCTCACTTGCCTTACTCGGCAAGATATTGGGTCCGCCAGTAAGTGCCACGTGGTGGTGTTCTCCCGGATTCCCATAGTTAACTTTTTCTACAAGCTCTCTACCATTAGTTCTTCCTCACAATTGTTTCCAATACCCCAAATTAACTAAAATATACTTCCAAAATTTTAATTTTGTGAACTCATGTGATTCTAAACATGGGTACTAGGAGTGAGCACAGGTCGGGTCAGGTTTGGCCTGGACCCGTCACCCAACCCGACCAGATCAGGTTGGAAAATATTCACCTGTCGGCCGACCGACCTCTGCCCTCAACTCGACCGATCCGACATCATCGGATTGTCAGTCGGTTGTCGGTTTCGACCGACCACAACAAAAACAGATTTCTAGAACAAAGAAGAGGAAACAAAGACGAGGAGGAATCTACCGGCGTTTCCTCTACCGGCGTCGGTTGCTGTCTGCCATTTTTTCCAGTGAGGTTGTCGTCTCTAACTCTCTGTGAAGATGGGTGATGAAGATGGGTGAGGAAGGAGGGAGGGAGAGAGAGAGAGAGAGAGAGAGAGAGAGAGAGAGAGAGATATGGTGGACGGTGCCGCGGAGGCTCACGGTGGACAGTCGGCGGAGGCCCACAATGGAGGCGACTCAGGCGAGTGAGTGTGGGTCTCCAGATCTCGACTTTGGTCTGGAGTGAATAGGGCAGGGCTATGTGGTTTTGGTTTGCTGCGGCTGGAATGTGAAGATGAGCATATATATATAACCCCGAACCGAAAATCGATTTTTAACGGAAACCAAACCCATACCCGACCGAAGCACTTGTTCGAACCCGCCCGAACCCCTTTGGGTCAGGTTGGGTCGGACCCACGGGTCGTCGGGTAATTTGCTCAGCCCTAATGGGTACTATAGCTTCATTTTCTAGAGACTATAACAGCAGCTCTGCTTAAGGATATTATAAATAAAACACTCTGGGTTTTGAGCATGTAAAAGGTTGATGCATTTTCATAAGGTTCCATAATTATAGCTCAAGGACCAATGCTTAGGTACCAGGAGATATAGCAAGATGGATTGCTTCTATACATATAGAAAACTTATTGCTGTCTTCATATACAAAGAAAATAGATCATGTTCAAAAGCTGGACATGGAGATGTAACTCACCTGATTTCTTCAAAAGATGACAGAGCGCAACAACAAATGATCTGACATAATTAGGCTGCTTGAAACTAATATTGTCATTTCCCTGGATGATATCCAATCTTAGAAGTTAAACAAATAGACAACTTAACATAAAACAAAGACTCCATTCAGCTGCTAAGAAACATGACCGAAAGGAAGTTCTAGAAGTTTAGAATCTAAAAGATAGCATTCACTTAATAGTTACTAAACCTAAAATTACACTCTTTAGCCTAAATAAAACACAGAATTATATATGTATGCCTATGTAACACTAAAGGTTCCAAGATGAAGACCAATAAGAAAAATGTGATCCCAACAAGAGAGCAAACCATGGAAGAAGGCTGCTCCCACGGAATATGGGTGAAAATAGAATTTTGATTAACGTTTGAGTAATGTACAGAGTTTTCTTAGAGAGATAACTGCTTAGAGAACTGGGACACTGGGTATTTGCGTGTTTATACCCAATTCTTTCTTCTTTCTTCTATTGAGGGTTTTCTTCACTTTGTGTGGCTATGATCTGGGTTTATTTGTTTTCCTCTTTGTTATTGTGTTGGGCTCTCAAGGATATTCCCTTGGCCTTGTTTTCTGGTGGGGTTCTTTTTCCGATAAAGAATTATCCTACATAGAGAGAGAGAGAGAGAGAGAGAGAGAGAGAGAGAGAGAGAGATAGATACAGTAACAACCACTCTCATATTCCATTCAAGCTATTTCTAGTGGGCTTAGAAAAGAAAATAAAGGAATGTGGTCTCCCTTGTATATGACAGTAAAAAAAAAGGATTGTGTTTTCTCACAATCAAGTTTGGATGGATTGGAGAGAACCGTGTGTGTACGTGGTATGTGTATGAGTGTCCGTGCGTGTGTATGTGAGAGAGAGAGAGATGGGTGACGTTTCATTTCCTTCATTTGCATTTTGAAGTGTGGTCATACTTTCAAAACTGGCTTCTTTCCTCCATTTTAGGCTTGTTAATTTCTGCGACTCCATATCAGAGGAAAGATTTTCTCCCACAGGCGCCAAAGAGTTTCGCTTCTTTTTTTCCCCTTATATGAAAAAGTGGCACAGTGAAAACTCAAAACACAATCAATAGGATTTATACACAAGAGAATAACGGCTATTTATTCCTAAAAAGGTTTATACAATACACAATCAATCAATTTTATTCCTCATCAATTCTCACCGTGTTTCATGGGAAACAACACTAGGTAAACAAGAGAGTTCTCTTTATCTCCATTACTCACTTCTCAGCTCATTTACAACCCAAGCACTAGCAGAAATACCTTTTTCTCATCACTTGTCACTATTTTTTTTTTCAATTCGTTCAGTTTTCTAAGCAACCAAACCATAAGATGAACGAAGGTAAATAGTGAGTCTTTGTAATAATACAAGGGTATAAACTGCAAGGGGTTGGCCTAGTGGTCAAGGTTTGGGACCTAGGGATTTGCTCCCTTCTCACGTGTTACCAACTCCTTTGGGGCCGGGCCGTCCATGCGGAGCTTTGCGAATTTAATTGGCTCCCCGCATGTAGGCGGTGGGATGGGCCATAGGATTAGTCCACGTGAGCGTAAGCTGCCCCGACACGTGAGTTATAAAAAAAATAAATGAATAATACAATGGTATAAAGCTAGTGCCATGATAAAGTCTGTAGTACCTCGGTGAGACTGGGAAAAGCATCGAGAAGCGAAGAGCAAAGGAAGGACGGAGATATGCCGGTTGAAGCTAAAACACAATCCAACATTGCCGGTACAGACGCCGGCGGGACTTGCCGGAAACTGTTCGACAGCGCAGCAACGAGAGCAGCGGGCATCGGAACGGCCTCGGTTGCGGACATCATCTTGGGGAGAAGAGAAGGTTGAACTAACTATGTGGGTTCAACGGAAAAGCATGCGCATGATTCAAAGGGCTCTGTATCAGAAAAAGGCTCTGTGTTAAGCCCTATAAATGTGGATTTGCTTTTAGCCCCCTGTGCTTTATCATGTTTTGCATTTGTGTCTCAAATCATTCTCATTTTTCACTCTCCTTTTTTTTTAATCCCAAACACATTTCATTAAAAACCAAAAATGGCTAAATACAGCGAATCCATCCGAAAACTGAAATTGGGCAAACGTACAACAAGCCATCACAGAAGAAAAAACTACGAAAAACAAGTGACAAAGGGGCACCGACAAAACCAGCATAAACTAAAGGATAGACCTTAGCACGTCTCACCGCCTCAAAGAGTCGGGTCACGAGGGGCCCAAAATCTATCCCCTAGCCACCCTGGCTTAAGGCACGAACTTGATGCTTGCCCGGATGTTGGAGATGATGACCCAAACTGGGTGTTTAGCTGATTGGAATCGTCAACTTCAACCAGAGAGAAACTAAACAGAACCGATGGAAACAGGAATAATCTACAAACAAGGAAAAAAATACAGCCACCATGGAAAAGCTACCACTGATGCACGCCGGCCAAGCCCCGGCAGAGGAAGGAACACCCGCCGCCGAAGAAGGAGGCACCGTTTGGATTCCAAACCAAAGCAGTGGAGAGGAGAGACCTCTCTGGCAAGCCCTCATTGACACGAGCAGGCTCCGGGCATGGAAGGACGAAGAAGAAATCCGCTCTTGGGCTACTAACTTCGATCGAACCTGCCCACAGCGCTAATGGCAGTGAATCTACCTTGCTCAGGTACTCCCTAAAGTTGGGAATGGAACCCAAGCTCTAGGGCCAAGCCCAGACCTTATAAGGCAAATCTGACCAAACCACACCTTATTCGCCCACCTACCACACCCACCGGATCTAGGGGAGACCTAGACCGAAGGCAAAACCCATTGGAAACCAGGCAGGGAAAGAACGAAGAAAAAAAACACCTCGACCACGCCCCACCGTTATTGACTACTGCCGCCGCCGTCGTCACTATAGAGACCAATGATTTTTAAAATTTTGTTGCATAATATTTTTAATGTGGAACTATGCTTTAATATGAGAATGGATGCGGAAAATCTATTTTGGGGTTAATGTGTGGTGGAATGATAGTTTGGGAGTTAGTTTGATGCAATAATAAGTGGAGGGGTGATTGTGCATTATGTGTGTTATATATATATATATATAGGTGTGTGTGGGTTGAGAACCACACAATCTTCCCCTCCTCCTTCTCTCAGACGCCGTCTCTCTCTCTCCTCTCCTCTCCCTCACTCACGTGAAACCCAAGTGTATCTCACCGTGTTCAATCGTCATTGGCTCTCGGTTCTCATGGGTGGAGCTCAATGGAGGAGTTCCTGTTGGGTTTCAAACTTGGAGCTAGGGCTTTGTTTGATCTTGGGTTTTTTCTCAGAACCCTTGAAGTAGGGATTTCTTATTCTTGTTATGCGTTTATATGGCGTTTATGTACATAGATCGTGCCTTGTTTCGTTGTTTGAGGTTGTTCCTTTCATTTCCAAAATTCTGCAGAACATGCCACTATTTTTGGGGTTTTTCATCGTCTTAAACTTGAAATTGAATTTTGGTCCCCTCATACGAAATAGAGTAGGCTTTGAGTCCGTTCTAATGTCGCTGAAATCACCCGAAACCGTTGAGAATTGAATTAATGGTGAATTTTAGAAAATTGGTCACGAATCTGTCAAGTTATTGTTAAACAGATTCGTATTGCTTCTGTAAATGCTTGTTTTGCCAATTTTCAAGTAAGAATTTGACTAGGGTTAAGTTTGTGACGTTTTGGCATTGGAATCATTGAAAAATATTGAGTATGCAATTTTTAATGAATCGTCGAACACTGATTGCTCTGCTGTCTAGATTGGTTTTTGCTGTTAGGGTATTGATCCCCATGTTGTGGGGGATCAATCCCCATGCTCTCTGGGCAGTTTTGGTCCGTTTGATTCTCATTCGTCTGTTTTGACTCCCGATCACTTCTAACACCTTTTAAACATCGTTAAACCATCCATAAGCTTGATTACTCGAGTTCCAATGATTCGTTGATCATTCAAATTCCTTCGATACTCATCAAGCATAATCTTAGTGTTGCTGTAAACGGAATACGTGATGTAAGGTTGTTTAGGAGTGCCATTGGCTATGTAGGACGTTGTGGAAAGTATAGTTGGTAGACGTGAGCTTTTCTAGTGACCCGAGTGGTAGCATAGTAATGCGTGTCCACATGACTCATTTATCCTTCAAACTCTTTGGGCGCTCGTTCCATGAGATCTAAGTATCAATATTAGCGAGTAGTATGTTGTAGAGTCACTATGGGGTTGGTACGTTATTGTGATATACTAAGAGAAAAAGGTGTGTACTCATTTATTAGTCGATGTTCGGTTATGATTAATTGTTTGGGATACATTGAAATGTGATTGTCGACGCATGTTTGACCTATAGGTCGGTTTGATTGACGTGTTTTATTGTGACATGAGATTAAAGAAGTGTTTGTTAAAGGAGTTGTATGATTATTGGGATTCAAGTGACTGTAATTGAGGATTGGAATGAGGAAGTGGCTGCAATGCAAGGGGTGGTAATGCAGACTACAACGCAATGGATGGTAATGCAATGACCCAGATAATGAGTGATGTTGACTGCAACGCAAGGGGTGGTAATGCGACTGCAACGCAAGGGGTGGAAATGCAGAGTGGTTGAGATTATGAGGAGTGTTGAAATGGTTGTGAACCTATTGTGAGTACGTTTGATTGATGTGAGTTTATTAATGCTTCTACATGACATGTGAACTATTAGGAATACTTACAAGATGTTTGGAACCTTTTGGCCGTAGTGTCACGCTCTCGATTTTCAACATAAATAATTATAACTTTAGATAATCAAAATTCTCACGATAATATAAATAATACCCAAAAGACATTATAGTTCCCAAATTTAGCAAACCTGTTTTATAGTTACAACATTCCAAAAATAAACGATAAAGTGTAATACGATCTATTTTACAATGATACTAGGACAACTCTTGAAAATAGCTTTCGATTGTGATGTCCGCATGCACACAAAACACTCCATGCCTGTGCCCCTGTGTTGTACCTAAAATAATGAAGGGTTGAGCAAATCACACGCCGAGTGGAGAATTCTATGCTCAAACTACATGGAAATGTGATGAATCATGCACCATGAATGAATGAATATTGACAGATATGCCCAAAGTACGAATGATTACCAATGAGCTGCATGCTATAGTCAAAGGATTCTAGACTTCACATAAATGTCATTGACCATTTACTTCTTAGACTAGATACATTAATAAACTCACGTCAATCCACATTAGTCTATAACCAATTCTAAATCATCTCATTATTCTTTATACGATTCTACAATCTTTCTCGTGTCCTCATTTATCATCATCAAATCCCTTTATTATAAAACCTTTCTTTTTTATTTCAAAACAATTCAAAGAAAACTCAAGGCCATTGTAGGCCGAGCTCCATTGATTCGGGCTGAATACCGGAGTCTGTTGATTTATGCCCAAATATCGAAAACCGTTGATTCGCTCCAGAATACCAAAGGATTTTCATCAAAATCCTTTAAGCAAAACCAAAATCCTCTCATTAATTTCATAAACCAATTATGTGTCGTTAAGAGTCTGAGCTGAAGCTCCTGCCAGGCACTTACTCGATAACGAGCCTTGAAGATAAATGATATGAGCATTTAGCTCTTGCTAGGCATTTTCTCATTCAAGAGACCTAAAAGCATACAATATGAGCATTTAGCTCCTACCAGGCATTTACTCATTCAAGAGCCCTGACAGCATGCGATATGAGCATTTAGTTCCTGCCAGGCATTTACACAATAACGACCCTGAAAGTTCTCTTTGTGTCCATTTGTTATCCACATTCATTCCATATTCCCATTTCACAAACATCAAATCATTCAATCAAATCCAAAAGCCATTTAATCAATCACATGGCATTACAAGACCAACAATCTACCGTATCTCATGTAAGCAAATACATGCGTTCTCACCGTACCTTTAAGTATATCCCCGCACCGACACAACATGCTACTCACAAGTGGTTTCTAAAGTATCCGATCTACTAGTTCTTATACTTGAATCCTGTAGCAAGTGTACCAAGGAAAAATCGAGATGTTCAACGAGTCGTGAAGAGACAAGTTACTACTTTACCCATGAAGTCATTATATCGCTCCCATCTACCATTATATCCACCACGATGTTCATACAACCTACGGTACTCATAAATATTTTACCATACGTTTTCTGTTTCCAATGATACTAAGATTACGCTTAACAAGTGCCTAAGGAATGAGAATGATCAATGGGCTCAATAAGTACTATTCATCATGATAAGGGTTGATTTTAAAGGGTTTGGAGTGAGTTGAAACGACCCAGAATCAAAGCCTTGAAGTAGGAAAGCAATACAACAAAACTATCCTTAAGCCAAGGGTATCGATAGGTATCGATACCTAGTGGTCCAAAATCTTTCCAGACGCAAGGGTATCGATACCCAAGAGAATGGTATCGATACCATATCATTATGGGAATTTTAAGCACGAGGGTATCGATACCTTTTTGAGAAGGTATCGATACTAGCTCAGTTCGAGCAAATTTTCTACAATTTTTTGAAACAATTCCCAACAACCAAACCAATAATTTCAAGCACGATCAAGGTACAAAATCAACTCATATGCATATAGAAAGGGCAATAAATCTCTACCTCCAAGTTGGAGAGCAAACCCAAAAAGAGATCGAGCCCACGCAAGCCTTAAACTCCGAAATCTTGAAATTGACCGAAATACTCCTCCTCCAAGCACAACCCACAAGATTCAAGCTCAATAACGTGCAAAGAAGGTAAAAATGGAGGTGGGCTTGTGTGGGTTTCGGTTGGGAGCAAGAGGGAGAGGGAGAGAGAGGAGAGCCGAGAGAGAGAGGGAGAGGTCGGGAGATGAGAGAGAGAAAAGAGTTGGGATTTTAATCCCCTACTCCCACACACATACCTATATATATACTAACATATACACTAATTACACTTGCACTCCCTCCACTAACAATCCTTTCATATTAACCCCAAGTCAAATAAACTCAACAAATTTCACATTTTTCTCATTTACAATATCGAATAAACCTTTTAATAATTTCTGAAATTATGGGTCCTTACACGTAGTCTGCCTTCTATTGTGATAAACCCATGTTTCTCATGTTCACTTATCGAATTCTTTCAATCTTTGTGCATACTTCATCGCATTTTCATATAGCTTCAGTATAGATTTCTTTACTAGGCAAGTGTAGCTCACCCTATCATTTTTACGTACAAAACAGAGGAGTTGACTTGTCATGCTTCTTGTGCATATTTGATCATAACTTTGAAAGGTATTCATGAGGAGTCGCATTGCATAAGATTTGAAAGAGTATTTTGGAAGGATGATTATTGTGAACTGTAAACATCATTATTATTATTATTATTATTATTATTATTATTTTGATCGACTCAGATACACTATATTTTGATTAATTGGGGCCTTTGAGCCAAAAATGTAATCAGTGGAATCAATAGAAGAACAGTGAACATAAAGGTCTTTGGGGTATTATTGTATTACAACGAGTACTTTATTTATTAAAAGTGTTTATTATTTATGTAGAAAATCGAGGGCGTGGCAACTTGATATCAAAGCTATAGGTTAGAACCCCTTGAGACCGTGGGAATACACCTAGCCTTATGAGCTTAGCGATTGCATTTAGGACACCATTTTGCATGTGCATGTGTGAATGACATTCATTTTCTATGTGACATTGCATTTCTCTTTATGTGATTGGCGTAGTTATGTTAACCTATGTAAGGAGAATAAGAAGACTCGAGAGGTCAACAACTGTGCATGATTCTTTCTTTTTTTTGAAATGCAAATGGAAAGTGAAGTCTTGGATTAATCATTCATTCATGTGAAATACTTGGCGAGTCTTAGACAAACAGTACAAGAGGGGTAAGGTAGAAATTGTAGGGCTGATTTGGGTCTTGGAGTTAAATTTATTTTGGAGATTTTGTGCATGAGAGTCATGAGGTTTGGTTGACAAAGGAAACATTGAGGGTTGGAGTCCTTTTGGTGTCCTCTCCATGAATGATAGGAGCATGCGTTCCGTTATCAATGTCATTTGCAAATTTGATTCTAAAGGGATTCGTTGGTTCGAGATCGAGGTTAAGAAGTAGAGTGTGATGACTAGTTTTATTGTGTTATCTTAGAAGTTGAAACATGAACTTGTGGTGCTCCAATATGCGCATGCTATGTGATATGACAATTACTGAAGATGACTATATTTGCAAATGTGAAATTCATTTTTTTTAGGACTTGAGGATCCACTTCCGGATATTCAGTTTGGAGTGCGGCTGGCCACCGCGACTTCAGGATTGAATATCTAGAATATAAACTCAAAAACAAAAAAAAAGTGAAAGATTTTCATGTCACTAAGGAACTAGATGTAAAAGAGATTATGTGACCTTCCAATTGAAGATTTGTACTTGTTTGCTGATTTTATACTCTGAGATTTGGAATTATTCTATTATGAAGGTTTTAGTAGCAAAAAAAAAAAAATCAATTCGTACTTGGTTCTCATGTGGTGAGTTAATAAGTAAAATATTATGAAAGTCTCCTTATGCCTCTTCGACAGAGGTTTAACGGCTAAATTTTTTTTGTTGTGGGCTGAGTTTACCAAATTGTTTGAAAGGAGTAATAGAGAGTATGCATATCTAAGTAGCATCACTTGATATGTCTCATGTGGGTATATTTTTATATATATACTATGTTGAGAAATGTTTGAGGTATCAATGAAAGAACAGAAAGAGTTGCTATTGATAATCTTTGGAGGTTGGATCTATCATTATGACACATTATAGAACATCACATTTTGAAACTGAAGAATCAATGTGTATCAAGTATGTAATGTGTGGAGTATTGGACCTAGAAATGAACTTGATCAACCCTACTTCCTGCTTGAACATGTTATTTGAAGACAAAGCTAAAGGACCTTCTGAGCATCACATTGAGTGTGATTTTTTTTTAAAAAAAATGTTTGCTTGGGATTAAAATAAAACATAAGATCCAAAAGTTGTATGTGGTGTATACCTAGTATTTGGGACCAATGATAGGCATATTGGGAGAACTTGAAATATTGGAATACATGAAGCAAGCATTAGTATTTGGTAGTTCATGGAAAAATTTATTATGTAGTGTACACTTAGTTTGCTCCACGAATTGAATTGGTATTTTGTTTGTCTGACTCCAAGGATTGATTTGTTTCCCTTTTGAGGTTGATATGAGATTTAGCTACATGAGTAAAAGATTAGGAAGAAAGGCTTAAGGAAAATGTTCTATATTGTATCTAAACATCTTATTAGATGTACGTTAAGTTTGAGAATTTTGGACTTTGGTTTTAGAGGCGAATCTCTTTTATTAGTCGTTTCCAGGGAGGTATGTTTATGGATCCCATAAAATTAGATGTGTTTTTGTGCAGCGTTAACCTAACAAATATGATTGAATTGTATACTTACTTAGATGATTATTGTTACAAATTTTCATGACTTGATATGGTTAGGAGATAGCATGGTATGTTAGGGAACTTGGTTCACATTGGATAAACAGTATGAGGTTGCTTTTAGAGAAACTAGAGATGGGTTCAAGTAGGATACTACTCTTAGATTCCGTCAATGAAGAGATTGAGTGTTATTGTATACCGTGGCGTTTGCTGCAGTGCATTGAAATTAATAGTGATGAAGGGAGGTTAGTGACATAATTTTTGGGTTGTATCCTTTGAGTAGTGACTTGGAATTTTGTAGTTATGATCAATGTGTTGAAGAATTGAGGACGTTAATTATCTCTGAGTATGATTGAAATCCTTGTTGATGTGGTGGCTTAAGGTAAATCACTTGTTAGCTTTTTTGGTGTGATCATAAGAGTGGCAAACAGTTGGAGATATTGATAGAATTTTTTTCGTGTCTTGGGAGTTTAGTTATGTGGTTATTTATTGTTGGAAGCAGAATGATAGAGTTTAATTTATTAGGGTACAGAGTCAGAAGTGATTGTAAATAGTGAACTGAATGATACTCAATATGTGTGGTTAAACTATTTCTTTTGAATGAATTTGAGGCAAAAAGAAAATGAAAATGATAGCTTTCAAGAAGAATTGTTTGGTATGATTGGTAAGTCACATTTGTTTGATTTAAATTGGGAATGTTAGTGTCATGTATAGAATGGTCTGATCTAGAGTTAGAAACCGATGCATTGTATGGGGAGAAAACGATACGTATCCTAGACTCGTATGAGCAAGTGTTGAGGGGTAAAATGACACCTTTAGTTAGAGTCTTGTGAATGAGAAGTTTGCGTGGGAAAAAGGGAGACAAGATTAGAGGAGGGAAATGCCTAGACTTGTTTTCATTATAATCAATGTAACTCATTAATCTAAACTTTGCAATGATTAGCTTCCTGAGATTTCTTGGGTATTATGCCTCATGTTATTGCACAGGTATTGAATGTTTTAGTTGTTGCATGGCTTGATGCAGTCGGTTGATAAAATTTCGAGGAGGAAATTTCTTTAAGGGGGATAAAGTGTAGAGAACCGTGATTTTTAAAATTTTGTTGCATAATAATTTTAATGTGAAACTATGCTTTAATATGAGAATGGATGTGGAAAATCTATTTTGGGGTTAATGTGTGGTGGAATGATAGTTTGGGAGTTAGTTTGATGCAACAATAAGTGGAGGAGTGATTGTGCATTGTGCATTGTGTTATATATATATATATATATATATATATATAGGTGTGTGGGTTGAGAACCACGCAATCACCTTCCCCTCCTCATTCTCTCAAACGACGTCTCTCGCTGTCTCTCTCTCTCTCTCTCTCTCTCTCTCTCTCTCTCTCCTCTTCCTCACTCACGGCTCACACTCTCTCCCTATCTCCCACTCGAAATTCTTGCAACACCACCATAAATCTGTGAAACCCAAGTGTATCTCACCTTATTCAACCATCTTTGGCTCCCAGTTCGCGTGGGTGGAGCTCGGTGGAGGAGTTCCTGTTGGGTTTGAAACTTAGAGCTAAGGCTTTGTTTGATCTTAGGGTTTTGCTCAAAACCCTTGAGGTAGGGATTTCTTATTCTTGTTATGCGTTTATACGGTGTTTTTGTACCTAGATCATGCCTTGTTTTGTTGTTTGAGGTTGTTCCTTTCATTTTCGAAATTTTATAGAATAGGTCACTGTTTTTGGGGTTTTTCGTCGTCTTAAACTTGGAATTGAATTTTGGTCCCTTCATATGAAATAGAGAGGCTTAGAGCCCATTCTAATGCTGCTGGAATCACTTGAAACCATTGAGAATTGAATTAATGGTGAATTTTAGAAAACTGGTCACGAATCTGTCAAGTTGCTGTTAGACAGATTCGTATTGCTTATGTAAATGCCGGTTCTGCCAATTTTTGAGTACAAATTTGACTAGGGTTCCTTCGCATCTTTTAAACTTCATTCAATCGCACAACTTTTGGGATTGGAATCGCTCAAAAATATTAAGAACTCGATTTATATTGATTTTTAGAAGATTTGCATGGTAATCTGAAAATCTAGGCAACTTACAAAGCAGCGTTTTTCATCGTTTAGCTATGGCTAAACGACCTTATTAGTTATGGGTCCTTATGGGCTGGAAGATTGGTAAGTTGGTGACGTTTTGGCGTTGGAATCATTGAAAAGTATTGAGTATGCAATTTTTTAATGAATCATCGAACACTGACTATTCTGCTATCTAGATTGGTTTTTGTTGTTGGGGTATTGATCTCCATGTTGTGGGGGATCGATCCCCATGCTCTCTGGGACAGTTTTGGTCCATTTGATTCTTGTTCGTCTGTTTTGACTCCCGATCACTTCTAACACCTTTTAATCATCGTTAAACCATCCCTAAGCTTGATTACTCGAGTTTCAATAATTCGTTGATCATTCAAATTCCTTCGATACTCGTCAAGCGTAATCTTAGTATCATTGTGAAAGGAATACGTGATGTAAAGTTGTTTAGGGGTACCGTAGGCTATGTGGGACGTTGTGGAAAGTATAGTTGGTGACGTGAGCTTTTCTAGTGACCCAATGGTAGCATAGTAATGTGTGTCTGCATGACTCACTTATCCTTCAAACTCTTTGGGCGCTCATTCAATGAGATCTAAGTATCAATATTAGCGGGTAGTATGTTGTAGAGTCGATATGGGGTTGGTATGATATTGTGATATACTAAGAGAAAAAGGTAGGTACTCATTTATCAGTCGATGTTCTATTATGATTGATCGTTTGGGATACATTGAAATGTGATTGTCGAAGCATTTTTGACCTATAAGTCGGTTTGATTGACGTGCTTTATTGTGACATGAGACTAGAGAAGTGTTTGTTAAAGGAGTTGTATGATTATGAGGAGCACACCTTCAACTCTTAGACCTAATATAGTTTGAATTTTGGAACGAATTTGTGGTTAGTAGTGGGACTTTCTCTTTTAAAGAATGACCTTTCCCTTTTAAAGAATTGCCCTATGCCGATTCCCACTTTCATTCATTTGTTTTGCCTCGAGACTAGTTGTGGATGATTATGTGATTTGGCTGCCTTCCCTTAATGGTATTTTCTCAATTAATACTGCTTGGGAAGCCTTTAGGAATCTTCTTCCTAAAGTTCCATGGGCTCATACTATATGGCTTAAGTAAGGTATTTCTAGATGGGCTTTTATTATGGGACTTGTTTGCTGGGTAAGACTCTCTACATAGGATAAGCTTCTCTCATGGGGGATGGGGGTGGACCATCAGTGTGTCCTTTGTCATAGTGTGAATGAGTACCATGTGCATCTCTTCTTTAACTATTTGTTTGTGACTTGTATTTGGGGCAGAATCCTCCAGTTGTTTGGCATGACCAGATGTCCAAGAGAGTGGGAGTATGAAATCAACTGGGCTGCTCAACACTTCAAAAAGAAAGGTTTCTCTTCTGCTCTGTATAAGCTAGCTATGGCTAGGACAGTGTATTTGTCACGTCCTCGATTTTCAACATAATTAATAATCCATTTTAATAATCAATCTCTGCTTAATATAGATAATACCCAAAAGAGAGTTCCCTTAAAGGTGACTTACAAATCAAGTCCCAGAGTTTAGAGATTTTACAACATTGGCACTACGGCCCAAATTCCATAATTAGACAAAGATAGTAAAGTTTAGAGATTTCATAATATCCAAAGTTAAAAGAATTCAAATGATTTACAGTTACACCTTTTCAAGAAATCAAACAATGGATGATAAAACCATTCCTCGATGACAGCTTTCAAAAGATGTGAAGTCAAGCATGCACACCATGCGCTCCGCTTCAAGATCCTTGCTTTTTACCTGAAAATAATAGGTTGAGCTACACTAGCCCAGTAGAAAAATCTATACTCAAGCTATAAGTAAATGTGATGAAACATGCAATAAGAGTGAATGAATTCCAATGAGACGAACAAGAGGTATAAAGGAGCACCACAATGAACCGACAGACTACGACTACGGGATCCTATACATCTTATAGTTATCCCTAACCATTCATACATCGAGTCGGAAGTAGCATCCAACACACACATCCGTCCAAATAACCTACGACAATTTCTCATACCATTTTAAGATTTCTCAACGAACACCACAACTAGCTTCCTCATTTCTTACCATTCATCATTAAGCCCCTTTTCATAAAAACGTTCCTTTCTTGGTTGCCAAAAATACTTTCAAGAAAACTCTCGACCTTTACAGGTCAAGCTCCGTTGATTCGAGTTTGAATAGCCGGAGTCCGTTGATTCTGAGCATGAATACCGAAAACCGTTGATTCGCTCAAGAATAGCCGGAGGATTTTCATAAAAATCCTTTTTCCAAAATCGAGTTCCTTCCTTTTTAAAAACTTTGATAAATTCAATTCGTTTATTCCCCTTTTCAATAGTACAATCTCAAGCAATAAATAGCTCAAACAACAACATGAACTTCTATACTCTATCATAACTTTCTTCAGTATGTGAGACATTCAACTGTGTTACCACCACTTGCGTCACAGTGAATTCTCCACCTGGGTTTCCGCATTACCACACCTTGCGTTGCGGGCCTTTTATTCAAATTCTCAATTCAAGCACGCACACACACAAACCATCGTTCAACGTACAAGCAGGCAACATTTCTCAAATTCACCTTGTAATACAAACTCGTAAACGTGTCACATTGTACGTTGATAAATACCTTAAGTTCACATTATTACTCTAAGTCTATCATGCCGCTTTACGTCATGTATCGAACCCATAACGACTCCACGACATACCACCCACTAGGTCCTATATGAGAATTTTATAAAACGGGCTTCAAAGGAACCTAGGGAGCTCAACAAGACGAAGTGCGAGGATACGAGTCACAATACTACCCATCAAGTCACTAGACAAACTCATATCTACTCATAACACTCATCACTTTACTCCTTATAGTCCACGATACTCCTATCAACCTCATGGCACGATCCCTAACCAACATCGTTAATATTTAGCTCTAATGAGTGCCAAGAAACAAGGTCGAATAATGAGTTATTGGGACGGAAGCAATCATACTCAAGAGTGACTTAAACATGTTCTAATTATAAACGGAATCATAACACGGAACGAGAACAACCTTAGGAATAACCACGGACATTGGTAGATTAACACACCTTTACTCAAATGGTCATAACTTTTTGTGTGCTAAGAGTCTTAAGATGGTTCTGGTGGCAAATGAAAGCTAACTTCAAGACCTTCGAATCGATACAAAGTTTGCATGAATCCAATATCGGACGAGAAAGTTATGGCTGTTTGAAGTTGGGCTGAAACCCAGAAGACGAGCAGAAATTCCAGAGAAGGGAGGGATCGATCCCTTCTCTCTTGGGGATCGATCCCCAAGGTAAAAAGTCATGTTAAGACCAGATTTGAATGAGGGATTGATCCCTCATGCTTGGGGATCGATCCCTAGGCGATTTTGGGCGATTTTCTGCAGATTTTGACAGCTTTTCAAATGAACAAAGTAGGACGATCAAAGCTCGATTAAAGCATGAAATCAACTCATAAACACATAGAATGAGTAAGAAATCCCTACCTCAAGATTAGAAGCTTCAAACACGAGATCAACGAACGAGCCCTAGCTTCCAAAGCTCCGAAATCTTCCAAGAACGAGTTCTAGCACAAACCCACGCGATTCCAAGGCTCAAATCACGCGTAGGAGACGGATTGAAGGTTAGATTTCATGGGTTTCAAGTGATTGGTGAAGTTTTTGGGTGAGAGGATGAGAGAGAGTGAGAGAGCCGGAGAGAGAGAGGGAGGGCCAAGAGAGAGACGTTAGGAGAGAGAGAGATATTTTGGGGTTTTTAATCCCCTACACACACACCCCTCTATATATACTCACACACACACCAAATCACACTAACACTCCCTCTAATTATGATTCTATCGATCAAACCCCAAACCAAAATAACTCCACAAATTTCGCATTAACTTATAACATTTCAAAAATTAAAAAAAATTTCGGGTCTCTACAGTATTATATTTAGAAGGCTAGAAATGACTCAATTTTTGGTAACAAACATTACATTGCGGATTCCATTTTTGAGTAGATTGTAAAGGACATGCGAGATAGAGTGTTCTCTTGGAGAAACTGTGGTCGAAGCTCTGTGAATAGAGTTTTATGTAGAGCTTAGAACATCTCGGAGAAAGTTTTGTAGTTAGTGGTAGTTAGGCCAATTCTTTTGTGAATATCATTTCCTGTGTTTGTGTTTCCAATTTGTGCTAGACAGTTTGTTAGGGTATGCCTCTTATTTTCTTTGTATCTTGGTTCTTTTTTGGTAATAAAATTTGTTTTTATAAAAAAAATATAATATCACCCTTAAAGTCACCATAGTTTTCCCAAGTCTTTTTCTTTGTTCTCAATGCAAATTTAATCACTAACACAGATAGCCTCTAGATTATTATGACATCAACGAGCAGACAACAACTATAATAATAATAATAATATATCAAACGGGAATGCTTTCAATGAATGTATCATCCAATGAATACCTCAACTGCACACATATATGAATTCAACCATTTCCCTCGGTATGTCTCATTTCACAACAACATTTATTGTTGAAGTCAATTTACTGTGCCACACATATCAAATCAGGAATGATGATTTTACACCCATGAACATCTATTAAACAATCCAATTTCGATCTCAATACTTCACATGAATTTTCTAGCGACACACCGAATGGTGGACCTAGAGACATTCTAGGTATTCGAACCCCGTACATCCATTTCACATTCAGGGTAGTCAAGTCCCAGTACATCCACTCCATGTTCTGGTATTTGGGACCTCGTATATTCATTCCAAACCTTTCATATCTAATTTTCAGTTCATGAGAAATCAAAAGTTATACTTCACATTTCAATTTATAAGTAAATCATCCTTTACATTACACCAGTTCTTGTCTCAACTACAAAATCATCATCTAATCACCCTAACATGCCATTATGCATCAAATATGTATTTAATACCTCAATCTCATGTAAAAACGAAAGAACAATCCAATAGTACAAATCTTGGACTTGGATACCATAGTCATTGTTTTTTGTCATTCTGATAGTTATTCGGCTTATTGTTTTGCATAATTGTATAGTTGATACTTGAGGTGTGATGCGTCGACAAAGGAATAAATTGGAAAACAAAGGTTAGATTTCAAATGAAAACTTGATAAAAAGAGGATTTTGGGTAGATAATAAACTTGAGACTTGAATGAAAGACGTGTGTGCGTGTGATTGTATGTCACTCATGATAGGTTGATGTTGTAATAAAAAATTTGATTGTAAGGACCCGTAATTTCAGAAATTATTAAAAGGTTTATTAAATATTGTCAATGAGAAAAAATATAGAATTTGTTGAGTTTATTTGACTTGGGGTTAATATAAAAGAATTGTTAGTGGAGGGAGTGTAAGTGTGATTAGTGCATATGTTAGTATATATATAGGTGTGTGTGTGGGAGTAGGGGGTTAAAATCCCAACTCTTTTCTCTCTCTCATCTCCCGACCTCTCCCTTTCTATTGGCTCCACTCTCTCCCTCTCCCTCTTGCTCCCAACCAAAATAACTCAAAACCCACCCAAAACAACTTTCAATCTTTCATCCCTACATGTATTGTGGTTCGTATTTTGCTTGTTTGAGTTTGGAGGAGTCGTATTGTATTCGGGTTTCGATTTCAGAAAGCTAGGGTTCGATCTATCTTTGGGTTTGCTCTCCAACTTCGAGGTGGGGATTTCTTACTCTTTCTATATGCCTATGAGTTGAATTTGTGCTTTGATCGTGCTTGAAATTGTTGGTTTGATTGTTGGGAGGAGTTTCGAAAATCTATAGAAAATTTGCTTGAACTGAGCTGGTATCGATGTCTTCTCAAAAATGTATCGATACCCTTGTATTTAAAACCCCTGTAATGATCTGGTATCGATATCATTCTCTTGGGTATCGACACCCTTGCGTCTGGAAAGATTTTTGACCACTAGGTATCGATACCTATTGATACCCTTGGCTTAAGGACAGTTTTTGTTGCACTGCTTTCCTACTTTAAAGCTTTGATTTCGGGCCGTTCCAACTCACTCCAAACCCTTTAAAATCAATCTTTATCATGATGAATCATACTAACTGAACCCATTGATCGTTCCCAATTCACCAGGCACTTGTTAAGTGTAATTTTAGTATCGTTGTAAATAGAGAATGTGTCGCAAGGTTGTTTAGGGGTGTCGTAGGTTGTGTGAGGCTTTGTGGTGAGTGTGAATGGGTAGATGGGCGTCCGTCTAGTGGACCGAAAGGTAAAACTTAAATTCGTATTCTTTTATCCCTTTGGTGCTTGTTCCATGAGGTCTATGTGTCAATATTGACGAGAGGTATGCCGTGAGGGGGCGATGGGTTGGTCCATTACGTGTAGTATTGTAGTATGCTTAAAGGGAAGGACATGTGTTAATTTCTTAGTCGTAGTTATGATATGGTTAGCCGTTTGGAACATTTTGAAATGTAATCCATGTGGTGGATTGGTAGATCTTTTAGAATGCTTGAAATGTAATTGATGTTGTGATAGAACCATTGGGGATGATTAAATTGTGATTGATTGATCGACACGTACGGATATAACGAGATTTGACACTACGGGTATCACCATTCGGTAGAACGGCCGAAATGGTGAGATGACCGGGCTGAAAACGAATAGACGGTTATGCGATGTGCGTTTCTGCTAACCAGCGATTTATGATATGACGAATGGACGATTATGCGATGTGCATTTCTGCTAACCAGCGATTTATGATATGACGAATGGACGGTTATGCGATGTGCATTTTCGCTAACCAGAGATTTATGATATGACGAATAGATGGTTATGCAATGTGCATTTCCGCTAACCAATGACGTTTGTTTATCAATGAAGAGACAAATGAATGTTTTTTTTTCAATATTTTGTTTTAAGGATGGATTTTGGTTTTGGAAAGAGAATTTTTATTGAAAATCCTCTAGTTTTCTTGAGTGAATCAACGATTTCCGGTATTCATGCACAAAATCAACGGACTCCGGCTATTCAAGCTCGAATCAACGGAGTGTGACCATATTGGTTTTGTCTTTCACAAATCATTTTGCAATCAACAAGGAAAGTTTTATGGGGAAGAGATTGGTAATTGAGGATGTAAAATCAAGATAAATTGTCGTGTCCATACGTGAAGTAAATGATGTGTTTGAAAATCCATTGTGGGTTTGTTCAGTTTACGATGAGTTTAGTACAGCTTCTAGTTTGAATTGTGCATCGATAGGAATCCCAATAAGACGTTTTAAGCATTGAGGTCAGTGTCCACTTGTTCATTTGGTAAACCTTTGTTGCCCGTGTTCAGTCGTTAAAAACTCATTCATTCCTGGTGCATAATTCATCTTATTTTCATATAGCTTGAGTTTAGATTTCTCTGCTGGGCTAGTTTTGCTCAATCTATCATTTTCAAGTTTATCGTTGGGATATTGGCATGGAGTGCTTGACGTGCATCTATCATCATCATTTTGAAAGCTATCAGGGGAGGATTATTTTGATATGTTGGGTAAAACCCTTTTGAGAGATGTAAAATTTTAATTTTTCAATGTAACATTTAAACTCCTCATCTTTTGACTATTTATGGCTTGGGACCGAAATGCCGATATTGTATTCCGTTTAAACTTAATCTTTTCTTAAATAGATTATGGGAAAGTATTTGGGATAGTGACATGTATACCCGCAATGGGTTTTCATTAGAAAATAGTATTATTAATATGTTGAAAATCGTGGACGTGACAACTTGGTATCAGAGTGTCTAGGTTTGAATACTTTGAGATTGTGGGAGACTTTTCGTCTCATGGGTTCAAAAGTCACTACATCTTTTTACAAAACCACATGTGTGCTTGCATAGATGAGTCAGTACATCGATATGACATTGCATGTGTATCGTAGTAGAATGACACAGAGTTGTTGATCTATGTTGGAAGTGTCGGAGACCTGTATCATATAGTGATGTAACTAATGTTGATGATTTCTTTCCTTATGATAATTTTGTCTCTTATGCTTTCGCAGTAGAATGTCTTTGAGGAGTGGAGTTAGGTTGGGTGAGACCGGGGATCATGATTACCAGGGCTGTAGTGCAAACGGGGAGGATGAGGTCAGTCAGTCTACTAGGGATGAGGTAATGTTTCTTGAGATTGTTGAGAGCGTGAAAGGTGTTGACACACTGGAGGGTGCGCAGAGCGGTATGAATGTGGGTGAAATTAGATATCGAGTCGTTAGCATGGTATCACCTTCTGGGGGTGTTAAGAGTTTAGAAAGCAAGAAACCGAGGGGACTAGATCAGCCTATGCAGGGCCAGTGGGGCCTTAACCTACCTTCTCATTTTGAGACTCCAAGGTTCCTCTTAAATGTCAGATGGTGTGTCATAAGTGCGAAATGTAGGGCAAAGACTTGCTTTGCTTGTGGTAACTCTAATCATCTTGCTAGGAATTGTCCGCTGGGACGAGGAGGCACTTGCAGTGAATTGGGTTTAATACAACTAGGTTAATTGTTAGCCAGCCGCAACCCCAGAGTGTAAAGGCAACCAATGCAGCAACAACATAAACATAAACATACACCGATGCAGCAACAGATGCAGTTTCGCAGCTAACCACCACCTCCTACTACTCTCTAGCTCTTAGAAACGTTAGCTGTTTGAGGTACACTATTTTCCTAGTTGTTTGACTCATTTGCTACAACCCTTTTGAATTGGAAGCATTTCATCCATTGAGAACTACATCATTATTCGTGTTTGGAATTAAAAATCAGGAATCTTAGTCCTCGTGTGTTGAGAAACATCGATATATCATATTTGCTGAGACTAGGAGTTAATCATTCCATATGGAAGTGCTATCTTTGACTTCTTTAATTTAAGTACTAGAGGCCGGGGCACATGCGATGCATGTGCAAGTCGGATTTTCACAACATTTGTGAAAATTTGATCAACTAATAAGTGGGAAGTATTTTTACAAAAATGTTGAGAAAATCCGACTTGCATGTGCATCGCGTGTGCCCCGGCCTCTAGTATTAACCTATTGTGATTGATAAACAATAATTAAATTCTCAAAAAATCAATCGAATTGTTATATAATGTAGTAACAATTAACATGTATATTCATATCCATACATTACCATGCTAATAGCCACTGTTTTGCTAACGTCGCTACCACCACCGATTTTGCCACGATCTAATACCTAAGTACTCTTCGATAAGATTTCGTAAATCAATCGTGTTTGCTCTCACGGAAAAGTAGGAAACTAAAAGAAATGCATTTTTTTTTGTTCGAAAAAAAGGAGTTCAATGTAAACAGGAATCAGTTCACAATAGAAATGTAGGAATCTAAAGTACCTGTGGTTTGCACAAATCAGATAGAGGTGAAATAGTAGCGGAATCACCTACACCCAATAAAATTAGATTAGACCATATCCATTCTCTAATTTTAAAATATAGAAACTTCTGGAATTCTAAAACTACACTCGGGGTCTTTGAAGGGTTTTTTGGATCTTTGTCCAAAGGTTTTTGGAAGGAAAAAGTGGGAGAAGAAAAATTGTGGAGGGAAAAAGTAGTAAACAAAGCCACAAAGGATAATTAGAGGAAATGTACCTTCTGAGTTTTCTGTTGGATTAGTCGTCAGCTTTCTTCTGCGAAGTGCAGTTTGCTCAATTTGGGAAATATTCGAACAAACAATAATCGGAAAGCTATTGTGCATATTTTAACAAAATCCGATTCACACACCCATTGCGTGTGTCCCCGCCCTTTAGTGTAATCATATTGGAATAAAATTATATATTGAAGCTAAAGTAGAAAGCATGTGTTTTTCATTCCACTCCTATCCTAAATTTTATCGATTATGATCCTCTTTGTGTATTTTTTTGGGACCTGGAGTGAGCCCATGTGGAGCAGTGGAAATAGAGCGGAGAAAACCAAAAAAGAAGTGAAAATATACTATACATAAAAATTCACTGATCTTATTTTTCCTACAAACATAAAAGCTAATAGTATATGAGATATACAAACGAAGAAAAGAAAAGTAAGAGAAAGAGGACTACATAGCAGTACCAATCAGATTTTGAGGGGAAACTTTCTTCTTCTTTATGGAGAGAGAAAGAAGAGAAGCAGCGCTGTAGAACAAAAGGGTGACGTCGGTGGTGGCCCGGCCGGTGGGTTTCAATAGGGTTGAATGGAGAATGAGGAACATCGATGGATAAATTACAATAGAGAGAACATGGGTATGTAGGCAGTTTAAGGTAATTGTTTTGGAGAGTTTTTTTTGTGTGTGTTAAAATGTCAAATATATCCCTAAAATTAATTGTTTTGTTTTATGTATTTTTTCTCTTAAGAGGGTATTCTGGGAAAGGGAAATACATGACTGGGGAGACACCAAACTGGTGCTCCCCCTTTATATATTAAGAATAGAGAGAATGTGGGTATGTAGGCAGTTTAAGGTAACTGTTTTGGGGAGTTTTTTTTTTGTGTTAAAATGTCAAATATATCCCTAAAATTAACTGTTTTGTTTTGTGTATTTTTTCTCTTAAGAGGGTATTCTGGGAAAGGGAAATATATGACAGGGGAGACACCAAACTGGTGCTCCCCCTTTATATATTAGAATAGATAGTGAGGTTTGATCTGATTTGGGAAGGAATTGGTTATGTCCATGATAGTTGGTGATATTCCGAACGTGATTTTGTCAAAGTTGTTTCTTTTATTATCCTCTTTCATTGGCCTAGCTGAATATTGTTAGAATTGTATCGTAAGCTATTTTTCATGAAATCCGTTGTGTAGATGACCTGTTATAATTCTTGGTATTTAAGTTAATTGTCACACAATCTGTTCCTAGCTTTTCTTGGGAATATTTAAATCCTTGTGGCGAAGCAGCCCATGACACTCTTGCTATTAAATTTGACAAATGTTTCTCGTTCCCTATTCGAGGTCTTATTTTGATATCATCCTGCTTGAGATAAGTTTTCAGTGGTCAGTTTAGATTCCCTTGTTGTGACTATCATTTTCGTCGTTTGTTTATAACTATTAATCCACATGAGTATTAAATTTGCAACTTCAACCTATTGAACCCAATTTGTGGTTATGTATCGTATGATATACAAATTCGTCGGCACCATTAAAATTTGGACCTTGTTACCATTGTTGCCTGGATTGGGCCATTATTTATTTTGATCCCATGACTATGAAGTCATATGATTTGAACTCGTATCCGCCTTGTATCTGTTTGTTTGCCCAGACCTATTCGGTTGGTTCGAATTTCCATTGTTGGAGTCAACTCTTGTGATGACATATTTATTGATATCTATTCATTGTCATCATTCAATGCGAATTCAATTGTTGTAATTACTCTCAGTGGCATTTAACTCTGTCGTAATTCCTCAACTCTGGAGGCATACGATTTGTTTTGTAACGTTTGATCTCAACTTTTTAAAAGTATTACCCAAATTTGGTACTGAACCGATTTTCAATCTTGTATGAGTTGGTTTACGAGGGATCTGTTTCATTATTTCCTGATTCGTCTTCAATAAGGTTATGAGCGGTTGTTTCAAGATTTCTCAGATCATCATGAGTTTGTACATTGAGTTTGTTGTCAAAATTATTTTAAAGATTCCAAGTGTTCTTTGAATTCCAAATACCTCAATATCGTTCTTGAAATTCTTGGTTAGCGTTGATCGAGTTCTGGGGCTTGCTCTTTTCATTTGAGATGACAATCGAATCTTTTCTTATTACCTGGATTGACCCAACTTGGTGCAAGAAATTGGTGCGGCTTTTAGAAGAATTAGCACTTATTCTAGGCTTGCTAGATTTAATATTAAGGGGTGTGATGGAATCTATTCGCCAATGAACTTTGGAAGCTCAGGGGAGAATGACTGAATAGGTGAAGGAATTCATTGAAGAATGCTAACCGCATAAGATTGACCAAAGGATAATGTCAAGTGCCGTTGTCGCCCATTATCACTTGAAGTGGGAAATTGCGTGTTTCGTAAGGCGTTACTGCATTGAATTTTGTCTCGCCTTGGGAAGGAAAGGAAGCGTTCATCGCTAGAAAGATAGGTTGGGTGTCGGATATGGTGTGTGTTTTGGATAGCCAGGCGACTACCTATGAAATCCACTTGGAAGGGGCGCTTGATCACCGCCCATTCTAAATGGAAGTCTTGGAAAGTCAATTGGATAATCGGGTTACATTTATAGGTAAGATCTTTGTTCTTGGATAAATAATTATATATAGAGATTTTGTAATAAATGGAAGCTTCGAAATTGCGTATCATTTGGTATTGCCGCCGAAACTTTCAGGAACTTGTGATTCCCTCTATGTGTAGATATTGAGAAAGTATGAATCAAATCCATTGCATGTGTTAGAATGGTCC
Source organism: Rhododendron vialii (assembly GCF_030253575.1). Classification (NCBI taxonomy): domain Eukaryota; kingdom Viridiplantae; phylum Streptophyta; class Magnoliopsida; order Ericales; family Ericaceae; genus Rhododendron; species Rhododendron vialii. The sequence continues at coordinate 1,768,563 of NC_080567.1, forward strand.
GAACTTGAGTTAGAAACTGATGTATCCTACGGTGAGAATTTGATATATATCCTAGATTTACATAGCCAAGTGTTGAGAGGTAAGCCAATGCCGTTAGTGCGAGTTTACATGGGAAAGGGCAGACAAAGTTAGAAAGATATACTCGCATTTGTTGTGGTTTGATCAATATGAATATTTGACATTGATTTAGATGGTTATTGAATTGTTGTATGATGGATAATGTCACGGTTGGAGTATATTGATATGTTGCTCGGCTTAATTGGATTTAGTTTATCAAATTTCGAGGACGAATTTTTTTTTAAGGAAGGAATGGTGTAAGGACCCACAATTTCAGAAATTATTAAAAGGATTTATTAAATATTGTAAATGAGAAAAAATATAGAATTTGTTGAGTTTATTTGACTTGGGGTTAATATGAAAGAATTGTTAGTGGAGGGAGTGCAAGTGTGATTAGTGTATATGTTAGTATATATATAGGTGTGTGTGTGGGAGTAGGGGATTAAAATCCCAACTCTTCTCTCTCTCATCGCCCGACCTCTCCCCTTCTCTCTCCCTTTCCCTTTTGCTCCCAACCAAAATAACTCAAAACCCACCCAAAACAACCTTCAATCTTTCATCCCTACACGTATTGTGGTCCGTATTTCACTAGTTTGAGTTCGGAGGAGTTGTATAGTGTTCGGGTTTCGATTTAGGAAAGCTAGGGCTCGATCTCTGTTTGGATTTGCTCTCCAACTTCGAGGTAGGGATTTCTTACTCTCTCTACATTCCTATGAGTTGAATTTGTGCTTTGATCATGCTTGAAATTGTTGGTTTGATTGTTGGGAGGAGTTTCGAAAATCTGCATAAAATCTACTCGAACTGAGCTGGTATTGATACCTTCTCAAAAAGGTATTGATACCCTTGTATTTAAAGTCCTCGTAATGATCTGGTATCGATACCATTCTCTTGGGTATCGATACCCTTGTGTTTGGAAAAATTTTGGACCACTAGGTATCGATACCCTTGGCTTAAGGACAGTTTTTGTTGCATTGTTTTCCTACTTCAAAGCTTTGATTTCGGGCCATTTCAACTCACTCCAAACCCTTTAAAATCAATCCTTATCACAATTAATCATACTTATTGAACCCATTGAACGTTCCCAATTCCCTAGGCACTTGTTAAGTGTAATTTTAGTATCGTTGTAAACGGAGAATGTGTCGCAAGGTTGTTTAGGGGTGTCGTAGGTTGTGTGAGGCTTTGTGGTGAGTGTGAATGTGTAGATTGGCGTCCGTCTAGTGGACCGAAAGGTAAAACTGAAATTCGTATTCTTTTATCCCTTTGGTGCTTGTTCCGTGAGGTCTAGGTGTCGATATTGGCGACAGGTATGCCATGAGGGGGCGATGGGTTGGTCCATTACGTGTAGTATTGTAGTATGGTTAAAGGGAAGGGCATGTGTTAATTTATTAGTCGTAGTTATGATATGGTTAACCGTTTGGACATTTCGAAATGTAATCCATGTGGTGGATTGGTAGATCGTTTAGAATGCTTGAAGTGTAATCGATGTTGTGATAGAACCGTTGGGGATGATTAAATTGTGATTGATTGATCGACATGTACGGATATAACAAAATTTGACACTACAGGTATCACCATTTGGTAGAACGGCTGAAATGGTGAGATGACCGAGCTGAAAATGAATAGACGGTTATGCGACGTGCGTTTCCGCTAACCAGCAATTTATGATATGACGAATGGACGGTTAGGCGATGTGCATTTCTGCTAACCAACGATTTATGATATGACGAATGGACAGTTATGCGATGTGCGTTCCCGCTAACCAGTGACGTTTGTTTATCAATGAAGAGACAAATGAATGATTCTTTTTTTTTCAATATTTTGTTTTAAGGATGGATTTTGGTTTTGGAAAGAGGATTTTTATTGAAAATCCTCCAATATTCTTGAGCGAATGAACGGTTTTCAGTATTCGTGCACAGAATCAACGAACTCTGCCTATTCAAGCTCGAATCAACGGAGTGTGATCATATTGGTTTTGTTTTTCACAAATCATTTTGCAATCAACAAGGAAAGTTTTATGGGGAACATATTGGTAATTGAGGATATGAAATCAAGATAAATTGTCGTGTCCATACGTGAAGTTAATGATGTGTGTTCAAAAATCCGTTGTGGGTTTGTTCAGTTTACGATGAGTTTAGTACAGCTTCTAGTTTGAATTGTGCATCGATAGGAATCCCGATAAGACGTTTTAAGCATTGAGGTCAGTGTCCACTTGTTCATTTGGTAAACCTTCGTTGCTCGTGTTCGTTCGTTAAAAACTCATTCATTACTGGTGCATAATTCATCTCATTTTCATATAGCTTAAATATAGATTTCTCTACTGGGTTAGTTTTGCTCAACCTATCATTTTCAGGTACATCGTAGGGATATTGGCATGGAGTGCTTGACGTGCATCTGTCATCATCATTTTCAAAGCTATCAGGGGAGGATTATTTTGATATATTGGGTAAAACTCTTTTGAGAAATGTAAAATTTTAATTTTTCAATGTAACATTTAAACTCTTCATCTTTTGACTATTTATGGATTGGGACCGAAATGCCGATATTGTATTCCGTTTAAACTTAATCTTTTCTTAAATTGATTATGGGAAAGTATTTGGGATAGTGACATGTACACCTGCAATGGTTTTTCATTAGAAAATACTATTATTAATATATTGAAAATCGTGGACGTGACATTGATAATTAGGGTAATGAGGAGGGATACGATAGATGTTAACTTGATATTTGAAGGATTGATGTAAGTGTGTATGAGTTCTTTGATGTCATATGTATTGCTGGTTCGTTTGATGTATTCTTACTCGCATTACGTTTCTCTTCAATACCTATCATCTCATACGCATATAGAGCTAGCAGAAATTTTTTCCTATTGGGCAAGTGTGTCACGCCCTCGATTTTCAACATAAATATAAATGATTTTTGTAATAAAAACCCTCACATTAATCCGTACAATACCCAAAAGATTACAGTATTTCCATTCCCATAATCATAACTCCAAGTCCATTAGATTCCCAAATATTATATCATCGGCGTAACGACCCAAATTAACATAAGCATCAGGTTTCCTGAGAGATTAGAGTTTACAATTTAAGTTTAGGTACATCCTTCAAAAGAAATTTACAAAGATGAATAAGTAACTTCTTTGGTTAGCTTTCAAAAAGGGGGTGTCCACACTCCAAGCACTCCAAGCATGCAAGCTACTATTCCGAGTTAGCACCTGAAAATGATGTAAGGTTTGAGCTACACTAGCCCAGTAGAAAAGTCTACGCAAACCTTATATGCAAATGAAATGAAAGATGCCGATGAAACATACACTTTCGGATAACAAAGGAGCATTGATAGGACACAAGCGCTATATTAGAAATTAAGAACTTAAAGAATATTTCACTCTTGTCAATCAACCTATCGTTGACTTTTGAATTCCTTTTTTTTTTTACTCGATTTTCGATCTTCACACATCCACCGCATATGGTTAGATTCCAACCGTTTAGTATCTCATATGTTCCATATGGGTCAAAGATAGGCACACAAGAAACCCTTCACGTAGTCACATCACGAGATCGATCTAAAGACATTCCGGGCATTAGGACCCCGTATACCCAGTCTACATTCCGGGTAATCATGACCCCGTACATCCAATTCTCATTCCGGGTTCTTGGGACCCCATATATCCGATTCTCATTCCGGGCTCTTGGGACCCCGTATATCCGACCCTCATTCCGGGTTCTCGGGACCCCATATATCATTTCATATTCCGGATATGAAGGACCCGGTATATCCGATTCATACATTTGGTTTCCAACTTCAAATTCAGATGATATCAACTTTTACCCCGCATGTTTCTCATTTCAGTGAATGGCTACCCCTTTATGTCTTCCGTGTTAATAATTTGTCACCACGCTTCAATTAAGTATTGGAGAGCTCACGATTATTATCTTGGTCTATATCTATTCATAATCTGTCATTAATTCCCCTTAAGCAATCTACTAACCTCTCACTTCAAGTTAAACCCCTACCCCATGCATCAACTGCTCACCGCGGTCTTCGATTCATTTTAGACGGTAATATATCACATTTTATCCGTAGTCCGTTTACGTCATTCCTGTTAATTCAAGTTTTCCTAACAATTGACCAACAATCTCATTTAAGTCCATCGGATACCACTCTAAGTGTGAGACAAGTAATACTCTCTAAAACACTTGAAAGAATGTGCAAACAAACCCATTAGAGTTGATAAGAGGCTTCAAAATGTAATTTGGAAGATATAGGAAAATAGCTGAAAGACACTGCAGCAGCTCAATCTCCTACCGGTAGGTGAATGAGTCCTACTGGTACAGCTTGACCTACCGATAGACTCTACCGGTAGGGTTAAACCTTCTACCGGTAGAAATTGGAAACATAAGGGCCAACCGCTGAAAGACACTGCAACAGCTCAATCTCCTACCGGTAGGTGAATGAGTCCTACTGGCAGAGCTTGACCTACCGGTAGACTCTACTGATAGGGTTACCCCTTCTACCGGTAGAAATTGGAAACATAAGGGCCAACCTGTGAACGAAACAATTTTTGCACTAGACCTACCGGTAGGTGAAGAATTCCTACCGGTAGAACTTGAGCAGCTTGTTGAGCAGCTTTTGAGCTACTGCTGTACGTTTGAGCTAGTTACGAAGGAGTTTCTCAATTGTCCTACCGGTAGGTAACTTTCACCTACCGGTAGGGGAAGTACGTTTCAGATGATTTTTTTGACAGAAATTGTAGATTTCGATCCAAGCTTAAACACGACATCACAAGCACGATTTCAAGCACCAAATCGCTCATAAAATATATAAAGAGAGGTAGAATTCCCTACCTCGAGTATCCAAGCCGAAACCGAAGAGATTGAGCAAGCCCTAGCTTCTGGAATCCAAACCGAGCTAAATACATCGAACCGGGCTCTATCCAACGCGATACAAGCCCCGATACACAAGTAGAAGATGGAGTTGAGGTTGATTATTATGGGTTTTGAGTTTGGAGGTGAGTTTTTTTTTTTGGGTGTGGGAGTGAGAGAGACGGAAAGAGCCGAGAGAAGAGAGAGAGACCGAGAGATGGGAAGGGAGAAAAAAATGGGAAAGTTTTTCCCTGGCACACACACATATACACACATGCACCAAATCACACCAACACCCATATTTTTTCCAAACTTTGCACATTTAACCTCCACATTCATATTCACGTTATTCTCACCCTTTCTCTTCAATTACAAACATTAAAATTAAATAAAATTTTTTACGGGTCTCTACAAAGTGTATACTCAACCCTATCATTTTTAGGTATCAATTAAGGACCATAGTATTGGGTTGCTGAGGTGCATTGCTGGTCATATTTTGGAAGCTCGTATTGAAGTGTTTACCTGATCATCATTCGTAAATCCTATTTTTGGAAGAAGAAACTGCAAATTTTGTTACATACTATTCAACTTCGGATGAATGTAAAGATATATTCTAATTTTTTTCTTTTGCCTCATATAAATATTGAAGTAAGACCTCTCAGTTGTACATTTTGACAGAATATTGATTTATGAAATGATATAGGAATGTCTATTATTGGTATTACGTATGAAAGTGATGATATTTATTTATGAAAAATATATTATTATGTTTAAAATTGAGAGCGTGACAAGGAGAATAAGTGTAGAGACCCGTATTAAAAACCTTTTTATTTTTAATGTTGGGGATATTAGAGGACCCTTTTTAAAAGAATTGATTATTATGGTGGATAATGAATTGGGAATTGATGTGCAAGAAGTTGAAAATTCGGTGCAATTCTGAAATATGTGAGTGTATGGCATGTGATAGATGCATGTGTGGGTATAGGAGATAATTTTCTCCTCAATTATAATTCTCTCTTTTCTCTCACAGTAAACACAACACACACCCACGCCACTCTCTCATCTCTCCCACGGCTTCTCTCTCTCTCTCTCTCATCAAATTTCTTCCCCAAATCTCAAATTAACCAAGGGATCTTGGAGTATTATTCTCCTAGAGTCGAGTTCTAGCCTTTGATCGCGTTGGAAAGCTCGGAGGAGGTGTTTTCGGGAGAGGTTTTGCCTGGAGATTCTTGGGGTTTTAATTTCAACCTTCGAGGTAGGGATCTCCTGCCTTCTTTACATGTTTAAGTGTTGGTTTAATGTACGAGAATCAAGTTTGATCATTTATTTTGAGTCTTGAACAAATCTGGTGTATGCTGAAAATTTCGTGGGTTTTGGAAATCTGTCTTTTGGGAGCCCTTCTGCTAGGAACCAATTTTTGGTGTCTTCATAACAGTTAAAGTACGTTTCAATACGAAGATTTCGGTACCAAGATCATGAAAAACGGATAATCACACAATTAGTTATGAATTTTTGAATACCGGCTGTTTCCTGGATGTGCGAATCTGTGCGTGGCTGTCTTCTTTTAATTTTCTGGGCATGATGAACAATTTGGTGGCTTTGGGTCTTTTACAGGAGCTACATATTTAAGTTAAGAAGGGATTGGCGTTGGAATCAAGTGATTCGGTTAAGTATACAATTTTTGGTGAATTTCTAAAGTAGGGTTGGTCGACTAGGGCGAAAATGGTCGCGAATCTGTATTTCTTTTGATTGTTGGGTTAATCTCCTCTTGTTTCTGAACCTGGAATTTTTACTGAGTGTAGGGCTTGTAGTGGTGGGACTTTTGGCGTTGGTTTCAATATTTTTGGGTTTAAGTTGGAAGAGTTATGATTTTTCAATCAATTTTACTTATTCCCGCGTAGAATCTGACAGCACCGGTGGACTTTGGTAAAATGGCCATAACTCCTAGCTCGGGACTTGAAATGACGCACCGTCTGTTTTGTTAGAAACTAGACACATAGGGCTTTCCAACGATACATCCCATACATCATGGGTATGTCCGAGCGATAACAGATTTGCATCCAAAGTTGACCTAAATTCTGCCCTTGCACCAGTTTTTACTGTTATGTTGAAGCTATAATCGCAAGGCCATAGTTAGGTTACCCGAACTCTGTTTTTGATGTATGACCTATGGATTCAAAGAAGAAGAAGTCTACTTTTCAATGGTCAAATGTAAATGATTAGTTTCGCCAATTTGATATGTGGGGATAGGATGAGTTGATCTAGGTGACTAAGTGTTGGTTAAAGAGAACTAGTAAGTATAAAAGTTGACGTTATCATTTGAGATATGATGATGTGGTAGGATATATGGATTTCAAGGAAAGGTGTGGGAATAAAATGGAATATGAGTAGTGAAATGAATGGTCTGCTTAGGTTTGATTGTTTGGACTTACTTCCATGAGATTGAGATCTTATAGGATTGATTGACACGTTGGGATACGTATTGACTAATGATTAGTTTGTTAATGAAATAGAAAATGAGAAGTGTAACAGTTGCTATGTGGATAAGTATACTGAAACAAGAATACGTGAGAACTTGTGGTGTATAAGGGATTGGCGTATTGATATGCGAGAAAATGACTTGACTTTGATGTTAATTGATACTTACAGAAAAAATGAACAGTTTTTCCTCTTTATGTGTTGTATCCATGGGTTGGTTTAGTTTGCGTCTTTTGCTATGTGTTAGAAGTAGAGAAATGTTGGATAATGAAATTGCTTGCTCAACGAGACTATGTGACACTATATGAGTGGCATGGTGGATAATTGAATGGTAATAAGAAAGCCACGGATCCACCATAAGGTGAGATGCCGGAATGAATATGGGACGCACGGGGTCCCTAATGCCCGGAAGTGCACAAGAAAGCCACGGATCTACCGAAAGGTGTGATGCCGGAATGAACATAGGACGCACGGGGTCCTTAATGCCCGGAAATAAAATCGAAACGCGTGACATGGTGAAAACGGAGAATCTTGTTATTATTTATTATCATACGAAGATTGAAAATGTCAGTTTGAGTTGTTAACTTGGATCGTCTAATGTGTTAATACATGTTTTCTTTTATTTTTCCCTTTAGACCTCCAAATCATTGTGGCTTGTTCTCCTGATGTGTGATGGGCATCTTGTTCTGTGTGAATGTATAATTGGTACCTCGTGATGTGATGCATTGTGAGAGTTTCATATATGGTATTTGTTTGTCAGACTTATAAGGGAAATCTTAATGTGGAGGAGTTTTGCTAGATGTTGAGATTTGAAGTTTGATTTGGGATTGACGGGAGAGTTTCCTTGTTGAGGTGCGATATTGTTCGACTTGTCATTGCTTACCTTATGTTCTAGCTCTACATGCCTAGTGTGTATATTTTTGGTGAGAGGTTGGTTAGTTGTATGAGAAAAGAAAGTAAAACATTTTGTTAAAGAACTCAGACTAATCTTTAGGTCATTGAAATGGAAATGAAAAAGCAGGGATTGGGTTGGGTAATGCCGTAGCGGTAAGCTGAGATATTTAAGAATATTGGTGTGTGGTTGAGAGTGTTGGTGTTTGAGAAATGGAGTTAAATATTTTCCAGCGTGAGTATGACATTTTGAGCTTCACTTTTGACAAAACACGTATGCTTTTGGAAAATGTTTTCCCTTGTGATCTGTCTTCACTTATGCATGTAATTTAGGTATGGATATCTCTGCGAGCTAGTGTAGCTCACCCTATCCTTTCAGGTACTCGCCATGGCACTTAGCTTGGATTGCATGGAGTGCACATTGAGACGTCTCTTGGGAGCTTCATTGGAATTATTAAGGAGTTGTTTATCATCTAGTCTAATTCATGTTGTGTACTTCACCTGCAATTGAATGTAGTATCTTTTGGTTTGAACATATGTAAAGCTATGTATAAACTCATCTCTTTGATTATTGTGAAGCCCTTTTTAATGGAAGACGTTTTGGAGACTTTACGTCAAAAAAAAAAAAAATTAGAGAGAAGAAGAAGAGACTTTGATTCTTTATTTGGATTGGTATGACAGTTAAGGGTAAATATATTTTGAGAGGAAGACTTTTGTTATGGAAAATATATTATTATTTTAGCTGAAAATCTAGGGCGTGACAATAAGACATCAAACCCGAAATGAGATAACTAACAGAAAGAAGATGTAAAGACAATTGAGGAATATGGAATACATCCGAGATAGACAAGAAGAGCCAAAGGTAGGAAGAATGAAACCATTGAAAACAGCATTCATATGGGAACTGTCACAACCCAAATCTAGCAGATTTGAATGTTGTGACCGGCCAGTGAGTCCGTCCTTATCAATTTTTTTTAACAAATAAATATACTTAACATTGTGGAAGCCATTACCCATAATTAAAATTCACTAAATATATTTAGGGAAATGATAATGCCAAAACTATTTTTGTTGGTGTGAATACTTTAATGCATAAAAGTCTTATACATTGCACATGGTACAAATCTTTTCTGCACCAGAGTTTTGCCACCAACAAAAATAGTTTTGACATTATTATTTCCTTGTATTTATTCATTATACTAATGGCAACATAGGTTACATTTTTCCCTTATTCATTACTGATATAGGGAGGCGTGTCGAAATACAAGAAACACGCAACAAGGACAATCATGAATAAGTTTGAACTAGAGTTACTCTCTATACGAACAAACAATGTTGAGAAATTTCTCAAAATTTTCATAATCAAATCATAAACAATTGATTAGCCCTTAGACTTACATCCTTATTTATAATGATAGCCTAGAAATACTAAAAAGGAAATACAATAAAGGAAAGCTAAAAATCTAAATATTGGAGAACAAGAAAATAATAAAAAAGGAAATAGAATCAACCTAAATGAGAAAACTTAATATTCTAGGCAATTTATGCTAAAATGGAACGATTCCTACTAAAATACCAAATTCAAAATAATAAACGAAAATTTCTATATTTCTAGGATATTGGCCTGCACATCCTCCCCAGCTTAAAGAAACTTGTCCTTGAGTTTATATAGTTGAATTCGTCGAAACTTGTTCACATCTAGCTTGTACTTTAGATTGATTTTTTTGAACCCAGACTTTAAAGTAGAGTCTTGAAAATGTGAAGGAACAATTTCCATCAACAAAAAGGATTCATCTTCCTCCTGGATTAAAACACACGGACTCTTGCGTGTAGTACCTTCAATAAATTTTCAAAACGGATCAACAAATTCATTACTCTGGTCAACTTCACTATCTTCAAGTTTTCCATAAAAATGGAATCTAATTGATTTTTTGCCCACTCTAGAGAGCACGAACAAATTAGCCGCATCTAGGCAAGCTAATGATTCCACCACCATGTCTTCATTATCCAATTGCACAACACCAATAAATTCTGGAAGTTGAAGTCTTGAGACCTTGTATTTATCCACCATCTTTCTAACCTCACCAACTACGGTAGCAGCACCTATCAGAAAACCATGAATTGGAATGGTTATGCCGATGCACGAGGATTGTGAGATTGAGCTTTGTCGGTTTCCAACAACGCCAACATTGTAACAACTTTTTTTTAGAATATCTTTATATTTTCTCCACCTGTAATTTTCTCCCCCGGTTCTTCGTCAAAAACTGGTGGTTCACTCCAATCCACAATTGGATCTGGAATAATATTTGATGTGAATGGCCACTCAATGATAGCTTCATCCACCATTGTCCTCCCCCTCGATTGATGGTAACGAGTCAAAGGTTTGGTGATAGAAACATCATCTGACACCTCCCGTGGTTGAACCGGACGACAGCGAGACGGGTTTCCACCAACAAACAAGGCAGCAATCTGATCGGTCAGCGCTCCAAACAGCTCCTCCATCCGCTGCTCAAGTTGTAGAAACCACTCCTCCATTCGTGCTTCTTGTGCAGCTTTACTTCATTCATACACATCTTCAGCAGCAACATAACGACCATAACGAACTCCTTGTCGCGCCATGATCCAAAATCGAGCGCAGGCTCTGATACCAACTGATGCAGGGAGGTGTGTTGGAATAGAAATATGCACAATAAGGACAATCATGAACAAGTATGAACTAGAGGTACTCTGATGCAGAATGAGAATTGAAAATAATTTAATAAATAGCATTGTTTAGTTTTCCGTATTTTGGTTTTAATAATTTTGTTAGGGAGTTTCAATTTTAGAAATAAGGGTTCTAGAGCATTCGGTATTCCAATTATAATTTATTCAGTTTCCTATTATATGTTTTTTGTTCTACAAGAATTAGGGTTTAATTAAGGTTAGGATTTTCTGCCTATATAATAAGTTGTAAGCCTTTGGGTTAAGGGAGTTGTTGATTATTATTGAAATTAAAAGAGTCTAGAGAGCGTTTCTCTAAACCATATCGTTTGTGACTTTTCTTGTTGCACGATTGTTCTATAGTTCATACGCTTCCCTGCATCAGTTGGTATCAGAGCGCAAGTTCCAATCCTGACTATGGCCGGAGGATGTACTGGAGGTCGAGGGGGACGAGGCAATCGAACGGCGTATGTGGAGGAAGTTTATGAAAGAGATGACTTTGCGTAGGAAGCACAAACAGAGGCGCGATTTCAACAACTTGAGCAGCGGATGACAGAAGCAATTGGCGCCCTAGCCAACCAAATCACTGCCTTGTCTATTGGGGGAAATCCACCTCACCATCACCCATATGATCGGCGGCCTCAGGAAGAGGACGAGAATTCGGATGGTGAAGAGGCTGACAACCGTTTTACTAGAGGAGCAACCAGTGACGGTAGGACTGGCGGTGATGGCTACTATCAACCAAGGGGTAGAGGTCGGGAGATCACAATTGACCACTGTGATGTCCGTCATTGGGAATCTGGTTCAAAGACCAACTTTCTTGAGTTCTAGGGAGGTATGGCACCAGAAAAAATTCTAGAGGTTGATATGGTGGACGGTACTACTATTGAGTGGCCATTCACTGTTGAAATTCCTATTTTCCTACCGATCCAGTAATCAAGAAATAATAGGAACAGAGAATAAACGATGAACACCAGATATTCGTGGAAAACCCCAAACGGGTAAAAACCACGGGAAGGAATCAAACACTATAGAAAAACATTGTACGGTTACAATCGAACTTACTACACAATTGAGAATCCTCACAATTGACTCGAGAACAATAGTCGAATCCTCGTTCACTGTACCCCGTGGTTGATTGCCGTCACCTCAAATCCTCAAGCCTTCCAAATAACCCTTCAGAAATCCATCGAAGAACGAACCTATGTTTGTTGAAAGAAAGTAGAGAACATCTCTTGGAGTTTGACTGTGGCTTCGAAAAAACTGAATGAGAACTCCAAGAATCAAAGGTAGACAAATCCTTCTATCTTTTTAACAAAGACCCATGTTTCTTTTCTTTTACGCTGCTGCTCTGTATATGCTCTCGTTCCATTGAAAAAAACCAAAAGCAGCTCTCTATTGTGACTGCTATATTTCTTTCATCGTGCCCTAGTAGAATAGGAAAAGCTGCTATTTATATTAATTGCATCCCGATCGATCTATTTATCAATCCGTCCATCCATCTGCTCAAATTCCAAACGGCTACCACAAATAGTCAGTAGGTTCCAATAGATGATAGCTTGACTACCCCGATCGATCCGTTCCAATAAAGCTCAAAAACACTTGATCTCAATTACAAATAATGATTCCTTCCACTCTAGTCCTATACAGACTCGCTACGCTTAGAAAAGATAAAAAGACATTACAACTCGATAAAGAAGGAATACAAAAGAAAATATGTTTTGTTAATGGAATTTGCCAACAAAAAAAAATGCCACTTTTTGGAGCTAACAACTGTAAATATATTTCGGATCCAGTAGTGGATTGGAGTAAATCACCAATTTTTTATGAAGAGCCGGTGAAGAAAATCACAAAAGAAGAAAATCTGAAAATATTGCAAAAAGTATTTGTCACAATGCTTGTAGATGGTGAAGTTGACCAGAGTAATGAATTTGTTGATCCATTTTGGGAGTTTATTAAAAACACGACACGCAAGAGTCTTTATGTTTCAATCCGGGAGGAAGGTATATTTATTTTATTGATGGAGATTATTTCGTCACATTTTTCAGACTCTTGTTCACAGTTTGGGTTGGAAAAAATCAATTTGAAGTACAAGATTGATTTGGACAAGATTCGGCAAATCCAACTATATAAACTTGAGGACGAGTTTTTTCAAGCCGGAGAGAATGATGCAGAATGAGAATTGAAAGTAATTTAATAAATAGCATTATTTAGTTTTCCGTATTTTGGTTTTAATAATTTTGTTAGGGAGTTTCAATTTTAGATACAAGTGTTCTAGAGCATTCAGTATTCCAATTATAGTTTATTTGGTTTCCTATTATATGTTTTTTTGTTCTACAAGAATTAGGGTTTAATTAAGGTTAGGATTTTCTGCCTATATAATAAGTTGTACGCCTTTGGCTTAAGGGAATTGTTGATTATTATTGAAATTAAAAGAGTCTTGAGAGCATTTCTCTAAACCATATCGTTTGTGACTTTTCTTGTTGCACGATTGTTTTGTAGTTCATACACTTTCCTGCATCATACTCCTTCTTCGAACACACAATAATGAGATAAATCTTAAATTTTTTCTTTAATCAATAACAACTAACTTTAGCCCTAAGGCTTACAATTCAATTTATAATAAACTAGAAATACTAAAAAGGAAACCTAATTAAGGAAAAACTAAATCTATGTCTTAAAGAACAAGAAAACAATAAAGAGGAAATAGAATCAACCTAATTACAAAAACTCAATATCCTGGGCAATTTATGCTAAAACAGAAAGATTCCTAATAAAATACTAATTGCAAAATAATAAACTAAAATTCCTATATTTCTTAAATAATTAAAATATCGGCCTGCATCATTCTCCCCGGGTTGAAGAAACTCGTCCTCGATTTTATATAGTTGAATACGCCGAACCTTGTCTGCATCAAGCTTATACTTCAAATTGATTTTCTCCAACCCAAACTGTAAAGAAGAGTTATGAAAAATAAAAGTAAGAATTTTCTTCCCAATTTTCTCTAAGTACGCAACCCAAATATTCTTCTTCATAGCAACTCCAATATATTCCCCAAAAGGATCCACGAATTGATCACCCCATCCAATTTCACCACCTTCAAGCATGGTAACAACTTCTTTTTGCAATATTTTTTGATTTTTTTCTTTTGTAATTTTCTCCACCGATTCTTTGTAAAAAAATGGCGATTTACTCCAGTCTACAATTGGATTTGGAATAATACTTGATGTGAATGGCCACGCGATGGTAGCATCATCCACCATTGTCCTCCCACTCGACTGATGGTTACCAGATGGTTACAAGCCAAAAGTTTGGCAATAGAAACATCATCCGACACCTCCTCCTCTTTCGGAAACCGAGGTTGAACTGGATGACGGCGATGTGGGTTCCCCCCAACAGCCATGGTAGCCATCTGATATGTTAGGACGCCAATCGCATCCCTCACACGCTGCTCAAGTTGTTGGAACCTGTAACATTCTCCTCCATTCGTGCTTCTCGTGCAGCTTTACTTCGATTATACACATCTTCGGCAACATCATAACGACCATAACGAACTCCTTGTCGCGCCATGATTCGGAATCGAGCGCAGGCTCTAATACCAACTGATGCAGGGAGGTATGTTTGGAATAGAAGAATGCGCAACAAGGACAATGACGAATAAGTATGAACAAGAGGTACTCCCTCTACGAACACACAATAATGAGAAAACTCTCAATTTTCATTAATCAAATCATAAAACAACTACCTCAGCCCTAAGGCTTACAGTCTTATTTATACTAATAGAATTCCTAAACCTACCATTCTTAAAATCTGTAAAGGAAAATAAACATAAGGAAATAAATATTGCAAAAAAAACATAAGTAAAAAATAAACATAAGTAAGCCACCAGTTTTTGACGAAGAACCGGTGGAGAAAATTTCTAAAAAAGAAAATCAAAAAATATTGCAAAAAAAAGAAGTTACAATGTTGGCGTTGGTGGAAACTAAATTTATTGATCCGTTTTGGGAGTTTATTGAAGACACTACATGCAAGCGTCCTTGTGTTTCAATCCGAAATGAAGATATATTTGTTTTATTGATGAAAACTATTTTTTCACACCTTCCAGATTCTAGTTTACAGTTCGGTTTGGAAAAAATAAATTTGAAGTACAAGATTGATGCGTACAAGTTTCGGCGAATTCAATTATATAAACTAAAGGACGCGTTTCTTCAACTCAGGGAGGATGATGCAGGCCAATATTTTGATTAATCTACGAGTTTAGGAATTTTATTTTATTAATTCAAAATTAGTATTTTAGTAGGAATTTTTATTTTTGTCAAGATTTTCTAGAAGTATTTAGTTTCCTAGTTTATTTTGATCTAGTATGCCTATTTTGTAGGTTGCTTGGTCAAGAAGAATTACGGTTAATTTTATTTCCATATGTTTTATTTTATTTTTTATATTTTAGTAGGGCTAGGTATCATTATAAATAAGGATGCAAGCCTTAGGGCTAATTGGTTGTTTATGATTGTAACGACCCTGATTTTCGGTAAATAAAAATTTCGTTAAAATATTTAAATTTTATTATAATTACTTGGATTTCTTTAAAAAATTCCGTTTTTGTTTCTAATAATCCGTCATAATTAGATTTGAGATTTATAAGATTATATCTTTTTATCCCGAACAATTTAAAGACAAGTGTGCTTATAAAAGCACTTGTATATTTCCTAACGAGTTAAATAAAATCTTTAAATTTCATTTTCTTGACTAGAAATCCTATATGGCAAGTAGAATTAGTTTTCAACCGGTTAGTTGGAGAAACCAAACTACCTAGTTCCTTTCTCTTTCATCATTTGGTTAATAGCCGCTAGGAAAACTTGTAACCGTTGGATAATAGAGTTTTAATGGCCAATAAAGCTTTGATGTGACAAGTCAAGAAAAGAATCTTGGGTCATGTCATGTCAACCTTACTTTTTCTTTACCCTTTGGTCCATAATTGTTAGGGGAGATATTACCCATTGGATAATAGTAACTAGTCTACTAATATATATATATATATATATATATATATATATGTGACAAGACTAGTCACATGGGAATCTTGTACCTTGCTTCCAAGAAGTCAACCTTGTCATTTCAACCTTTCATGTCAACCTTACTTTTTCTTTACCCATTAGGTAACAAATGTTGGGGGAATTATTATCCCTTGGTTAATAGATATTAGACTTGCCAAGTGTATATACATATATATACAATTTGATAAGACAAGTCATGCCTAGGGTTATAGCCTTAAGCCTATTTATACTAGAGTCACTTTCCTAGATTCTTTAAGTACATATATAACCATATATGTAGTCATATATATATATGTATGTATTCATTGAGAGAGAGAGAGAGAGAGAGAGAGAGAGAGAGAGAGAGAGAGAGAGAGAGAGCCGAGAGGGGGAGAGGAGAGAGAGGCCGAGAGAGAGTGAGAGAGAGGGTGGAGTGTGTGCATGTGTTTGTACACTTGCACAAGCTACCTCTTTAGCCCTATTTTAGCCTTAAGTCCTATTGACTAGACAACTCATTCTAGTCAATTTCTAGCATAGAATCCTAGCCCTAATCATCCTAGATTTGATTCCAAAGTAGCCTTTAATCATCCTAGAAATTGACTACAACCTAGACCTATGAATGACTAAACATGGAAGGCTATGCCTTAGCCTAATCAAACCCTACCCTAGACTTGTAAGACTTCGCAACCTAGACTATAATCACCTAGATTTACCTAGAAAGCCTAAGATCCTACTTGATTTTACAGCCTTATGCCTAAAGATTGGATTTGACAAGTCACAGAAGGCTTTCAATCACGATTTTCCCTTTTAACCATTGGACAATATTTGCTAGGGAAAATTTTATTCATTGGGTAATAGAAGTTAGTTTGGCTATAAATAGCACCCCCCATTCACCATTCAACTCACACCTTCACCCATTCAACTTCTCTCTCTAGAATCCTTGTGTTCTTACTTTATTTTTCCTAGTTCTTCCTTGTTCTTGAGTTCTTCCTAAGTTCTTCAAGAAACTCATCCTAGGCCGCCACTCAACCACCCTTCGATCTATAAAGTTTAAGTAGTTTAGTCAAGATCTAGTTTCGAGAGAAACCTTTCTCTTTCGAAGCTACCGGAGGCCAACCGTAGGAAGTTACTCCGCCCGATGTACACATTCTCTCCGTAGTCGCCACTACCCAATTGCTATCAGAGATTGGATAAATAATGTCAGCATCTAAAAGCTTAAGAATTTCCGCTCTAACTACTTCTTGCATAGCAGGATTTAGACGCCTTTGTGGCTCACGTGAAGTTTTAGCATTTTCCTTTAAATGGATTCAATGCATGACCAATGAAGGACTAACTCCCTTGATATCATTTATGGACCACCCTATTGCTTCCTTGTGCTCTTTTAGGACATTCCACAATTTTTGTTATTGTGTATCATCTAAATCAGAGGCTATGATTACTGGTAAAGACTCACAAGGGCCAAGGAATTTGTATTTAAGAGTGTTTGGCAATGGCTTGAGTTCTAACTTAGGTGGCTCCACGATAGATGGAAGTGTTGGTGATGTAGATAGTGAAAGAGGGTTCACTTTTGGTTGCCATTCATCGATGCTCATTAACGGGGCAGCATCTAATAATGCATTAACCTCCTCAATTGATTCATCTATGTCAAATTCACACCCAAAATGAGCTAGACAAGCTTCTAAGGGATCCTCATAACTTGACTGAACAAAAGTATTTTCAACCAAAGTGTCTATCATACAAACTATACTAACCTCATCATCATCTAGTGGTTGCTTGCTTGTATTAAAAATATTTAGCTCGACAACCATATTACAAAATGATAATTTCATCACACCATTTCTACAATTGATTAAAGCATTAGAAGTGGCTAAGAGAGGACACCCTAAAATAACAGGAATTTGCCCAGTAAAGTTTTGGACAGGCTGAGTGTCAAGGACTATGAAGTCCATAGGAAAGTATAATTTGTCAACCTTAATTACCACATCCTCAATGACTCCTCTAGGAATTTTGACAGATCTATCAGCTAATTGGAGTGTTGCTTGTGTGGGTTTTAACTCTCCTAACCCTAATTGTGAGTACACTGAGTAAGGTAATAAATTGACACTCGCCCCCACATCTAACAAAGCTTGATCAATATGATGGTTACCTATTATGCAAGAGATTGTTGGACAACCAGGGTCTTTATAATTAATTGAGACTTTGCACTAAATAATAGAGCTAACCTGTTCAGTTAAAAATGCCTTCTTTGGAACATTTGTCTTTCTTTTTATAGTGACTAGATCTTTCAAAAATTTAGCGTATGAGGGCACTTGTTGAATGGCATCTAAAAATGGAATGTTGATTTGCACTTGCTGAAACACTTCTAGAATGTCTCCAAATTGTGCGCCTTTCTTAGGAGCTACTAGTCGATGAGGATAAGGAGCTTTAAGGACAAAGTTCCTAACAAGTGGCTCTATTATAAGTGGTGGAGAAATAGACTCTTGAACTTTAGTAGGGTCAACATGATTCTCTTCTTTTTCAGCTTCAGCTAATTCCTCTGTTAGCA
This sequence comes from Rhododendron vialii, assembly GCF_030253575.1. NCBI lineage: Eukaryota > Viridiplantae > Streptophyta > Magnoliopsida > Ericales > Ericaceae > Rhododendron > Rhododendron vialii. The sequence continues at coordinate 1,787,129 of NC_080567.1, forward strand.
TACTAACTTTATTATCAACTTCTTTCCCGGATCTAAGGGTAATGATTGATTGAACATGGTGTTGCTCGTTTGAAGGAGTAGAGGTGGTGCCTATAGAAAACTGCCCTTTTGGATTCACTAGAGTTTGACTCGAAAACTTCCCTTTCTCTCTCTGCCACTTGATTAGCCAATTGACCCATTTGATTTTCCAGTTTAGCGATGGCTATGTGAGTGGAATTTTTAATCTCTATAATGGCTTGAGTATTCAAGTGAGTAGTACTTTTCATTTTAGCCATGAATGCTTAAAGAGTGTCCTCTAAGGATGATTGTTGTTGTAGTGCAATAGATTGGAAGTTCGGTTGAGACATGGGAGTTGGAGCATAAAAAGGCTGAGATTGAGCAGGATATGATTGTGTAGGAGGACGAAAACCTGGGGGAGATTGATTTTGTGAATGGAATCGTTGCCCACCTATATTAGTAGAAGGTTGGTTATGACGCCATGAAAAGTTTGGATGTTTTGACCAATTTTGGTTGTATGTTTCCGAAAACGGACTAGCAAATGATTTTTCATAATTATTGAGTGCATTCGCTTGTTCAACATAGCTATCAGAATATCCAATAATGGAAGGACATGTTTGTGTTGTGTGAATGTGACTACCACAAAGAGAACACACCTTACTTTGAACTTGATTGGCTGACTCCAGTTTTACTTAAAACTAACACCTCAACCCTTCGAGTAAGATCATCTAACTTTATTCTTATATCTGAATCTTCTTTCACCCCATATAATCCCCCTCTCTTAGGTATGGAAGTTGGTTTGTCTTGATGAGAAGTAAAATCCCACTGTTGAGATCTCTCAGACAAATTTTCAAGAAACTCATAAGCTGCCTCACCCCTAAGATTTAAAAAATCACCACCGTTCATTGATTCAATCATATTGCGATTAGACTGAGTTAAACCATTATAGAAAATTGGGCAAGTCTCCATGTTTCAAAACCATGAGGGGGGCACTTTAAAATAAGATCTTTACATCTCTTCCAACTCTCATAAAACTTTTCATGTTCTTCTTGACAACAATTAGTAATCGCCCTCCTTAGATGTGTTGTTCTAGACATTGAAAAGAATTTTGAAAGAAACTTTTTAACGAGGGTGTCCCATGAAGTGATTGAGCCAGAGGGTAGAGAATTTAACCATGCCTTTGCTTTATCTTTCAGTGAAAAGGGAAAAAGGCACAATTTAATAGACTCCTCGGAAATTTTTTGAAACCTAAAGGTAGCACAAATTTCAAGAAAGTCTTTAACATGCATGTACGGATCCTCTCGTTCAACCCCATGAAATTGAGGAAGAAGTTGTATTATGTGAGGTTTCAACTCAAACTGTGTCACATTTGTCGTGGGTAACACAATACAAGAAGGAGGATTTGTGGTTACAAGTGAGAACAACTCTCTTAAAGGCTTTGTATCTTATACAAGTTCCGTCATTTTTAATTGATTATGTTATACTCTTTGAATCTTTAAGCTGCATCGAAAGCTTCTCTCAATTTCCGGATCACGAGGTATTAATTCTAAATTTTTCGAACGGCAACCAAACATAAACTTATGAATGAAAGCAAATAAGGGAAACGACCGAAAATAAAAATGAAAATGCAACAGAAGTGTCTGACGCTAACTAAAATGATTCTCTCTTTTTTCAAGACAAAAAGTTCAAGGCTTTTAAAATGATTACTGAATGCTTTACTTAGCAAAATGAAAACCTACAGTAGCATATTTTATTGTTAAAAGCACTAACAAACGTAAATTATGATAAGCAAACAGTGAGTAGAATGAAATTTTTTTTTTCGAACACTAACTTACTAAGTACAGTACTTGATAATGAAAACAAAAACAGATCAATAGCAAAAGTAAATTAAGATTAATTAGAGATCGACTAACGTGTGACTTGTTGCTTCTAACTCCAACCACCATGGTGCATGGTAAATACAGTACGTGGTTCCCAAAATTATTTCAATCAAGCACTTGTAGCCGACTTGGAAATCTCGGCCAACAAAAACAAATAAAAAGACAGCTCTACTGTGTGACAGCAACCACAAAAATACTTAGTGACAAAAAGCAATTTCTACTAATCAGAGATTCACGGTATAGCAAATTAATGCACGTGATGAAGGTTTTTTTTTTTTCCCAGTTTTTTTTTTCAATGCAAAGTAAACTAGTTGAAGAGTGAAATCAATTCAAATCTCTAGATTTCCTAAAAAAAATAATTAAGTCCTCGGCAACAGCGCCAAAAACTTGATGTGAAATGTTAATGTACTCGCAAGCGAACGAATCGTACCAAAGTATAGTAATGCAAGAGCGAGGTCGAACCCACAGGGACTTGGTGATTTTTTTTAGGAAAAATAAATAAACTTAAATCGATTAACCCTAACCTAGTTGACAAAATTGTGATTGATTTAATGGAACTAAAATTGGAGTAAATAGCAATAATAAGTAAATAATGTACTAAACTAGCAAGGACAAGGAGATTGAAGTTTCTTTTTAATCAACGGAAAAATACTAAGGTTTTGGAATCCACACCCATTAACTCATATTATTATATATTCATGATCATTGACTTTACCCTAAAATTTCTTCATGATAATCTGAAAGCTAATTCTGTTACCATGGAAAATATCATCGTGAAAGTTCATTAAAAAGTCTAATGTATGTTCCTCTCCGCTCACAAGTATAAAACCAAATCATTAATTGTATCCGCTTTTAACAAATCACAATAAATATCCAATGTTATAGTTAACTGTGAAAATCCAACATTCAACGCTAAAGACAATTCCAAATCATGAGAAAAACATGATTGAACTCATATCCAGAATCTATCCCTGACAATTGATTTGGAGTAAGAACAATTTAATCAAAATCAAACCAAATAATCGGGTAAAATCAAATCTCATGAACATATAAACAATAGTCATTAATGGGGCTTCATTCTCAACCCTAGTTTAAAGGTTTAGCCACTCATGGAGTGCGAAAGCATATTCATATAATAGAAGAACTCCATAAAACGAAAGCTTACAAAAGAGTAGAATTTTTCCTTCTCTTCAGTGCTCTTCAATGCCGAGATGGTGCTGCCGTGTTGGTGTTGCTGCTTGTGCGTGGAAAAAGGGTCCTAGCCTTCAAACCCTATGCTTCCTATTTATAAGGCCCCAGATCCCTTTGGAATATAATTCCTTTTTCCGTCAACTTCTCGTCAATTCGGTAATCACCGATTGTGTAGTATTTCTTTTCCTTAAACAATACTTGCCTTAAAGAGTTCTAGTATTAGATGTACAAGCCACGTGCAAAGAACAAAATCCTTCCAATCCAATCTTCTTATTTCAATTCCATCATAGAGAAATTCTGTGATCTTAGATTTTGGGTTTTGCTCTTTTGAATCTTCTAATTTAGATTGGGTTGAACCCACTTGAATCAGACTCCATCTCATAAGTCTCGAAAGAAACGTTTTTGCATTATAAAGTCCAAAATACCTACAAAACATAAATAGATGATAATACGACATAAATAATTATAAAGTCAAGACTAACAATGCAAGTATGAGCGTCTTTTAAGTTGGGGAAATTACCGGACAGTGGTCCATGGGGCAAACAATGCCCAAGTGATGGAGTAGTTTTTAGGAAATTCATGTAAATATGGGAAGGAGAAAAGTATTTCCCAATACATGGAAAGGTCACATGAAAAGACTATGAAGCCCCTCATCAAAAAAACCCTAAACCTCAAATCCACCCATCCATCGTTCTCATTCATTTGCCCCCAATTCCCACACGGCTCTGAACAGGACGACCGACTGGAAGTGAATAACAAGAGGTAGGGTTTCTTGGGTTTCTTCTGCTTCTTTCCTCCTCTCGACCTCTTCTCCTTCACCTCTTCTTCCTCTCTGACTTCATCTCTCTATGGTACAGTACTCTTTCCATTCCACGGAAGAAGAAGCAAGATCTTGTCCTCCAAATGGAAAACGTACGCATCTGGTAAGGAATGTTTTGGGTTGGGTGTTTCAATTTTTTTGCAGTTTTCTCTATTTTCTCTTCTCTCATTTCGTCTATGTGTCTTTGTTTGTACGCAAATTGGTTTTTTTCATTGTATGAGTGAGGAATAGAAGGGGCAATATTGAGACTTGCCCATTAGTTCCCCCTAGGAGAAAAAAGGTACTATATTGCTACCAACATTTGATCCACCATTCTGTACCCCCATTGCAATGGAAGTTTGTTTTTCCAGAAAATATAATAGTTGCTCTTTAAGTCACCTAATGTTTCTCCTTGTAAGAACTGTTGTTGCTCTCTATGTAAGAAAGTACGCCCTAGAGTGTTAAGGGCAGTGACCCATGTTTTTAACTCACTGAATGGCTGTGCCTTTACCCTTGTGTGTTGGTCAGTATGAAATGTGGTTCCTTTTTAAGTTATGTAACACTAGCAAATGCCCGTGCCTGAAGGCACGGGTCAACGTGACGTAATATTGCTTCAATTGACAAAGCCAACTAATAATATCAATTACTAAATTATGATCAATGAATCAAATATAAATAATAAATTCAACAAATCAAATTCTCCATTAAATTTAACATGGAAAATGAAAATGAACCACAAAACATGGGTTAAATCTTTTAAAGATTTAGCCGCAAAAAGTAGTCCCAAAAAGAGAGAGACTAAATGCACATAAGTGAAAATGTCATGAACATGTATTTTTTGCTCCCTTACACTGAGGTTGCTTTCTTTTTCCGTTGTACACTATTTATGTTCTAGCAAATTTTCCGGTACCCAAAAACAATCAAGCCCTAAGATCTGATCTTATGCCTAGATAACTACATAATACACAAAGGTGTCCAAATAGGAGATAGTTAGGCACAATAGTTGGCCCATATTTCAGGTTCCAAACTTGAGGTGCATGTAAACTTGTCCAGTAACTAAGGAGCTATTTGCCTTCTCCGGTTTTGTAAACACCACCAAAACCTCATTTTCCTTTACTTTCATCCGCGTTTAGCTTCAGAGTTCTTGCACCAAGAGGATACCATTTAACTAAAATAGGAGAAGTAGCAAGAGGATTTGGGGGAGGGGGAATTTAAATGCGTCAACACATTTAGATTTGTAAGACTCAATTTTTCTACAACTATTTGGAACATTGGAATCAATTTTATCAAAAAAATTCCTATTTCTATCTTTCCAAATCTTCCATAGGGTAATTGGACAGAGAATACACCAAGGAAATACACTTAGGTACTTTCCTATGCATCCAAGTTGTGTGGGGTATTCAAGTCACTCAATCCTATAGAATTGCTCACACCATTCCTATGCACCTGTATCGATATAAGGTGAAGTATCCATTTTTAGATTATGTCTAGTTCAAATGCAGAAAAAAAGAAAAAGAAAAAGGGGGGGGGGGGGGGGGGCGGGTGGGGGGGGGGGGGCGTGGGCATGCAAAGCTTCCTTATAATTCAAACAATATCACATAATAAATGTAAATAGAATATCTCAAAAGAATTGATGATAAGAACCGAAGGAAACCATATTGTGAAGCACAATAGAAGGACATACACATGATAAGTTTGTTCCAACCCGAACTCATAAAAACGAAACTTGAAAATTAACAACACATTCCATTCTAAATTCAACTTACCAAGAAAGATAAACTTTTTCGATCAGGGTACCATATAAAACAAACCAGCTAAGTAGTTACTACCAATTTCAACTTAAAATACAAAAAAGTGTCTAACTCATTCTTAATGATGTCGCGGACTCGCAAAACTTCATTAGTAGAAAACACACGCTTGCGTCAAATAGTTATGCAATACCTAGCTCCAGCTCATTGAGCAAAGTATGTCATGACCCACCGCCCTTCATGCCTACTACTTTTTTAAAAATAGACTGCTGCTATGTGTTGGTTTATATAGAAATTAAAATAAAAGTAGACTGCCACTTTTTGATAGCTAGACATTTAAACCATGTCTACATTTTTTTAGAAATCTATGTCCGTGAGCGTGCTACATAGCAATGGATGCTACAATCAAAACTGAGCTAATTTCATTTCAAACATTTGGGATTGAACTATTAGGACTAAAAGAGGAACTCACACATCTAAAGAGGCTCATAAGTCATAAGACTTGAATGCTTCTCTTTTTGTGATTGATTAAGCAGAGAAAACAAAATGGATATTTAAGGGCTTCTTACCTTGAACCAAAACTTACCCTCTGTTTGTACTGGAGGATGGGTAGGTCAACTTGCTAGTGGCACAACCACAACTTAGCCTCCCTGTTTGTACTGGGTAATGGGCATTTCAACAAAAACTGCAAAGAAAGTGATCGAACAACTTATAGCAAAACCATAAAAAAAAAAAAAAAAACAAACAAACTACTTTTCCCATCAGAAAGTCTGCAATAAGAGAGAAGCGAGTCTTGTGTATTGTAAAGGTCTCACCCATGTGAGAGGAGCGTTGCAAATAACCGTTAGATGGCATCATTCACATTAAACCAAAAGTTCGTAAAGAGTGCTCATATCAAAGAACCCCCGTACCCCATCATCAAGAATATCTCCAACATTAAAGGGTTCAAGCCATTTCCTAGCAAGCTGTTCATTTGCCTTGCATCACCATTGATATAAACTTTCCTACATCAAATGGACATGTCACTAAACCTATTGAATGATATTATGGTCTCACAATGGCTTCCAAACTGAAGCACATGCGTCTTTGAGATTTCGGAACCATAAACCTAACAATATGATCAATTAAAGAAACCAAAATATCAAGGGAGAATTACTGAACAGTGGAGAAAGGGGTTAACAATTCCCAACTCATGGACCACTTTTCAGGGAATTCATCTAAATATGAGAAGGAGAAAAATAATTCTCAATACATGGAGAGGGCCACCTAAAAAGACTATTATGCCCCTCATGAAAAAACCCTAAATCCCCAATCCCATCCACCGTTCTCATTTCAAAATCCAATCCCAATCCCATTCGTGCGCAGAAAGAGGAAGAGAACAACAGAGGTAGGGTTCTTCGTCTTCGTCTACTGCTTCTGCTATCTTTAGACCTCTTCTCCTTCACTTCGATCTTCTTCCCTTTCTCACTTCATCTCTCTGTTCCATTCGACCCAAGAAGCAGCAGCATCTTTTGCTTCCCCGAGCGAGTTCATCGTCGTACGCAGCTAGTAAGATTTTTGGGTGATTCAATTTTTTTGCAGCTTTCTCTTCTCTCATTTCATCCTTATGTCTCTGTGCACTGTTTGTAAGCAACTTGATATTTTTAGCATGAGTGAGTGGTCTGGTAAAGGCAGAGGTTTGTTAGGTTTTGGGTTAGGTTTTCTCTTTTATATAGTGACGCGAAAACAACAACGCAAGCAAAATGGCTTCGACGAATTTCTCAAATTTCGAAATACAGCCCAGCCCCAATTTCCAACAGCAAACTGATAGGATTAATGAAACCATTTCATTAGAAAGTAAACTACAATTTCTTTAAGCCAAAAATGCCTCTCTGAAAGATAGACTGAGGACGTACCTATTTTGTCATGCATAACATGTGCTCGATAAATTGTTGAAGAGAAAGAAATAACCTATATTTTAGACGTAGGATATTGTGGGTGTTTCATTCTCCTATCAGCAATGGGAATGACCTATATTTTAGCTCACTGAATGATTGTCCCTTTACGAAGGTGTGTTGGTTTGTATGAAATATGGTTCTTGTTCAAGTTGTTAGCTTTTGGGATAAGTTTTCTCCTTTCTATAGTGATGTGAAAACAACGCAAGCAAACCATTTCGAGGGCCTTCACTCAAGTATTTTTTCCATTGACAATGTCCTAGCACCATAATTCGTTCCAACTAATGGAACAAATTAGGAACTTTCTAAGTCTAACAATGTGCAAGGCACAATAGTATGACTGCAACAGAAAAAAACAATGTGTTGTCATCCATAATTCGTTCTAACTCATGTAACATGTTTTTCCTGAAAATAAAACTGTTGCTCTTTAAGTTACCTAATGTTACTCCTTGTAAGAACTTTTGTTGCTATCTATGTACGAATGTATGCCCTAGACTGTTAAGGGCAGTGACCTATATTTTAATGGTTGTCCCTTTACAAAGGTGTGTTGGTCAATCTGAATCCACAATTCCACGCACAAAACCCTCCCCCCCTCTCTCTCTGTCTGTGTCATACTCTGTATACTCATAACTCCACAGTCCACAGCATTGTTACAAACACAAATTCAGAATTTTGATCGATGAAGGCTTAAGGAGAGGAGTTGGCTGCAATGGACGATTTTTGTAGCTAATGATAGTTGAATTCACACCATTCTTACACACACAAATCCCGAATTTTGATCGATGAAGGCTTAAAGAGAGGAGTTGGCTGCAATGGACAATTTTTGTAGCTAACGACAGTTGAATCCACACCATTCTTACACACACAAATGTAGAAGTTTGTAACTAATAGCAGAACCAGAATGTGGTATGTTTTTTTTGTAGCTATTGACAGTTTAATTTGAACTAGTTGAACCTACTTTTGTTTGATAGCTACTGAATCTGTATTTGGCTATGAATCTGCACTTTCAGTTTAAGTTTTGTGTTATGCACTTTCAGTTTCAGCTTTGATTTGCAATGATTGCTATAGTTTGCTGCACTTTGATTGATGCACTTTACTGCACCAGTTTTTAGATGCAGCTTTGTTACCAATTTTGGAGTGTTGAAATCATTTCATTGCACAAACAAATGAAAGGTAGTGGTGAAATCATTTCATTGCAATTTAAGCCACAAATTTTAGACACAGACACAGACACAACTTAGGACACAATCATTACTTCAGTTTCAGCACTTCAAACATGGACACAACTTCATGGTAGATACTTTAGATTTCTAGCAGTTACACTCTTGTCAACCAAAAAATGATCAATAGGGTACTCATTTAGAGTGTTTCAAGAGGATGAGGATGAGGAATGCATGGCTAGAGATGGATGGAGGGAGTTCACAGGAAGGGAGGGAAGTCACAGAAAGGGAGAGAGGGCAACGGATGGAGGCTGGTGGTGTACTCTTGATGTTGTACTTTGTATTTTCTCGTTCTTGTTGTGATAGTCATGTAACGTGTTTTTTCCTGAAAATAAAATAGTTGCTCTTTAAGTCACCTAATGTTACTCCTTGTAAGAATTTTTGCTGCTCTCTATGTAAGAATGTATGCCCTAGACTGTTAAGGGCAGTTAATTCAATTTTAACTCACTGTTTGGCTGTCCCTTTACAGGGGTGTGTTGGTCTATATGAAATGTGGTTCTTGTTTCTTAAGGGCAGTTAACTCACTGGTTTCTTAAACTCACTGGTTCTTGTTTCTATATGAAATGTGGCTGTCCCTTTAAATTTTAGGTAACATGATTTTTCCTGGGTATAAACTAGTTGCTCTTTAAGTCACCTAATGTTACTCCTTGTAAGAACTTTTGATGCTCTCTATTTAAGAATGTATGCCCTAGACTGTTAAGAATGTATGCTCTATATTTTGTCTTTTTAGGTATGGAGAATAGGGAAAAGAAAACATTGACAAGTTTTTGCTACTGGGGCGGAGAACGGAAGGTAAACGCCAATGGCACCTTCTTGTACAACGGTGGGATGTGTGTAGCAGTTCTACTTGAGGAAGGAAGTCAACTCAATGAGTTACATGAGAAGGTTTGTGGTGCCCTTCACATTAATTTCGAAGGTAAAATGTTTTTCTACAACACGAAGAGGGACAAGACGAAGTATGTAACATTGAATGACGACAATGGTGTTGCAATGTTGTTCCACTTGAACGAAGATGATGTCGACTTATTTGTAGAAGATTAGGCCAGAATAATGACCCTATCCACAATACCGCTTACAATTCAACAAGGTTAGATGGGATGTTTCATTTTAATTTACAGTTATTATTTATCTGTGTGCATTTGAATAACCATATATATTTTATTTTGTTAGGGAATCGATGGTCACTGACAATAGTAGCTCGCCTGGAGGAATACTGGCAATACCTTCTCCAAGTCAGGTGAGCAATAGTTGTAGCCAAGAGATGGGGTTGGTGCCGTACTTGCCGGACAATGCAAATGAGATTTTAACTGGGAAGGGTCAACTATTTGAAAGCCCTGACCTTTTCAAGCAATCAGTGTTACTATTTGCTGCATCCAACAAGTTCAGCTTCACTTATTTGGATAATAGTAGAGCCTACTATCGATTGGTATGTAAAGTACCAGGGTGTCCTTGGAAGCTAACTGCAAAATGTGAAGGTTCAAGTGATTTGGTTCGTGTCATCATGTTAAGGAATGAGCACCTACACAATGCAGAAGATGCTAGTAATTATAAGTTGACCTTTCGTAGTAAACAAGTGGGGTTGCTTTTCAAAAACCGAATTGTGGACAAGCCTGAATATTTGCCGAGGGATATTTGCAAGGACTTTGAGCATGTGTTCCAATGTCGTCTGAATTACAGTCAAGGTTGGAGGGCGAAAGAAAAGGCTAAGGAAGCCATCACAGGACCTCCTTCGATGACTTTCCACCTAGTCCCATGGATGTGTCGGCGGCTTGTTGAAGCCATACCAAACACTAGGGCAATATGGACGTCAACAAATGAAGCCAAGTTCAAGCAACTTTTTGTTTCTTATGGTTGCTCCATTGCAGCATTCCGATTAGGTTATCTAAGGCCAGTTTTGAAATTGGATGCATGTTTCTTGACCGGATACTATTGGGGCCACGTTCTATCGGCTAGGGCACATGATGCGGACGATGGGTTGTACCCCCTAGCATATGCCATTGTGTCTAGTGAGAATGATGAAGACTGGTTATGGTTCTTGGTTAATCTTAAGGAAGTTCTTGGAGGATGTCAAGTCGTCTTGGTCACCGATTGGAATACTTCTTTGCTCAATGGTATAATAAAGGTTTTTGGCGGGGATTGTAATGCATGGTGTCTCCGTCACCTAAAGGAAAACTTTAGCAAGTTTGCCAGCTCAAAGGGGTTGAAAGCTGAAAGATGAAACACGGCTCTAAAGGTGGTTAATGATATTGCGTACGCAAGGACGGAAGACTCATTCAAGTATCATTTAGCCAAGTTGTATGGAATTTCGGAAGATCTATCAAAATGGGTGGAAGATAACAATCCAAAGCACTGGTCTAATGCTTTTTTCCCTTACAAGAGATGGGACAAGATGTACACGAACCTTGCTGAATGTTTCAATTCTTGGATATTGCCATTAAGGGATTTGGACATCATACAATTTATGACGGGACATGTGTCGAAGACCACTGAATTGTTGCTCCGTAAGCATACCGAGGTTAGGAAATGGAAATTGCCAGTTGGCAAACAAATTGAGAAGGAAATTAAGAAGTCTCAAGAATATGCTCGAAAATTTACGCATTGAAACTCTTCGCCTACCGAGTTCATTGTCGCAAATGACACTAGAAAACTTTATGCAGTCAAGCTGATCCCTCGGCATTACAGTTGTCTTGCTTGGCAGATGTCCGGAATTCCTTGCGCTCATGCTGCTCGTGCTATTCAAAGCTCTGGTTTTTGTATTTATGACATGGTGGATCCTTTCCTCAAAAAGGAGATGCAAATGGCGATATACGATAATACCATGTCCCCAGTGCCGTTGCATGACATGCCTAGTCCATCATCATTTTTGGCTGTGAACGACCTGAATGATAATAACGTCAACAACGGTGTTTCTTGAAGTACCATATTGTGGGCTACATACATGTAATTACTTTTTAGATGGAAACGAACATATAGGACCTTTTGGATTCTTTAGTTAGGAGGACAAACGAATTGTCCACCAATCCTACATAATGAAATGCAGACGAGTATCCCAGGCAACATGTATAGTTACAAAGATTATTTGGTTAGGAAATTCAATTTATACGGCAGCAGCCAGAGAAACAATCTCAAACCCACAATGACTCCAACTTCACAAATACTAAATCCACCTTATTCAATGGAATGTCTTAGTCCACGATAGTGCTTCAAGTAGTACATCCACCTAAATGGGCATACATGTCCTTGATGCTCCAGTTATCTTTATACAATCAACACAATGATTCTGAACGCTTCATCTTCTACGGTTCTACCTACTCAACTTTTAGACACACATGAATCGGCAACAAGACTGTTACACTCTTTAATAGCAAAATAAAACCTCAAAAAAGACCATCTTTCAAGCCATTACTACTTCATTCATACATACAGTTCTAAAACCTGACTGTAACAACTAACATTAGGGTGATATATGTTCATTAGATGTGAGAAGAATCAGAAGACTTTGCATCAGCAACGCAAAGACATTAACGCCTATTTGCAAATGAGCTGAAGATATGCCAATCCGTAAAAGTGTACATAACCTACGTGTAGTCCAACGTATGACAGTTATTCAACGTTATGACACAAATAACACAAATTGAAGTATGGAACATACCATATTAGACACAAGGCCCCTCGGTTTAAACAATTGAGCAACTTCCTTGCGAGTAAGAGGCCACTTTGCCCCTTGAATACGGATCAACACCTCGCTGTTGTGCCAAAATATTTTGTTAGTATACCAAAATCGGGAAAGAGATAGCATGGTTTCAGAAATGTAACCGATGGTCTGTCCCTTACAAGTAATATGGTATGTCGCGAAAAAGATAAAGGTACCTTAAATCATTTGTCGGTCCCCTAATAAGATAGTTAATGACTGATTCTTCGTCTTCCTTTAATTTTGTTGTCTTGACGAAGGGTTGTGCAACAAAAGGAGATTTAATAGATGGGCTCTGCTTCACATTTCTTCGACGTTTTCTCTTTGTGGGATCAGTTGAGATCGCCACCGCTTCCTGCTTTCGCTTACAGGACGCCGACCCATCCATGATTTTGGATGTCCCGCCCACCTCCCCTTCCTCCTCAATCTCATCCCCCTTTTCCTTAATATGATCCCCCTCCTCCCCCTTATGAATCTGATCCCCCTGCTCTTGAATATGATCCCCCTCGTCCCCCTTATGAATCTGATCCCCCTGCTCCTCCTCCCACTCCCCCTGCTCCTCATATTCATGTAGTTCAAAATTTGCACTAAATTGTGGCGAATGGCCTTCATCTTCTACAGGTTCTGCCCGTGGACCATCTTCAGGACTTCGAAGAACAGGGCTTCCAACGACAGGCTCGCCCATAGCAGCATCCATTTCATGCAACCTTTTTAAGTTATTCATAAATTGACGCATGAAATCTTTGTACATATCAATGCAGATTTGAAATGGTATAAGATAAACCAAAATATGAGCATATGTGAAAACTAATTGAGGCAATCTATAAGAACCATGAATATATGAAATATTGAAACTAAGCCAATACCATCACCTGATTTTTCAAATTATGGGGAGGGAACTGAGAAAAAAAATAATCCTCAATTGGCTTGTCCTCCGCCTCTTTGGAAATGCGAATATCGATCAATTCCTTTGTCCATAAGCCAATAGGAGGCTCAGGTTCATTCCCAATTTCAACATCCAACGGATGTAAGTCAAAATATATGACCTGCAAAACAAATCAGTCATAATTTTTAACTTCCTACATAAACCATAATATTGTTATTGAAAGTGTTAAATAGAATGCTACAAAAGATTAAGTAAACATACCATCAAAAGGAACAGACTACCACCAACTCCTTCCGCCTTCCGTCCACGACCTTTGGTTACCCGAACCTTATAATTTCGAATCTCGTTCACCAACCAATCCAACACAAAGGCCGGCCACTTTTACGTCTTTAAGGTTTCAAGGTCGTCGGCAATCACCCCTGGGAACAATCTATTCCCCGCAACTTCCTTTGTGGTGGGGCACATCAAGCATCCTAATGTAAATAGCATGTAAGCCCTATGAAACTTCCCATCAGTATCGCCTTTCTTAATCACATTTTCCAATTTCACGATTTCAATCCCCTTAAAACCTCCCTTAAAGTCCTCTTCAATTTTTGTTCTGTGTAATTCAAGGCATTCCGTAGGCACAGGTGTGTCCCCTATTGGCATCCCTAAAACTCTTCCAACATCTTCTTCAGTAATATGAACAATTAGGCCCCTCCTAAATTCGATGCTACAGGTTTCTGGATTGAAACATTGGACCAAATGCATAGCAAAAACTCTATGCATATGGCCACACTTCACATGAAGTAATGAATGGAATGGATTACATGCTTTGATTGCATCACGTTGGTCTTGAGTCAATTGAGCAATCAAGGAAACAAATTTCCTAGGGGAACACCTTGTCTTTATAATAAGCTGTAAGTATAAACAAACGGAAAATTATATTAGCATGGTAGTAATTTCATTATCACAAAGGTAGCACACATAGCAGGTATTGGGTGGTAATTTTGTTAGTATGAAACATGTACATGTTAAAACAATCAAAAAGTGATTTGTGGTAATGAATTAAGTAGTTGTGTTAAAGTGGGGCTCAACTCAAATTGGCTAAGACCACAATGAAAAAGGATACATATTCAAAGGCATAACTACCTATATATGGACATAAATGCACATAAAGGTGAAATCCCATGATTAAGCATTTCAACTCCTAAGCACGGTACAAAGCATCGTTAGTTATTGACATACCGGCACTTTCTTCTTCTTTTTACTCTCCCCTGTACTCTTCTTCTTCTTCTTCTTTGGACGGGGCGGACAATTGTCGCCCTCTTGTTCACTCGATTCCTCATCATTCACATCGACCTCATCATTCTCTTCCTCACTACTTGATCCAGAATAGGGTTTGTCGTACTTCTTTCGCAAGTATCCCTCATGCCACCATTCCGACATGGCTGCCATCACCTACATAGGAAATGAATATCATAGACGATATTAAAAAATGGTACTGATAAAAAAAATACAATTTCTTTCCATCCCTCAATCCTAACCTCTGTTTGTTTTATTATATTGTCTTCTTCAAATATTGCCTTTAAACCTCGAGTAAAATCCTTCCTACATTTAACCAAGGATTCAGTGGTCAATACGTAAGCAGGATAACAAAAGACATGAAATATCATCTATTAAAACTCACACATAAACAGCGAAACAACTAGGTTTCCGTTGCTTCTGGTGTGAACTACTTCCCTCGTGAACTATTGCACCCATCTTGACCTGCACTTTCATAGGTGGTACTACTGATTTCCTAGCATTGGCCTTTGAACGTACCATCATAGAGATAACTGCACATGAAACGAAGAAGTTTACACATAAAACCATAATAAGCAGCTTGTGAAGTATAAATCTTGAAAATATGTTTCAGATCATCTTAGTTTCCTAGGGCCAGCCAAAACTATTTCAGACTTAGCCAAATTGCATTGCATTGTTAATGGAAGAAGACAATGCAATGCAATTTCGAACATCGGCATCAACTACTTTGATTTGCAAACAGCAGCATCGACTGAGGTCAATGATCAGAAACAGCAGCAGAAAATATCATTAAGGTGATAGCAAAACAGGTTGTAGCAAATAGGAGATTGGAGCTGCCAAAATAGAATATACAGAACAGCAGAACAACATTTTGCAGCTGATTGCACCAGCAGTGTACCAGCAGCAGCCGCCATAACAGAGACAGCAGTAGCATCCACACACGAAATAGCAGTAAGAACTAGGGAATGCCCCCTACAAAAGGCCTAAACACTCCATAGTAGGCTCAAACAAATTCTATACATCCTAGACTCCTATAGGATGGTCAAGGATAATTACCATTATGCTAGTAACACCTATAGAAGCTACAAAACAATTCATTACTTCCAAGGATCTAAATGGTTACCTGAAACGAATTTATGTAAAAAACAAGAGGCATAAACCTGTTTCCTTATTCATAAAACCGTTTCGGTACAAGTTTGTGTTCAAGCGCATCAAGATTCATCTTATTTTCATCTCAACAATCAAAGACAAGGGAACTCTACAAAGTACTCATATTTTTGAATATAATTCATCAATTCTGCTTAACTATGTATAAGAGTTTGATACATAGTTAACCAGTAACCAAGAATAGTAAACATATTTTGAAGAAGCACCTTACTTCCGCTCCATTTCTTCCATTTCCTCCCAAGTGGAGGGGAAGAAATGGGACAAAGAAATGGTTACAATTTTTTTACCTCCTCACAACTCCTCCATACCCCTCCCTCCCTACCCCTCCTAAAAATCAACCCAAACACGCAACTATTTTTTCACCTCTAACCCTTCACTACTCCTCCAAAGCCCGCATTCCAAACGGAGTGTAGAGTGTTCAAACTGCATAGTTCATACATTTTGATGAGTCATGCAACATAGGTAATGACAAAGTAAAAAAGGTTCAACCCCTAAACAACATTCACAGTCCAATAATTTAGAAGTTGTTTTGGTCAACTAATTGAAAGGGTCTCATATAGTCTCATACATAACCATGACAGAAGCCAATTGAAGTACCTAAACAACAATCATATTCCCAATTTAGCACATAAGGCAACCAAATGAGCAGTAAAATTACGAGCTCACACAGATTTAGGTTTTGAATCAATCAATCAATAAAACATGTCGTTTCGAAAGCAAGGGGATTTCGGAAGTTCAAACCTAGATAAACAAATGCAAAAAAAATTTAAAATAAAGACAAATAATAAGTAGGCTAACTTTTCAAAATAGGACCTAATAATTGATTCCTCTGACAAGCAGAAAACAATTTTGGTTTACTCTCAGGCCATTATTGATTGATCTATGAGCAAAATTTGTTAATCCAACAAGGAGTAATGGTTGATTCCTCTGGTCGTTGGATGTTCTCGACCTATGCGATATTCCCACCCCCACCCCCCGCAAGGAGTAATGGTTGATTCCTCTGGTTGTTGGATGTTCTCGATAAAAATTAAGAATGTGGCAAAAACACCCATAAAGCACTGGCACAAATAATAGTAAGTACGTAAGAAAGAATTGAAGTTGTGTAGGTGAAGAACTCTTACCCAGAGCCCCTATCACCAATTATTCCTGCCCTCCTTGATCCGCCGATTAACACCTTTGTTTAGCTGCCGGGAGATACAAAAGAAAGTAAATCAAGGAACAGTAACACTATTACATAACATACTTGCATGTTGTTACAATAGAAAGCTTCAGATTTATCTTCAATGTTTTGCAATGACCATAAATGTAAGCACACCATCAATGGCAATGCTTCGATTACACGAAAATGAACTATTCATGCTTGTTATGCTAGCATATCATACTTTGCCAATTCGAACGACAAAAGAAAGAAAGAAACTAAACCAGTTGAAAAAAACATCAAGGAAGCCTATGTTTGCAATCTATGAAAGTTTCATGGAAGCCTCGATTGACAACTATGGTTAGCTCCAAAATATTATTGAATAAGGCTAACAAAATAGAGGTTATGGATAAAAATATGCACAACATAGTGTCCGTCAATGGTCCTTGTCGTTTTAGTGCTTTCAGTGTGGGGACAAACAAAAAGCTATGACTGTAACTGACTTCTTTTTGGAGATCATTTTTACTGAAGTGTAGAGAAAGATTTAGTAGATTAAGTGGCACATTTAAATGAAGCTGTGGGAATCTAGTTTGGTATATAATCAAGAAATCTTGTATTTGTACAATCACTCGGACCGCATCTCTACAGTCCAAAATTGGATTGCAGACAAGCCTTGTGCGTATGTATACACCTAACCCAAATTTAATTGGTGGATGCATGGAAAGAAAAGATAATTAACATTGTGGAATAAAGACGTTTCACCCAATAATATAAACAAAATGTTTATGCATATATACACAATAACAAGTGGGACTCACTTTAATTTTATGTCAAAGATGACCAAAAACCTTTTTTTTTTTTTCCCAAACAATAATCACCCATGTCCCCTGTATCTGAACGACTTCCCTACTAGTATTTGAAAAGCTCAAGCTCAAGCTGATGTAAATAAGTCAAACTGTACCTCGAGCATCAAACTTTACCAAACAAGCCCGAACTAAGTATGATTGAGCAAACAAACCAAGTATGATTGAGCTTTGAACTCTTCTAACGTCTCACCATCTCGGTTCGCTTGCAGTCCCGTCGGGCTAATTACTAGTGAATGTGTTGCCCCATCACAAGACCATAGGACTTAGGTAAATGAATCTTGATTATAAGAAATTGAAGGGCACCACTAAATATGTCTACTACATAATTTCTATCACTTTTCCAATTCGAACTTATGATTTAAATATCATTTAGAGTAACATAGACCTTGCTCACCCTTCTCAATAAGGGTTCTATCATTTATTCCCAAACACACACAACGGCAAAATGCTTTAAATTAAATAACCAAAGCACACATGCACCACAAATGGCATATGGAAAAGAGATGGGAAACTATATATCAAAGTTCTATACATCCATAAACAAATAATCTATCATAAACAAAATACCTGTTACAAAGGGCAAGAAACAGTACAAAAGATCTCCAACCTAGGGGATTTCGGAAGCAAATTAGTGCTGGAAGTTCAAACCCAGTCAATTCCGAAACCTGATAGAGGTCTCCGGTGGTCGGAAAAGAAAAGAGATGGTCGCCGAGTTCCAAGGTCGCCTGAGGTCAGCGACTAAAGAAAACAACCGTGTCTGGAGATTCAAGCCCAATGACAATGTGAAGGAAGATCGACGAAGAGAGATGGGGGAATTGCTGGTTGTCGGTTGGCAAGAGAGAGAGGAGGAGAGAGGAGTAACGAGATGGATAGAGAGGAGCAACGAGATGGGTTACAGAGAGCAATAGCGAGAGGGGGGGGGGGGGGGGGGTTTCAGAGTTAGGGTTTGGATGTGATTTGGGGGCGGGAGAGTTGTGTGTTTTGGGAAGGAGGGAGAGGGGTATTTTTGTCCATATGTGTTTTCCAGACCATGTATTGGGAAATAATTTTCTCCTTTCCATGACTTTGCAATTCCTAAAAACTAGTCCATGATTTGGGCAATATTTACCCCTCTTTCCACTGTTCTGCAATTTCCCCTTCATTATACTGGCCATATAGGCAATCGTTCATGCATTTGAGTGTAAACTTCTACCAAAAAGGGCAAGAGGGTGCCAATAGGGAGCTCTAATTCAATATTTTCATAAAAACTAGTGCTTCCAAACATGTCTCTCCCCCCCCCCCCCTCCCCCCCCCCCCCCCCCACACACACACACACAAAATCAACCATTTTGCGTTATTAAAATGAGTCAAACGACTAATCAGAATGGGAAAACTCAAGACAGATTGAACACACACTACAAGAAAAATGAAAATTGGTGACGAAAAAGTGGCAACGAAATTTAATTTCGTCACTAAATGAGTATATTTGGCGACGAAAAAATAAATTCGTCACTGTTTTGACAACTTTCGTGACAAAATAATTTCATCATCAATTATACCTGTTTAACGACGAAAAAAATATTTTTGTCACCAAAGGTTCTCATTTGGTGACGAAATACATTTTTCGTCAACGAAAGCTTAATAAAGGTGACAAAATTATTTTTCGTCGCCAAAGATAATCATTTGGTGACAAAATATATATTTCGTCACCAAATGAGACCAATTTAGTAACGAAATATTTTTTTCGTCACCAAATGCTTAACTTTAGTGACGAAAAATAATTTTGTCACCATTATAACACTTTTAGCGACGAAAAATATATTTCGTCGGCAAATGGGTACATTTCGTGACGAAATTTATGAATTGCGCTTTGTCACTAAATGTATTTCGGACATAACTCTTTACTAAAAATTCTGATTGAAATAATTCAAATTGGATTTGAACAATAACTCAATTGCCTACAACTTTCATGTTTATCAAAATTGCTAATTTTAATGTTTAAAGGTTCAACATTACATTCGAAATATATTTTCATGTTAAACATATATGTTATATATTAGATATTTCAAATATTTACTGAAAAGTGTGTGTGGTGCAGTTGGTTAGAGCTTGCGTGAAAAACTTAAGTAACTTGGGTTCGAAACCCAGTAGGAGCAAGAAAGAAGGATTTTTTTTCCATATGAAAACGTCTTTTGCAACAAAAAATTTCGTCACCGATTTCTTATATTAGTGACGAAATTTTTTGTCACTGTTGAGACCCATTGGTGACGAATTTTTTCGTCGCCAAAAAAAATAATTGATGACAAAAAATTTCGTCGTCAAAAAGTACAATAAGTGATGAAAAAATTTTCGTCACAAATTATTCACTTTTTGGTGACGAAATATTTCGTCATCAAAAGGCAATATAGGTGACGAAAAGTAGATTTCGTCACCAGGTAGGAATCCTCGACAACCTTTAGTCGACAAATTAGTTTTCGTCACCTATATTATTTGTGACGAAAAACATGCAATTTGTGACGATTTTCAGTCGTCACCCAATGCAAATTTTCTTGTAGTGACATGTCAACAAGGGGCTAACATGGTAAGATTAAATTTGATGCCTTTCAAGCATTCCATGTAGCCTTGGGAAATCCCCAGCGAAAAAACACCAAGAATTTAGAGAGAAAAATTCTAGCCAATCTTATTTCGGTAGTTCGACACAATTGGGGGATGGAAATGGTTATAGGAACATGAATTCTCAGTCAATTTATGTAAGAAAGAAAATACACATCTGTCCTCATTTATTTGTGCATTTCCAATATCATGGACATCACACAAAATCGTCTATGTTTTCTAACTTTTTTTATTAGATGATTATGAAAACTTTGTCTACAAAACCTAAATGACATCTTTTAATTGCTAGAAAAGATCTTGAAATCTTTTTCCACCAAAAAACAATATATGTTGACCTGATAAAGGCATGACTGTCAGAAAATGACAAACAATGTGGAGTGGGGACAGAGGGAGTACGAGGAGCGACAAAAGACTCCAACTAAGCTTTAAAGAAAATCAGTGCTCTGATAGTTAGGGGAAACAACTTATAGGCTACCGGTATGAACATTCCTTCAAGTAACTCCACACGTCAACAAACAGAAGCTTAGATGCTAGTTCGAAAGAAAATTAAGTAGGAAGAGAAACTATTCAGAATGAGGAGTATGTCATTTCTTTCCCAACTAGTTTTAAGGAGTGAAGTCCAGCTTACCGTGCTATCAAATTGTGCCTTAGTTGCTCCGCACTTGAGCGCAATAGCAATGCCTTGAGAAGGATATCCCAAACAGTATCAGGTGCTGCATATGCAGATATCAATCAAACCACAAAGTAATCCAGAAAAGTAGCACATTCAAAAGAAGTGCTATAGGCAGTACTTGAGGAATACCACCTACTTGAGATACCATGGGATCTACCACAATAGGGAATACACGCTTACGAAACATGGTAAAATTTTGAAAAATGTCCACTTAAAGCACATTTCTTGGCGCATTATGAAAAACAGTTTTTACGCATCTTCCAAAGAACTACTCTCTTCAAGTTTTAGGCAGTAACAATTTAACTTTTTTCCGCATGAGGTAACTACTCTCTTCGAGTTTTAGGCCGTCACAATTTAACTTTTTTAAGCATGAGGTAAAAGATAAAGAAACAAACAGTGAAAAAGTTAGGGAACACTGAATCCAGCACTTTCAAATATCAATGTGCCCTGTTTTGAAAACTGCGTTCCAATTCGCAATCACTAGGGTATTAGCATTTTCCAGTAGCATAGATCCAGACATAGGCAATGCAAGACAATTCGTGTGGACGATTCAATCATTCTAATCGAAACACAAAGGTGAAAGCCCAAGTTCATTACTCTGGTTCAGCCCATCAGTGGAAAGGCACCATGGGAGCTCTTTTTATTTTATTTTTTGCATGGCAATATAGGACTAAAGAATTAACTCAATATGGAACTCTGAGAATTTCAGATTTTCGATGCTCAGGGCTTCCCTAAATATCACTATCTGTTGATGATCTAAATAAAACACAAAAATAGTAAGCCTCAAGTTCCATGTGAATTAACAAATGAGGGATTCAAACCTATATGTAGCTACTGCTCAAGAACTTCATGAAATGTTGGACAAAGACAACCGATACCTGCATAATCTCAGCCGCATCCGGCCCACACATGGATGCTCCAAGAACTTTATCTGTCTCCGTATCAACAACAAGCTTCGTAATGGTCTTCTCTTGCCGTCTACAGATAGAAATGTCAAGTGACAAATGGAGTTTCAGAGATAAGCATTCTTCACAACGTAATAAGAGCGAAACAAATTACATGTCACATGTTAGTCAAGAATGATGCCTAGCTGAGAGAAGCAACAATTTTGTAACGTATTTGGAACTCAATTGTTCAATTCAGATGCATGATAAACATGAACCACCAATTTAGTGGGCCTAATATCCAATGGCTAACAAATGGCATGTATTCAATGCCCTAATAATATAGTGGACAAACTGGAAAAAAACATCAAAATCTGCAGTTGTGAAACAGCTCTGGGCTCTCATTATAACATTTGATACAGGCCCATACAAATGGCAAGAGACCCTACAAATGGCAAGAGAAAACGTATAAAAAAGAAGAGGTTATAAACACATGCACCACGAATGGCATACAGAAAAGAGATGGGAAACTGAAAATCGAAGTTCTATGTTCTATATATCAATGGCCCCCTATATCAATCTCCACAGGGAAATTAAACAGAAAAATTACAAATCCACAAAATTTGTCAGAACAAACCTCTGCGCAACATACTAACCCAAACAAAGCAAAACAACTAATAATCGTAAACAAAATACATGTTACAGACGGCAAGACAGTAAAAAATATCTCCAACCCAGGGGATTTTGGAAGCAAGGGGATTTCGGAAGTTCAAACCTAGATAAAATTGAAGAATGTGGCCAAAATAGCAATAAAGCACTGGAACAAATAATAGTAAGTGCGTGAGATAAAATTTAAGTTGAGTAGGTCAAGAACTCTTACCCTGGACGAGGATGGAACTCGAGGAATTAGCTCTTTACTTTCAACAAATCAGCACTGGATATTCCCCCAACTTCAAACCCACTGAATTCTGAAACCTAATCGAGGAAGATGGTTGCTCTCTAGTCGTCGGTTGGCAAGAAAGAGAGGAGGACAGAGGGAGCAACGGGATGGAGGGAGAGAGCAATAGAGAGAGAGAGAGAGAGAGAGAGAGAGAGAGAGAGAGAGAGAGAGAGAGAGAGAGGGAGAGGGGGGGATGTTTAGCGAGGGTTTCAGAGTGATTTGGGTGGGAGGGTTTCACATTTTGGGGAGGGAATAGAGAGAAGGGGAACGACGTCGTGTAGTAGGAGAATGGGTATTTTTGTCCACCTCTGTTTTGAATTCCATGTATTGGGAAATATTTTTCTCCTTCCCATGACTTTTGAATTCCTAAAAACTAGTCCATGACCTAGGCATTATTTGCCCTTTTGTCCACTGTTCTGCAATTTCCCCAAAATTCAACTACATTTCAATACCTGTATGCTAAAATCACAAATATAAGGGGGGGAAAGGGGAGCCTCGTCCCATCAGTTTGAGCAAATTAAAATTTTGTTCAAGTCAACACCCAGATCCAATCTAGCAAGGAAATAAGATTCAATCGGCCAAACAAAAAAGTTCAGCACCAGGAGATAACATTTAGCACCATTTTATTCCTAATAAACTCGAAAAAAAACATTCCTAATAAACTCGAAAAAAAACTATTAACCTTCGGCCCACATTGAGGGGATTAGAAATACTAAGAACTCTCAAACTTACGGTAAAAAAAGATCTCCAACCCGGGCTGAGGATTTCGGAAGCAAATCAGTGCTGGAAGTTCAAACCCAGTCAATTCCGAAACTTGATAGAGGTCTCCGGTGGCCGGAAAAGGACAGCGATGGTCGTCCAATTCCAAGGTCGCCTGAGGTCAGCGGCTAAAGAAAACAACTGTGCCTGAGATTCAAGACCAATGACAACATCGAGGAAGATCGACGAAGAGAGTTGGGGGAATTTCTAGTCGTCGGTTGGCAAGAGAGAGAGGAGAAGTAAGGAGCAACGAGATGGAGAGAGAGGAGCAACGGAATGGGTTTTAGAGAGCAACAGTGAGAGAGAGAGAGGGGGGTTTCAGAGCTAGGGTTTGGATGTGATTTGGAGGCTGGAGAGATACGGGTTTTGGGGAGAGGGATTCAACGACGTCGTGTAGGTAGAAGGGTAATTTTGTCCACATATATTTTCCATTTCATGTATTAGGAATTGTTTTCCTCCTTCCCATCACTTATGAATTCCTAAAAAGTTGTCCATGACCTGGGAAATCTTTTCCCCTCTTTCCATTGATCAGCAATTTTCCCTTTTAGTTACTACCAAAAAATCAAGGTCTTGGTATACTTACAGGCATGCTATCGCGAAGTTAAGTTGTAAGCCGTTAAGTAATGGTTAAGCAAAAACACAAGCCCAGATACAAGCTTTAGTTATGAAAGCTAGAACAGTTTCTAAATTCGATCATTCACCCAACGACAATGTATGCTACTTGCAAACACAAAATTGAAGCCGTTTGCTAGGCCAGAGTAGAAATGGATTCACAGATCCTATGGAAGGCCGACTAGGGCATTCGTATCAACAAATACCAGAGTCATTACAAATCTCTTCGACAACAATCCTACAAAACATCGAGACAACTACATGGGCATGCGATATGCCGTACGAGGCAGGAGCATCATCGTCGTTCTTTACAACTATAGTTATATTCATTATAACACCATTATCCTAAAGTGAAAATGGAGAAAAACAAAAGCAAAAGCATGAAAAGTACATTTAGATGCATAAAAGTACATTTATATTCATTATAACACCATTATCCTATCTTTTTTTTGATCGGCCAGGAACTATCTATCTTCAGAGCCCACACTTTTCTTTTATCAAATGCCCCCCCGAATGCTCCTCTTTCTATACCATCCAAAAAGTATACCAAGCAGAAACTCCAATCTGATGCCGAAAACACTACTTTAACACTTCAAATTCTAGGACCAAAGCCAACTTCCCAACGAAACTAGGTGGCTAAGGCCAATTTGCTGAATTTTTTAAGCCACCACTGTAAGTCCCAACTGCCAAGCTTATGCAAAATACTTGAAAAAGTCTGCACCTTTTCGGATTGCACTTGGCCATGTGAACTCAACCGACCAAAAACCGTTGTGAGTAGTTATTCAGTCAAAACAGGTACTACAATTGCTTCCACCAACATCTTATGAATCCCACAACATGCACCATAATTTTATGTTTTCATCAAGAAATTTTCTAATGGAGAGAAAAACCATAAGACGTAGACAGAAAATCCAACGTGATAAACTCTGAGCCACCAATCCAAAAATCCTCCAAGTTCATAGCTGATCTTTGAAACTAATTTGTGTATCTCTGATTTATCTTATTCCACTGAAGGAGAGCCAAATAGCCAATCTCCAATAGTCCATTGGTGAAAATAATCAACTATTTTGGTGACTGAGATTTGCCATGTTTTCTGATTCTCTGGGGAAAACAGCGGCAGTTTCTTTCTTAGCGGTAACTATTTTTTGTGTTGTGCTTGCAATATTATGCCATACAGCTTGAGATTGTACCTTTCTAACGAGAACAATGAGGGAGAAAGCCATTTTGCCTTCAAATTCAAGATATGCTATATGCAGATTTTTCTCTGTGGTGGTTAACTAGAGGCTTGTGTCCTCTCTCTCTCTCTCTCTCTCTCTCTCTCTCTCTCTCTCTCTCTCTCTCTCTCTCTCTCTCTCTCTCTCTCTCTCTCTCTCTCTCTCTCTCTCTCTCTCCACATCGAAAAGGATGATTGTGCTACAGTCTGAAAGCCAATATATGTGGAGGGCATATTTTGTCGAACATGTGGCGGGCGAAAGATTTCAATCAAGATGGGGAGGGGAGAGCGTTTTACACAGAAGTACATAGCAAATATAGGAGTAGTAGACTATTTATTATCTGTTCTGAGATTAGGATTGTTGGAGGCGGCTACTGGTCTAGTGACGCGTATTGATTCTTGTATTTGAATTTCTAGAGCAAGCAGAGGTGGCCGGAGATGGGGAACGCACCCTCACCACTCCAGTCGGCGAGTAAGTCGTGATGATTGATGGTCATCGGTTGGCAAGAGAGAGAGGAAGAGAGAGGAGCAACGAGATGGGTTTCAGAGAGCAACAGAGAGAGAAAGAGGGGGGTTTCAGCTAGCTAGGGTTTCACAGAGTGATTTGGGTTGGGACGGAGGGAATAGAGTGAACGATGTCGTCTAAGAGAAGGGGTATTTTTGTCCAGGTCTGTTTTGAATTCCATGTCTTTGGAATTAATATTCTCCCTCCCATGATTTATGAATTCCGAAAAAGTAGTCCATGTGTTGGGTATTTTTTGCCCCTCTTCCCACTGTCCTGCAATTTCCCCTAATTTGAAGTTCGAGTACATTTTACGCTCATCACAGCTCATAACCAGAAAACTGTGATTGGGTAGGGGTTTGGGAGTAAATGTCTAATGTACCCTTCTGTTAGCGCCAAAATAAGAAGGGTAGGGTTGAGTGTTAACTTTTGTGTCAATGATTTGGATGAGAGGGACGAATAGTCTTTAGTATGTAACAGTTTGGTAGTTGAAGGGGCAATGGTGTTCAATAGTTAGTTGAAGGGAAAAGTAAATAAATTTTGGATAGTTTAAGGAGCAAGTACATATTTTATCCCATTAATTACATCATTAGAACACTTATTCAATTACTATATTTATATGCATTTTTTTGTTATATACAACGCACTTATTCCCTAAAATAGAATGATCGTTTCAAAAAAAAAAAATTGAATGATAAGCTTACAACTCATAGAAATTGAAGTACTCCATTTGTCTATTTTTAAGTGTCTAACTTCGTAAATCCAATTCATTAAAAGGACATCATTATTACACATTTCGTATCAACTTTTACCTTTACTTTCGTTACATACTCTCTATAGAAATATCATCATTACACTTTTACTCACTAACTTTTCAAAATTAAAATCTACTTTTACGGATAAACTAAAAAAATGTATTAACTTTTACTCACTAATTTTACAAAATGAACACTCATTAAAGGACAACCCAAAATAAAATACTGAATTCTAAAAAATGAACGGATGGAGTATTATTTGAAGGGAGAGAACGAGAGAGAAGTAATAGAATTTCCATTTAACATAAACTTAAATATAAGTAATTTTATTACATAATCAAACTGGAAATACAGAATACTACTTCCATGGATTTCTCATAGACGACAAACCTTTCCTACACAAACCTTTCCCCCACCCCGATTACAAACACAAAACACCCTTTCCATTTCCGTCACACCCACAAACACAAAACACCCTTTCCATTTCCGTCACACCCACAAACACAAAACAGAGAGAGAGAGAGAGAGAGAGAGAGAGAGAGAGAGAGAGAGAGAGGTACTCCATTTTCTCTCTCCACCCGGCAACTGGATGGGAGCAAGTTTGAGACTTATTACTAAATTCCACAATGACCTCATCTCATCTCATCTGTGGTGCTTGGTGCTGTAACCACCATGATTGCGGTCCCTCAATCCCCTGGAATGCCTCGGCGTCTCCTCTGCCTCCGCCTCCGCCTCCGCCTCCGCCTCCTCCTTATACCTCGAGGGCCTCCTCTTGAAATGCCGCTCATCCTCCTCACTAGACTCGTAATCCACTTCAGCAGCAGCAGCGCTCGTCCTCGATGACGACGTCGTCTTCGTGTAATCCTCATGGTATCCATTTGCTGTCGTCCTCCCGCTATGACTGTGGTGACCGGAAGAAGAAGCGACCAGTGCGTCCGACAACGAAGAAGGGAGCTTTCGCTTCTTAGAAGAAGATTCTTCGGCCGGGAAGCTTATGCGAGAGAAGACGCTAGGCTTCTGCTTCCGATCTGCTGCAGCAGAAGCGGACTTGGACAGTGTTGGTGCTGTTGTGGTGGTGGACTTGGGCTGTGGTGATGGTGGTTCTAGTGATGATCTCCCAGCTGAGGACTCCGAACGGTGGTTATGGCTATGGCGGTGGTGGTAGTTGTCATACTCGCGGTCGTAATTGTAGTCCGACTTCCGCTTGGAGGAAGGGCGAGGAATTTCGGAGTCGCGGGCTACGAGTTCCGGCGACGACCTCTCAGATCGGTGGCGGCGGCGATGGTGCTCGCCGCTCGATGCTTGTGCTGGAATGGACGCCGACTTCTGTAACCCAACAGTTGTAACAATTACAATAGATTAATATTATACTAAAAACAAAATTGACTTCGTAGCCCCAATTTTTCTCCCACTTAGGGGGCGGGGGGGAAAAACAGCGAAAATGGGGCGAAATTATACTAAAACAATTAATTTTTCACTCTTCAAGCTAATTTCGATTTTTGAATATTTCAGAAAACGCAAATACATTAACTACAAATTGAACCCTGCTGATTTAACATTCATCTCTGTTTTTCTGTAGTTCAAAATGTTATCATATTATTGCAAAAAGACTATTTAGAAACTACACGAATACCGAGAGTCTAATTTGAAAGGCAAGAGGAAGATCAAATCAGCAACAGATTTGGACTCCCATAACTTGGAAAAGAGCTGCTGCTTGTACCATTTTACTATGTCATTTAACATTCCACCTCGCACTTAGGGTGCTTTTGGAATTTGAATTAGCAAAAGAACTTGTGAAGAAAAAGAGAGGAAAGACTAAGAAATTCTACGTCATTAACTTTCCGTATGTGATCAAATTGAGATTGTCCTTTCCTCCACAAATTGCTGAAGAAATTCAAAATCCAAAACCCAAACACGCCATTACCATTATAAAGTCTGAAACCAAACATTATAAATGGCATCTCTCTCAGCCACAAAATTGAAGCTCATAAAACGACATTTCAAATCAACCAAAACTACGGATCAAAAAAAAATAATAATAATTCAACCAAAACTGGTCAGTCTCCGGAGGAAGGAGAGGGAGAAAGATCCTTTTCGAGACAAATAAGATATAGCATCAAGGCGCAAAATTGAGAAAGTTGAACATGAATTTTTAAACAGTATTTTCTACGTTTAATCTCAAATGCAGCAACAAAACATCTTTGCCTTTCATTATCCTGGATTGCAGATATTTTATAAGTGCTCTCTTGCTACGTGCCACATTATCGGTTTCCCGGAAACTTGGTGTTCTACCAAGTGTACCTGGTGCAGTACAGAAATAACGTAGCAATACCAAAAGATTTTCAGACAACAAAAAACGTACAGATTTGGATTTCAATGAAGAAAAGTCTGCACTACTGCTGACTTCCCAACTGAACTCCCGATCTTTGGAGAATTCCCTGCTGCAAGAGGAAGTCGAATCTTTAGTCAAATCCACCAAACAGTACCATATTTTGTTATCAGTACTTTTCTTTACCATTCTGAGGTAGGTGGGTTTTTTTTTTTTGGAACGAGGGAGAAGGTCATAGATCTCTCACTTCTTTTTTCTTTTTCTTTTTTGGGCAGATAAATGAGAAACTTAGATATGGAACTTCTTAAGATATGCTGACAAACCAAGACCATCAAACCAGGGATGCCACCAAATACTCTAGATTTCATGGACAGCATAAGCACAAAAGAGTTTACCTTTCACCTCGTCTTTCAATTTCACGCTTCCTTTGAAGATCAGCTTTTCGACCTTCAAATTCTTCTCTGCTCATAACGGGGGGTCCGGCATTGACGCCCATCCCAAAATCGGCAAGATCCCTATATTTAACAAATAATTATGATCCCTTAGCAGACACTAGATGCATTCAGCAAACAAGGCATTCAAATCAGCAACTCCTTAATAGTCCAAGACAATTGCAATGAACATCACAGAGCAGCACAAACCTAACATACACAGATTACAAACACACATCCCATCTTTCCTCTTTCTACATGTACACACAAGTTCTGTATGCATCACATGGCACCAACATGACAACAGACTCGAGCAAGGGGACCAGCCAAGGGTATGGTGTCAGGCTATTCTAATTCCATGACTGAAAATGCCAGGAGATCCGGGACACAACAAATATTCATATTGTGAATACTACTTTCTTTCATTTTGCAAGGTGCCAGCCATGTCATAGAACATGTCATCAATATGACTTCTATGAATTACGTTTGTCAGTTCGCCCAGTTCTATGCCCAAACACGTGCAGGGTGTATGCATCCCATACCATTATCCGAGTGTCCAATGTTTGGACAGGAACACTCGAGACAAGTGTACACGCAACATTTGACAGCAGACAGGCACAGCTTTAGACAGCACATCCAACTCACCCTCCCTAGACAAAACCTTAAATCTTCCCCAAATTTTATTCTCCTATTACTCATTTGTAGGGATGTCAAATGGGCGGGTTTGGGCCAGATTGGGTAAGTTATTAGTGGGTTGGATCTTTAATGGGTCATTGACCCATTTAGTTATGAGTTCAACTACTCATACCCAACCCAACCCCTTTATTTGAAATCAAACCCAACCCGCCCATTAACCCAATTACATATATATTAAAATTTAAAATGACTAAAATACCCATATACACTAAAATGACCATATTACCCTTATGCATTTAAATGACCAAATTACCCTTGTATACTAAAATTACCATAATACCCCTATGTACTAAAATGACCAAATTACCCCTGTATACTAAAATTACTGAACCGAATGGAGATTCTGTTGAAAGCAAAAAATGATTCGAATGAATTGACTATTGACCATATAAAAAAAAAGAAAAAAAAATTGACCATTGCCAACTCCAAAAGTTTCCTTCAAAAAAAAAAAAAAAAAAACTTTTCAAAAACGAACCCAGCTGAGTAGCTTGTGGCTCGGCTCAACTCTTTAGTAACCGAGCCCAGCTTAAGCACGAGTTTTTGGCTTGTTTACTAAACAAGTTGAGCTCGACACTCCAAAACTAGGCTCAGCTTGCAAAAGTTCAGCTCGTTTGAGCTAGAACTCGACACATATACAACGAACTGTCAATCACAAACCATACAATAAACACAAAAATCAGCAACAGAATCATCCAAGAAAGTCTCATCACAACCTCTATACTCCAACAACAAAGATAGAATTACTGCTTGCTTTTGCTTTCGAGTGTCTGAGTAGTCTCGGTTGTCGGAGTAATTCGAGAAGGTGTAGTTATTGGGTCATTTAAGTTTGACCCATTAAGACCCACTTAAGACCCAATTACTAAATGGGTTAGAATGGGTTGGACCCATTTTGACCCAACTAATAAATGGGCTGGGTAGGGTCTATTTTTTAGTGGGTGGGTTTGGGTTGATTAGTGGATTTGGGTTTAATTTGCCACCCCTACTCATAGGGTCATAGCTAAAAATTAGGAAATGTATGAATGTATATCTATAACATTTAGACACAGAGAAAATAGAGCAAAGATACAGAGAACTTGAAAGAAATAAGTTTGCTAGTTCGCCCAGTTCTATGTCCAAACACGTGCAAGGTGTATGTATCCCATACCATTATCTGAGTGTCCAATGTTTGGACAGGAACACTCGAGACATGTGTACATGCAACATTTGACAGCAAACAGGCAAAGCTTTAGACAGCACATCCAACTCACCCTCCTTAGACAAAACCTTAAATCTTCCAAAATTTTATTCTCCTAATACTCATAGGGTCGTAGCTAAAAATTAGAAAATGTATGAATGTATATCTATAACATGTAGACACAGAGGAAATAGAGCAAAGATATAGAGAACATGAGCAAACCTGTGCGGGGGGACAGGAGGCATCATAAAACCTTGTGCTCCAAATGGGTCCTGAGGTAAGACGCCAAATGGAAGGTCATAAGGTCCAAGTCCATAACCCATATATGGCAGGGAACCCCCATATGGGGCTGCATATTCCATGCCAGGTTGCATGCCACTCCAAAATGGATTATACGGAGAAGGCCCCAAAGGCATCATATTATAGTTGTCAGCTGCAAGGTTGTCTTGGGGAAATTTCCATTGCATGTCCGCAGCTGAAACACGTCGAAAAGAGAAACAGAATGAGGTCATGATCATGAAGGCTAAACAGCCTAAACTCAACCCAATGAATGAATTGTATTCCTAAAAATACATCTCTCAATGGTCCTTTGTAAATTGCAAATAAATAAATAACGTACCATTCGCAGGCAAACCATTCATAGGCAAACGAGCTTTCTTCTTTTTCTTTTTCTTTCCTGAAAAAAAAAAAAAAACATAACTAAACAAAATGATGTCATATTCCAATGTGCAACAACGAACGGGCTTTCCGCCCTAATGACTTAATCTCCCACAAAGAAATTATTTCTAGGTCCACCACTCAAAATGTACTGTACAGACACTCTAAGCAGCTTAAAAACACTAATTAACTTGTAACAGACTAGAAAAAATATCCCAACCAGCATCCACAACAGAATGAGACAAATAAAAGCATCCTAAATATTAGCCTTGAGGCATTACCTGCCTCACCAGAAACTGGCCTCTGCTGTACATCTTCATCAGCCAGAGGAGCACTCCCCTGAGATGCAGGTTCTTTCACACTAATAGAATCGTGTGTAGCCTCAGAAGCATCTGGAACTTTTCCCATCTTCCCTTTCTCCGAGCTCTTGAAAGGAGCACTGACAGCCTTTCCCTCGTCTGTACTCTCTTTTACTTTAAAAATCTCTTCACTTTTAGCTGTTGGTACTTGCTCTCCCTTTGAAGTTGCAGAAAGTGAAGGGGACGGAACCCTAGGTTCCATCTCAAGCTGAGGAATCTTAGACTCCATATCTGAAAAAGAATAAGTAGAGCATATTACTATAAACAATTGCTGTAACTAGCAAATTAAGGAATAATTAGAGCATCAATGACGTACACACCTTGGACTTGGCAAGCACTGCCAGCATTTTCTGCACTGCTGTTATTGGAATCCAAAATCCTATTAATTGCATCTCTGAGAGTCTTGTTAGGCAAAAGATCATCTGCTAGTATGTTTGTAGCCCCACAGACACAAATTGACTTAGATATTATGTAGTCTCTTAT
The DNA here is from genome assembly GCF_030253575.1 of Rhododendron vialii. Classification (NCBI taxonomy): domain Eukaryota; kingdom Viridiplantae; phylum Streptophyta; class Magnoliopsida; order Ericales; family Ericaceae; genus Rhododendron; species Rhododendron vialii. The sequence continues at coordinate 1,819,989 of NC_080567.1, forward strand.
ACCTGCAAGTAAACCTCGTTATTAAGATAGAGAAATTCTAGAGGAAAAGCAGACATTTAATTTGAGTAAGGAAACATTCATGGTCACTAATATCCACGGCAGCTAATCATAACTTCAACTTGCGCGCGCCCACACACAAAAAAAAAAAAACGACGAGATAGAACGATGAAGAAGCAGAGGGGAAATGGGGTGCATAAAGTCAAGGTTAAATATATCCTGATAAATTCATAGCGACTGTGCAGTGAAATTCAAAAAGTATAAGAAGTGCCGACGAGTAACTTCAATAAAATGTGCCGTTGCCTAGACATAAAAAGAAGATATAGGTAGAGGTAAGAAAATTTAATAAAAATCAACAACCAACATCTAATGCACACGGCAAATGTAACAACTCAATATCTTACATTTATCACAAAAGCTCTTGAAGCAGCACTTGCTTGTCAGCACCGCATCCTTCATAACGTCTTTGCATAACGGACAGTGAAGTTCAGGTGGAAGATCACCAACAGAACGAGTTGAAGGCATTCCTTCAATTTCTTTTTCGAACGCAGCCCTGTATGAATACAAAATCCAATAGTCAACTACCAAACTTCTATACATGGGAGGGAGTCCTCTAACAGTATAAATAAACATTCCCAGCAAAAGTAAGAGATTAGCTTACTCATTTGGCTTCAAGACAGCAACATCTCCACTCGGTAATGCATATGAGCCATCTGGAGTTGCCATTAACATAGACCTAGGAATACCAGTAGGAGGTTTCACTCTTTTGATGTCATAATTCGGATCTCCATTTGTGGGGCAGTGCTGAATAAAATGCCCTGAGAAAAACAGTGAAGACAATTTAGTATGTTTCCACTGCTATGTGATTACATCTCACAACAAACAAAGAACTATGCTTTTCTTTTTTCCCTTTTCCGGCTAAATCTTTAACCTAAACACCAAGGACATTTACGTACCAGGAACCTTACACCTGTGACATATATAGCCCTGTGGAGGCATCTTCCGCTCCAGCCCACCTCGACCTTCAACAAAACAAACACAACTTTAGTCTCAACAAAATCATGATTCTTAATTACCAACTTAAATGATCCACCTTCGTCAGAAAGAATCCATTCCAAAAAGACTCTCATATAATGACAGCGGGTTAATGAGGACAAATCTACTGCACAACATGATGCTACCAGATTACATAAAGGAATTGATAAAATTGTAGAAACAAAGCATAAGAAGATCACCAAAACCACGTCCGCCCATCATCCTTCCACCCATACCCCGTCCAAAACCTCTACCAGGTCCAAAGCCATCAGAAGTTTGACTGCAAAACCAACAGGGGGAGGCCATATAAGACACTTCATATTCCAAATCAACCAACAGAAAGTAACCATCACATCACAGATAAAGGTATATAAACAGGAGAACACATACCGCTGCCAATCCAGGGCCGGGGTGTCAATTAAAGCTTTGATCAAACTTTCCTCGTCGGCTTTACTGGGAGGGGAAGCATCCTGAATTGGATTGCTAGCTTGCATTGGTAAAACCTCGGGAATCGCATACAAATCATTTCCAAATTCATCCCATTCTGAATCTTCTGGCTGCGAACAAGAAAGAAGATTCGGTTATTGGGCCAAGGCATATAACTCCAACTCAAAACCATCTGACAAACCCAGTATTCCAACATAAAATGAAGAAGCAAACTAAAGCTTACATAGTGCATGAGAGATGAATCAGCTCCTACAAAACTACTCTTTGCTGCTTGACCATCATCTGACTTGTTAGTGTCCAAAATAGGCCTGCGGAACAATACATACTAACCAATCTAAAACAGACACTTAGAATTCTCACCAACAAGCATAATTCATAATTCATGAAACATACAACAGCTTTCCTTTGTTAGATGGACTCAGATACGGTGTGGGGTATGGGTACATGTCCACGTTGGAGTCATCAAAATTCTCTATCAAGGACGTGGGTGTAAATACTTACTAAATTTCCCTTCTTTTCTATTGTGTATTGTCCACAAGGTCCTGTAGACCATTTCACGCATCTTGTGTAAATGTTGTGCATAGTTTTGCAGCAATGCAGAGTCATCAACTAAAAATGCCGGGCTCATCCCATACCCCTTCCCAAGGGTTTCCAACATGGTTACTCCATGCATTTCGGAGAGTCCACGCAACATAGAAGCTTTTAACATCAACATCGCAAAACCAGCAGGCTCGTAGAACTATTCCAAAATTAAACAAAAAAATTACCCAAAAAGAAGAAAGTGAAACACAACTACACGGTCAAAAAAGAATGAAGGATTGAGATAGTACTCGTCTTGTTCAATAACTGGTTCTGTAACTATGGTCATGCGAGGACGTCCTGGAACTCGACGAATTAAAACAGATGTATTTTTGGGAATCAACATTGCCTCATCAAGATACTCTGAAATTGAAAACACAGAAAACAGTCTATAAAACACGACAAAGAGATCTATCTACATTACCAAGCATACAACTGACTGAATTGAACCACCCAAATGTGTTCGCCATTGATTCTGCCGAAACAAATCAAGTACATCAAAATACCCACTAATTTAATTCACCACAACCATGAATAGAACTGTACACTCAAGGTGCCAGCTCAACCCTCAAACCCAAACCAGGCAAACCTGACTTCTCATTCTTGTGCTTGTAACAGGGAAACTTCTAGATCTTCACAAAAGTTTGTTCTAGTGGACAGTAGATTAAGAACAGAAAGTACTTCTAATGGATTTCATTCTTCTATTGACAAAATCCATCCCACGTGTTTCTGTTTATACATCAATTCCTTCTAAAAAACGATGCGGCGCCTATCGCCCTTTAACCTTATTTTTATTTTTATTTTCCATAGAAGAGGTCACGAGCCTGTCCTATTAGTACCCACCTAGAACTGATGCAAATAATATACCTTAATTATAAATACCCAACCAAGATTTTCTTTTTCTGATCATAATCAAGATATGTTAGAAACCATTAAACAAAACAGAAACTGCATTCAAAATAATCAATTTGTAAACAGAATTGACTTGTTTTAGAGAATCAAACCAACCTTCGTTAGTCTGGGCGTTGGTGACAACGAGGTCAAAATCTGTACCCCTGCCCAAATGCTTGGATTCAAAAATTTTTTCTTTCAAATTGGCAACTGATATGAAATGACCGTCGATAGCAATTGAGTCGTAATCTTTTGCACTTTTAAACTTATAATAAACTGCCATATTGAAATTTCTTTTCCCCTCTCCTCTTAAGAACAAACACAGATCAATCAAGCACAAACAAAGGCCCTAAAAAAATCAGGGGCTGCGATACCAAAAGTAATAAAGGCCTGAGATTGAACTCCAACAACAATATCTAACAGTACAACCAACACAACTCTTTTTCCCTTTTTTTTTTTTTCTAAATCTTCAATGGCTCGAGAAGATCAAACCAAATCAGCAATCCTTTTCAGCACCGTCAATCTCTTTGAACCGTAGTCTTCGATCACAAGGTATCGAACAGGTGAGTTTTTCACGATAAGTGAAATCGTTGAGGAGACTTTGAGCACATCGACCGTGGCGATATCGATCAGATCTGACAGAACATGTCGACGATCGAGAAAGCCCCTTCCTTCCTTCAGATGTCGAACCGCAGCAATTGATCGGTTGAGTCGGAGAAATCCGCACGTACTTGAAGCTTCACGAACGAGCAAGAGCCACCGCCCCTTCAGATCGATCAGCGTCTCTAGCAAAAAGTTACACGGACTCTGTAAAGTGCGCGACAGATTACAGATCCATATTTAACGCGGGATGGAGATTTTTGCCAGAGAAGGTTGATGAATCCTCGGACGAACAGGCGAATTAATCGCAATTAGGGTTAGGGTTTCGAAGGTGTTAGGCTGAGAGAGAGAGGGGACGAAACTGAGTGGACGAAACGCTTCTACTAAGCGCTTCTAATAATACTCCAAGTCTCCAAAATGGGTCAGAATATACGAATCGGTCAAACTGACCCGAAACAATCCGAACCGTAATAGCATTAAAGCATCTCCGGACTCCGGTGACCTTCTAGGGCCATCCACAGTGGTATAAAGATAATCAAAAGTTAAATATCAGCTTTTGATTATTCATTTAAGAGGTTACTAAGCTTATCAATGTTGTTGATGTTCACAATGGTAGCTTCTAGTCCATAACCAAAATAAGGGGTCCGCAACAATTTCACACTCTCTCCCCCTCTGTTTTCCGTCATTCACTTCTCTTTATTTATGATTTTTTGGACAAAAATATATCGATTCATCCCTTAATTTTGGGAAAAAATCGGTGATTTTCTTTTCTCCTATTATGAATTTTTTTTATTTTGGGAAAAAATAGAAATGAGAAAGAAGAGTGAAATACCTTAATCCGGCGACGATGGGTTAAATGGTAGATGATCGAGAGATATGAACTTCACTTTTAGAGGGAAAGAAAGAGAAATAGTTTGTGGGTAAAGTGGAGAAGATATAGAGTTGGTGAAAAAGAGAATAATAAAATACCAATTGAAACATGCGTGTGTGCAAATTTTGGAACTAGTTAACTTATTTGACGTGGGGTCGACAAATTTTGATTATTGAAAAATGTTGCTAGTTTTGGTTATCCAAAACCTAAAATTTGATTATTTTTAAAGATATTGCTAAGTTTGATTATATCATTGTGAATCAACTTTTTGCACAAATATTATTAACTTTAAAAACAATTTGTTTTTGATTATGCCACTGTGAATGGCTTAATTTGGCTCAGACAACTGCTATCCACCTAGACATTTTCACACATATCATGCACATATTACCTTGTAGAGCTCACTACGGATCTCATACAAATGGTCCAAGTCATTCATTAAATGTAAAACATAGAGTCCCTATGAAATATCAGCTCAATCTGATACCTACATGTGTTCGATCTAATCATCTAATTTTTCATTTGGATTTCAGAATAATGAAAAGTTAGATATTTGGATCGAGCATCTATTGGTATCAAATTAAACTGATTTTTCGCAAAGGGTCCTTGAAATAATTATTTTACATTTAATGAACGGCTCGGATCGTTTGTGTAGAATCCATAATGGGCCCTACGCAATGATCTGTGCACTATATATGTGCAAAATGTCTGTGTCAACAGACTTTTTATTTGGCTCAAGTATCCGTTTGATTAGTGACAAAAATATAATGGAAAATAAAATGAGAGAAAGGGAAGCAAAAGCAAAGAAAAAGAAAATGTATTTTTTTCTTGCATCCGTTTGTTTAGGATGAAAATTTTGCAAAAAAAATAAGACATTCAAAGTAATTGTTTTTTATTCTCAAAAGAAAATAAATTTTCCTGCACTTTCTTTTTATGAGAAAAAAGTAAAACAAGTTCTCTAACTTTAGAGAGTTTACGGAAAAGTTTACTTTTTACCACTTTCTAATATATTTTTGCTAAGTAACCACCAAAAAAAAAAAATTTCTCTTTTTTGCAATTTTTACCATTGTCTCGCTAATCAAATGGAGCCTAAGTGAGACTTCTAGTAGTATTTAGCAAGCCATTTGTTTTATTTTGATTTTCAATGGGCTCCTCACACAAGCTCCCAAATATGCCTCCTGACGCTTGCTCAATTTAGGTATCATTGTAGCTGGCCGCTACTATTCGTAGCCCACTTTCTGCTACTCACAGCCAATTAAAACTTTTACCAATTATGGACAAAAATGCCCTCGTGTAGTTTGACCATTATACCCCTAAGACCTCATGTTATTTGACCATTTTACCCCATAAGAATATTACATACAACCACATACTCCTCCCTTTGATTTCCCTGATTTTTCCTCCCCATTTGAAGAACGAAGTCTCCTCCCTCCCTATTCAAACTCCTCCATTTTCATCCCTACCCAGCTCCCACCGCCCACCAGTAGGTCCCTCCCACCTGCAGCCAACCCTGCCTGTCTTCCTCCCCTCCTCTTCCTCCTAAACTGTCAATGGAAACCTCGATTGCTTCATCTCCCTCCATTGCTAAACAAGAAATAGTTGACCCATCAATACACTACGATTTGGAGTTGGAAAATCACACAATGGAAGTTGAGAAACAAGTTGATAGCACAGATGTTGTAGTGACGGAGCAAAAAACACTGCAATAGGTAAGCCTGCCCTCCATTTTCAATTGCAGTTCTGGCCAGACACAGTCGGACACACAATGTCGAAACTTTACTAACTTTTCGGACTCTAATGTCTAAATTATGTTCAATTATTTGGATATTAATATCCGAATATTGTCAACATTTTCGGACTCTTATATCCGAATTTGGTGCCAGTTTTCAGATATTAATATCCGAATGAAACTGCAGAGAATCCTGCGCTTACCTGATTTGTCTTTGGGTGTTACAGGGTGACACTTCAATACTTGGTAGTTATGTAGGGCCATCGACTATACCTACTTCCTCTCGTCCTCCATACGATTATACGGAGCATTTTACAACGGAGAAGGTGAGTGTTTTTTGATGGAGTATTTATCATGTGTAATCTTATATTTTGTGTAGAGACCCGGATAATTTTAATTATTAAAATTATTATTAAATGTCAAGTTGGGAAAAATGTGGTTTATTTGGTGGTTATTAAATTGAGGATTGAAGTGAAAGAATAGAAGATTGAGGGAATGTGAGTGTAATATATAGATATAGGGGTATAAAAGGGGTGTGTGTGGTGTAGGAGATCATTTGATCTCTATCTCTCCCTCTCTCCCACACCGATCTCTCTCTCTCTCGTTTGTCTCTCTCTCTCTCTCACTCAAAACCCCAAGAATCCATCCTTATTTCACCTCCTCTACGCAACCTCGGACTCGTATCGCGTTGGGTGAGGCTCGAAAAGAAGATTTCAGTTGATTTCAAAAGTTTGGAGCTAGAGCTCGTTCAAATCTCTTGGGTTTCGCTCCTTGAATCAAGGTAGGGATTTCTTTGCCTCTTTTATATGTTAATATGTTGATTGGGTGTAGAAATCATGCCTATGATTGTTGTTGTCGTCATTTTTCGTTGAGCCCCAAAATTCTGAGAAATCGCTGCTCGGAGCCTCGCTGTATTATACGAGCTTTTTGTTGTATCGATACCATAAGAAAACAGAAGCTTCAGAACTTCCTGATTTGATTGTTTTATCGATACGACCATTTTGGCCGTATCAATACCAGAGCCTTACAGGCAGTTTTGTTCATGTTGCTCCCACTTCGATTATTTTGAACCCCGAACACTTCTAGCACGTTTTTGACACCTCCTAACCTATCTTAAGCATGTTCAATTGATTTTCCTATGATTAACCGAAGATATCCTTGATCCGTTTGCCTTCCGTTAATGAGGAACGTTGAGGGAATTACTAGGTTAAAACCGTGTCAAAATGCATCCTATTATTTGATTGAATATTCGAGAGTATTTGTGGCATAATGTTAGTATTATTGGCATGCCGTATGATGATTTATGTATGAACGTGATCATGAGAAAGTCTTAGTTCGCATGTTGAGTAAGAAAGTAGTTGTTTGGGTTGGTAGTTGGGATAGAGAGTTTCGTAACGCAAGGGGTGGTAACACGGAGACTCAACTAGGTCTCGTAACGCAAGGGGTGGTAATACGGTGATCCAAGTGGTTGGGGTTCTTCATAACGCAAGGGGTGGTAATACAATAACCCTTGTGGTATTACACTGTAGCGCAAGGGGTGGAAATACAGATGGTGAAGATTGGTGATAGCGAGTCGTGTCGAGATTGTTAGAGTCAATGATGTCTTGTGAATCTTGTGGCTAGTTGTGATAATACCAAGTCTTAAGAACGATCATAGTGAATGTTGGCATACCTATGTGTTGAATGCTATCCATCGATTGAGCTATATCCTCTGGTCTACTTCCTTTGCACTTGTCTCCATATTTGCACATAGAATTGGTAAATATTTTTCTACTGGGCTAATGTAACTCAACCTATTATTATTTTCAAGTTCAAACGCTGGACAATAGCTAGAATGCATTCGAGTGCTTTGATGTGGAAAACTTATTTTTGGAAGCAAACTTCATTTAGTTACTTAATCATCTTGTAATGGCTTTCTTTTGACAAAGATGAGTTTGTAACTAATTACTTTAGAATTCCTTTTGATCAAATTGTTTGTAACTGTAAGGACACGTATTTTTCGGAAATTATTCGAAGGTTTATTAATATTAGAAATTGGAAAAAATGTGTCATATGTGTTATATAATTTGGGTTTTGAGTGATGGAAGTGGAAGTTGAGGGGGGTGCAAGTGTGATTAGTGTGTATGTTAGTATATATAGGGTGAGTGTGTGTGTAGGGGATAAAAAGTCCTCCTCTCCCTCTCTCCCTCCCATCCGACTCTCTCTCCTTCACTCTCGGCTTCTCACACTCTCTCACTCATTCCACCACCAAAGCTCAAAACCCAAAGAACCCAACCTTCTCTCCATCTTCCTCACGTGCTATTGAGTTTGTAGCTCTTCTGGTTTGGCTCGAAAAGGAGTATTTGGGCGTATTTCAAAGTTTGAGTTCAAGGGTTCGCGTGGCCCGATCTCTTCGTGTGTTTGCTCTCCGACTTCGAGGTAGAGATTTCTTGCACTTGTTATATGTTTATGTGTTGGTTTTGCACCTTAATCGTGCTTTAGATTGTTGATTGTTGTTGGGGTTTTGTTTCTTGAAAATCTGCCGAAAATCAGCTTGTAATGTCACTGTATCAATATGGGCTTTTTGCCGTATCGATACTATTTCAAAACTGTAGCATCACTTTCTGATTTGCTTGTTGTATCGATATAGCCAAAATGGCTGTATCGATACCAGATGCATATGGACAGTTTTCACTACTTTGTTCCAAACTTCATCGTTTTGACCCCCGATCACTTCTAACACCTCTAAAACACATTTAAACCAACTCTAAGCTTGGTTACTAGTCCATTGATGATTCATTGTCCATTTTCACTCTTTAAGCAATCTTTAAGTGTCATCTTAGTTTCGTTGTGAATGAAAAATGTACCGTAAAATTGGTTAGGAGTGTCGTAGGCCATATGGGGTGTCATGGCGAGTATTATGGGTAGACGTGAGCATGTCTAGCAGGATCTCTTGTCCTCTTGATTCGTTGAACTATTAGTTCCCAATGGCTTTCGTTACCTAAGGTTTAAGTATCGATAGAGGTGGGTCGTACGTCATATAGTTACTATGGGTTGGTAGGTTACTTAGAGTACGGCAACGTACAGGTGAATGTAAAGGGTAGGTATGAGTGTGTCTAGTGGTCTTCATGGTGTTAAGATGGTATAATAGCTTGTGTCCTCAAGACTCGTCGAATCTTTCAATTCTTTTAGCACTCGTCCTATGAGGTTCAAGCGTAGAAACAAATATATAGAGTATTGTAGGATTATATATATGGGCTTAGTGTGTTATGTAAGATGTGGATAAATAAGCTAATAAGACAGGCATGAACATGTACATTGTGGAGTTATGTAATGGTTGATTGAGTTTCGTGGTACAACCGATAGATTGATGATGAAGTTGATTATGAAATGATGACTATTATGAAAAGTGTGAGGTGATCCAAATGGTCGTTATTGAGGGAAAAGACTCGGGGTGACCCTACACTCGAGGGAACTAGACCCGAGGTGACCCAAATGATTATTATTGAGGGAAAAGACTCGGGGTGACCCTACGCTCGAGGGAAATAGACCCGAGGTGACCCAAGTGATTATTGATGGGTAATACAAGATTAAAGGAAATGAAAGGTTTTGCAATAAAGGGGTTTGGTGATGATAAATGTGGACACGAGAAGGATTGTAGTATCATACGAAGAATAATAAGATGATTTGAAATTGCTTGTAGACTAACGTGGATTGGCATGAGTTTATTAATGTATCTAGTCTGAGAATGTTAGTGGTATTGATATGGTGTGTGAGATGATAGGTATTGCATATAGGATTGCCTAGAATCCTTTGGCCATAGTGAGTTGCTTGTTAATAGCGATATAAACCTTGGGAATATCTGTCTATTCTCATTCACTTAAGATGCATAATTCGGCATATCTTCTTATAACTTGTGTATAGATTTCTCTACTGGGCTAGTGTAGCTCAACCTATCATTTTCAGGTACATTGCAGGCTACTGTCATGGAGTGCTTGGAGTGCATGCTGATGTCGTTGTTTAAAGCTATTTTTGGGAGTACTTGTCTATCTTTGTAAACTAAACTGCATTCTATTGTATTTTTCTATTATGGAAATTTATATGTAATGAGCAGATTTGTGGATTTCAGAACTGAACTATCTTTTGGGTTATTAATTGTAACTCCGGTGAGGATTTTAATTATAAATTGTTATTATTATTTATGTTGAAAATCGAGGGCGTGACAACTTGGTATCAGAGCATAAGTCTAGAACACCTCGAGACCGTGGGGAGGCTTTTAGTCTCATGGGTTTAAAAATCGCTACATTTTTTTTTTTCAAAACCATTTGTGTGCTTCCATAAATGATATTAGTCCATAGATATGTTATTGCATTGGTATTATGGTAGAGTGGTGTAGGGTTTTAGTCATGTTGAAAAAGTTGTATACCTGCATCATATAGCAATGTGATTAAAGCTGATGACTTTCTTTCTTATTCCTTCATAGTAAGATGTTTTCGAGGCATGGAGTTAAGTGTGGTGAAATCGGGGATCGTGATTGTCAGGGCTGTAGTGCATATAGGGAGAATGAGGCGAGTCAGTGTGCTAGGGATGAAGCGATGTTTCTTGAGATCGTTGAGTGTGCGAAGGGTGTTGAGATTCTGGAGGGTGTGCAGATTGGTGTGAATGTAGGGGATACTAGGCATCGAGTCGTTAGCGCGAGGTCATCTTCAGAGAGTGTTGAGAGTTCAGGAAGGAAGAAACCTAGGGTATCAAATCCCTCTATTCAGGATCAGCAGGACCTTAAGCCACCTCCTCATTCTAGGACTCCGGGACTTCTCCCCAAGCGTCAGATTGTGTGTTATCGATGTCGTCAGCTTGGTCATATTCGTTCTCAATGTCCATGGCGTGGGGGATCTTGTTATACTTGCGGTGAACTTGGCCACATGGCAAGGAATTGTCCTCGAGGATTAGGAGTACATGGTGAGTTGGGCTTCGTACAGCAGCATAAACGTACATCGAAACAACAGATGCAGTTCCACAGCTAAATCATTTCCTTCTACTCACTAGCTCTCAGAAATATTAGTTGTTTGAGGTATCTTCTCCTCTTTGTCATTCGATTCATTCGTTACAATACTTTGATTCGAAAGCATCTCATTCATTAAGGATTCCCTCTTTATTCATGTTTAGAATTGACAATCAAGAAATCTTAGTCCTCGCATGTTGAGAAGCATCAAAGGATCGTATATGCTGAGACTACAGGTTAATCATTCCATGTTGAAGTGTTGCTTTTGACTCCTTTAATTTGCTTATAGCGAGATTTGATCTGATTTGGACAGGGATTGGTTGTAACCATGATGGTTGGTGATATTCCGAACATGAATTTGTAAGAGTTGCATCTTGTATTATCCTCTTTTATTGGCCTAGCTGAATGTTGTTAGAATTGTAGTATAAACTATTTTTCCATGAAATCCGTTGTATAGTTGATCCGTTATAATTATTACGCAATTCGTTCCTTGCTTTTCTTGGGAATATTCAAAATCTTGTGGCGAAGTATCTTGTCGCACATTTGCTATTGATGTTGACGAATGTTCCTCGTATCCCATTCAGAGTCTTATTTTGACATCATCCTGCTTGAGATAAGTTTCATTGGTCAGTTTAGATTCTCTTGTTGCGACCATCATTTTCGTCGATTGCTCGTAACCATTATTCTACGTGAGTATCTAGTTTGCCATTTCAACCTATTGAACACAATCAATGGTTACGTACCGTATGCTATACGAATTTGTTGGTGCCTTAAATTGGGACATAATGCTATTGTTACCTACTTTGGTGCCTCCAATTACTCTGATTTCTTGATTATGGAGTCACGTGATTTGAACTTGTATTCACCTTGTATCCATTTGCCTACCGAAACCTATTCGGTTGGTGTGGAATTCGTTGTTGCAGATACTAGTCTGTTTGTTGGAAATTGCTACTCTACTCAAGTTCTTCGTGTCATAATTAGAGTCAAATCTTGTGGTGACATATTTATTGATACCCACTTGTTGATGCCGTTCAATTCGAATTCGCTTGTTATAGCCCCTCCAAGTGTTATTGAACTCTGTTGTGGTCCCTCAACTTTGGCGGTATAAGGTTCATTCTGTAATGCTTAACCTCAAATTGTTGAAATTTTTCCTCATTTCTAGTATTGAGCAATTCCTTATTTTGGATCAATTAGTTTATGAGAGACCAGCCTCATTACCTTGTGCTTGTTCTTAATATCGAAATCTTTCATTTGTCGAGACATTATCCGCTGACTCCTTTGACTTGTAGAGCAATAAGAAAGTTATGATCGGTCATTACAAATTTCTTGGGTTATCATAAAAAGGTACTTTGAATTTGTTGCCTAATCGCCCTAAAGATTCCACATGTTTTTTGAATTTTCGATGTCTCGTTACCGTTCTTTGAACTCTTGATTGACATTGTTTGAGTTTTGGAGCTTGCTCATTTCATTTGAGATAACAAATCGGATTCTTCTTGTAATCTAGGATGACCCGACCTGGAGCAAAAATTTGGTGCGACTTTTAGAAGAATTGGCTTGTGATGTGGATCCGCTAGACTTAGTATTAAGAAGTACGATGAAATCTATTCGCCGACGATATTTGAAAACTCAGGAGAGAATGACCGAACAGAGCAGGAAATCGTCAAAGATTGCTAACCGTGTGGAACCGACCAAAGGATCGTGTTGACCGTCGTCGTCACCTAATGTTATTTGAAGAAGGGAAATCATGTGTTTTACAAATCATCACCGCATTGGAGTTTGTCTCGTCTTGGGCAAAAAGGAAGCATTCATCGCTAGAAAGATAGTTTTAAGTATCGGATACTATGTGCGTGTTTGGATGCCCAGGCGACAACCGATGAAATCCAGTTGGAAGATGCGCTTGATCACCGCACCTTCTAGATAGAAGTCTCGGGAAGTCAATTGGACTATCAGGTTACATTTATAGGCAAGGTCTTTATGCTTGGATAGATAATCATATATAGAAATTTTCGCAATAAAATGGGGAAGCTTAGAAATTGTGTACCATTTGGCAAGGCTACCGAAACTTTTGAGCATTTGTGATGCGTTATATATATGTATGGATATTGAGGAGGTACGAGCTGAATCCATAGAATGTGTTAGAGAGGTCCGAACTTGAGTCAGAAATCGACGTGTCCTATGGTGAGAATCCGATATGTATCCTAGACTTGCGTAGTCAAATGTTGAGAAGTAAGCCGATGTCATTAGTATGAGGTTACGTGGAAATGGGAGGACGAGATTAGAAAGATATACTCGCATTTGTTGTAGTTTGATTAGTATGAATTTTTTTTGACATAGACTTTGTTGGCAATTCAATTGTTATGTGACGGGTAGCATTACAGATGGAGTATGTTGATATGTTGCGTGGCATAGGTGGACTTTGTTTAGCAATTTCGAGGATGAAATTTCTTTGAGGAAGGTAGGGTGTAAGGACCCATATTTTTTGAAATTATTCAAAGGTTTATTAATATTAGAAATTGGAAAAAATGTGTCATATGTATTATATGATTTGGGGTTTGAGTGATGGAAGTGGAAGTTGAGGGGGGTGCAAGTGTGATTAGTGTATATGTTAGTATATATGGGGTGAGTGTGTGTGTAGGGGATAAAAAGTCCTCCTCTCCCTCCCTCCCTCTCCTCCGACTCTCTCTCCCTCACTCTCGGCTTCTCACTCTCTCTCACTCATTCCACCACCAAAGCTCAAAACCCAAAGAACCCAACATTCTCTCCATCTTCCTCACGTGCTATTGAGTACGTAGCTCATCCGGTTTGGCTTGGAAAGGAGTATTTGGGCGTATTTCAAAGTTTGAGTTCAAGGGTTCGCGTGGCCCGATCTCTTCGCGTGTTTGCTCTCCGACTTCGAGGTAGGGATTTCTTGCACTTGTTATATGTTTATGTGTTGGTTTTGCACCTTAATCGTGCTTTAGATTGTTGATTGTTGTTGGGGTTTTGTTTCTTGAAAATCTGCCGAAAATCAGCTTGTAACGTCACTGTATCGATACGGGCTTTTTGCCGTATCGATATGGGCTTTTTGCCGTATCGATACTATTTCAAAACCGTAGCATCACTTTCTGATTTGCTTGTTGTATCAATATAGCCATTTTGGCTATATCGATACCAGATGCTTATGGACAGTTTTCACTACTTTGTTCCAAACTTCATCGTTTTGACCCCCGATCACTTCTAACACCACAAAAATACATTTAAACCAACTCTAAGCTTGGTTACTCATCCATTGATGATTCATTGTCCATTTTCACTCTTTAAGCAATCGTTAAGTGTCATCTTAGTTTCGTTGTGAATGGAAAATGTACCGTAAAATTGGTTAGGAGTGCTGTAGGCCATATGGGGTGTATGGGTAGACGTGAGCATGTTTAGCAGTATCTCTTGTCCTCTTGATTCGTTGAACTATTAGTTCCCAATGGCTTTCGTTACCTAAGGTTTAAGTATCGATAGAGGCAGGTCGTACGTCATATAGTTACTATTGGTTGGTAGGTTACTTAGATTATGGCAACGTACAAGTGAATGTAAAGGGTAGGTGTGAGTGTGTCTAGTGGTCTTCATGGTGTTAAGATGAGATAATACTATCGGTGGAGGTGTTTTTCATTCGGTTTCAAGTTTTGAAGCTAGGGCTTGAAAATCATTTGGTTTTGGTCTTTAATCTTTGAGGTAGGGAGTTCTAACTTATAATATGTTTATGATCTGTTTCCTAGTGCTTGATTCTTGTCATTGTTCGTTGTTTTTGTTGTTGTTGCAGAAAAACCCATGAGAATCTGTTAAAAATCTGCTCGAAGACCATTGTTATCGATAACATTTTCTTTGTTATCGATAACACCATATTCCAGCACCCAGAAAACCCATTGTTATCGATACCATTTTCATAGGTATCGATACCTTTGAACTCCAAAACCCTGAAAACCTATTGTTATCGATACCTTTAGCCACTGTTATCGATACCCTTGCGTCTGGAAGACTTTTAGTCCAAAGGTATTGATACATTTTTTCTTGGTATCGATACCTGTTGCTTATCTCCAACTTTTGCTGTTTTGATTCGTACTTCACCGTTTTGGTTTCCAATCATTTCCAACCCATTCTAATACCTCCCGAATGATTCCTAAACTCGATTATTCGTACTTAATGACTTCGCCGAATGTACTCATAGCCTTAATGTTCATTTGAACTTGATTTCACGGAAATCATTTTATAAATCATTGTTGGATTTGAAAGAGATGAACGTGTCAATAAAAGGATTTTGAAACTTGCGGACATGACGAGAACATTTTAGGACATCCCGAATGGGTAAAGAGCCTGGCGGAGGACATCGGGGTCCTTTAATTGGCCCGGTATGAGCTATACGCTCGTAATTGATACTTCAGGACATCCATAATGGGTAACGAGCCTGGCAGAGGACATTGGGTTCCTTTAATTGGCCCAGTAAGAGCTTCGGCTCTTGACACATATGTGAGACACGTCTTAAAGGTGCTTTCAAAGGTTACTTCTTGAGACACATGATTGGTTTTGGAAACGAAAGGTTGCAACTTGAATTGTTATTGATGCTATTCCATTGGATATTGTAGCCACTGTTCATCTTGTGACCATTCCCGCATTTTATATGCATACATTGTTAGATTAGAGCTTTCTACTGGGCTAGTTGTAGCTCAAACCTTACATTATATTTCAGGTACTAACCTTGGGCAGTAGTTGCATGCTTGGAGTGTTTAGGCGTGGACACTCTTTTGAAAGCTAACATTGAAGAAGTTACGTAGCCATCTTTGTAAATCACTTTTTGGAAGATGTATTTGTAACTCCATTTGATACTTTTGTTAAATTTGGGGCCATTGAGCCGATGATGTACCTTTTGTAAACATTTGGACATTGAAGTATAATTTATGAAAATGGGGATGTTAAATCCTTTTGGGGTTATAGTACGGATATTTGTAAGATTTTTACTATGGAAATTCATTCATTATTATGTTTAAAATTGAGGGCGTGACAGTTAAATAGGTGGGAACCCCCCTTTTGGGTATTATATATGTTATGCGAGGATCTCTTGTTGAAAAGGTTTATTTATTTATGTTGAAAATCAAGGGCGTGACATTATGGGCTATAATTTTTTTTATGTGTGTATAGGTTTTTCCATCCGATGAAGCGTTGGTAGATTGGATAAGATGCACTGGTAAACAACACGGGGTTATCATTGTGATTAAGGACTCTGAGTAATATATTAAGAATCGCATACATAGGATGAAGTTTTAATGTGAAAGGAGCGGTAAGTATAGGCCGTTTGTGAAGAAGGTTGATGGGAAGGAGGTAGCTGCGAAGAAGAGAGTGCTGTCCACGGTGTAGACACCCCAATTTGGCCTAACGATTATTTCAAGTCCCACATTGGGGACCATTCCGATGATGAATGGATACAGTGATTGCTGATTGGCTTTTCATAAACCCGTGGACTTTTGGTGAGTACTTTTAGCTACTTAGAGGACCCAATTTAGAGCCAAACAACCTTTCAAACAGAAATACAGAATCCTAGGAGAATCTACGTTTCGGCCGTAACATTGATCTCACAGCCTCAACTTCATTCCTTCTCCCGTGAAACATGTTGCTTGAAAATCTCCCTGAGAGATTGATTCCTCAGCAGCCAGATTGATACTTCGGCCGCCCAATCTATTCTTCGTCCACTAGATCGATCGGCCACCAGATCAATTCCTCGGCCGCCAGATCGATTCGTTGTCCACTAGATCGTCTTTTTCCAGAATTCTGGAATATTCTGTCATTCGTTTGATTGACACACCAAAACCCTATCAGCCTTTTTCCGATTCTTTAGGGCTACAAAAGAAGATTCGAGCAGAGATCTTGATTCCCTAAACTACCTTATTGATTCACGCCATTTGATTGGCCGGAGTGAGTCACCAATTGCCTATATAAAAGAGGCCTTAGGGTTCCGAAATTAACATTCAATTGCTCCATCTCATACTCCAAGCTCTGAAGAAATCATCTCTCATATCCTCTCTACAAAAGCCCTAAACCTTTGTGAGCAACCGCATCTCGAGCGATTAAACCCTGAAGTACAAACCCTAATCCTAGGGTTTCGAGAAGAAGATCAGTCAATCACCCTCAATTCGAAGCAATCAAGTACTGAGGGATCAAGGTGGTGAGGCCCAGGGGCCTATGGTTTGATTCATCTTCTGTTTTTATACTTTAATCGTAGTGTTTTAATTCCTAATTAACTCTTCGTTCTGGTTTGAGGAAGAACATCGGCTGAGATATCATTCCCACGACTGGTACATAGATCCAATAGGATCCTGCGGCTGTGACATTAATTCACCGGCCGCGGGATCCATTCTCTGGGACAGCCTGCTGTTTTCTTGTTTATTTCATGCATGCTTTACTTAAGGTCCTGGCTCACCATATTAATTGTTAAAGGCCAAAAACTAGTCTATGTGTTTAGAATTAAATAAAGCAAGTAATAATCGTATGCTGAATGATTATGGGCCAGTCTCACGGCTGGGTGAAGAGGGGTGCCTAATACCTTCCCCTTATCATACTTTTGGCTCCCGTACCCGGAATCTCTATCTGTTTTTCCTAGTTTTATAAACTAGGTGGCGACTCTATTTTGATGATAACCGTTATTGTGTGGAGATATTCCTAGCCATGGGAATGTCTACGATTCTGGTTTATGAAGTGGAATCAAACAAACATGATCAATTTGTACGGCGATGCCCCGTTTGGGAGGTGTCTATAGTTTTTGGCAACTTTGCTGGGAAACTTGAGAGTCATAACCAAAAAATTTGACATAAGATTAATGCTTGCTTTGTTTAATTCTTGTATCATATGCATCAAGCGGACAACCTCGTTGAGTTCACCTAATATCCCGGTATGTCATGGGCTATGTTATGGGTTCTAGCAAACTCCTAACAAGAGCACCCTTTTGAGACTACCCGAAACCTTGCATATTGTAGAAAGCCAAAGAACTCTTTCCAAACTAGGACAGGAAATCCTAAACAGGGTAGGACTATGTGTTACATTATACCCCAAACTCTTGTTTGATTCAATGATTATCACTCTCTAGAGTTTTAATTGTTGTAGAAGATGAATGCATGCTCATTTTATTAAGAGTTTGTGATGAAGTCTATCTCTCTTGAGATAAAGAATAGACCTTGCATAACTTTGTCTCTCTTTGAGATAAGTTTTGACTTGTGAAAAGTTGTCACAGTCCTATACTGTTAGGAGTTCTGAAAAAAAAAAAAAACAAAAAACAAAAGTCTTCTTTTTTCTCTAGGTTTTATTTATTTATTTCTTGCTAGGATCCTTTCAACAAACAAAAAAAGAAGAAGAAGAATCTTTCTTTTTATTTCTTTCTCTTTTAATCTTTGCTAGGATCTTTTCAAAAGAAAAAAAATCTTTCCTTAGTCTTTAGGTTTTCATAAATTTCTTTCTTTCTCTATTCTTATAAAGAAAAAAGAAAAAGTGGGGGTTTCATCAATTGTTTATCTTGCATGGTACATTGTATATATGATCACTTGATTGCATAATTGTCGCATGATTGCTTGCTGTATTGCATTACAACCTGATCACATCACTTCATAGTACTAGTACTTTGATCAATCACTTGGTTGCATACATGATACATGAGTCATCATATTACGGGGCAATAGGTGTTGGTACACACTGCACAATCACTTGATTTGGGATGTCTCAACATGAATGTAATTAGGCTCTTGCTTTTCTTAGATTTGCGTTTGGACTTAGTTGTGACAGTTGTGGCTGCCGATATCTCAGAAGCCCTTTCCCTCAGAAGTTGATAGCGCCGTGATCATAATGGAAAACCATGAGCTTGCTCAACAAGTCAAGGACATCAAAGCTGTCTTGGCTCGCTCAAAAGGAGATTAAATCCTTGATTTTGATGGACTCTGCCTTTTCCCAAATGCCAAATTGCTAGATAAGTTCAAGATGCCCGATATTGAGAAGTTTAATGGCACCGGCAATCCCACCAGCCATTTCCGCCATATCATTAACACCCTGAAACCTATGGGCCTAAATGATGAACTCATTGGCCAACTTTTTCAAAGGACTCTCGACTGGTTTCTCACTCTGGACTTCACCAAGTACAAGGGGTGGCAAGAAATTGCCAATGCTTTCATCAATCAATATGCCTACAATGTCCAGATTGAGGTAACCACTCGAGATTTGGAGATGCTCAAACAAAAGCCAAATGAGAGCTTTCCCAATTTTCTTACTAGGTGGAGAAAGAAAGCCGCACAGATGAAAATTCTTCCCTCAGAAGAAGACCAAGTCAGAATGGTAGTAAGAAATTTACAGCCACAGTTCCTGAGGCACATGTATTCCTAAGCAATTTCTACTTTTAAGTGCCTCTATGCTACTGGATTGCAAGTTGAAGACAGCCTTAATCAAGGATTACTCGACAATGGAAAAGTTAGCAACAAGGTAGAGACAAGCACAAATACCAACAATGATAATGGTATTAATATGGTGAGATCTCATCACAAGCATAAGAGAGAATTTATTCCTCTTGGAATGAAGTTAGAAGATGTGTTCCACATCTTAGAAGCAACAAGCGATCTGAAACCATTGCAACCAAAATTTCCTAATAATCTTGCACAGAAGGGTGGGGAGTATTGCAAATATCACCAAGTGACTAGTCATTCCATTGAACAATGTGGGGCTCTCAAGAATGCAGTCCAGGATCTCATCGATCAAGGGATAGTTGATCCAACCAAGCTGAATGATTGAGAAGCGGCGGCCAAATTCTGTCATGTGTTTTGAGTCAGTTTTTTTAGGCCTTTCTTTTGGTTCTTATTTGCTTCTTTTTAGGTTTTGAGTCTCGAGTTTGTTCTCTTTTAGGAATTTGAGTCTTGAGTTTATTTTCTCTTGAAATTAAAGTCATTTTGTTCGTCATGGTTTTGGACCAACTCTTTGCATTCAACATGAAATGTGAATCTCTCCCGGAATATGAATCTCCTTAGACATGAACTACGAATGACCTGATTCTCTTTAGAGATACGTAGGCACCTTAGGGTCGGCCACGTTTTTGAAAATGTTTTCTCTTGTGCTAACTTGTTGCCATGAAATACTCATGATAACATTAAGTGTTGAAAACAATCCTCAAGGGTTTCAAAGTAATCTCATGATATCGCTTGAAACACATCATAAATCACCCGAGTTGTCAAATGCAAAGAATGAATTATGACCCATGTCATTTGTGTTGAGTTGATGGAGAGTTGAAAACATTTATGTGCTCTTATGGAGCCGCTTATAGGAGAAACATGTTGAAGATAGAAGAAAAAAAATGAGCTCACTAGATTGAAAACCCTCAAGGGCGGTCTAGGCAAAAGTTAGAGCCATAAAAAAATGATAAAATTTAGCCATGTCTCCATGCACCCACTTTGAGTCTCAAGACTTGTCGTCGGTTTTGAAGAACCACTTGGTAAAACATCAAAGCGTCTTAATCTCTTGGATTCTAGTTGCTCTATTGCATAATTCAAAATGAAGAAAGGCCATCATTTCTCTATCCAAACACTTATCCCTTGCTAGCCACATTGAGCCTTTGAATAGGTTCTTCCAAATAAAGCCTGCAAGACAGCCATCCCTCACATTGGGGTAGATAAAAATGTAATGAGAGATAACTACAAAACGGAAAGTAAGCATCCCGTCACATAAGGGGGTTTTGAAAGAAGAAAAGAAAATCATCATCCTTCCCAATCCAAAAACAGGGGGCATTTTGAAGAAACATCTCTCTCTCGTACAAAATAGAGCGATTAGATGGCTGCTAGCTTTTGGAACCCAAGCATGAGTGGTATGAAGCAAAAGGGCACAACTGCATTCCCCTTTTTAGAAGCACACAATCTCTAATGAGGCATAGTGGTCATTTATCAATCCAACCCAAAGTAGTCAATTCACCCTGAAGCAGTAAACTCGCTAGGGTCATGGGTTCGTGGAATAGTTTTGCATCTCTTGACGACTGAGTGGTTTGAATGTGAATCATATAGGTAAAATGATGTGGTTTTGAAATCCTCAAGAAGAAATTTTCAAAATTGATTTTATCCTAAGCATTTTTGACACAGCAATATAAGCACAATTACTTATTTACAAATTTTCAAGAAGATAACATGGGTTTCCCATTTCATGAGGAGTGTAGCTAGAAGGTCCCTTGGCCATACAATGTGTTAGCAGCGTTGCTAGAGTGTTGCAATCTTTCAAGTCTCTTGGATCTCATCGTCTTCTTTGTCATAGCCATTTGGCTAGTATAGAGTTTGTTGCCATCTTATGGTATATGAGAATTACTTGCTTGAGTACGCGAAAGTTGAAATGTCCCAAAACACTTGTTTGCATATCACCACAATCACATGATTGCTTGATGTGTAGTTCAAGCAGTTGCATTGGCCTCTTAGCTCGCACAGTTGATTTGTCTACATGAGCACCTCACTGTTTAGTCTTATCTATACATTTTCCTGGGCCTCTTTGGCCCGCGCATTTGATTCACTTTCATGTCTTTGTGGTTATTTGGTCTTGCATTGGTCTCTTGATCTAATACTTGATTTTTGTCTTCACTACTACATGTTGCTTGCATTATGAATGTGTTTGATTATCTATTAGTGTGACACCTCTTGGCTCTGAAGAGGAAAAAAATAGGCGCTATCACTTGATACATTAGGTCTCTCGAACACTATGCCTCTTGGCATTGCATCTCTCGATGTATTAGGTTTCTCGACCACTATGCCTCTTGCCATTGCATCTCTCGATGTATTAGGTCTCTTGACCACTATGCCTCTTGCTATTGCATCTCTCGATGTATTAGGTCTCTTGACCTATACACATCTCAATGTTGTGTCCCTTGATGCCCGAGTCTCTTGACCTACATGCCTCATGGACTTGCACATCTTGATATGTTGTGTCTCTCGACATGTTGCACCTCTTGGCCCCTAAATGATGTGGTATTGTGGTGTACTATGTCTCTTGACATATTTTGCCCCTTGGCATCCTTTAATGTGGTATGACCTATTTTACTCTACGCATTCCATTAACCGAATAATGTGCACATGCCTCTTACACCATTATGTCTTGAAAAATGTAGCTTGTTGTGGTTGATGTCTTTGTTGCATGTCACTTGACACAAGCTAATCACATGTCCTAGGATTTGAAGCATGAGGTGTAACAAAATAAGTGTTACATTCTAAATTCCAAATAGAGTGCGTAGAAGTCAAAATTACGTCTCTTGTCTTGTACGCCTCATGGCGTTGTATCTTTTGATGCATTATGATGATGTTTGTGAGTCAGTAGACTTATTATGCCTGAGCATTCCCTTGAATGAAACCTAGTGCTACACTCATAGGATTCACTAGTTGAGTGCATTTTGCTATTAAATACTTACCATGTTTTGCATCTATCTCCTACTCTTGATGTAACGACTCTGATTTTTGGTAAATAAAAAATTTTGTTAAATATTTAAATTTTATTTTAATTACTTGGATTTCTTTTAAAATTTCGTTTTTATTTCTAATAATCCGTCATAATTAGATTTGAGATTTATAAAATTATATCTTTTTGTCCCGGACAATTTAGTCATTTTCTAAAGACAAGTATGCTTGTAGAAGCACTTGTATATTTTCTTAGCAAATTAAATAAAATCCTAAAATTATATTTCTTGGCTAGAAATCCTACTTGGTAAGTAGAATTAGCTTCCAACCGATTAGTTGGAGAAACCTAACTACCATTTCACTTAGTTACTTTCCCCCAACCCTACTTGAACCCTATGAACTTTTCCAACCCTACTTGAACCTTTTAGACCTAGAGTAGTAATCATTATACTTCATGACTAGTCACATCAAAACCATACCTATCATCATTACCTCTTTACCCATTGGACAATAATTGTTGGGAAAATTTTTCCCTTGGATAATGGACATTAGAAATTGCCAATGAAAGCCTAGATTTGACAAGACAAGTCATATAAGAATCTTTGGACCATAGGAAGCCATTATTTTGCTTACAAAAGAAGTAAACCTAGTCTTAACCATTTTCTTTTCATTGAGTTGTCACTTGAAAGCCCATAATCATTTCTCTTTTACTTGACTTAGTAAACTAGACCATTTATCACTCAAGTGTATTTATACTTATACATAGGCATATATATAGATGTATATATGCATGGTAGGACAGGAGAGAGGCCGAGAGAAAGAGAGAGGCCAAGAGGGGGGAGAGAGTGTATGGTGTGTGCTTGTGTCTTTGTTCACTCCCACAAGCCACCTTTAGCCCATAAGCCTAATATCTACTTGACAACCTATTCTAGGCATTTATGAACACAATCCTAGCCATCATCATCTTCTTTCTTGAAAGCAACCCAACCTAGGACAAGACAAGCCAAAAACCCTTTATGATAACCTAGATTTTGAACCTAAAATTGGATGACAAGGCATGGCATGCTTTGTGATGTGATTTGACTACACAATGGAGCAAATCCATGGGAGGAGAGAGAGAGAGAGAGAGAGAGAGAGAGAGAGAGAGAGAGAGAGAGAGAGAGAGAGAGAGAGAGAAGGCCAAGTTTTTGCTATAAATAGCACCCCTCACTTACCATTCAACTCACACTTTCATCCTTCAACTTCTCTCTCTAGAAATCCTTGTGTTCTTACTTTGTTCTTAGTGTTCTTGAGTTCTTCTTGTGTTCTTCAAAAAAACTCATCCTAGGCCGCCACTAAACCACCACTCGACCACCCTTTCGATCCAAAAAGTTTAGATCTAGTTTTGAGAGAAACCTTTCTCTTTTGAAACTAATTGGAAGCTTACCATAGGAAGTCACTCCGTCCGATAGCCGACTTACTTTTCTGTAGCCGCCCTACCGCCAAGAAGAATGGTAGAATATTTCTACTCTTTACTCTAAGTATAATCGGAGTTTGTATATTATTTGTATAATTTGAAAAGCATGAATAAAGATAGCTATTATACTTATTTTGCTAAAGGATATATGAACATGTTGAATAATCGACCTTTACTTCAATAAACATATGTTGTTTTGAACTTCCCACAAAGGAACGAAAGAACGGATTTTGAAAAATAGGAATTTAACGTTTGGTTAGAAGTATTCGTATTTTAATCTTTAGGATGATTATGAGCATATGTATACATGAATTGTTTGTATTACTTGTTGTGTGATAAAGCATATGTGATTTTCACTCCAAAGGCGTCCGTACATGTGGCGTTATGCTTTAAGTGGTGATTTGAGCATGATTAGTAATATGGAGTTGGACGATCTTGCTAGTTTAGTTTCAAGATTTCAATGAATGATTTATGATTACGTATGTGAAAAGTCCTACTGCGGAATCTTACATGAAAACGAGACATAGAAATCGAGAAGGTAGAAACATGACACCTAGGGCGTGGTTAATGGAATGATGTGATTTGCAAAAGAGAAATGTTTTGGAAACTACAATGTGGCCGGACTTGGTAGCCCATTGTGAGGAGTGCGTGTGTAAACTATTTTTGAAAACCCAATGGGAACCCGGAGCGGTGGAACCATTGTGGTATACTCGGGAACCCGGAGCAGCGGAACCGAGGGATGAATTGTAGTTTGGTTATCCGCGGAGAGGAGCCAAAGCAATTGGTTTAATGATTTTAGAAAACCCACATGGGAACCCGGTGCGGCGGAGCCATTGTGAGGATACTCGGAAACCCGGAGTGGCGGAACCGAGGGTTTTGAATTATGGATTGGTTATCTGTGGAGAGGAGCCAATGCCAAATTCAATGTTTTTGTGTGCCAATGGGAACCCGGTGTGGCGGAACCATTGTGAGGATACTCGGGAGACTGGAACGACGGAAGCGAGGTTGGGTGTGTTAAAATGATTTTGGAAGTGTTGATTTGGTAAGTGATAAATGGAGACACGGTCCACGACGAGTCGCGTAGGAGAAACTCATAAAATCATGGACACCAACGTTAGTTTGAATAGTGAATGTGGATGTGTCATTGTTAACCGTTTTGTTAGATACGCATGTACTATGTGGAAATCGTTAATATTATGATCTAATGTTTATAATTTGAGGGTTAGTGGATATGGATTATTCTATTGAGCTCTCGTAGCTCATGGTGTTACCTTTGGTGACCCTGACATATTATATCGGTGGCGACGCTGGTATAATATGTCAGACTTTGTAGATGATCAAGGTGAGCTGTACATCTTGGAGGCCTTTGGAGCTGAAGAGCTGGATAGGATGGAGGAGCAGGCGGAGCTGTAGTTAGGAACCCTAGTTTCCCTCCCTTTTTTAATGAAAGTACTCTTATGGAGGTTGTGATGTAATAATGAGCCAGACTCTATTTTGAAGTTCCAATAAAATTGTCTATTTAACGTACCCAAAATTAGGGTCGTTACACTTGAAATAGGTCATCCCTACGCCTCAGTTCTATCACTTCAAAGCTCCAAGCTCCGGCTCTTGCCTTATGATCGATACCGGCTTTACGCCTCAATTCCATCACTTCAAAGCTCCAAGCTCCGACCCTCAGGCTCTCGCCTTATGATTGATGCCGGCTCTACACCTTGGTTCTATCACTTCAAGCTCCTCAGGCTCTTGCCTCATGACTATAACCGGCTCCGCAGCTCAATTTTGTCACCTCAAGCTCCATGCTCCAGTTACTGGCCTTGTGCACTCATATCTCAAAATGGCGTCCGATCGTCTCTAGAAGATGGTTTGGATTCCACCCCAAATTCCATCAATTCCATCAAGCTCATTCACAAGGATAGGCTACCCTATTGAGCTCCCCTCACTCAAAGTAAGGATGATCTTGAAAAGCAATCAACTCACCTGCTGTGTACTGATCAACCCCAAAATACTCAGGATGCTCTCCACAAAAATTCCCCCGGCAACTCTGCGCTCCTTCAACTACTCTTCGCCAAGGTACGTTGCACTACGGCTTTTAAAGCCCAAAGGTACATCTTCTGTTCTCAACCCTCTGAACTTTTATTTTTCTTTATTGCCCCGAACTACGGTTGGTTTGAATTTCCTTCGTGGAATACGTAGGCAGCCTTCCAGCCAGACCATAACTAAAACCTTTTTCAAAAAACCCTTGGAATAATGGTTCGACCAAATTGAAGTTGTTTTATGGCTTTGACTCTTAATTAAACATGTCTCGCGATCCGTCTAAGTTCAGTCAAAGAGGGGCATCTGTAGACAGCCCAATTTGGCCTAATGATTATTTCAAGTCCCACCTTGGGGACCATCCCGATGATGAATAGATACAGTGATTGCTGATTAACTTCCCGTAAACCCGTGGACATTTAGTGAGTACTTTTAGCCACTTTGAGGACCCAATTCAGAGCCAAATAGCCTTTCAGACAGAAATACAGAATCCTAGGAGAATCTATCTTTTAGCAGTAATATTGATCTCATGGCTTCAACTTTATTCCTTCACCCGTGAAACATGTTGCTTGAAAATCTCCCTGAGAGATTGATTCCTCGACAGCCAGATTGATTCTTCAATCGCCCAATCTATTCTTCAGCCACCAGATCAATTCCTCGGCCATTAGATCCATTCCTCGGCAGCTAGATCGTCTTTTTCCAGAGTTCTAGAATGTTCTGTCATTTGTTTGATCGATGCACCAAAACCCTAGCAGCCTTTTTCTGATTCTTTAGGGCTACGAAAGCATATTTGAGCAGAGATCTTGATACCCTAAACTACCTTGTTGATTCACGCCATTTGATTGGCCGGAGTGAGTCAACAATTGCCTATATAAAAGAGGCCTTAGGGTTCCAAAATTAACATTCAATTCCTCCATCTTATACCTCCAAGCTCTGCAGAAATCATCTCTCACATCCTCTCTACAAAAGCCCTAAACATTTGTGAGCAGCCGCATCCCGAGCGATTAAACCCCGAAGTACAAACCCTAGTCCTAGGGTTTTGAGAAGAAGATCCATCAATCACCCTCAATTCGAAGCAATCAAGTACTGAGGGATCAAGGTGGTGAGGCCCAGGGGCCTATGGTTTGATTCATCTTCTGTTTTTATACTTTAATCGTAGTGTTTTAATTCCTAATTAACTCTTCGTTCTAGTGTGAGAAAGAACACCGACTGGGATATCATTCCCACGACCTGTACATAGATCCAGTAGGATCCTGTGGCCGTGACATCAATTCACCGGCCACAGGATCCATTCCCTGGGACAGCCTGCTATTTTCCTGTTTATTTCATGCA
The DNA here is from genome assembly GCF_030253575.1 of Rhododendron vialii. Taxonomy (NCBI): domain Eukaryota; kingdom Viridiplantae; phylum Streptophyta; class Magnoliopsida; order Ericales; family Ericaceae; genus Rhododendron; species Rhododendron vialii. Next base: position 1,847,346 of record NC_080567.1, read on the forward strand.
TGCTTTACTTACTGTCTTGGCTCACCATATTAACTGTTAAAGGTTAATAATCAGTCTATGTGTTTTGAATTAAATAAAGCAAGTAATAATCATATGTTGAATGATTATGGGCCAATCTCACGGCTGGGTGAAGAGGGGGCCTAACACCTTCCCCTTATCTTACTTTTGGCTCCTGTACCCGAAATCTCTATCTATTTTTCCTAGTTTTATAAACTAGGCGGTGACTCTATTTTGATGATAACCGTTATCTTGTGGAGATATTCCTAGCCATGGGAATGTCCATGATTTTGGTTTATGATGTGGAATCAAACAAATATGATCAATCTGTTTGGGAGGTGTCTACACACGAGCATCAAAAAATGTGAATGCCCATTTGAATTGAAAGTTGTAAAGGGCAATGGTAGTTGGACTGTCTCTGTCCACAATGACACTCACAACCATCCTCCAGCAGTGTACTTGGAGATCCATTCATATGCCAGGAGGTTGTCGGCAGAGCAGACTAGCACGGTGGTTGATTTGTCAGTCTCTCTGGTGAAACCCAGAGAAATCCTAACCCATTTGAAGGTTCAAGATCTTGAGAATGTAATGTCTATCAAAATCATGTACAATGTACGACAAAAGTACCGAGTGATAGAGAAAATTAAGAAATCTCAAACGCAACATTTGTTGGATCGGCTAGAAAAGTACAAGTACGTTCATTGAACTCGTGCGAATGAGACTGAGAATGTCACAAAGTTGTTTTGGTCTCCCCCATCTGCCAGGGAGATGTTACGTGCTTTCCCCGAGTGTTAATGATGGATTGCACATACAAGACAAATAAGTACAAGTTTCCTTTGCTTCGAATTGTTGGTGTAACATCGACACAGATGACTTTTTGTGTAGCGTTTGCTTTTGTGGGCAGCATGCCCTTAGGAAGGATTCCATTCCTCTCAAAGCAAGGGCCCCGGATCGAGAGAGATCGAGTGCGGATGGCAAGCGCTCGGAATACAGAGTCGACACTCGAGTTTGAAGGTCCGACACCCAAGGAACTGTATTTCGAAGCACTTGTTGCGCTGTTTGATTTGAAAAAGTGAAAGCACCAGTCCATCATAACCATATCTGGGTTCGGGAGCCAGGTTATGAGAGGGAAAGGGTTTTAAGGCACCCCTCTCGCCCAATCCGGAGATCGGTCTCTACTTAAGCATTTGCGGAAGATGTTTGCGATTCTGTTTGATTAATCAATTCTTTTTAGCCATTTTAGGGAGGGGGAACAGTTTACTGTGGATTAAAGATGTAACACGATTTGCAGGATGTGATAGATAGCATGCTCGCTTATTGAAACAGTTAGTATAGGATGAAAATAGACTGCTGTGGGAGTTTAAATAGACTGGAATGCTTGTTTTGGAGTGTCGTGCGCAGGTAGAAACTAGCATGCACTGAACAAGTCACTGCATGTTGTTCACACCTGTGCGCGTTACTACACGACATGCGCGCGCCAGTAAGTTTAAGCCCACGACTCTTATTTTCAAACCCTTTGGGCTCTGGAAGGACCAATGCACACTCAAGACAAACCAAGCAGTTATAATATACAATTTAAAGGATGAAAAGCCCTAAAAATTAACAAAACACCCCATAAACAGTGTGGGGAAAAAATAGTGGCCTAAAGCCAAGTTACCCATGCAAGGCCACTCACTGGTCAGAGACAGACTGGCGCGCACGCGTATGGCACTCCGACACGCGTGTGTCTAAACCATTTAACCAGTGTTTGGTTTACATGTTTCTGGGTTCTGGAACGTATCTAGAATGGTCCCAGGGGTACTCCATAGCAGCAGATATGCATATTGAAATACATCTAACAGTTCTAACAATGGAAAGTAGTAAACTGGTTATTTACATGCTCACAGTGATCTATTTACAAGGAAAAACATAAATTAGCAAGACACCAATCCCCACGCAGATCAACGCGTGCAGCTACAGAGTGGCACGCACGAATATGGGACCAACGCGCGCTTGTTCTTGCCACTACCATTTTTGAAACCTTGCTAGTTTTAGGGCTAGGACTGGTATTGATTACCAGCCTTGGCCCTGCCAGCCCCCCTCAGGGATCAGAACAGAAAATAGTAGGTATGCTATACCTAGATTGGGTTTGAAATAATACTTGAGCTTTGAGGTTTGAAGCTTGATTGAGGTGGAAGAACAAGCTATGTTCTTGAGGGAGTATGAGTGATAGAAGAAACAAGGGTGGGTGTAACCCTTTTGAAGTTTGTATCTCTTTTTTTTTGAACCCCTTGAATGGAAGATCAATGGGGGGTATATATAGGAGGAGAGGAAGGTAGCTATGGTATAAAGAGAGGAGCTCAACCAGTCCACGAGGCTGGCTGAGGGTTGCTTGGTGGTTAAGCTTACCAACCCATAAAGGTGATGGGGACAGGCTTTGACCGGCGAGCACGTTTTGCGCTTTGGCGCGCGCGCGTTATGCCCTGGCGCGCGCATGTTGCGCCCTGGCGCGTGGGTCAATGGTCTAGCTTTGACTGTTAACCACACCTGACATCTTGACCCGCGTGCGGGTTTGGGAGCAACGCGCTTGTGTACCACCTACTCACACGTTGGTCAACGGTCAAGCTTTGACCATTGACCAACACTTGCCAAGTTGATCTGAGCGCGCAGGCTCTCAACCAACGCATGCCAGTAGGGTTTTTGGCTTTTGAAGTGGCTTCGGCTAGATTAGGTTCAAGGGTTTTGCAAACACTCAAAGCTCAAACACTTGACATTTGTGGGGTGTTCTTGATCTGTTTCATCATTGGGGAATCAAAAACTGAAGGTAAACTAATCTGGAAGCCCAGATTGGGGTGTCTATAGCAGCCCCTCTTTGATGGCACTTGAAGCATCATTGACTTGGTACAAGTAACGTCAAAGATTTCTAGACACCCCTCAAGGCAATCCAGAACAAAGCATACTAGTAAAGTAGACTTGTAAACTTAAAGAACCTGATTGGTGGAATGGACGAGAGGTCCATTGCCGGGGATGGAAGTAGAAGTGGACGAGTGAATCACCGCTTGTTGATCGAATTTGGACAGGACAGGCTGTCGCTGCAGATTTGGACAGGGCAGGCCGTCGTTGCTTGGGGTCAAGCTATCGTCGGCACAAAGCAATCCAACAAACACGGGTAGGTCATGTCAGGCAGGTTGAACTACATCTCTTGGGAATTAGAACCAATCTCCTTATCAAAGACCATCCGAGACAGAGCAATAAGGCTGGTGGAAAATGCATGTGAAGCTAGACTGAAGTAGAAGTAGTCGTTTGGGGCAGGCCGGGGCAGACTCTCTTGGGGAATGATTAGTTGCGGATGGGTGGACCATCGAATGATTTTCTGATCGTTGTTGGGGCCTGAAAGGACGATATTCTAATCATCGTTGAAGTTGTGAACATGAACGATATTCTGATCATCGTTGACGGACTGAAAGGAATATGGCTGATCGTTGTTGATGATATGGCTGATCGTCATTGATGGATGGAAATGGATGATATGGCTGATTGTCGTTGATGATATGGCTGATCATCGTTGATAGATGGAAATGGACGATACGGCTGATCGTCGTTGATGATATGGCTGACCATCGCTAGGTTGGATAGGACCGGCTGTTGTTGAATGAGACGGGCTGATCGTGCCGTCGTTGATTGGTTCTGCAAGAGATTTTCAATCGCATCCATCGACAAACAAATCGTGGATTCAGGAAGATTTCTTCGCATCTGCTGACAAACAAATCGAGAGTTAAGGAGATTTCCATTGCCTTCTCAAACAAAGACTTGATGGAAGCCATTCGGGCATAAACTCCCACAAACTGGTCACCTTCCTGTTTTCAATAATTGATATACACAATATGCAAAGATGTATGCTATATGAATACATAAATTGAAAATGCAGACCCTAGCTAAGGGCGGCTCCTAGGAGGACAACGATGCTTAAGGTCTATCACTGACCCCAGTACTTTACTGTCTTTTGTCTCTGAGATGCGCACCTAGATAGATAGATGCTTGAGTGGGCCGGCGTGCCCAGTTGACATTTAGGAACGACATTGGACCTGCGCGCCCTTTTTTCGATGCTTGGGCAGACGTGCCCCAAAGATATGCTTTGCTTGGCCTTGGGCTGACGTGCCTTTGCCGTCCACAAGATTCCACAGCTTATGGGTTATAGATACTAGGGTAGCAATGTAAAAATTGCATTTTCTAGTTTATTAACTCTCTTTTGCAAGTGTTTAAGAGAATACAAAAACCAACCGCTAATATCTATTTTGCATTGACAAGCGAACTGAGTCGATACACAGATATGTGCACATGCACAAACTCGCCTAGCTCAAACAAAAAGGGAGAAAGAGCCCCAGGATGTGACACAGACTCTTAGACACATGGAAAATAATGAAATTTGGGGCATTAACGTGCCAAAACTCAAAATATCCCCTTAGACAGGTGAAACTAACGCTTGCGTAAGGTCAAACAAATGTATAGTGACCCGTACGAACAAACAGAACCGAGAAAAGCATCTCGATGTGACAATGGATTGAAAAGCTAGAAAAATGTCACAAAACGGACATAAGAGGCAAAGGATGACTCGTATAGGCCTGGACGGAAACTGACACCCCCGTGCAGTCACATTAAGCCTACATGACCTGCACTGTATGACAAAACTTGGCAAAATCCCCTTGAATGACATTCGAAGGTAGTAGTTGACTGCTATTGTTTGCTGCTGGAATTGAAGCAGCACGCACAGGGTTGAGACCAACGCGCATAACTATGAACAAAAGTACATGAACCTCAAACTAGCGCGCGTGAATACAAGTCCGCTGCGGCTGCTTACACCAGACTTCACTGAACTTAGAGTAAATTGTGAGCCGTTAGGCCTCGCCAGCATTTCGTTCTGTTTTTGATGCTTAAAATCTTTTCAGGCTTTTGCTCAGCTTTGAAATTGAAGTAGTAGTTTGAAATAAAATTGAAAGACGAAGGGTTTTCCCCCCTTTTGCACAGATGAAGCTTGTCTTCTCCTCGACCTTTCTTGACCTTTGATGTGTACCAAAACGTCAACCATGGATCTAATTGATAGATGATGTCTGAGTCTCAAAGAGAGACTGCCTACGTATCCCATTCCGGGGAATCAGGTCAAAATGTAGTTCAGGCTAAGGTTCGCTCGAGTATTTTACCTCACCTTTTACGCTCTAACTTTTGCCTAGAACCGCCCATTCGGGTCTTCGGTCTAGTAAGATTTTGAATGTTGCCTATTTACTTTTGCCTAGACCCCTTCATAGGTTTCTAGTCTAGTAGGCTGCTTTAACTTTTTCTTAGAACTGACCACCTTTGGGGTTTTTTGTCCAACGAGCTTCTCTCAGGGAAAAGGCTTTTGAATTGATCCATGCTGACCAATGTATCGAATTGTTGCTGTCGAGATTGATGACCTTCGGCCGCAGCCCCAGATAAGATGGCTTTGATAGCGCAGGATCCAAAGCGCTTTTGCCGAAACTCCTTGCTCCAAGCCAATTTGAACGTTCTAACTTGTGCTTGGCGGAACGCTGTTCCTGCAAACTTGAACATGGTATGTGGCGCTGGACCTTCTGAGCTTGCTTTACATGGTTTGGCACCCGGTAACAAAGGGATTCGATGCTTTTTTATTTCAAGATCAACACTAGGCGTGTCTTTTGAGAGACCATGCCAAGATGTCGATGAACTCTTCAAGCCTGTTTGGCACAATGCTCCTCTGGGGACAGCGTTGAACCAATTTGAACCATTCAGAGATCTACCCCATCTTTCAAGTTTATTGAAAACTACAATTTCAATTAATAGGCTAAGCATGCCTTTTGTCTTCCCTTTCGGTGAGGGAACACATTTCCTTGGGGATGATCCCATCAAAATCTATCCCTTTGTCGTTAGGGTCGACACAGTTTATTCAAAAGCCAACAAAGTACTTAGAAGTAAGATAATTCATTCAAACAGAAAGCCCCTCGGGGTTGCCAAGCATAGTAAAAGACTCGAATTGACAATAGAAGCTACGACATGGAGGGCTAAAAGACATAAACTCCGACTCAGAGCTAGACTTAGATGACTTGACAGACACTGCGTCAGACTCAGACTCAAAAGTGTCAATGCAAAATAGACGCGATTTGAAAATGCAACTCTTATAGTTACCCTTGGCTTCCTCACAGAGAGGTGGGATCTAGAGGATATTAGGCCCAACCAACAGCACTTTGGCTTCCTCAGCTTCTTCGACCAAACCTATTCGGTGCTCCCTTGAACAATGGACCTCAGCCCGTCAGCCCGCTCCTTTGTAAGCTCCTCATTACTATCAATCCAAGTGTCGACAGTAAAGACCTCAATTGCCCAACCTATAGCCATCATGTTAATCTTCGGTTTGAACGAGATGGATACGATTGGTTTGGGTTGGCTTTCTGGGATGTATAGTGGCTAGGGTTGAATATGGTGGAGCTAGGGTTGATTTGAGTGGAGGTGATAGATATCTGACCAACCAGAGGGTCAGAGTTGTGTTGAGGCAAGGAGTTGGAAATGACATTGGGCTTTGGTGGAACTTGAACTGTGCCATTGTCAATGAGATCTTGAATTTCATGTCGAAGACGATAACAGGCGTCAGTAGGATGGCCAGGCATATGGTGGAAGGCGCATAAGAGGTTAGGCTTGTAACCGAAAGGTAGGACTTTTGACAAGGAAGTTGGGGTCAAAGGTTTGAGATGCCCAAATTTGATGAGCTTTTCCATCACTGCGGACAGAGGTGCCTCGAAGACAGAGAAATTTCGAGGTTGGGTTCGGGCTTGGTAGGTTTGAGCATTTTGAACCTGATTGACATCGGCAGTGCGATTGGAATCAAAAGCTGGAGCATCGCTCCCACTTGTAGCTGTATTGGAGTAGTTGCTATTACTGAATAGCACGCTACTACTTCTAGAGTAGGGCTGCGGCTTCACTTTCTGTGAGGAGGACTCTTCCCTAGGCAGAATTCCACTCTGTAGTGCATCTTCAATGGCTAAACCAGACTCAAAGAAAGTCTCAAAGTTTACAGATGCTTGAACCAACACAAGGTTCTTGGCATAGTTAGGCTGAAGATTGCGCGAGATGATGCAGAGTTGATCCCTCTTGCTTGGGCGCTCAGTCATTAGAGCGGCTTTGGCTCTCCACCTATTAACGAAATTCGCAAAGGACTCCTTTGCTTCCATTTTGGTGGACTCTAACTCACGAGTAGTCATCTTGAGTTGAGAGTTGTAATTGTATTGTGCAACAAAGGCAGCCCCAATGTCCTCCCAAGTTCTTCTTTTGGAGATGTCAAGAGACAGAAACCATTGAAAGGCGGGCCCAGAGAGAGTTTATGGGAATAGCTGAGACATAGCCTCACTTTCCACACCCAGCAGCTTCATTGCAGCATGATAGCCAAAGAGATGAGTCTTGGGATCACCGCTCCCGTCGAACTTAACCAAGTCAGGCATCTTGAATTTGTCGGGAAGCCTAGTATTAGGGTATAGGCAGAGACGATCCAGGTCAATTCTTCTTACGCTGATCTTCTCGAATTTTGAGACAGCTTCTTCCAGCTTAGCCATCTTAGCCATAAGAGCACCATGTCAGGGTTTTGAACAGGCCTAACAACAACAAGGTTGGGGTTTGGAGCAAGCACACGAGCCTCTCTAGAGATGGGCTGAACAATGAGACGCCCTGCATGGTTCGAATCCTCGATAAAGACAGGTTCTACATGAACATCCTCATCGTCCTCGCCTTCCTCTTCAAGCACTGGCGCTGGTGGAAGACGAGTATTGATGAGATCATTCAGACGAGTGATGGAAGCATCAGTCCGAGTGGCCCTCTACTGCATAGCAGTGATACTGTTCTGGAGATTCATGAGCATGGTTTCTAGAGTGAACGGTTGCGGCTGATCTACCATGACAGGTTTTTTTGATGAGCCTGAAGAAGAAGTTGATGATGGGGAAGCCGGCGGCGTGGCTTTTTGCAAAATCGATGGCGAACCCGATTGTAGGGCGGCCAATAGTGAACCTGGAGAAGCCTCCGTTGCGACTGATAGGGAATCTATCCTGACAAGTCTTTGAACCGGATTCTGAAGACGTTCCCAAGTAGGTTTGGCTCTTCCTTTCGGTACTCTCTTGTTCGATGCAATGGTTCCAAACTAGACAGTAAAGCAATCGAAAGCTCAGTGACGTTCCTGCAGCAGCAGTTAATTGCAAAAAGAAATGCAATGTACACGTCATCGTCGTCGGTGTTCTCCTAGACTCTATAACTAAAAATGAGTCTGTCTCATGACGTTAGAACGCTGCCAAAATCCTTGGAATTCTTTTCAAGGTGTATCCTTTGAATAGATTGACTAACACTAAGAGATGTCAAAATAGTCTAAGCCTTTGACAATTCTGTTCTCGAAGTTTCAACTTTGAACTTGGAACAACTCGGTATTGATGACGTGATACCGGAACCAAGGTGGTGTAGGCGACACAACGCCATAGCCTAAACGGTGTATGTGCTGCGCACGATAACCAAGGTGGTATAAGCATCACAACATTCTCTCTGTTGTTCCTTATTTTCTGTTTGAAACCTCGATTGGGTATTTGGACAAGGACTTAGAAAGTCTTGATTTTCCAAAGTCTTGTTGATATAAGGACTTTGAAAATTGACAACATGCACTATCAAGATGCATGACTCTTCATCGAGCCATGGCAGCGTCCTAATAAGCATAAGACAGACTCGAAAGAGAGACAACCTAGAAGCCGCCCTAAACATGCTCCTATGCAAAACGGTATGTATGTACAATGCATGCGATAGGAAAAGCAGTAACATGTAGACAGTATATGGGGTTAGATGCAAATAATCTTACCCTGTAGGTACCTGTCTTAGTTTGGAGAGTTCTAGTGCTTTGTATATGCAAAGGTCGGTTTTGGTTCGTAACGAGTTCATCGGACTTAAGCCAAGATATAACTCTCGCTGCCCGCGAAACCGCAGAGCAACAGTCGAACAGTAGAATGACTTATCATCGTTGAAGGTTGTTGGGCATTCGGAGTCACCGGGCTCCGGTAAATCGTGCCGGCTTGCCAAAACGCTCCAACGCGGCTATCCAACATCGAGGCAAATGAAAATGCTAAAAAGTTGATTAATGGAACAGAATCGCAAATTCGCAAAATGCTTTTTCAAATTTGGCTCACTTTATTTAGTCCATCTTTAGAGAAAACTACACAAGTGATCAATCGAAAAAGTCTCAGATCGAATTGGCTTGACACGAGGTCCTATTAAATCACCATTCCAACCTTCAACAACGCAAAGCTCACCGTTTTGACAGACTTTTAAAAGATTGTTTATAAGTGTATTAAACACTAAGAATAGATTAATATTGATTCGATCATTCCCCAACAGAGTCGCCACTGTGGGCAGCATGCCCTTAGGAAGGATTCCGTTCCTCTCAAAGCAAGGGCCTCGGATCGAGAGAGCTCGAGCGCGGATGGCAAGCGCTCGGAATACAGAGTCGCCACTCGGGTTTGAAGGTCCGACACCCAAGGAACCATATTTCGAAGCACTTGCCGCGCAGTTTGCTTTGAAAAAGTGAAAGCACCAATCCGTCATAACCATATCTGGGTTCAGGAGCCAAGTTATGAGAGGGGAAGGGTTTTAAGGTACCCCTCTCGCCCAATCCGGAGATCGGTCTCTACTTAAGCATTTGCGGAAGATGTTTGCGATTCTGTTTGATTAATCAATTCTTTTTAGCCATTTTAAGGCGGGGGAACAGTTTAATGTGGATTAAAGCTGTAACATGATTTGCAGGATGTGATAGTAGCATTCTCACTTATTGAAATAGTTAGTATATGATGAAAACAGACTGCTGTGGGAGTTTAAACAGATTGGAACGCCCCTGTTTTGGAGTGTCGTGCGCAGGTAGAAACCAGCATACACTGAACAAGTCACTGCATGTTGTTCACTCTTGCGCGCGTTACTACACGATATGCGCGCGCCAGTAAGCCTAAGCCCACGGCTTTTATTTTCAAACCCTTTGGGCTCTGGAAGGACCTGTTGTGAGACCCGTACTTCATATTTCTTTCGGTTAACCATTATTAATGGTGATTAATATAAATGGAAGGTTTGTGGGGTTTGCAAATAATAGGGTTGATTTTGTAAAATTTGCCAATGTGCAGTGAATGGTAAAGAGTAAACTGTGAAAATAGACAAATTTAATACTAAAAGAAAATAAAACTGAATGGAAGGCGTGGCATCTCTTGGGTTGTATGCACGTGACATTTGTGTGAGGTGTAAGTATGCATGCAATAAAGAAGACATGCAGAAATGAGAAATATATGAATTTGATTTTATATATATATATATAAACGGAAAAAAAATGGGGGAAGGGCGGAGAATTCCCTTAAGCAATTATAAAGGTGGCTAGAGTGAGAGGCCCTCTGGAGGGGAGGGGAAACAAGTTTAAGTTGTGGTGCTTGAGGGTTTGGGTTGTTACACCAGTGCACACCCAAGACAAACCAAACAGTTATAATATACAATTTAAAGGCTAAAAAGCCCTACAAATTAACAAAACACCCCATAAACAATGTGGGGACAAAATAGTGGCCTAAAGCCAAGTTACCCATGCAAGGCCACTCACTGGTCAGAGACAGACTGGCGAGCATGTATGGCACTCTGTCGCGCGCGTATGGCACTCCGGCGTGCGCTCATTGCGCCCCGGTGCGCGCGTGTCTAAACCATTTTACCAGTGTTTGGTTTACATGTTTCTGGGTTTTGGAACGTATCTAGAATGATCCCAGGGGTATTCCATAGTAGCAGATATGCATAATGAAATACAGCTAACAGTTCTAACAATGGAAAGTAGTAAACTGGTTATTTACATGCTCGCAGTGATCTATTTACAAGGAAAAATATAAATTAGCAAGACACCAATCCCCACGCAGATTAGCGTGCGCAGCCACAGAGTGGCACGCGCGAATATGGGACCGACACGCACTGGTTCTTGCCTCTATGGTTTTTGAAACCTTGCTAGCTTTAGGGCCAGGACTGGTATTGATTACCAGCCTTGGCCCTGCCAGCCCCCCTCAGGGATTAGAACAGAAAATAGTAGGTATGCTATACCTAGATTGGGTTTGAAAGAGTACTTGAGCTTTGAGGTTTGAAGCTTGATTGAGGTGGAAGAACAAGCTATGTTCTTGAGGGAGTATGAGTGATAGAAGAAACAAGGGTGGGTGTAACCCTTTTGAAGTTTGTATCTCTTTTTTTTTAACCCTTTGAATGGACGATCAATGGGGGATAGGAGGAGAGGAAGGTAGCTATGGTACAAAGAGAGGAGCTCAACCAGTCCACGAGGCTGGCTGAGGGTTACTTGGTGGTGAAGCTTACCAACCCATAAAGGTGATGGGGACAGGCTTTGACCAGCGCAGGTGGGTCAACAGTCAAGCTTTGACTGTTGACCACACCTGGCAGCTTGACCCGCACGCGGGGGTTTAGGAGCAGTGTGCGTCTACCACCTACTCATGCGTTGGTCAACGGTTAAGCTTTAACCATTGACCAACACTTGCCAAGTTGATCTACGCACGCAGGCTCTCAACCAACGCGTGCCAGTAGGGTTTTTGGCTTTTGAAGTGGCTTCAGCGAGATTTGGTTCAAGGGTTTTGCAAACACTCAAAGCTCAAACACTCAACATTCCCAGGGTGTTCTTGATCCATTTGATCATTAGGGAATCAAAAACTGAAAGTAAACTAATCTGGAAGCCCAGATTGGGGTGTCTACAGCTTTCATGGAGTGTGAAAAAATAGAAAACTACATTTGGGTCTTGGAGAAGCTAAAAGGCATGATGGATCCCAACGCACTTCCGTCCGTTATTGTCACGGATAGGGAGTTGGCGCTTATGAATGCCATCATAAATATTTTCCCTCATGCTACCGACCTCCTATGTAGGTGGCATATTGGCAAGAACATATTAGCCAAGTATAGAAAGATGTTTGATGACAAGATGTGAGAGGAGTTTATTTGCAATTGGGGCCTAGTCGTCCTTTCAACGAGTGTTGCACAGTACGAGGAGCGCCTTTGTGTTTTGAAGCGTGATTTTGAAATGGTTCCTGCAACATTTGAGTTCGTCAAGAAAAATTGGTTGGTACCCTACAAAAAGAGGTTTGTAGGAGCTTGGACGGACAAAGTCATGCATTTCGGGAACCTAACAAGTAACAGATAAATGCTTCATTCGCAACTCCAGCACTTTCCTTAATATTCATGTCATTCATGCATTTTTGGAAAATTTTCATATATTCATGTTATTTGCTATGGCTAATATCTTGCCATATTTATTCGTAGGGCGGAGAGTTCACATTAGAAGCTAAACTCGCAATGCAATTTTGATACTATATGGGAGAAGATTCACAGATTGATGCTGTTACAAGTTACTGAAGTCAAAGCTTCTTTTTAGAAGAGCCTTAGTTCTATGCAGCATGATTTTAGGATAACTCTATTTGATAGGCTAGGGGGAGCTGTTTCGTTGAATGCCATGACACTTGTTTTAGCGGTGTCCCATCAAGTCGAATGGTTTATGGAATCAAAGCGTGAGTGCGAGTGTTCTTTGAGGCACACCCATGGTTTACCTTGCGCTCATGAGATTGCTCCTTACAAGATGGCAAATATCCCCCTATCGATTGAGTTAATCCATGACTATTGGAAGAAGCTTTCTTTGCTTGCACCCCAGAATGAGGGTTTGATGAAGGAGACGCTTTTGGCTCACTTTGATTGTTTTTACAATAAGTTCTTGAATGAAGATCAATATGATGTAAAGGTAAATTATGTTAAGAAGATGCAAGACCTTGCTTATCCGAAAAGTAGTACTCTCGTTGAACCCAAAGTGAATGCACAACCACGTGGTCGTAAGTCAACGAAAGAAAAAAATGCAGCCAAAGAACAAAATTCGACGTGTAGGGATCTCTCGGAGTTTGAGCACGTTCTGGCCTCCCTTTGAACCCCTAAGGCCATCAAAGAGAAACCGCGGCGCAGTCTGAAAGGGAAAGCAAAAGTTCCAGCACAACTTTGGATATGTCCCTTCATCAACCATTTCCCGAAAGCAATAAAACCTTACATAAAATCGGTCAAGAAAGTTGAAGATGATGGGAATTGTGGGTTTCGGGCAGTGTCGGGCTTCATGAAAGGCGATGTTCATGAGTGGTTAGTGGTAAAAGTGATTTGCTGAAAGAGTTGGAAACACATTTACACCTTTACGAACAAGTGGTAGGGGGGACCTAGAGAGCTAGGGAATTACTTCACATCTTGTCATGGTATGAAAGTTCGGCGCCCCGGGAAAATTGGATGACAATGCCAGACATGGGTCACATCATAGCATCTGCTTATAATTGTGTCCTTGTCCATTTATCAAATATTCAATGTCTTACGTTCCTCCCCCTCCGATCAGAGCCCTTACCCTCCATGAAACAAAAGGATATTGCTATCAGGTTTGTTGATGGTGAACACTTTGTACAAGTATGATTTTGGTAAATGATTTGTTGTCATCTATATAATGAAATTTTGCTCCTTAAGTCCAACTTAATTTATCTTATATAAATACCTAATGCAATATGGCAGGTATTCCTAAAGTCGGGTTCCCCTATGGCACCAATAGCTTGCAATTGGAAAAGACATCGTCTTTCTATCACTAAAAATTGGGATGTAGCACATGTTGCGGCCATTCATAAGTTCAACGAGATTATCGGCGTTGACGTAGCAACAAAGGAGGTCATCCATGTGAATTAGGCATTTTAGATTGAGAAACGATTTAATGTGTTCTATTATATAATGTGTTCTAATGTTATGAAAATTGGATGATTTCTTTACGTATAGTTTTCGGATCGTCAAGGGAACTCTTATATTATATTTTTGTTTGAAAAGTCATAGTTGTCAAGTCTGTGATATTCTATTTGGAAATTAGAATCCAAGTAATGGTATAAAAATTAGATATTAAAGTCCAAACATTGGTACAAATTTCGGATATTGTTTTTCAAAATTATTGATCCAATTCGAACATTAGTATCCGAATGGTGTCATTCTATCTCATAGTTATCATTCTGTTCGGAAATTAGAATCCAAGTAATGGTATAAAAATCAGATATTAAAGTCCAACCATGGGTACAAATTTCGGATATTATTTTTTGAAATTATTGATCCAATTCTAATATTAGTATCCGAATGGCATCATTCTATCTCATAGTTGTCATTCTGTTTGGAAATTAGAATCCAAGTAATGGTGTGCAAACCAGATATTAAAGTCCAAAAATTGTTATAAATTTCGGATATTTATTTCCGAAATTAATAGTATCTGAATGAATGGGCTATAATGGAAAAAAAGAGTGTGGATATTAAAAGGGGAGTTTGCAAATCAACTCCCTTATTTATTATTGGTTAAAATGGGCTATAATTCTTCCTCATATAATGTGCCAACATGAAAATAAATATTTGTAGGAGTTTTATTTCTCGTAAAACGTGTTCGTTATAACGTGCAAACATGAAAATAAATAATTGTAGGAGTTTTATTCCTCGTAAAATGTGTTTGTGTCCAAAAGTTCAATCATGCCTACCATTTTTCTATAGTAAAAAGTGGGTTATTTGGAACGAATTTCTTCCTCGGCATACGTGTGTAGGTGTGGTAAAAAATTACTAACCTTTGACCCTCGCAAATTGTTTGACCCACCAATCAGCAATGGGCACATTGCAGCGGATGCCATGCAGAAGGAAGGCCTTGGTCAAACCTTGACCTAAGGAAGAAGGTTTGACTATCCAATTGGAATAGAACGCATGTATAAAGATGGAAGGAACCGCCCATGGAAAGTGTCCACGGAAGAGGTAGTCCTCGCGGAAGTTCACCTACTCCGCAGAGAAAGGAAAGTGGGCCCCAAGACAGCGTCAGCAGTGGAGGACCATGGGTGAAGTCCCGTGAGTCACTAAAATTTAACAATTATGAGAAAAGATCTAATTGAAGAGTCTCTAGAGTTTCATCCGGGCCGTAAGGCAGGGCTCGGAAGGGGCTCTGAGATGAAGACACGATCGCCGCAGGTCGTGACCTTGCTCCTGCAGGAATAAGGGAGTTTCTTATGGCTTGGTGGCTTGGGATGGAGGTTGCATCGCGAGGATTCGAGCTCTCCCGCAGAAAAGAGTCCGCGAGAGGACAAGTTTTCCCGAGACCTAGAGGTACATGATGAACACGTGTTGGGATATCATAGGAGCGCCACCCTGGGCCTGACCTTGGCCCAAGAGCCCTATAAATACCCCTGACATTCCTTTTGATTAGATGAGTTGACTTTTTTCTAGAGAGAGAGTGTGTGAGCACTGAATTTGAGGAAGGAGAACGTTCTTCCATAGAGAAAAGGTGACCTCACCCATTCAGTCCTGGAAAAGCCAGACGTTAACCCCGCAGAAAGAAACAAAGGACATGCTGTCTTTGTCTCTTTTGTACCTCTTGCTCCTTCCCTCACCCCACGAGATTTCTCCTCCTTTCCCCTTACTAATCATCGACCAATCGCACCTCTCCAGCTCATACGTATTTTTACATGTAAGCGAACCTCTGCGGAACCCCTACCTACATTAGGCGACTCTGCTAGGGAGGTGTCTTTTGGTTTATGGTTAGCACTCGCTCAAAAGAATACGTTGAACCACTGCGTAGGAGAGCAATGACACATCAAGATACTACAATACCAATTGTCAAGGAGGTAGACGAGACCAACAGCGCGGGCGTAGCTGCGCAAACGCTGAGAGCCCTCCAGGACGGTCAGCAACAGTTCCTCGAGACGTAGAAGCTAATACTCGCGGCCTTCACGGGCCTTACAGAGCTCATTTCGGCGGCCCTTTCGAAGGCCATGGTCAACCAAGATGACGAACCCCCGCAGATCCATGCTGGGGGCAGCAACAGTCAAATAGCGCAACCCGAGATCCCTCTCTCCTCCCCGCATCCCCTACGTGGCGTGCTCGTGGGGGGAATCGGTGGAAATTCTGTTGGAGCATGCGGCAAAGCGACTGTCGTTGATGGTACCAGCACGCCTTCTACAGGACCCTACATTACGATGGCAGAGGTGCAAGCCTTGTTGGCTCAACAAAAAACAAGCAAAGCAAGCAGAAAGGAGATAGCCGTCACTGAAGCCAGTAACCCATCCGCAGGGCAGTTCATCACTCAGGCAGAAGTTCAGGCCCTCCTAACCAAGGAAAAGGCAAAGATAGTTTTACCCTCCCTCCCTAGCCCCGATAACCGCCCCCCATACCCTGTGATGATCCTATCGTTACCATATCCAGAGGGGTACACCCCGCCAAAGTCCATGAAGTTCGACGGCAAGGAAGGAAGCGCTCAGGAACACGTGGTTCGTTTCATAGAGTTCCTTGGGGCACATGCAGCGGACTCCAACCTACGCCTCTACGAGTTCTTCGAAGTCCCTTACTTCTCGCGCCTATACATGGTACGTCAACCTGGAACCTTACTTGATCACCACTTGGGAAGAAATGATGAATAGCTTCTACGCCAAATTCTTCCAAGTTCGCGAGAAGGTGACAGTGATTAGCCTGACAAAGGAGATTCAGACAAGCGGCGAGGTTGTGGTGGAGTACGTAAAGTAGTTTCAAGACTCCCCGGTTGACTGTACTGAATCAGTGAAAGAAAGCCAACTTGTTGAAATCTATATTGGAGGAAAGATAAACGAGTTCAAAATGCTACTCATTAATTTGAATTTGGGGACTTTTTTTGCCCTACTGGAATCCGCGTACAACCTTTGGCATGTGGTTAAGCCAGCCAGGAAAGACAATTGGAAGGGCAAAGCTGCGAGTGCTGTTGCGGACGTGCTGCGAGCCCAGTAAGCCACTGAAGGAAGGAAGCGGAGAGAGCGCGACCCTACACCGGTACCAGATTATCCGTGTAGCATGGATGAAGTATGGGGCTTGGTGAATGAATGGGTAGCTGATGAGGAGCTGGAGCTAGCCCTTGTTGAGTATGAACCTATGCGTGAGGATCATGAGAACCTGCGATACTGCATGTACCAGCGATACTGCATGTACCACCGTCAAACGAAGCACCCAACTAGTGATTGTTGGTCACTCAAGAGATTGTTCAAGAGGAAGCAGAATGCCAATGAGCTATGAATAGGGCAACGTGATATCCGCGTGGACCCATACCCAGCTCACGGAAACCGTGACGGAGAGGTCAACATGGCGGAATGCTACCCGTTCATGTATGAAGATGAGGAAGATGTAGATAGCTACTACTATCTGGAAGAAGAGGATGAAGAAGCATGGGCCTACATGGTCTCTTGCTATGAAATTAGTGAAGAATTCGACGACGGCGCGGCCCCCGTGGTCATGCCTGACCCTAATGTCTCTGCCAAAGCCTTGCAAAACAGTACGAAGTTTCGGGCATTCTTTGATGGTTTTGGGTTCACCCCAGCCACGAGGCTGGAGATCACCAAAGCGATTATTAGTATTGTGGAAGTTCATCATGAGTCGTGCATGTCCGCGGAAGGATTGATCTATCGGTCCTGCGGACAATAAGAGACGAGTCAAACTCAGTTACTTTCTCGGATGTAGACCGAAGAGTACCATACCCCTATAATCGTCCACTGCATGTCACCTCCCGCGTGAACAGAACGGAATTGAAACGGACTTTTCTCGATGGTGGGGCCTCCATAAACCTGATGCCCTTGTCAACATCCAAGAAGCATGAAATCTAGAAAAATTGGATAGTCGAGTCCCCAATCACCATCACGGGATTCAGAGGGGATAAGAGGCAGTCCTTGGGATATGTTGTGGATTTAGAAGTGGGGGCAATCTACTCCGCCACAAAATTCCACCTCATCAATGCAGATCCAAATTATCATATCATTCTCGGCCGAAGCTGGATGCACAAGTATGCAGTAGTACCGTCAAGTTATCATCAGTGCCTGAAAGGAGTCTTGGCCGGCAAGAAGGTGACTGTCCGCGCGTCAGAGAACCCGTTCGACACTCACAAGGCCCATCTCCCAGATGCAGTGTACTTCTCGGAAATGGGTGAGGCAGCCTAAGCGATCACCATTAGGCCACGCGGAGTAAAGATACCAAAGTGGGAGGACATCAAGGAAGAGAAGCAGGAACCATTAGAAAGAAATCCTTCCGCGGTAGAGGCTGCCACCCCCAGAAAGATTACCAAGATGAAGGAAGGGGGCAAGACAGTATACTATTTATGACGGTCCACCGGGGCAGTGGGTGATCATGAAATTGCTGGCCCCGGCGGAACATGTGCCGCGTTGTCAGAGGAAGAGGAATTTATCAACAAACCTGAGCCCGCGCCGGAGTGTATGCATGACGAACCCAGGCCACAAAAGGAGGCGCTAGAAGAAATTGATTTAGGTGATGGCGCAGGTCCCCGCAGGCCGGTATTCATAAGCAAGGCGCTGAAAGGAGAATTTCGTGAGAAGTTGATTTCATTGCTGTGTGACAATTCAGATGTTTTTGCATGGCATTATGAGGAAGTGCCAGGCCTAGACCCAGTGCTGGTAGCACATCATCTGGGTGTTTTCCCCAATTCAAAGCCAGCCAAGCAGTAAAGGACGAAGTCGAAAAGTTGAGAAAAGTGGGCTTCATCTGCCCAATATAGTACCCTGAGTGGTTGTCAAACATTGTCCCGGTAAAGAAGAAGAATGGCCAAATCAGACTATGCATCGATTTCTGCGACCTTAAGAAAGCGTGCCCGGGAGACGAATTCCCATTGCCACATATTGATACATTGGTCGAAGCCACATCAGGCCACCAGATGTTCTCTTTTATGGACGGGTTCAGCAGATACAATTAGATAGAGATGGCACCAAAAGATGCAGAGAAGACAACATTTTGGACCCCGTTAGGTAATTTTTACTACATAGCGATGCCTTTTGGGCTAAAGAACGTGGGAGCAACTTACCAGCGGGTCATGACAGCAATTTTCCATGACTTGATGCACAAGATAATTGAAGATTACGTGGATGATCTGGTGGTAAAGTTAAAAGAGCAGAGGGACCATCTCGCGGACTTAGCCACCGTGTTCACCAGATGCAGGAAGTGCAATCTCAAGATGAACCCTCTCAAGTGCGCGTTCGGTGTGATAGCGAGAAAGTTTCTGGGGTTTCTTGTACATCGGAACGGGATTGACGCAGATGGGGCCAAGATCAAGTCGATCACAGAGATGCCTTTGTCCCACTCACAGAAGATGCTCAAACGCTTTTTGGGGAAAGTTTCCTATCTGCAATGCTTTATTCCCGCAATGGCAGAAATCATGGCACCTTTTGCAGACTTGCTAAAGGGCAACATGAAATTCAAATGGAAGAGCGAGCACCAAAAAGCTTTTGAAAGGATCAAGGTGGCTTTGAGCTCCCCTCAAACAATGATGGCTCCAGTCGCGGGAAAACCACTGATTCTTTATCTAACCTCCACCATGAGATCCATTGCGGCCCTACTGGTGCAAGAAATAGATGAGACGGAGCGCCCAGTCTATTACACTAGTAGGAAGGTCCAGGGAGCGGAAGAGAGATACATGGCCATCGAGCGGCACTGCTTAGCCCTCGTTTTCACCGCACCGAAGCTCAGACACTACTTTCTATCATTCCCCATACAGATAGTCACCAAATGTGATCCGGTGAGGTATGTTTTATCCCGCCCCGCCCTCATGGGTGGGGTCGCGCGATGGTTGCTAGCATTGGCAGAGTTCGAGATTTCTTGTGTCACCCCGAAAGCTATCAAGCGTTAAGCGCTCACGGACCTTTTAGCCCAATTTCCAAGTGGATAGTGCGAACCACTTGAAGAATCATTGCCTGGGGATGGTTTTGAAGCTCTCGCGGCCAGCATGAATGATATGCACTGGACGCTTAGCTTCGATGGGCCGCAGGAAGTGGATCAGGTGGCGCGGGAATAGTGTTACAGAATGATGAAGGAGAAAAGTGTCATCTAGCCTACAAGCTAAGCTTCCCCTCTTCTAATAATGAGGCGAAATATGAAGCGTTGATCCTGGGTTTGCTAGCGGCAAAAGAAAGAGGAATCAATCACTTAAGGATAGGAGGAGACTTAAAACTAATGGTTTTACATACAGAGGGAGTCTAAGCGCTGAAGGAGCCTACATTAACACCGTATCGAACGATGGATCAGAAGTTGATGAAATTCTTCAAGAACTTCAGCATTATTCATAGCAGAGGTCGAAAAATCGATTTTCAGATGCCCTCGCAGCGCTGGGGGCAAGGACAGAGTTTGAAGAAGACAAGACATACATTGAAATTGTAAAAATGTTTGAACCATTCGTGATAGAAGACTTCTCCGAGCCAATCGAAGACTGGCGCGAGACTCATGTCCACAACGGAACTTTCTTGTTTCATAATTTTGTGCAGAGAGCTATAGCACTGCATCCTTCAAGGATGGTTAGTGCGGTGTGTCGTTCCGAAGGAAGCAAGGGAAAGGCTGAACCAGATCCACGATGACAACTGCATAGAGAATGACAGAGCCCTGTATAGAAGGATCCAGAGGCAGGGGTACTATTGGCCTAACATGAAGAAGGATGCCGATTTGATTGCAAAGAACTTTACATGGTGCTCCCTTTACGCGGTCAGGCCGGAATGCTTGATGGTGTGTGCTGGTGATCAGGAGGTAAATTGGAGGCAGGTATACATTGACTACCAACGCGAAGGATCTTTACCTATGGAACGGACGGAGACCGCAAGGGTCATCCGGGGAGCACGGTGTTTCATTATTGAGAAAGGTTATTGATGAAGCAGTTTTTGGTCACCTCCGGAAGAGGGGTACCTCAACCGTCCATCTAGTCCTTCAGTGGATGAAACGGCTTCCTGCATGCTCGATTAACGACCTGCAATACAAAACAGAAAAGCTATGGGCACCGGCGTGGCTATCGCCATCATCCCTCCGATGCCTAAGTCAGTCGATCTACTTTAGAAGAGAGTATGGACTGAGTATGAGTTCTGTAGTTTTTGCATTGTGTACCTTTGTGAGGTGGAGATGTGATCTTTATATAGGCATTTTGGGAGGAATCCCTTGGGAGCGGGACTCTTAAGTCTCATCCGCTCGTGGCGGGTATAGATAGGTGTTGGAATGTCCTCCTTACCTTAGGAATCCCCTGATTCTTATCAGGTTTGAAGAGTCCCTTCACCTTTGGACTCTTATGCCTGCTTATCAGGTTAAGAGTCCTTACGGTGCTGGGACCTCTTGGGCTTATCCGCACATGACAGAAATAGGTTGGAGTGTCCTCCTTACCTAGGACTTCTTAGGTCTTTATCAGGATTGAGGAGTCCCTTCACCTTTGGACTCTTGTACCTGCTTATCAGGTTAAGAGTCCTTACGGTGTTGGGACCTCTTGGGCTTATCCGCACATGACGGAAATAGGTTGGAATGTCCTCCTTACCTAGGACTTCTTAGGTCCTTATCAGGTTTGAGGAGTCCCTTCACCTTTGGACTTTTGTACCTGCTTATCAGGTTAAGAGTCCTTACGGTGCTGGGACCTCTTGGGCTTATCCGCACATGACGGAAATAGGTTGGAGTGTCCTCCTTACCTAGGACTTCTTAGGTCCTTATCAGGTTTGAGAAGTCCCTTCACCTTTGGACTCTTGTACCTGCTTATCAGGTTAAGAGTCCTTACGGTGTTGGGACCTCTTGGGCTTATCCGCACATGACAGAAATAGGTTGGAGTGTCCTCCTTACCAAGGACTTCTTAGGTCCTTATCAGGTTTGAGGAGTCCCTTCACCTTTGGACTCTTGTGCCTGCTTATCAGGTTAGGAGTCCAATTGGTGGACGGATCTCTGTAGTTATCCTTTATGGACCGTGGCTTGACCTCTTCCGAGTCTTTTCGACTGTACGAACCTCTTGCATGGAGTGTCTCATAAGTCTGACTGCAGGTTTGTCATATTTTTCGAGCTCACCTGGTGAGCTGAGCTCGGTATCTTTCTATGAGCTGTGTTCGTGAGCTGGCCTCCGTCCTTGGACTGGTTTAATAGAGGCTAGCTATTATAGGCTAGATTCCATGTTCTTGGGACTCTAGCTCGAGCCCTTAAGGCTGTGCTCACGAGCTCTTTGGTTTGGGCTGACCTTGGGACGACCTTTGCCCTTAGGCTGGTCCACTGAGCTCAGTTCTTCAAGCTAAGCTCCATGTCACTAGGTCCCCTACATGGCTCTTCATGTTGTGCTAGGCTTTTTGGTCTGGGCTGACCTTGGGAGGTTATTTCCTACTTATCAGTTATTTATTCAGAAGGACCCTTGACGAGTCGCCACAGAGATGTGTAGACAAAGAAGCAGAGGAGGTACTAAGGAGAACGCACAGAACTGAACACCAAAGATGGCGAAAGCTCTACGAATAGTTAGTTAATCTGAGGTACTTTTGGCCCACCATGGAAGGTGACTCCAAGCGACATGTGCAGAGGTGCCAAGCATGCTAGAAGTTTGGAAACTTGGTTCACGCTCCTTCCGTAGAGCTATATTCAATCCGTGCCCCATACCCTTTTCATACATGGGCCATGGACTTGGTTGAACCAATCACCCTAGCCTCACGAAAGAACAGATGGATTCTAGTGGCCACGAAAATTTGTACCAAGTGGGTTGAAGCGGCTCCATTGAATAGGGCTACTATGGATGCGGTGTCACAATTCGTCAAAGAAAGTATCATTTGCAGATTCGGCGTGCCGAAGATGATTTTGTCAGACAACGGGACCCCGTTCATCAATCGTCATGTGGGAAGCCTCCTCGATGAATACGTGATTGACCACCGTACTTCTAGTACCTACTAACCATAGGGCAATGGGCAAGTAGAAGCAATAAACAAAACCCTCATACGAATCCTGAGCAAGCTATTGGACGAGCGCGGCGGCACCCAATTTGGGCCTATCGATCCTCAAAAAGAAAATCCACCTGTGCAAGTGCTTTCGGTTTGGTTTATGGAGCGGAGACAGTCCTGCTCGTGGAGCTAAGCGTACCTTCCACCACGAGTGGTCCTTGCAAAGGAAAGTTCTGCGGAGGGCAGAAGGGCAGATTTGGAGGCATTGAAAGAAAGAAGAGCCGCCGCGGTCCTTGCTTAGGAGAAGTACTAGGAGTCCGTGGCACGTTACTATAACAAGGGTGTGGTTCCCTGGAATTTCAGAGTTGGAGATTTGGTCTAGAAAGCGACCATGGAAGTTATGAGAGACCTGAAGACTTTGAAGTTCACGCTCAGATGGGAGGGGCCTTATGAAGTTATTAGTGCCTCCGAGAGAGGGTACTATCATCTAGCCCGCATGGAGGATGGGTTCAGGACAGGAGCGGTCAATTCTAAGTACATCAAGAAATTTTACCCATAGGAAGAGCAGTGGCAGTTTGTCCATTTTGAGATGTTTTTTGCTTATTTACTATCAATATTGTTTTCAAATTCAATGAAAAGAGGTTTATTCCGCTGTAAGACATTTTGAAATGATGTAGTACGAATCAGCGGGTTTGTTACCCAGAGGTGTTAATGACATGTCAAAACACTTTGTCTTTTACCTTGTCTATTTGATTACGCATTACTTCAAGAAACGGGTCGCGTGGAGAGAACATCTCGGCCATCCCCCTCATTTATTTTGCAAATTATTTAGTCTTGCTAAGAATACGAACTCTCGTGGAGAGTTGCCAAGCTCGCGATCAAAAATCGTAAATCTTCAAGTCAAGTCCTGACAGCTCTATACTCACATCAGAATAGTACTACTATATACACATAAGAACTGATCACCAAAAAGACTTCGGCTTGAGAGCAAAGCCAAGTCCAGCTATTGCTGCTAACCTGAAAGGTATGATTTTTGAAAAACTCCATAAGCTAAAGCTCGTGTGAAACATGGCATAACCAGTAGACACATTAAATCATGGACACAACTAACATCTCTATAAAAAGTGTAATCATACTCTTTAGTATCGAACATGTAAAATGTACTTCCTTCCAAAGATAATCAAATCTCAAGTCCGTAATAAAATGAATTCAAGTCTTTCAATAGACTTATGTTAAAAGCAATAATTCTCAATCATCAGTTCATCAGTTCATTCATAGAATGAAATCCAACTTTTCAGGATAAAGCAGAAAACCATCATGATATTAAAAATATCACATTTCATAATACTCATCAATTTCGCACATCTTTCATGAACAAGTTCCAACCAGAATCTAGAGGAGCGACCTCTAAAGTATAAAGGGAATGACGTCAAACCAACAGGATACTTGGTCAATATCCCTCAACCTTATAACTCCAAATTCACTCTGTCTGTTTAAAGTCCTCAAGCACGGACACTTGTTCAGATGCATCGACAGAAAATATACATTTCATCAAGTCATTTAGCAAGTTAATACATATCCATGATTCTACTTAGAAAAGATTTCCAAGATATTTCAACAGCAATGAAACATTTAAATAAAACAAGTAAACAAGATATGCATGTTTCATCTTGATCCTGAAGA
The DNA here is from genome assembly GCF_030253575.1 of Rhododendron vialii. Classification (NCBI taxonomy): domain Eukaryota; kingdom Viridiplantae; phylum Streptophyta; class Magnoliopsida; order Ericales; family Ericaceae; genus Rhododendron; species Rhododendron vialii. The sequence goes on from NC_080567.1 coordinate 1,871,768, forward strand.
CGCAGCTAATCTCTACTCAAGTCTTCACGTATTTCATACTAACGATCACACAAACCTAGTTGATCTCGAAGTTTCTGGCAAGATTTGTGATTCTCCAGTGAAATTGCCGATCAACTTGGGTACTTAGGGCTGGACCAGAGCAAGAAAATGACTCTCTCATTCTCTCTCCCTCTCTCCTCTCTAATTGCTGACCTCTTCTCTTCTTTCCTTTCTCTTTTTTTCTTCTTCTTTTAATTACTCTATGTAGGCATGGAAGTTGAACTATTATGAGTATAATTACAAAAATAAAAATCTATTAGATTCCCCTAGAGTGCCACATGCCCACTTACTTGGCACATGATCAATTTAAAAGCATGCCAAGTGTTGGCTTGATCTCAATGACAAGCCATGCATGCATGGCTAGTTCCGGAGTGCAACTCGCGCGCGACTCAAAAAGCTGTACGGGTTCTGGACTCAGAAAAATATGAAACTCGCACAATACCCTAAATATATTATTCTAAGAATAACTCCATTCTTGAAATTTCAACGAAAAATCCAAAACACGGAGATTTGAAATGCCTGGCCGATTGACTTGTAAAATGTTTGTGACCCCGTCTGTGACCAATAATTACAGTTAGTGACAAATTATCATCTTACTAATATTATTTTTAACGTGAGGGCTCTCACATCCTTCCCCTCTCAAGAAATTTAGTCCTCCAAATTAACTTAACACGTACATACACAGAGAATGTAATCGGTAGCACACAAAGTACCTACAACGAACAACCTTGGGTAAAGTTTGTGCATGTCAACTTCCGAGGCTTCAAAATAGACTGGTTTCCCACCAAACTCACACAAGCGGAACTACATTTTTTTTTTCTTAACCGTTTCTCTTGCCGATTCAAGGCACAAGCAAGCCTCTCCTTGTAACTCAAATCCTCCTATAACTCTACTGGAGGTCGTCCCAACACGTGGGAGGGATCACTAATGCAACATCTTATCATGGAGAAGTGAAATACAACATGAACTTTTGCGAGTTCTAAGGTCAATGCTAAACGATAAGCAACTAGCCCAATTCTCTCTAGGATCTCAAAACGACCAACACAACATGGACTGAACTTTCTTGTCTTTCCAGATTTTAAAACTCCTTTTATAGGTGAAACCTTTAAGAAAAACACGTTCTATCTTATAAACATCCAAACATGGAATAAAAACAAATAATGATTAACTCAAGAATTCTGTACAAAACGATGTGCTACTTTCCAACCCATCTAAGAATTTTCCAATATCTGCCCATCATGATGAAATTCTTCACCATCCGCCATAGTGTGCATCAAAATGTGGTAACTGATGAATCGGCTTTGTCTCTAGCTCCGACCTGATCCTGCAAAACAAAGCAAGAGCTCAAGTCACCGGTGTGGTGGCGTGCCAACCACCCTCCAATGCCTAAGTCAGTAAAGAACTTGCTGTATGGTGAGCGAATTGAGATTCTTGGTTATAAGTTGCGTATGTGTGTGTACCTTTATGAGAGTTCTACCGTTATATTTATAGGCATCTTGATAGGAGGTTGAGTCCTCATAGGACTATATTCCGGAGATTTAGGATCGCTTTAATGGACTGCGTGGAGTCCTGCCTTAGTTGGAACTCCACGTCCACCTTGCTTTAGCATGGAATCCTTATCCATCATTAATTGTGTTTATCACTGGCATTTTATGCTTATCTTATCGACATCTTTCCTTTATCCCGTAGGATTTATGGTTTCTCAAAGTGGTATCTTTGATTGGAATAAGTATGTTCTGTGAATATTACTTATCCAGCCTTAGCTTTGTGTCAGAGCTGGTTTCTAGACCTTATGATAGCTCTGTCTGGTGGGCAGGGCTAGCATACCCTAACTTTGTTGCAAGTGATACTTTCCAGGGGTGCATAGGCGAAGCTGACTTTTACTGTCCAGGTCCGTATTTCTTGCAGTGCTGAGCTCTTTAGGTCTATCCTACTTATCAGGTACTCCCCTGTTTCCAAGCTACGGTTTTTCCCTGGAGGTAGGGAACATTGGTCAGACCTAAGTGGCGGTTACCGCTCTTTTTCCTTTTGCAGAGGGTTTTAAATATATGGGTCACTTCGTGGGACAGGTGTCGAGATCCTCACTATTCTGGTGTTTAGAGGTGGATGGTGAAGATCAAGGAGTATTCCTCGGGATTAATGCTTATCGTTTAAGCTTCTCCTTGCTTTGATTAAACCCTGTCAGAGGAGTATTTTGAATCGAATCCACTCAGGCAATTTTCTTCTTCGTCGTTCTCTTTTGTCGTCAAGTTTTAGAGCCCGTCCCCGTAGGTACGCTTCCTCTTTCTTTGCTGGTTTTTCCTCTCTTTTACGCTGGATTCTCCCTCTAGTGTAGAGATCACAGGCCCAACATGGGTCGCTCCGGGGGAGTTTATTTGCGCTAGGTTGGTTGGTTTTTCTTGTATCAATCTGCATTCCCCTATTATAGAGGATTTTGCACCTTACTCCCTTGTTCTTCAGAACAGGATTTTTCACGACCTATTTTATCTATCGGCTTCTTTGTACCCACGATTTTCTGTTGGAACCCTGATGTCGAAAGTTTTATTAACTTTTCCTCGATTCTCAACACTGAAAAGTCGACTGTGGAAGAGGAGGTCCCAATGCGTCGTAGCAGAGGTTTTAGGGCTTAGTCTGACTTGGGTCAGTTGAGTAGCTTTAGAGCATCCTCACCTCCGGTCAATCCCTCAAGGGGGTCCCATGGGCGCCCATCTTTTACAGCTTCAAATATTCCGTCGACAATTACGAACGAGGAACTAGCTGTCCTTCGAGTTTGGTATTCGATTCCCTCTTCTGTTACCCTTAGGAAGCCTTCTGAATCCGAGCGAGCCTGCTCTTTTGTTGAGAATGAAACGTGTCTCTACGTTGGGGCTCTAGAAGGAGGTCTTCGTCTGCCCTTCCCCGTCGTGGCTAGGGAAGTGTTAAGTTTTTTGGGTTTGGCACCAGGTCAGATTGTTCCCAATTCTTGGCATTTGTTGATTGGCTATGCAGCTCTTTAGGGAGCTATGTCAGATGGTCTTATTCCCCTATCCAAAGGTCCATTTCTCAATCAATTCTCCATAAAAGAAGCCCCTCGGGGAACCGGATGGTATTATTTTGCCAAGAGGCCTGGTGGAGAAGAGTGGATTACTGATCTCCCTAACGTCCATAAGAACTGGAAGGATAAATTCTTTTTTGTTAGGGGAGATGGATGGGAGCTCCCAAGCTGGGAGGTTGGATCCTATACGTAGTGTATTCCCGGTAGATGGGGGGCACCTATTGCCAGTTGTAAGCCGTAGCTTTTCTTTATCTTTTGAATATCATGGAATGTTCTTTATTCTCAAAGGTTTTATTTTTATTTTTCTGCAGCTCGTGCTCCATTCCCTTTAACCTCCACTACAGAGGCGAAGCTTAGATTGGCCCAGAGCTATGAGATTCATAGCTGGGGGTTGCTTGTAACACCAGAGTCTTTAGCTATTTATCTGTTGGGTCCAAAAATATCTCGTGAGGCCTTAGCCCTTCCAGAGGTATTTTATGCTTTTATTTTGGCGCCTTATTGTCTACTGACTTTCTCATTGTTTTCATTTCTTTTCTTTTCAGAAGAAGAAGGTGAAGGTAAAGAGATGGAACTAAAAATGGACAAAGCCTTGCTGGCCCAATTGAAAGCTGAGAGGACAAAGCAATCGTCTGGGGTTGTAGCTCCAAAAAGGAAGAGCTCTTGTCTCCTAAAAGAGCTAAATGTCGATAGCTTCCTGGACACTGATTTGTCTAATGTCCTTGCTCTTGACTTAGTGGTTGAGCAAATTGTTGAGAGAGATGCTGTGAAATCGAAGAGAACGGTGAAAGGTGCAGCCATGGAGTATACCCCTCTTGGAAAGAAGTTGAAAACTTCTGTCGGTCCTTCTGTTTTGGGCAATTGTCAGGAGGCTCTCGAGCATGCTTCTGGGCTGCTCTGCGCAGCTGATAAAGACTTGATGGCTGAGATGTCTCTTCAGGATGTAGGGGAGCAAATGTTGGTTGAGTTGGCCATGGTATGCTCCTCTTTTCTGTTTTGACAATTTATCATTTGTTATTTTCTTTGTTAGCTTCCTTCTCTCTTCTTGCAGGCTGCGGCTTGTGGTCGCCATCTCACCTCCCAAAGCCATAGCATGGGGAAGCAAGTGGTTACCCTTACTGAGGCCAACATGAGGCTCACAAGGCAAGGTGCCACCATAGTGGCAGAGCTCCAAAAAGTGACAAATGAGAGAGATGATGCCCTCAAATCGAAGAGAGGTTTGGAAGAGGAGAGAGACGTTGCCGTGGCTACTGCTCGAAGTTTAGAGCAAAAGATTTCTGAATGGGATGTGGAGATGGAGGAATATAAGACTATGAGCTTGGGGATGTTGGAGAAGGTGAAAAAGGCTCGCAGGGATGCCATTGCACTCTTCTTGCAGTCCCCTGAGTACCGTCAGGACATAACCCAGCAATATTTTGATGGGTTTGAAGCTATGAGGAGCCGGGCGGCCTTGGCTTTCCAAAATTTGGATTTTTCCAAGTTTGAGGTTGATGATGATGAGGGGCCCTCATGTCTTGATGGGGGACAAAAAGAGGAGGAAGAACGTGATGACGCAGTATCCAAAGACACAACCATCCCTAGCTCTTCGATTGCATCCCTTCTCCAAACTCCAGAAAAGGTCTCTCTTTCCCTTGTAACTCAAACTCCAGCGGCAACACCTACTGGCCCATCATCAGGTGATGGGCAGGTAACTGAAGTCCCAACCTCTGTGTCACACCTTCGATTTTAAACATAATGATAAAGGATTTTCATAAATAAAACCTCACAATTATCCATACGATACCCCAAAAGGATTTAACAAGTCCATTTCCATAAATTACACTTCAATGTCCAAATGTTTACAAAAGGTACATCATTGGCTCAATGACCCCAAAATCAACAAAAGTATCAAATGGAGTTACAAATACATCTTCCGAAAAGTGATTTACAAAGATGGCTACGTAACTTCTTCAATGTTAGCTTTCAAAAGAGTGTCCATGCTCAAGCACTCCAAGCACGCAACTACTGTCCAAGGTTAGTACCTGAAATATAATGTAAGGTTTGAGCTACACTAGCCCAATAGAAAGCTCTAATCTAACAATGTATGCAGATGAAATGCAGGAACGGTCACAGGATGAAAGATGGCTACCAAAACCAACAGAAAGGGCAACAACAGTAATCTGATTCCAACCTTTCATTTTCAAAACCAATCATGTGTCTTACAGAACAAACTTTGAAAACACCACATGTCAAACGTGTCTCGTACATGTGTCATGAGCCGAAGCTCTTACTAGGCCAATTAAAGGACCCCAACGTCCTCTGCCAGGCTCTTTACCCATTCCAGATGTCCTGAAGTATCAAATAGGAGCATAAAGCTCATACCGGGCCAATTAAAGGACCCCAATGTCCTCTGCCAGGCTCTTTACCCGTTCGGGATGTCCTGAAAGGTTCTCGCCGTGTCCGTAATGTTCAAAAATCATCTTTCCGTCACGTTTATACCATTCAATCCAACTTTGATTCCTAAAGCAATTTCGTGGAGTCATGTCCAAACGAGGATTAGAGTCATGGGAACGTACAATGAGTTCTTCGATTACAAGTAATCATGTTAAGGGATCATTCGAGAAGTGTTTGGGTAGGTTGGAAGTGACTAGAAACCAAAATGGTGAAAAATGAAGCAAAACAATGAAAACTGGAGATAAGCAACAGGTATCGATACCTAACACAAAGGTATTGATACCATTTGGTCAAAAATGGTTCCAGATGCAAGGGTATCGATAACAATGGCAAATGGTAGTGATAACAAGTGATTTTCTGGGTTTTGGGACACAAAGGTATCGATAACAAAGGCTAAGGTATCGATAACAAAGGTTGTTCGAGCAGATTTTCTGCAGATTTTGATGGGTTTCTCAACAACGACAACATCAACAACAATAACCACAATCGATGGCACAAATCAAGCAATAGAAACAAGTCATAAACATATATTGAAAGTTAGAACTCCCTACCTCAAGATTGAAGAACGAATTTGAATGATTTTCCAAGCCCTAACTCCAAACTTTGAAAACGGAAGGATTACGCCTCCACCGAGCTCAAATCGGCGATATACGGACTGAAATACACGAAGGGGTGAAGGATTTGAGGTTGCTTTTGGGGGGGGGGGGGGGGGGGGGGGGGGTTTGGGTGATTTTGGTGGAGTTTGAGTGGGAGTGTGAGTGAGAGAGAGAGAGCTGAGAGGGAGGAGAGGGACGGGAGAGAGGGAGTGAGGAAAGGGAAATAAAATTCCCTGCCTCCCAACCCACACACATATATACACACATCACACATTCATCCCACCAATATAACACTTTAACATGTTAGCCCCAAATCTCAATATTCCAAACCAATTTCCTCCTTGTATTAATCTTATAAAACATTTAAATCAATTTTATAAATTTACGGGTCTTTACACTTTGGCCTTTGAATGGCAGAAGAAACATTCAATTTAATGGGTCTGTAACTAAACATGTTTTAATACTTTCGTACTATAACTGTGTTTGTTTGTTAGTGGCTTGTTTGTTGGTCTTGACTCCTTCCTGGCCGGGTGACTTTAAAACTTTTGTTGGATGAATGTTGAGGTCGATCTCAGTGACATTTTTTGGGCCTTTTGCAAGGCTTTGGTAAGGCTGTTTTGCTTTTGAAATCATAACAGGTGCAGGTTCGATGATGGCATGCTCTTTATTTTGAGTTGAGTTATGAAGCTAGAAATTCTTTTCTGAGCTCTTTTTGATTGTATAGCTGTGCTACGTCTTACTTCCCTAAGTGTGTAAATTGCTTTCGTCCAAATCAATTTTGAAACACTTATTTGATTTTCCCGTGGGATATATATTAGGTATAGATTGCATAGCTGTGCTACATCTGTGAGCTCGGAAATTTTTCCTAAGCTTCATTCTTAATGCATAGCTGTGCTACGTTTGTGAGAGAGTGGTAGTATTCCTACTCCCCTAAGTATATAAATTATTTGCGTCCAAACAATTAATATACTTATTGTAGTTTCCCGTAGGATATGCCTCAGGTCTGACAATTTATTTCCGTAGAATATTATTTTTGTTCAAAACATGAGAGGTTGGCCCTTGGGGTCCAATTCTTGTGCATTAAGTAAAAGTAGTCGTTTCAACTACCCAAGGTAATCGAATGTGCAACTTCCCATTACTCTAAGCAGTTGAGGTGGTGGTTTTAATTGCAATTTTGATTATGATCATGCTGACACTACAACAAATAAGACCTTTCATAGCGTGCCAAAAACGCTATAGAATGATAAACATAGCGTTCCGAAGAACGCCTTATTAGCCGATGCAATTAAAAGTCCTTTCTTTCAATAGCGTTCATTGTCCGCTATTGTTAACATATTCCACAGCGAGCAAAGCACACTATGGAATCATATAGACAACATTCGGAGGAACGCTATATTTGCCCATGCTATTAAAAAGTCCAAACTTTCCATAGCATTTTTTCGACTGCTGTTGTTGACATACCTTCCATAGCAGTCTTAGCACGCTATATTTGGCTTACTTTCCATAGCATTTTCGACATGATGTGTTCGATATATACTTTTAATAGTATTTTTTGCACGCTTTGTTTGAGACCATATCACCTGCTGCAATATATCCCGAATACTCTCAATAATAATGAATCATTGATATGATTCCAACTAAGCTCAAAGAAAAAGAACTGGATAATCTAATTAATACCCATTCAGTAGCAATACAGTCACAACATTCCATACAAAATCAAAAAGAAAATTGTACTTCATCAACATCAGGTACTATACATGTTAACTTAAAAATGAAGGAAATTCAGTTGACTTCAAGCCCACCCTTAAACATATATACCCCAAAAGTGGACTACAAGGCTTGACGGTGAGAAGCCAGTAAATGTGTCAAGGAAAAGGCTTGAGCAATGCCCGGCTGACACTGGCACATGATCATATCTCCATCTTGAGCGAAAGTCACAAAACACCAATCTTGTCTTTCAACCCAGAGTCGACCTACACGTACAAGATGAAAACGTTTCAATTTGAATGAACAAATTTCAAACTAATCAATTTTATAAACAGAGAAACCGAATGCATTCCTTCTCAATATGTGGATGTAATAAAAAAATGAATTACCCTCATGTCGAGTCCATAATAACTTTGTCAGCCAAGCAACAATAGTTCCAACAGATTCTTCAACATAAACCATGTCATGTCACTCACTACTCCACAAAAATACTTCCGGTTTCTTTACAACATCCACCCAAACTACCATTGCGCTAGGATAGATAAGTACATGACCACGGGTATGTGCATCACTAAAAGACCAACGTCCACTTGTTGCATTTAGGGTTATTGTTAACGCTCTTTATCAACAAGGCACCACATACACACGCACATTATACCGGAAAAAAAAACAAGGCAACACACACACACACAAAAACAACGTAAGTGAAGTTGCATACTTTTTGGATCAGTGAAGAAAAATAGCATATCACATGGAGGCACACTTGGAACAAGAAATAACATATCAGGACAAGGCACACTTCGAACCAAAACCATTAAGAAAAAAAAAAAAAAAGGCAGATAAGTTACTTACACCAAAATGCACTTACCTTGAATTTTTCACTTGTCTTTTCCATCCCAAAATCTTCCTATCATGCAGTGATTTGATGGATTAAGGCTGTACTAAGTGTGCCTATACAGCAAACAACATCAGAAAGAGAAAAAAAACAGTAGAAACCAGCAGGACACAGCAGCATATACAACAAACAACAACAACAACAACAACAACAAGGACAGCTACAAAAATATCCGCAAAAACACCAAACCAAGCTGAACATAACATTCTTTAATCTTTGAAGAGAATGAAAGAATTTTCAGGAATAAAGAGGAGTGGGATGAACATGGTGCACATACTGAGTCTAAAGCACGAATATTATATATAGTATTCACAAACATAGAATACCAATTGCAGAAACCATCACTAAACCATTCTGAAGCATCACATAATGAGTCTAAAGCACCCTTTCAATCAGTAATGATCAGTAATGAGTAGTTAGGGAAGAGGACGAATTCCAAGGAAATAGATAAAGCTCTATATTAATGAAAAACAAGAGGTTAAAAAAAGTGTATGTTGTATCTTTAGCACCGTCATCCCTAGACAGATTTTGAAATTTTTTATCATTAAATCTTTCAGGAAATTTGAAATGATCAACTCACTTTTGCTTTTCAAGGGAATACCGGAATACAAAATCAGGTTACAGCCAACAAGCTTAATTGTTATGTCCGCATTGTTGTCTCACCTTGATAATAAATTTTTTACACAAAGTATAAATCCCGGTTACTCAGTATCAGGAGAACATGTCTTGAGCATTAGTAGTGGAAGCCACAATATTATGCAGCTTAAACTAATGAAAACCAAGAATAAACCTATTTAACTCCTGTACAATAATTACTATAGTGCTTACGCAATACAATTTCATATCATATTAGTATGTCACTGTTTTTCTCTTCCGAAATTTCAACTTTTCTTCTAACTCATGCAGGTGTCAAAACCATTTTAGTTTTATAGAGCAGATAGTTAAATACCTAGATAAGAAACGCATGAGTACCCAGCATACGAGTCTCAGTGAGCAAAATACAACTTTTGGAAGGCTATAAAACCAAAGATACAACATAGAGGTCAAAGAAAAATAAGAAAACAGCTCTGATAAATGACATTTGGTCAGCTTAGACGTTTGATGGAAATCTGTCATGATGGAATTGAAAGGTGTGTTCAAAAGTAGAACATACCTCTATAGGGGAGAGTAAAATTCAAGTTAAGCCTGCCATCCTTTGCAAGCTGTCACTGCACCCTCAAGCACATTCCAATCAAGCCCGCCATCCTCTGCAAGCTGAATCATAAGATGTGAGAAAAAGATTGGAAACAAAAATTCAGAAAAATAAAAACTGCTACAAAGAAAACTTACCAGGTGACATGATCTCCCGAGGAGATATTCAAAGCTGAAACAACAGCACCAGATGTCACATTGATCCCATATATCTGATTGACAAAAGCAAAGGAAATTGAAGGACAACTATTCAAAGTTGAAATTGATAATTCAACATATCTAAAAACTGCTGCTGGGATTTACAAGAAGAAAATAAGTAACATTACATGTAAATATCCATCGGTGAATTTTTGGATGTATTAATGTGCTTAGTACTGAAAGTTGAAATGAAAGCTATAGACAACCAGATGACCCTTTCACTTTCAAACATGTTTCCTTACACCTTTCGTACAGATAAATCAAGCACTCTGCAATAGAGTGAACCATTAAATTGTGTTGCATGCCATCTTATTGAAAACCATATATTTTGAAAGGAAAGTGAAAGTGGTGGATAATTGTTTGCTCTCACGACATCCATAAAAAGCTAGTTGCTAATGAAATATAAGGAGAAAGGACTATATTTTGAAGCTCATCAACTGATCAAAGAGACAAAGTCCCTTTTTTTCACCTAATCAAAGTGAACTGAAGTATAATCATACTAAATCCTTCCAAAATTGGGAATAGTGTGGAATTTAGGATAATCACTTATGATTCTAATGTTCAAGATTGGTAAAGGACGAAATAATAGGACTGAGGCAAAAGATATATTCCTTATTGTAAGGTTTTTTAGGACTGAAATTCGTTAGTATCTTAATCAATACAACTCAAAAAGATAGACATCAACAAGATAAGACTAATGGGCTAACATTGTTCAGGTTTGTTTTTTGCAAGTACAAGTTTGCATCTCACCATGAGTCCATGAGAAGGTGGAAAATGAGATGGAAATTATGCTATGAAGGGTCCTCAATCCAACAGGAAAACCTTCAAGCTTTGCAATATTTTTGTTTCAAAAGTATGCCTAATTAACCAAGAAATACAACAACGATTAACCACTACAAGACATTTATGAGCAATCATACTAATCTTTTCCTTCATCAGTTCATCACTAGATAGTTAAACAAGTACTCTAGAGCTTGATATTAAATAACACAGTACATACCTATCTCAAATTTGAAAACACAGTACATACACATACAAAAAAAAAATCCATCAAACACATATATCTATTACTACATAGCCAAATAGAAAATTTGATCAAACAAAAGAAACATAAGAAGCCAAGTCTCTACAACTAAGAGTACCACACTTTCAACATATTAACTAGGCAACAAATTCTTATAGCAATCAGTTCTTTCCGAACTATCATCCACCTCTTTAACTTCAAACTGCGATATCACAGTTTCATAGTTTACTAAAATGTCTATTTGGGCAGCCAATTCTAGCTTCAAAACAGGACCCACATCGTCAACAACACAATTGGGGTTGGCTACATAAATATGTTTCCTCTTCTGAGCTCTTTCAAGAAAATCGTGCCCTGTAACAGCCAACAAACCTAAATCCTTTTGAACTACCACCTTTACATTCAATTTTGGTCTACCTTTCCCCTTGATCCTACCCTCTACCATCACCACATCACCCCTCTTAAGACATGTCCGAACCACCTCTGTTGTCTCTCATCTTATCTTCTATTGGTGCTATTCCTACCATCCCGTGAAGGTTTACATGGGCATAACATATTTGCACAAATAAACAATTGATCTAGAGTTTGGCGTACATACACATCAGACTTAAGACGAAGTTGTTTCTGGGGCAGAATAACCTGGACTGAGTGAGCATCATGGGTGTGAGGGATGGGATGACTCATAATGCATATAGCACGAGCTACTTCCCCAACCTTCTTTACCTGTCACAGTAAACAGTAGGTCCCTTGAAGATTAATTGAAACCATTCAAATTCAACATTCTCATGCTACTATAATAATTCCAAAGGGTTGGCCTGGTGGTCATGGCCTTGGATTTTGGAGTTTGCTCCTTCCTAAGGTCTTAAGTTTGAAAGGTGTTCACAAAAAAACATTCTCCTGCTACTGATTCAAGGTTCCTTGACGATTAATCACCTTGCTAGGCAAATTTGAAGGATCACAAACTACTTTTTTGCATTTTGCAGTTTCTCCTTCCGATGTCACTCCAAAGGCTTTTCCATTAGAATCAAATTCCACCTGTCATGGGCGACATCAGACATCAGCGAACTCGATGTTGAAAAACTGTGGAATAACTTGATTAGCTTATTCAACCAAAAAACAAAACTTAATCAGCTTAACTACAATGCAATAATAGTTTTAGTCCTTCTATATTGGTTCTATTAACTTACGCATAAAAGATATATGTGTGGGATCGGTGGTCTTCCCGTTCATAGACGTACTACATGTATGTACAGAAACCCCAAGGGTTGATCAATTAGTTACCTGATGAGGCCATCTATGTCCATTGTTGTGAACCAATTGACTGCCATTGTCTAAATGTTCAACTATAACTCCTTCCAAACTTTGAAATCAAGAACAAAAACAAAGAAAAATGAGTCCATGTTTTATGTGAGAAAACCATGAATAAGAAGAATCAATGCATAATGGAAACCTTGCTTCCCTTGCCAAACAACAATAAGCTAACCAACAATGTTTTTGCACTTATGTTCAACAATGTTTGTGCTAACCAAAGTCAAAACTAAACTATTACTCCAATAAGCTAGGTGTCATTTATCTAAAGTTCAAACTTCTGATTTTAAAAGTGCACATATTCTAGCTGATTATTTTCCCCAATCACTAGTAAACTTCTTGTTTGCTGGCCATTGAAGTGGGCATTTATACAAAGGGTTGTTAAAAGGCCTAACTTATATTCTGAGAATTAGGACTCTCTAATATCTACCTAACCTTTATGGCTCAATAGGTAGGGCAATCAACCTATGGGGAAAGAAAAAATAGGAATCTGAAGCAATTTTTTTCCCTATACAAAACTATGCTAGATGGTCATTTTTCAAATAATTCACCAATTTGTTATAGCATGAGAAAATCAATTATGAATTGATAAGAAAAAGCATGAAATTAGGAACCAATAAGAAAAAGCCCCAATTACTTATCGAAAATAGAAACGTAAAGGCCCAATTATCACAACCATTCACTGTCTCGCCACCACTCAATTACCACTGGTTCCCTCCTCCCTACAAGGAGCAACATTCTTGTATTTGAACACATGTAGGAGGATGAAAACAATTGATGCTTTCTGATCAACTGGTTTGCAACGGCTTTCTCGTGCCTCTTCACTGGAACCCTAATTCGTCGTCGGAACCCTAATCTGCAAAATAGACAGGGGGTGAGCGCACCTCTGCCTCTCGTGGCAAAGGCCCTCCGATGCCAAAGTTAGTATCACGTACTAGCAGTTAAAACCCTAATTATCAGTAGGAAAGCAAGAATGCCAAGTATTGCGTACCTTTTACCTCTAGGTTTACCTCTTATTTATAGATTTGCGTATGCTTGCTGGCCAAGCATCCGTGTTGCCCTAGGATTCCTAACTCGTATAGGAATCCCAGGATATCAAGGATTCTCGTTTCCTTTATCAGTTCATTACCTTAATCCTTGTAGGACTCTTTTCCATAACAAGCCGAACATCTCATACTCGTTGGGTATCTTTATCAGATCCTATATTCTCGGGATCTTATTCCTTAACGGAATACTATTGTTTCTAGACTCTTCCAGAATGTTCGTTATGCTCCAATACTTGACTGAAGTTCTTTCTTTTGTTCGGCCATCTTGTTGCCGAACAGACGGCTTGGACCATTGACTTCTCATGTCACTGGTCCATCTTGCCGAACATTTGTTTAGCATGATGACTATCCTGCCTATATTCAAACTATGGTCCCACATACCATTTGCATTGCTTTTTAACCCGTGATCCCTCATATCACGTGCTTGGTTCTTTGCTTCATCTGTTCGGCTGTTTATAACCGAACAGTCTGCTTTGGACCATCTATTTCACATGTAACTTGGCCCTTAGTTTGCCGAACAGACAGCATGGATCAATGACTTCTCATATCATTGGTCCATATTGTTGTTCACTATATTGCCCGGCGGTAAGTCCTGTCATACTTACCACGTGCTCCCGAATATCACGTGTTCGGCAACTAAATGTATGGGTTCGGGAATACCTCCCTACAATTGCTCCCCGGCTTCATCTATTTACCACTGTTCGGGGGCAATATATGATGCTTAGAAACAGAATTTTATTTAGACCAGACTCTTCTGATCCCGTGCAGTCATAATTTCAATATGTCATTGATGCCTTTTGGCGCCTCTGTCATTATACCATTTCGGGGTAATGACTCCACGTGGCACGTATCGTATGCCTATCATTAATTTCGAACTGACGTTCTATGAAACAGTGTCAGAACGAACTCTGCTTTCCGTTACTTTATCCTGTAACGGCGTAAGAGGAGACGCTTCGTCTCTGTTTCTTACCCTTAAACCCCAGAAAAGGGCTTATTTTGGGTTTCTCACCCAAAACTTCAAACTCGCTCCTTCTCTCTCTAGAAACCAGGTAAAAACATCCCGCCATCCGCCATCGCCGCCGTCTGCAAATTTGATTGCACTCCAGGGAATCGTTACATTATTCTTGTAAGATTCTCGTTCTCACTCCATTTCGTCTGCTTAGGTTTCCCTCTGAGATCTCACTCTCAGATTCGTGGGCTGTTTTTAGGGTTTCTATTCGTTCCCATTTCCAGTTTTTTTCTTCTTTATAGAATATACTCATGGCTGATGATAATGATCACCCTCCTAGACCCAGTAAATTTAGGAAACTCTGTGAAACCTCAACTGCCATGGCGGCATTTAGGTCTGAGTATAGCATCCCTGATAATGTGGGGCTCGAACTTGCCCCTTTAGGAGTAGATAGGGATGGTGGCTCCTGGGATAGAATGTGCATCCCTATCGTGGCCATCGTCGAAGGTGGAGTCCGATTTCCCCTTCACCCACTACTCCGCCAGATCCTAAACTGGTATCGTCTCACCCCCATGCAAGTATCAACAAACGTCTTTAGGCTAATAATGGGTGTAATAGCTTTGAATAGGATTCTGGGGACCCAGTTAGGAATTTGGGACATTCAGTGGTGGTACAGTATTGTACTAAACCCTGAATATAATACCTACTATTTCAAAGTTAGAAGGGCAGAAAAGCGTCTCGTGCTCAACCTGCCAGACTCCGCTCGGGATCACGAGATTGATTTCCTTTATGTCACTGGAGCCTTTGAGCCACTAGGAGAGGATGGCCAAGTGCTAGGGCTCCATTGCCCCCACATATGTGGTTATCCACGTATGCTCTTGCTTTTTATCTTTTGCAATTTCTTCATTTACTGATTTCTCGTAGCTTTCTATGTGCCTAATTTTGGTTTTATAACTCCAATCTTGCAGCTGAGAACGTTAACAAACGTCCTAGACGTGAGCCGAGCTACGTCCGAACAGAGGACATAAACAGGATCCTAAAATACACAGGAGAACCAGGTACCCGAACAGCTGGTCGGGGTCGAGACGCTGATATACTGCTGGGATACGATCCTTCGTACAGAGGGGTCATCGACAGAAGACTTGCCCACCCCAGCACTTGTGCTGCGTCTACATCTACTGCTCCCCAACCACACAACTCAAGGCTTCAAGCTGGTGTCACTCTTGCCGGTCAGTCAGGCGAAATTGCTATTCCTGACGGTATACCTCAAACACGTGTGGTACTCAGAAGATCTGGTCGTAGGCAAGTCATTGCCGAACAACAACCCGTTCCTCTCCAAATTACCAGTCAGTCGTCCTCATCCGGATATTCTCGACCATCTCCAACCCCAGGTACGATGACGCACCAACCCATTAACCTCAGTTCTTTACTCACTGTCTCCTCATGGGGACGTGGCGCTACCAATAGGGTAGCATCAACTGGCGCCCCTCCCCCACGTTCACGTCGCAATAGGGGGGGATCCGCAAGATCGTCATCGTCTCCTCGGGAACAAGATAGCCCTATTGAGGCTACTGATGCTCATTGGGACAAACGTCCCAGGAGCGAAGAAACTGGAGACGCCCTTACCCAAACCACTACTTTAGTCCAACAACCCCCTTCTTCGAGTACTCCAGTGCTTCCTGAAAGCTGGACCCCCAATCTTATTAGGGGCGATCGGCCTGTTCACATTGGGGACAGTGCCAGCTCTTCGAAAACAACACTCGCCCTTGCCCAAGGTCTACTGCTTCCTGTAGACATGCAGAAGGAATCTGAGGCTGCGCCTGATCGGCTTGTCTCCACTGGACTCGTCAGTGGTATCAAGGTAATGTGACTTAATCTTTTCATATAAGTCTTTATGTATATTTCATATACCACATATCATATATTGCTACACCCGTCACTTACCACTCGATGGTTTTGCCAGTTTATTCAAAAAATGGTCACACTGGGCCAGAAGTTCCAGGATGCAGATAACGAAAGGATCTCGCTACTGAACAACAACACAAGACTGCTTCGGACAGTTGCTCGTTTGGAAAGAGAGAGGGACAAAGCCAAAGCTGACTTTGAAGGAGCTAAAGGCAAGCTGGAGATTGCTGAGGAGGGCCTGAATCAGGCATTGTTGGAGATCGATAACACCAAAAAAGCCTCCTATGAAGAAGGGTACCAGAAGGGTTTTGACGCCACAACAACAAGCTACGTCGAACAGATGCCAGCTATACATGTAACGCCCCGAATTTTGGGTACGTTAAAAGGACATTTTATTGATAACATCAAATGGAGTCTGACTCTTATTACAACAAAACTCCTACAAGAGTTCAATATTTACAAAAAATGAAGGGGGTTCTACGGTTCCGAACTACAGCTCTTCAACTCCTCCATTCTTGCCAGCTCCTCAGCTCCAAAAGCCTCCACGGTGAACTGCTTATCCTGATTATCTACAAAATCTGACACATTATACCAGCGTCACCACCGATATAATATGTTAGGGTCACCAAAAAGGCAACACCGTGAGCTACAAAGCTCAGAAGAGTAATCCCATACCCGCTAACCCATAACTTACAAACAAAGCTATAATACAACATCAATTTCCACATGATAAGTATATACACAGTTAATCAATGACACACCCACATTCATTAATCAACTATCGTTGATGTCCAAGAGTTTCGTGTTTCTCCTACGTGACTCATCGTAGACCGTGTCAACATTTTCATTTACAAAACAATATTTCAAAAACCATTTGTTTAACACAAAACATTTGCATTGGCTCCGTACTGCGGATAACCAAGCTACACACCCAACCTCGGTTCCGCCGTTCTGGACTCCCGAGTATCCTCACAATGGTTCCGCCGTCCCGGGTTCCCATTGGCACACAAAAATATTTGCATTGGCTCCGTACCGCGGATAACCAAGCTACACACCCAACCTCGGTTCCGCCGTTCTGGACTCCCGAGTATCCTCACAATGGTTCCGCCGTCCCGGGTTCCCATTGGCACACAAAAATATTTGCATTGGCTCCGTACCGCAGATAACCAAGCTACACACCCAACCTCGGTTCCGCCGTTCCGGACTCCCGAGTATCCTCACAATGGTTCCGCCGTCCCGGGTTCCCATTGGCACACAAAAATATTTGCATTGGCTCCGTACCGCGGATAACCAAGCTATACCTCACCATGGTTCCGCTGCTCCGGATTCCCATGGGAACGCACACAACCTCACAATGGTTCCGTTTTTCCCGGATTTCCATTGGAACACACACCACACAATGGGCAAGTCCGGCCACATTGCGGTTTTCAAAACATTTCAAAAATAGTTCATTTAACTCACCCAACCTCGGTTCCGCCGTTCCGGACTCCCGAGTATCCTCACAATGGTTCCGCCGTTCCGGACTCCCGAGTATCCTCACAATGGTTCCGCCGTTCCGGGTTCCCATTGGCACACAACACACACACACATAATGCCCCACAAAACTGGTCATTATGTAGTTTCAAAAATATTTTCTTCCTCGAAAAATATTTCCTTTCATTACTCACACCCTAGGTGTCATATTTCTACTTTCTCGATTCTCGTGTCTCGTTACATGCATAGACTCCGCGGTAGGACAAACGTAAGCATGAAACATACTAACAAGATCATCCAATTCTATATTACTTATCACGCTCAATTACTACTTATAGCATAACGCCACATATACGGACGCCTTTGGAGTGTATCACTTATGCTTTATTCAAAGCACAACGCCACATGTACGGACGTCTTTGGAGTGAAATCACTTATGCTTTATCACACCACAAGTAATACAAGCAACTTATATATACATACTCATAATCATCTTAAAGATTAAAATACAAATACTTCTAAACAAACGATAAGTACGTAAATAAAGATAACCTACTTTATACTTGAGTAAGTAAATAAATAGGAAGTAAGTAAGGATTTCCTTACTTTCTAACATACGGTTCTATACGTAGAGTTAGGGAACAAGGGGTTCTACTTTATACGTAGGGAAGTGAGTAGAGGTATTCTACTTATACGTTCCAACATACGGTTCTACGTTATACGTTGAGTTAGTGGACGAAGGACTCTACTTATACGTAGGGAAGTGAGTAGAGGTATTCTACCTTACTTCTTGGAGGTAGGGCGGCTACGGAAGGTTAGTCGGCGGTCGGAAAGTACATCGGTGGTCGGGCGGAGTAACTTCCTACGGTGGTCTCCGGTAGCTTCGAAAGAGAATGGTTTCTCTCGAAACTTCTACTTGACTATTACTACTACTACTTTTGGATCGAAGGGGTGGTCGAGTGGCCGTTTAGTGGCGGCTTTGGATGAGTTTCTTGAAGAACACAAGAAGAACTCAAGAACAAAGGAAGAACAAAAGAAAGAACAAGAATTTCTAGAGATAAGTTTGAGCAATGAGAAGGTGTGAGTTGAATGGCAAACATGGGGTGCTATTTATAGGCAAAATTCTTGGCTCTTCCTCTCTCTCTATGGCCGGCCCTCTCTCTCTCTATATCTCCCATGGATTTTGCTCCATTAAGTCATCAAATCACCTCACATGACAAGCCATGCCTTGTCCAATCCAAATCTTAGGTGTAAGGCTATGTAATCAACTAAGATCTTAGGCTTTTTAGGTGAATCTAGGTAATTATAATCTAGGTTTAGCTTGTAGTCAAGGTCTAAGGCTAATAAAGGCTAGGATTGTGTCATAATAGTCCATCATAGGTTCTCATTAGGCATAAAAAGACTAAGGCCTAATAAGGTAGCTTGCAAGGCTAGGTTTAGTCCTTGGATTGGACTATGGGAGATTTGTTGCAAGGAAAGGAGACAAGGGGTACAAGATTTGGGTACTAAACAAATCATAAGTACAATGGAGAGTTATGTTTGGTTAGGAGAAAGATTCTCCAAGGATGAACAAAGATCAAGGAAAGATCAAGCATGGTACAACCAACCTTCCTTTCTCCTTCCTCCTCTCTCTCTCTCTCTCTCTCTCTCTCTAGTACACACACACACACATAAATACATATATATATATATATATATATATATAAATATATGCAAGAAAGAATAAAAAAGGTACAAAGTACAAGATTAAAGAAATCCAATTTTAGGCACATGTTGATTTAAACAAATAAACTAGTGTACTCTAGGAAGATCAACTCCCCAATAAATAAATTCAATTGGGTACAAAACCCCAATACAAAATAATAAAAAGGTACTTAGGAGAATATTAGGCCTTAAAGGCTACTAAGGGTAATAAGTACTTTAATAACAAAATATGGGTACTTCATCACATGGGCAATAAGGAAAAAATGATTAGTTTAATAAGCCCATGTACTTGGTGAAAGAATAACTCTATTACCCAATGGATAATAAATACCCTAACTTTTATTATCCAATGGACAATAATAACTAGGGAACTTTTATAGTAAAATAATCAAGGAGTACTTTTAAGCATGTGACAAAAGCCCTATATTAAATATAGGTGTGGTACCAAGTACCCCAATTAAATAAAAAGACTAGGATTCTTTCCATTAAAATAATAATAAAGTACAAGTCAAATCAACTTTATTGGAAGGTTCCCTAGTCACATCGGTACTTTATTTGGTCAAAAGACTCTATTATCCAAGGGTCACTAACTTCCCTAACGGTTATTACCCAATGGTTAATAATTTCCCTTGCGGTTAATAACCATTGGACAAAAGAGTACAAGTACCTTTTATTTTAAAATATGAATTTTGAAAGACTACATGTACTTTCATAATAAAAAATTTATTATCCAATGGACAAAAATTACCCTTGTGGTTATTATCCAATGGATAATGGAGGGGTGGGAGAATCCCCAATAAACAAAGAATAAATGTACTTTGCACACCATTAAAATACTATATCCTTGTACTTATCAAAATATTTTAAAAGAAAGCCTATTGTCCAATGGATAAAAATTACCCTAACCATTATGGACCAATGGGTAAAAGCAAAAGGTTCAAAAGTTTCAAAAGGTCCAAAAGGTTCATCTAGTAACTAGGTAAGTCAGTTGCTTGGTTCCTCCAAGTAGTCGGTTGGAAACTAACTAAATTGGTCACGTAGGGTTTCTAGTCGAGAGTTTAACCAATGACCAAAAAAATCTAACTACGATGGAAATTAATAAGCAATCGTATAGCCACACAAGAGAAAAATAAGTAATTTAAATAAAATTCAAATATTTAACAAAATTTTTATTCACCAAAAATCAGGGTCGTTACAATCTATCCCCCTGAAAACAATTTCGTCCCCGAAATTGGCGCGCGACTACAGATTAGACTAGGTTGCTAAACCGATCTTGGAGTCATCGATTATCCCCCTTAAAATTAGAAGTAGGTCACCATCAATCGAATTATGCCTCTTCACTTGCTTAACGAGATGGGGTTGAAGTTGCTTCTGCCGTCGAACAGCTTGCCTCGTCGTACGCCTTTGATAAGGTCTCCACTGTAAACACTAACGCCAAAAGCAGAACTTCTACCAAATCATCATGCGGACTTGTATCCTACAGGCGTTCCTAGTACATCCTTGTTGAATCAGCTTGCTTCCTCAGTCTGTAGTGCGAAGATACGCCCTCCAGTGCCTTGCTGGATTCCCATGGGCTGTTTTCCCTTGTTTTGCCCATTCTGCTGCTGCGACGGGCCTCCAGGGTTTTGCTTCACAAAACTGGCCTGTCCAGGTTGTTGGACTTCCTGATTTCCAAAGTTCTCATTCCTTTGAAGTTAGGGGCAGTCGCACTTATAGTGACCCATAGCCTGGCAGTTGAAACACTAAACTGTCGCTATGTCTGTACCACCTCTCTTTGGTTCGTCACCTCCAGGGTTAGCAGTTCTCCAGGGTCGATTGTTCTGAGATGGGGTAAAGGGTTTGGTGGAGTAGGGTCCACGGTTATCGCTGAGGGTTTGGGTGCGGATTGGTCCACCGGCGTTGCCTGTCGCCTTCCTCCATCGAGTTTTGAAGTCAGCCTCCTCGCTTTCCAGGCGGAGAGCACGCTGAACCACACCATTATAGGTGGTAAAGGCTTGTGCCACTACGGCCCTTCGAGCGGTAGTCAGTCCCCACTCGAATCTTCTTGCCTTCTTGTCTTCAGTTGCCACAGCGGTTGGAGCGTAACGGGATAGCTCTTCAAATTTGGCCGCGTACTGGGTCACGGTCATCGTCCCTTGTTTCAGGTTCATAAATTCCTGCTCCTTGGCTAGGCGAAGGGGTGTGGGGAAGTATTTGTCGAGAAATAGCGTCTCGAACTCAGCAAAGGACATGGTGGCTACGGTATGGGTTGCCTCCATTAGATCCCACCAATGGCGGGCTTCTCCCTTCAGCTGGTAAGTGGCTAAGGCCACACGGTCTCCTTTTCGGGTGATCTCCAAGGTGTCCAGGATCACCTTGGTTTCTTTCAGCCAGGCTTCGGCCACGATAGGGTTGGTATCTCCATTGAAAGTCGGGGGTCGACATTTGCAAAACTCGTTCATCGCCCGGGTTCGGGTCGCGGGTCCATCATCGTGGTTTTGGTTTCGGCGGTTGGTGTTCAAAGCGGTTACAAGTGCTTGCACGATCTGGGCTAGGTCGGGGTTCACGTTTAGAGGGTTCTCCATTATCGTTTCCTAATCCACGGCACGTATTAACAATCTACGAGGGAAAATCGAAAGGGGGTTTTTGTTTACTAAAACAAATTTTCTTTTTGCAAATGGTCTAACTTTCAAAAGCAAAAAGTAGTTTAACAAATAGTATGCAACGGTACTCTTTAAAATAAAGTAGGTTTTTCATAGATAAGAACATCACACAACATAAGCATAGAATTACAAACATAAACATAGAGTTCTACTATAAAACAAGTAGACTTAAAACAAGATTCCTAATACAAGTTGAACATGATCCTAATCCTTAGCATCCTACATCCTGAAGGATTACAACGACTACTAGTTTTATTCTATGCACGCCTAAGCAATCTCCTTGGCTTTCACGGATCTTCTAGGGCCTCGTCCTCCTTGAGATTCTCTTCACCTAACAGATTTTCCTCCTCGGTCACCTCATTGGCGTCCTTATCACCATTAACTTCTTCCTCCTTAACTTCAACCTCAAAGTTCTCCATCGGGGGTAAAACACCAAAATATTCATGGAAAGCAGACAGGATCGGAAACATTCCCGAAAACCAGGGGTCTTCCAACTTTTGGGATGTCAGGATTTCTATGGTATTTCTGGGTTGATAGGCTTCGGCTAAAAGATCAACTAGATGTTTCATCTACAAGAAAAAGTGTCAACCTCAATTAGGAAAGTTTTAGGATAGGGTTTTGCTAATACTAAGAAAACTTTCGAGTTTCTAAGTTCCACATTCGACTCTTGATTTAAGTAATCATCCAATTGTTCGGGAATTCCCAGCTCAGCTGTACTGCCAATTTCCGTGCCTTGCTTCAATCCGAAGATTGTTTTGACAGAATTCCACCCAATTTGAGACGGTAAACTTAAACTCAATTCACGATCGTGCAACGGTCAACTTATCTCGTGGTTCTACCCATTCTACCCATGGCCGAGGTTTTGAACCTAAAGCTCTGATACCAAGTTGTAACGCCCCGAATTTTGGGTACGTTAAAAGGACATTTTATTGATAACATCAAATGGAGTCTGACTCTTATTACAACAAAACTCCTACAAGAGTTCAATATTTACAAAAAATGAAGGGGGTTCTACGGTTCCTAACTATAGCTCTTCAGCTCCTCCATTCTTGCCAGCTCCTCAGCTCTAAAAGCCTCCACGGTGAACTGCTTATCCTGATTATCTACAAAATCTGACACATTATACCAGCGTCACCACCGATATAATATGTCAGGGTCACCAAAAAGGCAACACCGTGAGCTACAAAGCTCAGCAGAGTAATCCCATACCCGCTAACCCATAACTTACAAACAAAGCTATAATACAACATCAATTTCCACATGATAAGTATATACACAGTTAATCAATGACACATCCACATTCATTAATCAACTATCGTTGGTGTCCAAGAGTTTCGTGTTTCTCCTACGCGACTCATCGTAGACCGTGTCAACATTTTCATTTACAAAACAATATTTCAAAAACCATTTGTTTAACACAAAACATTTGCATTGGCTCCGTACCGCGGATAACCAAGCTACACACCCAACCTCGGTTCCGCCGTTCCGGACTCCCGAGTATCCTCACAATGGTTCCGCCGTCCCGAGTTCCCATTGGCACACAAAAATATTTGCATTGGCTCCGCACCGCGGATAACCAAGCTACACACCCAACCTCGGTTCCGCCGTTCCGGACTCCCGAGTATCCTCACAATGGTTCCGCCGTCCCGGGTTCCCATTGGCACACAAAAATATTTGCATTGGCTCCGTACCGCGGATAACCAAGCTACACACCCAACCTCGGTTCCGCCGTTCCGGACTCCCGAGTATCCTCACAATGGTTCTGCCGTCCCGGGTTCCCATTGGCACACAAAAATATTGCATTGGCTCCGTACCACGGATAACCAAGCTACACACCCAACCTCGGTTCCGCCGTTCCGGACTCCCGAGTATCCTCACAATGGTTCCGCCGTCCCGGGTTCCCATTGGCACACAAAAATATTTGCATTGGCTCCGTACCGCGGATAACCAAGCTACACACCCAACCTCGGTTCCGCCGTTCCGGACTCCCGAGTATCCTCACAATGGTTCCGCCGTCCCGGGTTCCCATTGGCACACAAAAATATTTGCATTGGCTCCGTACCGCGGATAACCAAGCTATACCTCACCATGGTTCCGCTGCTCCGGATTCCCATGGGAACGCACACAACCTCACAATGGTTCCGTTTTTCGCGGATTTCCATTGGAACACACACCACACAATGGGCAAGTCCGGCCACATTGCGATTTTCAAAACATTTCAAAAATAGTTCATTTAACTCACCCAACCTCGGTTTCGCCGTTCCGGACTCCCGAGTATCCTCACAATGGTTCCGCCGTTCCGGGTTCCCATTGGCACACAACACACACACACATAATGCCCCACAAAACTGGTCATTATGTAGTTTCAAAAATATTTTCTTCCTCGAAAAATATTTCCTTTCATTACTCACACCCTAGGTGTCATATTTCTACTTTCTCGATTCTCGTGTCTCGTTACATGCATAGACTCCGCGGTAGGACAAACGTAAGCATGAAACATACTAACAAGATCATCCAATTCTATATTACTTATCACGCTCAATTACTACTTATAGCATAACGCCACATATACGGACGCCTTTGGAGTGTATCACTTATGCTTTATTCAAAGCACAACGCCACATGTACGGACGTCTTTGGAGTGAAATCACTTATGCTTTATCACACCACAAGTAATACAAGCAACTTATATATACATACTCATAATCATCTTAAAGATCAAAATACAAATACTTCTAAACAAACGATAAGTACGTAAATAAAGATAACCTACTTTATACTTGAGTAAGTAAATAAATAGGAAGTAAGTAAGGATTTCCTTACTTTCTAACATACGGTTCTATACGTAGAGTTAGGGAACAAGGGGTTCTACTTTATACGTAGGGAAGTGAGTAGAGGTATTCTACTTATACGTTCCAACATACGGTTCTACGTTATACGTTGAGTTAGTGGACGAGGGACTCTACTTATACGTAGGGAAGTGAGTAGAGGTATTCGACCTTACTTCTTGGCGGTAGGGCGGCTACGGAAGGTTAGTCGGCGGTCGGAAAGTACGTCGGTGGTCGGGCGGAGTAACTTCCTACGGTGGTCTCCGGTAGCTTCGAAAGAGAATGGTTTCTCTCGAAACTTCTACTTGACTATTACTACTACTACTTTTGGATCGAAGGGGTGGTCGAGTGGCCGTTTAGTGGCGGCTTTGGATGAGTTTCTTGAAGAACACAAGAAGAACTCAAGAACAAAGGAAGAACAAAAGAAAGAACAAGAATTTCTAGAGATAAGTTGGAGCAATGAGAAGGTGTGAGTTGAATGGCAAACATGGGGTGCTATTTATAGGCAAAATTCTTGGCTCTTCCTCTCTCTCTATGGCCGGCCCTCTCTCTCTCTATATCTCCCATGGATTTTGCTCCATTAAGTCATCAAATCACCTCACATGACAAGCCATGCCTTGTCCAATCCAAATCTTAGGTGTAAGGCTATGTAATCAACTAAGATCTTAGGCTTTTTAGGTGAATCTAGGTAATTATAATCTAGGTTTAGCTTGTAGTCAAGGTCTAAGGCTAATAAAGGCTAGGATTGTGTCATAATAGTCCATCATAGGTTCTCATTAGGCATAAAAAGACTAAGGCCTAATAAGGTAGCTTGCAAGGCTAGGTTTAGTCCTTGGATTGGACTATGGGAGATTTGTTGCAAGGAAAGGAGACAAGGGGTACAAGATTTGGGTACTAAACAAATCATAAGTACAATGGAGAGTTATGTTTGGTTAGGAGAAAGATTCTCCAAGGATGAACAAAGATCAAGGAAAGATCAAGCATGGTACAACCAACCTTCCTTTCTCCTTCATCCTCTCTCTCTCTCTCTCTCTCTCTCTCTAGTACACACGCACACATAAATACATATATATATATATAAATATATAAATATATGCAAGAAAGAATAAAAAAGGTACAAAGTACAAGATTAAAGAAATCCAATTTTAGGCACATGTTGATTTAAACAAATAAACTAGTGTACTCTAGGAAGATCAACTCCCCAATAAATAAATTCAATTGGGTACAAAACCCCAATACAAAATAATAAAAAGGTACTTAGGAGAATATTAGGCCTTAAAGGCTACTAAGGCTAATAAGTACTTTAATAACAAAATATGGGTACTTCATCACATGGGCAATAAGGAAAAAATGACTAGTTTAATAAGCCCATGTACTTGGTGAAAGAATAACTCTATTACCCAATGGATAATAAATACCCTAACTTTTATTATCCAATGGACAATAATAACTAGGGAACTTTTATAGTAAAATAATCAAGGAGTACTTTTAAGCATGTGACAAAAGCCCTATATTAAATATAGGTGTGGTACCAAGTACCCCAATTAAATAAAAAGACTAGGATTCTTTCTATTAAAATAATAATAAAGTACAAGTCAAATCAACTTTATTGGAAGGTTCCCTAGTCATATCGGTACTTTATTTGGTCAAAAGACTCTATTATCCAAGGGTCACTAACTTCCCTAACGGTTATTACCCAATGGTTAATAATTTCCCTTGCGGTTAATAACCATTGGACAAAAGAGTACAAGTACCTTTTATTTTAAAATATGAATTTTGAAAGACTACATGTACTTTCATAATAAAAAATTTATTATCCAATGGACAAAAATTACCCTTGTGGTTATTATCCAATGGATAATGGAGGGGTGGGAGAATCCCCAATAAACAAAGAATAAATGTACTTTGCACACCATTAAAATACTATATCCTTGTACTTATCAAAATATTTTAAAAGAAAGCCTATTGTCCAATGGATAAAAATTACCCTAACCATTATGGACCAATGGGTAAAAGCAAAAGGTTCAAAAGTTTCAAAAGGTCCAAAAGGTTCATCTAGTAACTAGGTAAGTCAGTTGCTTGGTTCCTCCAAGTAGTCGGTTGGAAACTAACTAAATTGGTCACGTAGGGTTTCTAGTCGAGAGTTTAACCAATGACCAAAAAAATCTAACTACGATGGAAATTAATAAGCAATCGTATAGCCACACAAGAGAAAAATAAGTAATTTAAATAAAATTCAAATATTTAACGAAATTTTTATTCACCAAAAATCAGGGTCGTTACAATACAGGACCAGATCTGGACTGCATGCTGGGAGGCATGTCTGACCAAGGTAGGGGTTGCTGAGGATTCACCCCTCTGGGTTGACAATGATCTGCCGAGCACCCTTTCTCAGAACATTCAAGAACCAGCAGGACATCCGGAGGACGACATCGAACAGCAAATTGAGGAATTTGCTAATGCTGAAGAAGACACACCCACAGGCGTGCACCCTGCTCAATCTCCTGCTCGGGCTTTGACCCTTGACCCCATAAACTTGGAAGAGAGTGTAGTTGAAGATGGTGCTGATACTGAGATCAACACTAACACTCCAGAGGTCCAGAATGTGGACTAAGCTGGTAAGTATATAAACTGTTGCCGGTCCTGCGTGACCATAAGCATATCTTGGCCCTGTGAGGCATCGGTACAATCAAATACTTTGTTTAACACAGGTACTCGGCCCTTCGTGGCATAACCTTATGTTTTGTTTCGGCTATCCTTGTGTTTGCATCTGTTCGGATGCAAATAGTTTTAATCTTTAAGTATTTCATACTTTGATCATTTAATCATATATATTGCCTGTTTGCATAAGTATTTCATACTTTTAGCAAATCTTACAAACATGATTATTTGTACTGAATCTAAGTTTCTCGTACTCAGATTCATTCTCTTCTCAGTGTCTCGTACTGTTTGTCCATACAAGTGTTTTCATACTTGAATTAAGTTTCACGTACTTTAAACAAGGCATACAAGTGTGCTCATACTTGTTTACGTACTTAGAAAATCACACAAGTGTTTCATACTTGTGTTTAGGTGTCACGTACTTAACTGTTTGAAAATCACACAAGTGTTTCATACTTGTGTTCGTTGTTAAGTTTCACGTACTTAGAACATCACACAAGTGTTTCGTACTTGCGTTCTCACAAGTGTTTCGTGCGTTGTGTATTAAGTTTCATGTACTTTTAAATGTATACCCTGCTCCCCAATATGAATGAGGGAAACTAATCTCGTAGTTCGTATTTAAAACAAATACCAAGATTCCAACAGTTATACTAAAAAAGTGACTTCATTCATAATCTGTAAAACTCAAGAGGGCGTATACGTACCCCGTCCAACGAGAACAACAAAACTTAGAACAAGAGAGTTTTATTCGTAACCCTCACACAATCACGATGTGCATAAAGAAAAATTTATTCATATAAAAAACTTTCTCAGATTATGGACATTCCAAGGTCTTGGCACTGGGTTCCCATCCAAGTCTGCCAATCTATAGGCCCCTATACCAACAACCTCGGTAACTCGATAGGGGCCTTCCCAATTGACCCCCAACTTGCCTTCATTGGCCACCTTGGTGTTGCCAAGCACTTTTCGTAGTACGAGGTCCCCAACACCAAACTCTCGAGGGTGAACATGCTTGTTATAGCTCTTCATCAGCTGCTCTTGGTAGGAAGCCAGATGGACCAATGCCCTTTCTCTCCTCTCCTCGGCGAGATCAAGCTCAATTTCAAGAGCCTTGTCATTACCTCCACTATCTACCAACGCGGTCCTATTGGTCGGCAGACCAACTTTCAGAGGTATAACAGCCTCTGTTCCATAGGCCAATGAATAGGGGGTCTCTCCCGTAAACCTCCTAGGCGTTGTTCGGTGAGCCCACAACACTAAGGGTAACTCGTCTGGCCACTTCCCTTTGGCTTTATCCAACCTCTTCTTGATCCCATCAAGGATAGTTTTATTAGACGCCTCCGCTTGCCCATTACTCTGAGGGTAGGCTGGGGTGGAATAATAATTTCGTATTCCATATTGAGCACAAAAAGCCTTGAATTTCTTCTGAAATTGGGATCCATTGTCTGTGATCAATGAGTAAGGGACCCCAAAGCGAGTGATGATGCTTTTCCACACGAACCTTTCTATCATAGGTTCAGTAATTTTGGCCAGTGGTTCTGCCTCAATCCACTTAGTAAAATAGTCAGTTGCCACAACCAGGAATTTTCGATTCCCAGTTGCTTTGTGTAGTGGACCCACGATGTCCATCCCCCATTGGGCAAACGGCCAGGGACTTGTCAAAGGCACCAGATCCTCAGCGGGTGTCCGAATCATTGGTGAGAATTTTTGACATTTCTCACAAATCTTCACATACACCTTTGCATCTTCTTGCATGTGTGGCCACCAGTAGCCTTGAGTAATTGCTCGGTGGGCAATGGATCTCCCTCCAGCATGGCTCCCACATGTTCCCTCGTGGATTTCATGGAGAAACTTTTGCACCATCTCGGGATGTACACATAGTAAATATGGGCCTGTAAAGGATTTCCTGTACAACTTACCCTCTGGAGATAGCCAAAACCTGGCAGATTTGACCCTTATCTTGTGGGCCTCCTTTTTGTCAGAAGGGAGTATCTCGTCTCGTAAGAACTCCATGATTGGATCCATCCAACTTGGTCCTTGGTTCACGTCCAAGACTAAGTCTTCACTCCTCCCAATGCTCGGCTTATTCAGATATTCGACTGACACCTTTCTTTTGAACTCGGTTGGTATAGCTGTAGCCAACCAAGCTAAAGAATCTGCATGAGCATTCTGTCCAGAACTAATCTGCTCAATATATACCCTCTCGAAGGTATCAAGCAAGTCCTTGGCTACCTGTACGTAAGCCAACATCTTTTCATTTCGAGTTTCATACTCGCCGGACAGCTGATTCACCACAAGCTGGGAATCACAATATACCCTAACCCGTTCTGCTTTAAGGGTTTTTGCACTCCTCAATCCAGCCAGGAGTGCCTCATATTCAGCTACATTATTCATTGCACTGAATTCAAGTCGAACAGATCGTTCAATCAGAATTCCTTGAAGAGGAAACAGGACTACCCCAATTCCAGAACCAGTATTACATGCTGATCCATCAACGAATAGCTTCCACTCCGTGGGATCCTGTTCGGCTGAAGGTTGATCTTTCATGAATGATGTCTTAGTCACCTGTTCCTTTCTCGTAGGAGGTAGGGGAGCCACAGTGGGTGAAAATTCTGCCACAAAATCAGCCAACACTTGGCCTTTGATTGCTGTGCGTGGCTGATATTCGAGATCATACTGGCTTAACTCCACGGACCAAGTTGAGATCCTTCCCGAAAAGTCTGCCTTTCGTAGCAACGATTTTAATGGAAACTCAATATAAACCACAACCTTATGGCTTTGGAAGTAGTGTGGCAATTTCCTTGTGGCTGTCCTAAGTGCCAGGACAAGTTTTTCTAAAGGCAAATATCTCGTCTCTGCATCCAACAATGTTTGCTAACATAATAAATAGGGATTTGTTCGGTCCCTAAATCCCTCAACAGGACTGCACTTACTGCATGCTCGGAAACAGCTAAGTACAGAATTAAAGACTCACCTGGCTGTGGAGTTGACAACAGTGGGGGCTCGGCCAGGTACTTCTTCAGGTCCTGGAAAGCTTGCTCACATTCTACTCCCCATTCAAATCCCTTGCTCTTTTTCAATAGCTGAAAAAAGGGTCTGCACTTGTCGCTTGACCTGCTGATGAATCTGTTAAGTGCCGCTACCATTCCAGTCAGCCTCTGGACTTCCTTGGTAGTTTTGGGACTCTGTAGTCTCTGCAAGGCATCAATCTGATCGGGATTTGCCTCTATCCCTCTCATGGTTACCAAATGGCCCAGGAACTTTCCTGAACCAACTTCAAACGCACACTTCGAGGCGTTGAGTTTTAGTTTATACTTCCTTAGGATTTCGAATACTTCTTTTAAATCAGTAATATGCCCTCCTTTTTTTCGACTCTTTACCACCATATCATCTATGTAAACTTCCAAAGTTTTCCCAATGAGCTTTTTGAACATAATGGTTGCAAGTCTTTGGTATGTAGCCCCAGCATTCTTCAGCCCAAACGGCATGACACTGTAGTAGTATAACCCTCGTGGTGTGATGAACGAAGTCTTCTCTTGATCAGGTTCAAACATAGCAATCTGATGATATCCTCGATATGCATCGAGAAAACTCATTCACTCGTAACCAGAGGTTGCATCAACCAATTGGTCAATCCTGGGCAAAGGAAAACTATCCTTAGGGCACGCTTTGTTTAGGTCTGTGAAGTCCACACAGACACGCCACTTCCCATTCTTCTTCTTTACCATGACAGTGTTGGATAACCACTCTGGGTAATAGACTTCTCGTATTGCTTTGGCCTCCAGTAAACGATCGACCTCCTCAATCACTGCATCTACATGCTGCACGGCTGCTCTTCGTTTTTTCTGAATGATTGGCTTGTGCTGAGGGTCAATGTTTAAATGATGACAGATCACATCTGCACCCACCCTGGGCATTTCCTCTGGCACCCATGCAAAAACATCAATATACTCCTTTAGAAATCTTATCGATTCAGCCTTTTCGTCTGCTGGTAGTGATTCCCCAATTAAAAAATATCTTTCAGGATCAGTCTCATTGATCTGAATCTTCTCCAGGCCTTCAACCATTTTTTCAGCCGGCCTTCTTCCAACATCCTCGATGGTTGGTTGATCAGGTATTTCTAATGTATGAACAGGGTGGACCTTTGGGGCAGTTTTGATAATGGAAATCAAACACTATTGTGCCACCTTCTGGTTGCCTTTAAGTATCTCAATCCCATTTGAACCTGGGAATTTCACCATCTGGTGATAAGTCGAGGAGACTGCTCTCATCTTGTGCAACCATGTCCTCCCTATAATCGCGTTATAGGAAGAAGGAACATCGAACACTAGGAAATCTGTTCTCAACACCATTGACCCAGCCCGAACAGGTAACGTTACCTTCCCTAGGGGCCAAACTGCTCCTGCACCGAACCCAATGAGAGGTGTTGTAGACTGTTCTAAGTCTGTTTGGGCCAGCCCCAGCTTCTTGAATGCATCATAGTACAATACCTCTGTACAACTCCCCGAGTCCACTAGAATTCTCTCGATGTCATACTCTCCAACTCGTAGGGTTACGACCAATGCATCGTTGTGGGGTATTTGGACCTCCCCCAAGTCATCGTCAGTGAATGCTATTCTCTCGTTGCACACATCATTCTCTCGTCCTCTCTTATTTCCCAAACGCATCACATGCTGATCGTGTCTGACTTGCCTTTGCAACAGCCTCACCTCATTCCTCGTATAAGGTGTAGCCAACCCATGTATCATATGGATCACACCTTTAGGGTTTTGTTCGTAACCCAGTTCCATAGCTTTCCCTTTTTCCTTTGGATCCTCTTGGATAAATTCCTTGAGATAGCCCCGAGAGACCAAATCATCAAGGTGCCTTTTGTACATTTCACAATCCTCGGTCATGTGGCCCCAATCTTTGTGGTAACTACAGTGCTGATTCGTAGCACGTTTTGCATCCTTGTCTCTGCCTAGACTTGGGGGCCACTTGAAATATGGCTGATTCTTTATTCGATAAAGAATCCTGTATATTGGTTCCTTCCAAACCGTAATGATAGAAAAGAAAGCTTTTGGGTCAGGAGCTTGCTTATCTTTGTACGGCTCTTCTTAGCCTGCCCATATTCCCTTCTCTCTCTATAAGTCTTGGGCTCTGGCTTATCCACCTTTTTGGCAGGTGCTGTTGGCTGTTCGGCAACCGTTCTGCCATCCTCACGGAGTATGTCATCCTCCATTCTGGCATGTTGCTCAATCCGTTCCATTAATTTAGCCAAGGTGGCTACCGGATGTTTATTCAATGAGCGGCGCAGCTCTCCCCGAACAGGCAAACCAGTCTTGAAGGTTACAATTGCGTACTCCTCACTGCAACTTTCAATCTCGTTGAAAGTCTCCCAGTACTTCTTTGCATAATCCCTGATCTGCTCGTTCTCCTCCTGTTTCATGGTGGAAAGACTCTCAAAGGTCTTAGGGGCCTTTCTGCTAGTTAGGAACCGAGCAGTGAATTCCTCGGCCAACTGCCTCCATCCTCGTATGGATCGCGGGCCTAGTTTATGAAACCAGGATAAAGCCACCTTGCCAAGACTGGAGGGAAACATCTTGCACAAGATGGAATCATCCCCTTCATGCATAAACATAGCCTGTTGATAATGCTGTATGTGAGCCACGGGATCCATATTTGTCTCGTAAAGTACGAACGCACCATGCTTCACTCTGCTCGGCAACCTCGCTTCTTGTAGCCTCTTTGTAAAGGGGGAGGCAGCAATATTACTCAGGGCCTTGCGTGCTCCTTCTCGTGCAGTCACTGTCCCATCCTCTTGCTCTTTTGACTTGTGGGCCGAAGCTTTGACCCAATCAGCATCAGGTCTCTCGTACCTATCTCGATGATGTTTTCTTGTTTCCTCTTCCTCGGGAGTAGAACTTCGGTCTCTGCTCCTCCTTTTTCGTGAAGAAGCCCTTCTCTCAGGTGTTCGGCTTCTACTTCTTCTTCCCCTTTTTCATGGAGAAGCCTCGTGATGCCCTATAACAGGACTTCTGCTCCTTCTTCTACGTGAATGAGTCTGCTTATGAACCACCAGAGCCCGTCCGTCTCTCTGGGAATTCCTTCGACAGAGTCCAGAATCTTCTGGGTGCTCTCGTACCTGCTGCAGCTCCGTATCTCGTACTCTCGTTTTCTAATTAAACAAGCATACTCCTCGATTTCTCTTCTCTTTTTATCAAGGACATCATCATCATTGTGTATACTCTTCGAACGAGTAATTGACTCCTCTCTTCGATGAGACCTACTCCTTCTTGTGGAGCCAGTAGCTGTTTTGTCTCCTTTTTCTTTGGAGTTATCTCTATCATGTCTTCCAGTGGGCTTTCTCGGAGCGCCTGGTGGGGATTTATCCTTTCCCCCACCCAACTGGTCCTTTGGACTAAACAGAGTGACTGGATTTTCTTCCGTCATGATTACTTTTTCAGAAAAGTTTGTTCTTTCCCACAGACGGCGCCAATTGTAGGGGGATGAAAACAATTGATGCTTTTTGATCAACTGGTTTGCAACGGCTTTCTCGTGCCTCTTCACCGGAACCCTAATTCGTCGTCGAAACCCTAATCTGCAAAATAGACAGGGGGTGAGCGCACCTCTGCCTCTCGTGGCAAAAGCCCTCCGATGCCAAAGTTAGTATCACGTACTAGCAGTTAAACCCTAATTATCAGTAGGAAAGCAAGAATGCAAAGTATTGCGTACCTTTTACCTCTAGGTTTACCTCTTATTTATAGATTTGCGTATGCTTGCTGGCCAAGCATCCGTGTTGCCCTAGGATTCCTAACTCATATAGGAATCCCAGGATATCAAGGATTCTCGTTTCCTTTATTAGTTCATTACCTTAATCCTTGTAGGACTCTTTTCCATAACAAGCCGAACATCCCATACTCATTGGGTATCTTTATCAGATCCTATATTCTCGGGATCTTATTCCTTAACGGAATACTATTGTTTCTGGACTCTTCCAGAATGTTCCTTATGCTCCAATACTTGACTGAAGTTCTTTCTTTTGTTCGGCCATCTCGTTGCCGAACAGACGGCTTGGACCATTGACTTCTCATGTCACTGGTCCATCTTGCCGAACATTTGTTTAGCATGATGATTGTCCTGCCTATATTCAAACTATGGTCCCACATACCATTTGCATTGCTTTTTAACCCGTGATCCCTCATATCACGTGCTTGGTTCTTTGCTTCATCTGTTCGGCTGTTTATAACCGAACAGTCTGCTTTGGACCATCTATTTCACATGTAACTTGGCCCTTAGTTTGCCGAACAGACTGCATGGATCAATGACTTCTCATATCATTGGTCCATATTGCTGTTCACTATATTGCCCGGCGGTAAGTCCTGTCATACTTACCACGTGCTCCCGAATATCACGTGTTCGGCAACTAAATGTATGGGTTCGGGAATACCTCCCTACAACACACAAGTGCATAATCCTAGAATCATGCATGCTATTGATTAAAATGTTAAGCCCCAATAAGGATTATTAAACCATATTAGTGCATGATAAGTGCAAAACCTGAAATTATATCACATGCTAATGAATGAATATTGCCCTAGCTTTGAATTTAGCCAAGAATTAAGAAAACTATTGAATCAATCCTGGTTAGGGCTTCTTCGAATATGGCTTCATTCTTGTCCGAGTAGGGAGTAGAAAAACGAAGTCATTAATAAGGATCAAGGAGTACCCAATAGCTATTAGGAAAAATAGAGAAAAATGACACATAGAAAACGATTGAGAAGAGACAGGTGCATAGAAAAAGAATTTAGAGAGATACGATTGAGAAAAATGAACTAACCTGAAATGAACAAAAGTCTAGAATCACAACAGATCCATCCAAACCAGTTCGCACAACAATGATTGAGAAAATTTCAAAGGCGTTTGTGAGGATCCAAGGTTTTTCGCCCAATATTTCAGAAAACGAATGACTTCATCAGCTAAGTCTGTCGATCCCTGGTCTTCAAGCCCTCCGCCAGTGACGAAAACCTCAACGGCACAAGTGGCTTCGGAGGATTCGTCGAGAAGGTCGGTTCCAGCATTCAAAACTCGAGAATCGGAAGCCCCATCCCCTGGTGGAGGGTTCGAAAATTTCAGAGGTGTCCAAGGGTTTCCGCCCAATATATTTAGGTCGAAACGCTGTAGTCTGTAGACGAGGTTTAAATGAAAATGCTATAAATTCCTTCCGTGTTTTTGAAACGCTGTTGTTGGTCCTTGTAGTTTAAGGAATGCTATTGTTGGTCCTTTATTATAGCATTCTTAAAAGAACGCTATTGAATTATGCTATTAAAAGTGATATGTGTTGTAGTGTGATTGGTTTGGCAAACGGTTAGTGAACTGTCTAAGTTGTGCTATAAAAACCAGCAGTCGTGATGATTTATTCTTCATTCCATAATCAGTTTTCAAATTGTGATGGCGAACAACGAGCAAATTTCAGAGTTGTGCCAGGAGCTGCAAAGCCTAAAGGCGGCCATTGATAGGCTGTCTTCAAAAATGGAGACCATGGCGGAATCAATTTCTGTCATGGAGAATACGGTCCGCATGGTGCTGATAGCCAACTGGGACCAGTTGGAGGCTTTTCGAGGGCAACCGGCTTCGCCAATTCCTTCCCTTCCGAGGGAGGGAGGTAGTAGTTAGGTTGCAACTTTGTAGGTTTTACCCACAAAGTTTTTATGTAAAAATTTATCCATACCCCTTGGGGTGTGGATTTATTAATAAAATTTTGAATAATTTTATTCTTCTGCTTGCTTTTTTCAATATCATGCGTATAGGAAAATTGAACAATCGTCCCTCGTGGGGAGTTTTATTGGCCACATGGGCTAACAAAGAGAACACATGGTCCTAATGAAAACAACTTTGTTGCTAAAGTTTTATTGAAAACAAAAAGTCTCCTAAAAACAGGTATAAATTTCCTAAAAACAGAAATAAACTTCCATTGCAAGTACCTACTTGTAATACTTCTTGAGATGCTCAGTGTTCCATGAATTTGGCAGCTCTTTTCCCCTTAAGATTGCAAGCCTGTATGCACCAGCCTTGACATGATGCAAGACCTGATAGGGTCCTTCCCAATTTGGGCCAAGCTTGCCCACCTTCTTTCCAGTTGGGTTAACTTTCCTTAGGACTAGGTCACCAGTTTGAAAATCTCTTGGCCTAACCTGGGCTTCATGGTACTTGACCATTCTTTGCTGGTACACGGCTATTTTGGCAATTGCTATTTCTCTTGTTTCTTCCAAGAGATCTAGCTCAGCCCTGAGATCTTCCTGGTTTTCTTGGTGATCTGTGCTTGCGGTCCTGTAATTGAGGAGTTCAATTTCAATGGAAACTACTGCTTCAGCCCCAAATGCAAGGGAGTATGGAGTTTTTCCAGTTGCAGTTCGAGGTGTTATCCGATATGCCCATAGCACATTATAAAGCTCATCTGGCCAAGCTCCTTTGGCCTCTCGCAGCCTCTTCTTAATCCCCTTTTTGATGGTTCGATTCGTGACTTCCACTTGCCCATTAGCTTTCGGGTGAGCTTTAGACGCATAATGTACATGTATTCCCTTGGAAATACAGTATGCTTTGAACTGAGCATTGTCAAATTGCTTTCCTCGGTCTGTGACTATAACTCGTGGTAATCCAAATCGGCTAATAATTAACTTCCATAAGAAGTCAATTGTAAACACTGCTGTGATTGTGGCCAGTGCCTTAGCTTCGACCCACTTCGTAAAGTAATCTACAGCTATAATGGCATGCTGGACCTGGCTTGCTGCCATAGGAAGTGGGCCAATCAAGTCTACTTCCCATTGGGTGAATGGCCAAGGTCCTTTCATTGGAGTTAAGACCGTGGGTGATCCATGAATGATATTTGCAAAGCGTTGGCACTACTCACATTTTTGGACCATAGAGTTGCATTCCTTTTGCATGCTTGGCCAGTAGTATCCTAATCTAAGGAGTTTGTAGGCTAGCATGTGGGAACTTCTTCCATAGCCCGTCCAGATTCTGCCATGGTCAGACGTCCAAGATATGGTAATGAGAAGCTCCTTCTGTATAGCACATCTCCCATCATCAAGTATTTTGTAGCTCTGATCTTGAGCTGCCTAGCTTTGACCTTATCGTCTGGTAGTGTCTCGTTTGTTTTGTAGTCAACTATGTGACCTATCCATGAGTTGCTGTAGTCAATAGCTTGTACCTGCACGTCCGGGGCAAAGATACTTGGTAACTCCAAATATCATACCGGTGTATTCCGTGGAATAGCGTCTTCTTTGGCCGTGGCTAGCTTCGCCAAATGATCAGCTTCAATGTTCTCCTCCCTTGGGATTCTGACAATGTTAAATCTTTGCAGCTTTGCAACTTGAGTCTTCACTTTATCCAAGTACTTTTGCATTACCTCTTCTTTCACAGTATATTCTCCTAGGACTTGTCGTACTACCAACTGTGAATCACTTTTGGCTAACACGTGGTTAGCACCAATGGCCTTGGCTAGCTCCAATCCAACCACAAGAGCTTCGTATTCAGCCTCGTTGTTGGTTGCTTTGAACTCTAATCTAAGCGTGTAGCTCAGGCATTGTCCTTTTGGAGATGTTAAAATTAATCTAGCTCCTCTTGTTTCTCTGGTTGTCTATCCATCAACTTGAAAGATCGAAGGTTTAGGTTCTTCTTTAGGGAGCTCTTCTGGTTCTGGATATGTGTATTCTACGAGAAAATCTGCAAGCACGTGCGCTTTGATGGCAATCCGAGGTTTGTACTCTATATCGAACTCACCAAGCTCTATTGACCATTGAATTAACCGGCCTGATGTCTCTGGGCAATGGAGAATTCTTCGAAGTGGTTGCTCTGTCAGTACTTTGATAGAGTGAGCCTGAAAATATGGCCGTAGCCTCTTGGCTGCTATCACCATTGCAATGGCTATCTTTTTAGCTCTGGGATACCTCAGCTCGGCTCCTCGCAACGCTCTGCTAGTTTAGTACACCAAGAGCTGCTTCCCTTGCTCCTCCCTTATCAAAACTGCGCTAACAGCATGGGGGGAGACAATAAGGTACAAGAATAGGTCTTTTCCATCTTGGGTTCTGCTAAGTAATGGTGGGGATGTCAAATACCCCTTCAGTTGATTGAAAGCTATTTCCTCTGTGGTAGTCCACTCAAACGCCTTTTTCAAAACCTTCAAGGATGTTTGACACTTATTAGTCGCTCGTGAGATAAATATGCTTAATGCTGCGACGCGCCCCATTAGCTTCTGGACCTCTTTGATGTTTCGAGGTGAGCACATGGTGAGGATGGCCTGGATCTTTTTAGGGTTTGCTTCAATGCCCCTTTGGGACACCATGAAGCCTAAAAACTTCCCTGATCTCCTTTGTGCATTTGGATTTGATTATATCCTAAAAATACATCCATGAAGCTGAGGAGCTCGTGCCCAGTAGTAGAGATACCAAGGAGTCAATCCTTGGCAAAGGAAAGCTATCCTTTGGACATGCTTTATTGAGGTCAATGAAGTCTACACACATCCTCCACTTGCCATTGGATTTTTTTACCATAACCACGTTGGCTAGCCAATCGGGGTAGAGAACTTCGCGGATGGATCTTGCTTGTACGAGTTTGTCTACCTCGTTGGCTGCAACTTCATTTCGTTCTGGAGCAAAGGTCTTCTTCTTTTGCTTAACTGGGCGCATTGTGGGATCCACGTTCAGTTTGTGGGAGGTCTATCCCTGGGATATCGTCGTGGGACCATGCAAAGACATCTTTGTTCTTTCTTAGGAATTATAGTAGCTCTGTTCTTGCTACCGTGCTCAATCCTATTCCCATCCTTACTATCTTGCCCGGCTGCCCTGGTTCTAGGAGCTCTTCCATGAGCTCTTCCACGGGCTCTCCATGTTGGAGCTTCTCCTCATCTCATGTGTTGAGGCTCTCTACATTCATGGTGATGTTAGCTCCTCTGAGTGAGGTGACGTAACACTCTCGTGCTGCTTTTTGATCTCCTCTGACGCAAGGAACTCCCTCTGGTGTTGGGAACTTGATCAACAAATGATATGTGGAGATTATTGCCCCGATCTTATTCAGAGTTGCTCTCCCCAGTATTGCATTGTATGCTGAGGGACAGTCGACTACTATGAAGTCTATTATTTGTGTGATCTGACTTCCCTCTCCTCTTATAGTAATTGGTAGGGCTATTTGACAAGCTGGATAAACGAGCGTACCTGCAAATCCAACTAATGGTGATGTCATAGGCCTTAACCTTTCTCGTCCAATTTTTAGTTGGTCATATGCATGGAGGTAGAGGATGTCAGCTGAGCTTCCACTATCTATTAATACCTTTCTCGTAAGGTAGTTTGCCACGACAATGGTGATAATGAGAGAGTCATCATGAGGGATTTGAACTCCCTTGATGTCCTCTTCTGAGAAAATAATGGGTATTTCCTCCTTTTTTTGGAATTTGCTTGGGCGGCCAACCGTGTTGACCTCCAAATGTTCTTCTGTTCTCAGTTTCCTTAGGTGAGCTTTTCTGGCATTGCTAGACTCTACACCTCCAACAAATCCTCCGTGAATGACCTTGATCTCTCCAACGGGACCTGACTGGGGCATCGTGCCATCTCTACCTTGTTTGCTTGTATCTTCCCTCCTGGATTGTTTCTGATACTTCTTCGTTACAAAACGTTGAAGTCTCTCTCTTTGGATCAAATCCTCGATCTGCTGCTTTAGGTCAATGCATTCATCTGTGTTATGACCATGGTCTTTGTGGAACCGATAGTATTTATCCTTAGCTCTCCTATTAGGATCAGTCCTTAACTTTTCGAGCCACTTGAGGTCTGGATCATCCTGTAGGTTGCTAAGGATTTGCTCTG
The DNA here is from genome assembly GCF_030253575.1 of Rhododendron vialii. Taxonomy (NCBI): domain Eukaryota; kingdom Viridiplantae; phylum Streptophyta; class Magnoliopsida; order Ericales; family Ericaceae; genus Rhododendron; species Rhododendron vialii. Next base: position 1,912,231 of record NC_080567.1, read on the forward strand.
CCACATCTATGAGTAGAGTGAACTGCTTGTATCGGCCTTGGGGCGGTCCTCCTGCTCCTCCCCGCTTTGGGGATGATCTTGAATCCACCTTTTTTTTCTTTGGTTCACCTCTCATCTTACGGGTTGATTCTCTTCTCTTCTTATCAGGTGGAGGAAATTTGCCAACCTGTGATGGTCCTGCTTGGGGATCAAAGCCATCACGTGTACCTCTTGCGTAGACAACTTCCTCTGCATTCATGTGTTTCTGAGCTTTGAGCATAAGCTCTGCCAGAGTTTTGGGTGGTTCTTGAGACAAGAGGTATAGAAACTGTCCAAAGTACAGTCCGGCTATATATGCAGTTATGCTTACACTATCGTCGGCTTCATCTATCTGAACCACCTCTTTGTTGAACCTGGTGGTGTATTCTCTTAGTGACTCCCATCTCTCTTGTTTTACTGGTAGGAGATGTGTTGCTAGTTTGCTGTAGCGTTGGCCAGCAATGAAGTAGCTTACAAAGCTTGTGCTAAGCTCTTTGAAGCTACGTATACTCCCAGGAGGGAGTTTATTAAACCACGCTCGGGCACTCCCCTTGAGAGTTACTGGGAATGCCCTGCACATGACTTCGTCTAGTATTGCTTGCAAATGCATCAGAGATTTGTACGTTTCCAAATGATCCAATCGGTCCGTGGAGCCATTGAACGTTTCCAACTGGGGCATTTTAAATTTCCTTGGAAGAGGAAGCCCCATGACTTCAGGTGTAAAAGGTGAATCTGTATTATGCACCAACTCTAGGCGAATCTAACTTTTACTCCCCAGGTCCGTATTTTTTGTAGTGCTGAGCTCTTTAGGTCTATCCTACTTATCAATAACCATTGTGATAATATTTCGACAGTAAATACTGCCCCTAATTTCTTTCACAATCCATCAACCATACTCAATATATTTCTTAGTGTCTAGATTGTCCCTTATAAAGAAGTTCACATCAGAAAAATAATGTCTCAAAGGTATAAAGTCAACAAACAAGTATCAGTCTTTAACTTTGATATCACGTGTCTATCGGTATTCAATTCCATTGAAATATAACAATCTATTTCCCATATCTTGTATAAGAGTTTCTATTTCGGATATTCGACGTGAAGTTGCGGTGGCTAGTCACCCTTCCAACCGAATATCCAAAGGTAGATTGTCAAAGTTTAATAAAAACATGTTTCATTTATGTCATATACATTCATCTTTACTGCTCAATACTTCACTCGAAATAAAATTTCCACATGCATCATGAATTAGAGCTTAACAATTCACTTAGAACATTACGTGTTCATCTCTATGTAATAATTTTTCATATTTCCCATTCTCATACCAAATGCCCTCAAGGTATGTCACCAATTAAATCAACATGTTAAAGAGATCAAGTAATATATCTACGAGCTTAGTAGAAAAACTGTAACGCCCCGAATTTTGAGAACGTTAGATAAATATTTTTATTGAAAACTTAAATAGAGTCTGGCTCATTATTACAACATAATTCTCACAAGAGTACATTTATTCAACAAAGGGAGGGAAACTAGGGTTCCTATCTACTGCTCTACCTGCTCCTCTTTCCTAGCCAGCTCCTTGGCTCCGAAAGCCTCCAAGGTATAGAGCTCACCAAGCTCATCTGCAAAGTCTGACACATTATACCGGTGTTGCCCCCAGTATAATATGTCAAGGTTACAATAGTAACACCGTGAGCTACAAAAGCTCATAAGAAGAATCCCACACCCGGTAACCCATAATTTCTAATAACAGGACATAGTAGCAGCATACTATAGCAGGTAAATAATCCGCGTTAACATGTCAATAACACATGTGCATTCAACAATTTCCAATTCAGAGATTAACAATAACACATGCACATTCACAATTTAACTGGCGTCAGTGTCCGGGTAATCAGAGTTTCTACTACGCAACATTTTTGTAGACCGTGTCATCATTTTCGCTTTTCATTTTCCAAATCAACATTTCCAAAATCGTTTTTACACACCCAATCTCGACTCGGCCGTTCCGGGCTCCCGAGTATTCTCACAATGGTTTCGTCGTCCCGGGTTCCCATTGGCAAACAATTTGCATTGTCTTCTCTCCGCGGATAACCAAGCCACACACCCAACCTCGGTTCCTTCATTCCAGGCTCCCGAGTATCCTCACAATGGTTCTACCGACCCGGGTTCCCATAGGCGTGCACACACACACACACAATGGGCTACTAAGTCTGGCCACATTGTTGTTTAAAAAATATTTCCTTTTTAAAACACTTGTTTTCATTATCAACACCAAAATCGTTTTTACACACACAACCTTGGTTCCGCCATTCCGGGCTTCCGAGTATGCTCACTATGGTTCCGCTGTCCCGGGTTCCCATTGGTGCACACGCACACACACACAATGGGGCCAAAATCGTTTTTACACACCCAACCTCGGTTCTGCTATTCCGGTCTCCCGAGTATCCTCACAATGGTTCCGCTGTTCCGGGTTCCCATTGGGACACAATTTGCATTGGCTCCTCTCCGCGGATAACCAAGTCACGCACCCAAACTCGGTTCCGCCGTTTCGGGCTACTGAGTATCCCCACAATGGTTCTGCCGTCCCGGGTTCCCATAGGCACGCATGCATACACACACACACACAATGGGCTACTAAGTCTGGCTACATTGTTGTTTAAAAAACATTTCCTTTTTAAAACACTTCCTTTCACTGTCAACACCAAAATCGTTTTTACACATCCAACCTTGGTTCCGCCATTCCAGGCTTTCGAGTATCCTCACAATGGTTCCGCCATCCCGAGTTTCAGTTGGCACATACACACAATGGGGCCAAAATCATTTTTACACACCCAACCTCGGTTCTGCCGTTCCGGTCTCCTGAGTATCCTAACAATGGTTCCGCAGTCCCGGGTTCCCATTGACACACAATTTGCAATGGCTCCTCTCCTTGGATAACCAAGTCACGCACCCAACCTTGGTTCCGCCGTCCCGAGTTCCCATAGGCGCGCGCACGCGCACACACACACAATGGGCTACTAAGTCTGGCCACATTGTGGTTTAAAAAACATTTCCTTTTTAAAACACTTCCCTTCATTATCAACACCAAAATCGTTTTTACACATCCAACCTTGGTTCCGCCGTTCCGGTCTTTCGAGTATCCACACAATGGTTCCGCCATCTCGGGTTCCCATTGGCACATACACACAATGGGGCCAAAATCATTTTTACACACCCAACCTTGGTTCCGCCGTTTTGGTCTCCTGAGTATCCTCACAATGGTTCCGCCGTCCCGGGTTCCCATTGGCACGCGCACACACACACACAATGGGCTACTAAGTCTGGCCACATTGTTGTTTAAAAAACATTTCCTTTTTAAAACACGTCTTTTCATTATCAACACCAAAATTGTTTTTACACACCCAAGCTTGGTTCCGTCTTTCCGGGCTTCTGAGTATCCTCACAGTGGTTCCGCCGTCCCGGGTTCCCATTGGCGCGCGCGCACACACACACTATGGGGCCAAAATCGTTTTTACACACCCAACCTCGGTTCCGCCATTCCGGTCTCCCGAGTATCCTCACAATGTTTCCGCTGTTTCGGGTTCCCATTGGCACACAATTTGCATTGGCTCCTCTCCGCAGATAACCAAGTCACGCACCCAACCTCGGTTCAGCCGTTTTGGGCTCCTGAGTATCCTCACAATGGTTCTGCTGTCCCGGGTTCCCATAGGGGCGCGCGCATACACACACACACACAATGGGCTACTAAGTCTGGCCACATTGTGGTTTAAAAAACATTTCCTTTTTAAAACACTTCCTTTCATTGTCAACACCAAAATCGTTTTCACACATCCAACGTTGGCTCCGCCATTCTGGGCTTTCGAGTATCCACACAATGGTTCCGCCATCTCGGGTTCCCATTGGCACATACACTTAATGGGGCCCAAATCATTTTCACACACCCAACCTCGGTTCCGCCGTTCTGGTCTCCTGAGTATCCTCACAATGGTTCCGTCGTCCCGGGTTCCCATAGGTGCACACACACAAACACACAATGGGCTACTAAGTCTGGCCACATTGTTGTTTAAAAAACATTTCCTTTTTAAAACACGTCTTTTCATTATCAACACCAAAATTGTTTTTACACACCCAACCTTGGTTCCGTCTTTCAGGGCTTCCGAGTATCCTCACAGTGGTTCCGCCGTCCCGGGTTACCATTGGCGCGCACACACACACACACACAATGGGGCCAAAATCGTTTTTACACACCCAACCTCGGTTTCGCCATTCCGGACTCCCGAGTATCCTCACAATGGTTCCGCTTTTTCGGGTTCCCATTGGCACACAATTTGCATCGGCTCCTCTCCGCAGATAACCAAGTCACGCACCCAACCTCGGTTCTGCTGTTTTGGGCTCCTGAGTATCCTCACAATGGTTCTGCTGTCCCGGGTTCCCATAGGCGCGCGCGCATACACACACACACACAATGGGCTACTAAGTCTTGCCACATTGTGGTTTAAAAAACATTTCCTTTTTAAAACACTTCCTTTCATTGTCAACACCAAAATCGTTTTTACACATCCAACCTTGGTTCCGCCATTCCGAGCTTTCGCGTATCCACACAATGGTTCCGCCATCTCGAGTTCCCATTGGGACATACACACAATGGGGCCAAAATCATTTTTACACACCCAACCTCGGTTCCGCCGTTTTGGTCTCCTGAGTATCCTAACAATGGTTCCGCCGTCCCGGGTTCCCATTGGCACACAATTTGCATTGTCTTCTCTCTGCGGTTAACCAAGCCACACACCCAAACTCGGTTCCTTGCTTCCGGGCTCCCGAGTATCCTCACAATGGTTCTGTCGTCCCGGGTTACCATAAGCGCGCGCACACACACACATAATGGGCTACTAAGTCTGGCCACATTGTTGTTTAAAAAACAATTCCTTTTTAAAACACTTCCTTTCATTGTCAACACCAAAATCGTTTTTACACATCCAACTTTGGTTCCGCCATTCCGGGCTTTCGAGTATCCACACAATGGTTCCGCCATCTCGGGTTCCCATTGGCACATACACACAATGGGGCAAAAATCGTTTTTACACACCCAACCTCGATTCGGCCGTTCTGGTCTCCTGAGTATCCTCACAATGGTTCCGCCGTCCCTGGTTCCCATAGGCGTGCACACACACACACACAATGGGCTACTAAGTCTGGCAACATGTTGTTTAAAAAACATTTCCTTTTTAAAACACGTCTTTTCATTATCAACCCCAAAATTGTTTTTACACACCCAACCTTGGTTCCGTCATTCCGTGCTTCCGAGTATCTTCACAATGGTTTCGTCGTTCCAGGTTCCCATTGGCGCGCACACACACACACACAATGGGGCCAAAATCATTTTTACACACCCAACCTCGGTTCCGCCATTCCGGCCTCCCGAGTATCCTCACAATGGTTCTGCTGTTCCGGGTTCCCATTGGCACACAATTTGCATTGGTTCCTCTCCGCGGATAACCAAGTCACGCACCCAACCTCGGTTCTGCCGTTTTGGGCTCCTGAGTATCCTCACAATGGTTATGCTGTCCCAGGTTCCCATAGGCGCACGCGCACGTGCATACACACACACACACAATGGGCTACTAAGTCTGGCAACATTGTGGTTTAAAAAACATTTCCTTTTTAAAACACTTCCTTTCATTGTCAACACCAAACTCGTTTTTACACATCCAACCTTGGTTCCGCCATTCCGGGCTTTCGAGTGTCCTCACAATGGTTCCGCCATCCCGGGTTTCCATTGGCACATACACACAATGGGGCCAAAATCGTTTTTACACACCCAACCTCGGTTCCGGCGTTCCGGTCTCCTGAGTATCCTCACAATGGTTCCGCAGTCCCGAGTTCCCATTGACACACAATTTGCAATGGCTCCTCTCCTTGGATAACCAAGTCACGCACCCAACCTTGGTTCCGCCATCTCGAGTTCCCATAGGTGCGTGCGCGCACACACACACACAATGGGCTACTAAGTCTGGCCACATTGTGGTTCAAAAAATATTTCCTTTTCAAACACTTCCTTTCATTGTCAACACCAAAATCGTTTTTACACATCCAACCTTGGTTCCGCCATTCCGGGCTTTTGAGTGTCCTCACAATCGTTCCGCCATCCCGGGTTTCCATTGGCACATACACACAATGGGGCCAAAATCGTTTTTACACTCCCAACCTTGGTTCCGCCATTCCGGTCTCCTGAGTATCCTCACAATGGTTCCGCAGTCCCAGGTTCCCATTGTCACACAATTTGCAATGGCTCCTCTCCTTGGATAACCAAGTCACGCACCCAACCTTGGTTCCGCCATCTCGAGTTCCCATAGGTGCGTGCGCGCACACACACACACAATGGGCTACTAAGTCTGGCCACATTGTGGTTCAAAAAACATTTCCTTTTCAAACACTTCCTTTCATTGTCAACACCAAAATCGTTTTTACACATCCAACCTTGGTTCCGCCATTCCGGGCTTTTGAGTGTCCTCACAATCGTTCCGCCATCCCGGGTTTCCATTGGCACATACACACAATGGGGCCAAAATCGTTTTTACACTCCCAACCTTGGTTCCGCCATTCCGGTCTCCTGAGTATCCTCACAATGGTTCCGCAGTCCCAGGTTCCCATTGTCACACAATTTGCAATGGCTCCTCTCCTTGGATAACCAAGTCACGCACCCAACCTTGGTTACGCCGTCCCGAGTTCCCATAGACGCGCGCGCGCACATACACACACAATAGGCTACTAAGTCTGGCCACATTGTTGTTTAAAAAACATTTCCTTTTTAAAACACTTCCTGTCATTGTCAACACCAAAATCATTTTCACCCATCCAACCTTGGTTCCGCCATTCCGGGCTTTCGAGTATACTCACAATGGTTCTGCCATCCCGTGTTCCCATTGGCACATACACACAATGGGGCCAAAATCATTTTTACACACCCAACCTCGGTTTCGCCGTTCCGGTCTCCTTAGTATCCTCACAATGGTTCCGCTGTCCCGGGTTCCCATTGGCACACAATTTGCATTGGCTCCTCTCCTTGGATAACCAAGTCACGCACCCAACCTTGGTTCCGTTGTTCTGGGCTCCCGAGTATCCTCACAATGGTTTCGTCGTTCCGAGTTCCCATAGGCGGGCGCGCGCGCACACACACACACAATGGGCTACTAAGTCTGGCCACATTGTGGTTTAAAAAACATTTCCTTGTTAAAACACATCTTTTCATTATCAACACCAAAATCATTTTTACACACCCAACCTCGGTTCTGCCGTTCCAGTCTCCCGAGTATCCTCACAATGGTTCCGTCGTCCCGGGTTCCCATTCGCACACAATTTGCATTGGCTCCTCTCCGCGAATAACCAAGTCACACACCCTACCTCGGTTCCGCCGTTATGGGCACCCGAGTATCCCCACAATGGTTCCGCCGTCCCGGGTTCCCATAGGCGCACACACACACACACACAATGGGCTACTAAGTTCGGCCACATTGTGGTTTCAAAAACTTTTTCTTTTTAAAACACGTCTTTTCATTATCAACACCAAAATCGTTTTTACACACTGAACCTCGGTTCCGCCATTCCGGGCTCCCGAGTACCCTCACTATGGCTCCGCCATCCTGGGTTCCCATTGGCGTGCGCGCGCGCACACACACACAATGGATTACAACGTCTGGCCACAATGTGGTTTCAAAAATATTTCCTTTTTAAAACATGTCTTTTTATTACCGACACCTTACGCGTCATGTTTCTAGACTTCCTTGATTTTCATGTCTCGTTTTCATGCAAGGACTCCGAAGTCAGACATTTCAAATAAGAACACTATATACAATGTCTCGTAAACATGCATCATTAATTGTAATCTTGAAACTAAACTAGAATAATTAAAATAACAAGATGCTCCAACTCTATGGTATTTTTTCATGCTTAATCCATCGACTAGTCTATAAATTCAACAAGCTATGCACATAACTCAAAACCACATATACTTTCTGGAATAAAGTCGAGATATTCATCATGATCATATTTCATTTTGAAATTTTAGTAAAAAAAGTTTGCTAGCTATTTGTAGTACTTTAACTTAACATGCATTTTTAAACACACAAAAAAATATAACTAAAATTTTTACTAGAGAAAGTAGTAGAAATATTCTACATGATCATATTTCATTTCAATATTTTAGTAAAACAAGTTTGCTAGCTATTTTTTTAGTACTTTAATTTAATATGCATTTTTAAACAAAAAAAAATTAACTAAAATTTTTACTAGAGAAAGTGAGTAGAAATATTCTACCGTTCTTCTTGGCGGATGGTATGGCTATGGAAAAGAAAATACGTCGGCTTACGGAAGGTGAATGTGGCTATCGAACGAAGTAACTTCTTACGGTAAGCTTATGGTAGCTTCGAAAGAGTAAAGAAAAGACTTTCTTTTCTCTCGAAACTAAATCTTGACTAAACTACCAAACTTTTTGGATCGAGAGGGTGATTGAGAGGTGGTTTAGTGGCAGCTTTGGTTGAGTTTCTTGAAGAACTCAAGAACAAGGAAATAACTCTAAGAACTACTTCAAGAACACTACAAGAACACTAAAATTTTCTAGAGAGAAGTTTGAGGAATGGAAGGTGTGAGTTCAAGGCAATGGTGGGGTGCTATTTATAGCAAAAATTGAGCTCCCCCTCCCTTTCATCTAGCCAGCCCTCTCTCTCTCTTTCTCTTTCTCTCTCTCTCTCTCTCTCTCTCTCTCTCTCTCTCTCACACGCACACACATTTACTTTGGTCTATTGTTTTGTCAAATCTTGGCTTTAAACATGCCATAGCCTTCCCTCACTTGTCATTTCTATTTTTAGGTCAAAATCTAGATTATCATGAAGGGTTTTGGCCTTGTCTTGTCTAGGAGGGTTTGCTTGCAAGAAAGAAGAAAATAAATGGCTAGGATTATGTTTAAAGTAGCCTAAAATTGTTTACTTGTCTTACACTCAAATGTGTAAGACAATGATCATCCCTCTCCCTCTGTCCTAGCCGAAATTTCCCTCTCTCTTTCCCCACGCCCCCCCCCCCCCCCCCCCGCCCCCCCCCCGCCTTTTTTTTTTGTTTTGTTCTAGGTCTAAGTTTAGGTTTGCATGCATGAACACCTACAATAATCTAGGGAAGGCTAATTCTAGTCTTGCATACATGTACACTAATAAGGAATCTAGGAAAGTTATTCTTGAAGAGTAATTAGGTTCAAGTCTAATATTTCTAGGTTTGCATGCATTATGTAACAACTCCGATTTTTAGTAAATAAAAATCTCTTTTAATTATTTGAAACTTCCTTATAAATTCTTGGATTTGCTTTATAACTTTCTTTTTAAGCTTTAATAATCCGTCATAATTAAATTTGAGACTTATAAAATTATATCTTTTCACACCAAACAATCTAGTCCTTTTCTAAAGACAAGTATGCTTATAGAAGCACTTGTATATTTTCCTAGTGAGTGAAATAAAATATTTAAATTGTATTTCTTGGCTAGAAATCCTACTTGGCAAGTAGAATTGGCTTCCAACCGATTAGTTAGAGAAACCTAACTACCATTTCACCTAGTTACATTCTCCTAACCCTAGATGAACCTTTTTAACCATCGTTGAGCCTTATGAACCCTCCAAACCCTAATTGAACCACTAGACCATAGGAAGTAATCATAATGCTTCCAAAAGTGGTATACTTAGGCTTACCATGCATGCAAACCTAAGGATTTTAGCCCTAAACCTAATCACCCTCCAAAGATCACTTTCCTAGATTCTCTCTCTCTCTCTCTCTCTCTCTCTCTCTCTCTCTCTCTATATATATATATATATATATATATATACACACTTTATATCCAATGAGGGATCCCGCATGGGCTTACCGTGCGGGACTCCCCTTTCTCGATCGAATTGCGACGATCCGAGCCGCTCAATGTGTTCAGAACGTGATTTTAAGGGTACCAGCGAGAAATAAAAAAAAAATGATCGGGAAGGGCTTGATCCGAGCAGTTTTTTACTGAACCGTTCAATAAAAAACTGTTCGGATCAAGCCCTTCCCGATCATTTTTTTGCTGATTTCTCGCGGGTACCCTTAAAATCACGTTCTGATCACTTTGAGCGGCTCGGATCGTCGCAATTTGATTGGAAAAGGGGAGTCCCGCACGGTAAGCCCGTGCGGGATCCCTTAGGGGAACCGGACTCTATATATATATATACACACACACACACACGCATAATAGCCTACTATAATCATGCCTATATATACATAGATATACTTTCTAGGAAAAGTCTTACCCATTGGACAATATATTGCACTTGAAAACCTGGCCTTTAATCATCCTAGAAATTGGCTTTCAACCTAGCTTAGGATTGACTAAACATGGAAGGCTATTCTTTAGCCTAATTAACCATATCTATAGACTTGTAAGACTTGCTTAGCTAGGGTATAATTACCTAGGATTTTCCCTATAAAGCCTTAAGATCCTACTTGATTATATAGCTTTGTGCCTAAAAAATAGAAGTGACAATGCTTTGGCATGCTCAAATGGCTTGATTGGACAATACAATGGAGCAAAAAGATGGGAGAAAGAGAGAGAGAGAGAGGGCCGGCCAAGGAGGGGAGAGAGGGAGCCAAATTTTTGCTATAAATAGCACCCCACTTTTGCCATTCAACTCACACCTTCAAACCTTCCAACTTCTCTCTCTAGAAATCCTTGTGTTTGTTCTTTGTTCTTTCTTGTCCTTGGTGTTCTTGAGTTCTTCAAGAGACTCATCCAAGGCTGCCACTAAACCATCACTCGACCACCCTTTCGATCCAAAAATTTTAGTAGTCTAGTCAAGAACTAGTTTAGAGAGAAAGAAAGTCTTGTCTTTTCTCTTTCGAAACTACCGTAAGCTTACCGTAGGAAGTCACTCCGTTCGATAGCCGACGTACTTTTTTCATAGCCGTACCTACCGCCAAGTGTGGGCACACACCCCTGAAATTTTATTTAATGTATAAAATCAGGTGCGCCCTTTTTTGAAAAAGCACGGCAAAATGCTACAATTCAGAGTCGCCACTCGGGTTTTAGCGGTGAAGCACCCAAGCAACCGAACTTGAAATGTTTGCTACGTCATTTGATTTTGAAAAGGCATAGACTGGTCCGTCGTCACCTTCGATATCTGAGGTTCGGGAGCCAGGTTACAAGAGGGGATGGGTTTTATGGCACCCCTCTCGCCCAATTCGGAGATCGGTCTCTACTCGGGCATTTTGTAAAACATTTGCATTTTTCTCTCATTAATCATTTTTTTAGCCAATTAGAGCGGGGGAACAGTTAAAGGGGATCAAAACTGTAACAAGTTGCATTTATGTGGCAAAATATGATAGATGATTTGCTTTATTGAAACAAGTAAAATAGATTGAGAACAATCACCTGTGAGTGTTTTAAACAAACTGAAACACGCTGATCCAAAATGACGTACACAAGAGGAAACCTGCATGCACTGGCGATGCCATTGCATGCAGAAATGACATGCGTACTCCATTCCTAGACTGGCGTGCGTCGGTAAGTCCAAACCCACAGCTTCTATTCTCAACCCTCTGGGCTCTGGAAAGGACCAGTGCACACCCAAGACAAACCACGCAGTTTATATAACAAGATATATACATATACAGACAACAGGAATGAATCTGAGGAAACAAAATGAAAAGAACACCCCATAAACAATGTGGGGAAATAGATATAGGCCATGGCCTAAATGCCATGCAAGGGCCAGCCACTGGGCTAGATATGACTACCGTATGCCAATCATAAGGCCCCGTATGCCAGTTATACCCCTTTGTCCAGTGCTTGGTTTTGCATCTTCTGGACTCTGGAACATGACCAGAAAGATCCTAGAGGCATTTCAAAGCAGATATAAACAAATATTGAATGCTACAACTACACAGTTCTAAAATACAGAAAGCTGTAAATTGGTTTTTAGCATGCAATAAGGTGATGAAAATAGAAAGAAAATAGAAAATAGCTTACCAGTGATCCCCACGCCAGTGCTGCACGGACAACCATGACTGGCATACGGCTTAGCCTTACTGGCGTGTGCCATTGATAGCCTTGCACGATCTTTGAAACCTTGCCAACTTTAGGACCAGGACTGGTATTGATTACCAGCCTTGATCCTGCCAGCCCCCCTCAGGGGTCAGAACAAATTATAGAATAAAAGGTGGTATACCTTTGGATTGAGTTTGATGGAATGTTTGAGCTTGAGCTTGGGGTTTGATGGATGGATGGTGAGTGAAAAAGGGTGTTGTGGTATGTGGAAAAAGGTCCATTGCTTACTCTTTTAATGGATGAAAGAAGAGGAAGCAAAGAACTAAGGAAGTGAGAGAGAGAAAGGCTTAAGAGCTCTTAATGAGTGTAACCCCCTTGCATATAAATGCAAGGGGGGGGGGGGGGGGGGGGGGGATATATAGGCAATGAGGGCTGGTAAGAGGGTAGTAACCAGGCTGGTTTAGGGCTGGTTGGGTTAGGGAGATAAGTCTCCATGCATTAAATGCATGGGACTTGCATGAAAAGGTTTGTAGGAGAGGGGGGAACATCCTGGTATGTTCATAATTATCAGGAGACTGTTCAGCATACTGGGGTGGCCGCAAAAGTCTTGTGCACGTGGTTGAATAGTGACTTTTGGCTGATTTTGACTGGCGTATGCCAGCCTTGTACCTGCGTGCGCCAGTGGAAACTGAGTCAACGGTCGATGACTGACACGTGGCAATTTACCAGCGCTCGCCAGTACAGTACCAGCGTATGCAAGTAGGGTTTTGCTGAGGCCATTCGGTTTTGGCTCAAAGGATTTTATAGGGGTTCGAAAGGGTTTGAATGAGTTTCGGAACGCTCAAAGCTCAAACACATTAACAACCTCGGGATGTTCTTGACTTTAATCATCATTGGGGAATCGAAGACCATAAGTAAACTAATCTGGACAATCCAGAATATGGTGTCTACAGTAGCCCCCCTTTGGCGGCACTTGGAGCACCATTGACTTGGTACAAGTAACGTTAAAGGCTTTCTAGACACCCTTCCAGGTTTTCCAGAATAGAACGTCCGAGTCAAAGTAGACACAAAACTTGAAGAACCTGATTGGTTGAGCGGTTGCTGCTGCTGGGGGTAATGTGGGCTGGATCGATTGTCGCTTGATTGATTTTAAAGGACAGAACAGGCTGTCACAGAAAGTGGACTCTCCTAGGGAATAATCCATTTGTAAGCAAGTCGGTATTGCTTGCTTGATTTGAAAGAACAAGGACAGTATAGGCTATCGTTGATTTGAAATTGGACAGACCGTCATGGATTTGAAATTGGACAGGCGGACCGTCGTTGATTTGAGATTGGATGGGTTCTGCTTGGGAAATAATTAACAACATAGATCGGGGCTATATGAGCTAGTATTGAGAATGGGTTTTTATACTGAAGATGATTTGGGCCTCAGGCCTAGATACTACAGGCGTATGGCATCCCACTACAGGCGTACGCCAGAAAAATTGATAGGTGCGAGCCCAGGTCTAGCCCAGACCCGGCCCAACACTGCTCCTTTGACTTATAAACTTCTGCAGGAGTACGAAACCGCCGGCATACTTTGGTTTCAAAACTCCCAAACACTCTCAAACTCTCTCAAACCTCCTAATCTCTCCCTCATTCTTCCATTCCACTCCCAAAAACCACTTACCCACACTCATCCATGGCCAAAATCGGTGGTGGCAGTGGCGATGAAGGCGACGGTGATGATGGTGATAATGGCGGCGAGAGGAGTCGGCCAAACGTTAGAGGTGAGACTCCGGAGCCTCAAATCAATGATCAACCGATGGAGGAGGCCTCATTAGGTATCGGTGTAGGGGTTTCAAGCAGCACATGCGGCAGTGATGGCCATGCAACGTAGTTCGGTGGTGACGGCGATTGGCGTACGCCGATTGATTTAGGGTGTATGCTAGTGACGGTGGGACCAGATGGCCCTCGGGTTCGACGACTGGACTACTGGAGTGATGTGGAAGGCTTGGTGGTCGCCAGAGTAGGTTCGGCGGCTAGGGCTGGAAGTAGAGGCAGTGGAGGTGACGACGGTAATGGCCGATTGGGGTCACCGAAAAGGGATCTGGCAAGGGGAAAAGATCCGGTGATTGTGAAAGAGGTTTTCGGAGAGGTACCAGTAGAGGCAGCTGAGTTTAGACCAGCAGCGGGGTCCTCAGCGCATGTTCCCATTACGCACGGAGACTTCGTGGAGTTTATGACGGAGGAGGAGCTTGGCTGGTTGCTTCGAGAGAATCCGGCAGTGGTCGCGGCAGTGATAGCGGCCCGAGAGGATAGACAGAGGCAAGTTAAGAGAGCTCAGAAGGAGGAGCGTTTGAGAGCCGAGGCCAAGAGGGCTAGGGCTGAGGAGGAGGCCTTTGTAAGAGAGACCGAGACAGCTGAGAAGGCCCAGGAGGAGGGGGTATGGGCGCATGAGTGTGCGGTGACACTGGCCGAGTCCCTACGGCAGGCACCCCATGCCAAATTTGTGGTGGAGACATACACCCCACCAGAGCCACACTTGTTCGTACCGTCTGGGGTCGAGAGCTATGTGCCCCGACAGGATAGCTACGATGCAGAGCTCATACTGAGGGACCCCAAGAGACACTTGTCTATGACCTGGGCACAGGTATATTTTTGAACTTGCTTCAGCTTCCATTTTGTACTGCTGTATCTGCATGTGTTTGAAATTATACTGCATAGTTTTCAATGCATGTGACTTGAACTTGGACTCGACTTGTCGACTAGAATTCAACAGCATGCCTCGACCAACAACATAGCTTAGGACTTGATTCGACTTGATAGAACATCTGTTATAGCTGAATTTGATTATAAAGCCCCTAGAATGTACTTTGATAGAAATTTCTAATAGTGAACTTGAATCGACCATAGACTACCTCGACTGATAATGTAACTTTAGAACTTGAATTCGGATTAGTAGAATGCCATGATCACTTGATTCGACTGAATAGTACTCCTTGAAACAATAATCGACCGAATAGAATGTCTTGATAGCTTGATTAGTCTGATAACATGCCTTGAAACAATAATCGACTGATACTGTAACTGGGAAACTTGAATCGACCATGAGATGCAGTTATATATCTGAACTCGACCATAGAACACCTGTAACTTGATTCCACTGATGATGTGCCTTTAAAGTACTCATTGAACTTGGATTGCTCATATTGATAAAATTCCTTTTGTTTTGGCTGTTGTGGTGTGCAGAGAGGAGCAGCAAACACGCGGAGACCTGTAACTTGATTCGCTCGAGCTGTATAGGGGGTTGCCTGAGTGAGTAAGGGCTTTGGTAGATGCTGTAGGATTCGATCCGTTTATCCTCACTCTGATTGCGGTGAAGAGTGACCACGCCCTACTGACTGCATTGGCGGAGAGGTGGTGGGATACGTCCAATACCTTCCACTTTCTGATCGGGAAGATGACATTGTTCCCGTCAGACTTCGCAGCCCTTACTGGCCTGAGGGTAGGTGGAGAGCCCATCCTGTTTGACTCAGGGATTCATAGAGATACAACGGCACTGGAGTGGTTCTTGGGACAGGTTCCAGAGGGCGGTGTAGAGACGGCCCATCACGACCAGTTCAGGAGGTACTTGCAGGGGAGAGTACCGACTACAAAGCAAGAGGAGGGGCAGATGGCGAGAGCCTATCTGCTGTACTTGTTTGGGGCCACACTATAACCGAATATGCGGGCCACAGTGCACTTGTCTTACTTGCCGGCCCTCCGTGACCTACGCACAGTTTCTTGGTACAACTGGGGAGGAGCAGCTTTGGGAGCATGCTACGGTTTTATGGGGGAGTTCTCGCAAGGGAAGAAGGCGACTGCCGGGTATTGGAGAGTATAGGAGGTAATAAACAAAACCTGTAGCTTGATTTCATTTTATACTCGCACTTTTCCTTGAATCATATATGCTGCATTTCTAATACTTTGATTATTTGAAAACCTTGCAACTGTGGGCCTACGAGGTGCTGAAGATATACCCTCCGGAGAACAAATGTCCGGACCTGAGGATGCTTCCACATGCCATGATCTGGGGGCCTTTGCATAGAGGCAAGAAGAAATTGAGAAGGAACCTCCTAGCCTTCAGAGCGTACCTTGACGAGCTATCGGGTACTCAGGTAAACAAAACTTTCATCGGTTATCTTTGCCTTTCAATTGTTTTAATGTTGTCGCTGATGCTTGTTTGGTTTTGGCTTTTGACTGTTTTGCAGGTGGAGTGGGACCCGCGGAGCAATGCAGAGCCTAAGCTTGAGTACCTGGCGAGGAGTAGGGTGGTGACTACGAGCCGACTACTGCTGGAGTCGGCCTTCTGGTGGCCGTGGTATTTGGGTGACCGAGTGACACGACAATCGCTTGGCTTGCTTAAGTTCCAAGCCCTCGGGCCACTTCCGCCTCGTGCTTCACACACAGGCCAGTATACCCTTGCTGAGCTACAACGTTTCGCCATTTCGGAGGATCTTGTTCCTTTCTTGAGGCCCGAGCGTGACTATGCTGTCTACTAAACGCAATATCTGGCGAGGCCACTTGGAGTGATGGAGCACATAGCTGTGGAGAGCGAGGCTCTAGAGGCTGGCGAGGAGAGACAGAGCCAGAGGGGCAGGACAGCCTGCTTGAGGGAGAGGAGTGACTATGCTGCAGCGACTGGACTTCCTCGACTTTCGTGGACACTAGCAATGCATGACGCACAGGGAGAGGCTACTACGGTTAGGTTTGAGCCTGCTAGTACAGAGCCAACGGAGATCACAGGACCGGTATGATGTACTTTCAGTTTTGTATGTTTCCTTTGTACCGTATTTGAACTGTATCCGAACCATATCCCGATTTTGATTCCAAAATGTACTACAGATGCCAATTGAATGGGTGCGAGAGGCTGTCCGTTTGATGCTGGCTATGGAGAAAGAATTCCACAAGATAGCGAGCGGTACTCCTCTGCAGCTGCACTACCCACCGGCGGCTCCGGCTCCTACTATACAACCTCAGGTAGAATCTCAAAAACCTGTTCCATTCTTGTTTCGATACTTAGATAGACTTGCTTTCAATATGATGTATGCTTGACAGAACTGCTCTTGATATTTCTTATTTTCAGCATTTCAATATATACCATATGTACGATGAATGCTAAATGACTGAATGAAATGACCATGCAGGGATAGGCTAGGGCGGCTCTTAGGAGAAAGAGTGTGCGGCCAACTCCTTAGAAGAAAACGACACCGAGTGCCTCTGCTACTCTTGCTGCAGCACAAAGACAGGCAAGCGCTTCATGACCAACAACGAGCGTGTAGAGAGGAGTAGAGATAATCTCTACTAGCGACGAGCCACAGTTCCGTCAAGAACTGAGGAAGAGGCTGGCACAAAAGAGGCTAGCACAGAAGAAGAGGACGGGAGGCACGACCTCTCGAACTGCGGAAAGCGAGGAGGATGAGGAGAAAGAATAGGAAGAGGAGCGCTTGTCTTTCTGCAATGGCTCCAACGACTCTGCCGACGACCCTAGGTACAAGAGAGACCCAAAAGAGAGAGAGGACGACGACAATGACGAGGACCTTTTCGACGACTGAGGGCTATCACTGAGCCTCATTTACTTTATTGCCTGTTGACTTTTGATACTTGATACTTTGGTCATGGGACGGGGCCTGCGTGCCTCTTGACTTTCGGGCGGATGTGCCCAGTACTTATTGCTTTTGCTCGGGCCATTGTGCCGCTTTCATACATTTCCACCTTTTGCTTGCGGATATTGATCTGCTAGTATATAACAGCTGCATTTTCCGTTTATTAATCTCCTTTTGATGAGAATTGGCAAAGGAAAAGAATAAATCATTCACTAATATCCAACATGCGTTGATGAATGATCTGAATTGACAAATAGACACTTGCATACATATACAACTAACTTAGCTCGAAAGAAAAGGGTGGAAAAGCCCCAGGATACGACACCTATCTTTAGACACACGGAAAATAATGAAAATTTGGGCATTAATGAGCCAAAATTCAAAATTCTCCTACACAAGGGGAATCGACATTTTTGTAAGACCATATAGATGTACAATGACCTATACGAATCGATGAAACTGGTGTAAACATCCCGAGATGAGAAATAAACCGAAAATGCTAAAAATGTCACAAAAACGGACATAACTTGCAAAATAGGCCTCGAAATCAAAGACGGCGTGGCGGAGGCAATAGCTGCTGCAAAACCTATTTCTGGTGCATCTGACTGGCGTGCGCCAGTAGTTTGATGCCGTACGGCAGTAGGAAGGGGACACGTTCACGCTAGTAGGTACCTGGCACACGCCAGTAAAGTCTGATGCAAATCCACTTGTCTGACCAACTATCCTTTTTCAGAGAGCATTTTGTCCTCACCCCCACACAGTTTCTGAGTTGCAGAAGGCAGAGTCCTTTCTTACGATGGTTGTTTGGCCTTTAATACTTAGCTTTGAATTTGACACGGGAAATGAGGTGTATCTTTGGCCCATAAATGGAAGGTGTGTGCTTTGTTGCACTTACATTCTCATTTCAACTCCCCCTATTCAGCATTCTCTGGCATTTCCCATGGAACCTTGATCAGGCCTTGGTTAGTGCAATTTCTGGCTATTGATTGGTTGAACTTCCAATCGCACGGCCTTGCCTCTTTTTGTTACCTTCGACATGTAACACTCCACCCTGCTGTCCTAAGAGCTGCTCTCAGGTTATGGGATCCCGATGTCCATGTTTTTCGCTTTGGCGGCGATGAGATGTGCCCGACTGTTAAAGAGTTCCAAGCATACCTTAGGAGCTTTGCTTCCCCTACACTCGTTGTTCTGCCTTACCAAGTAAGCATGCTGGGGCTGTTGACAACTTCACTCAACATTTCCCAGGGTTTGGCCAACACTCTGCTTGAAGGTGGTCAAGTCAACATCATGCGCTTGATTGAGATGTACAGTCCAGATGGTGATTTGGACGACCATGCCGTGCAGGCTCAGCGCCGCTTTGCCTTGGTGATCTGTTTGCTTGCTGCTTATCTGCTCATTCCCGCTGATGGAAGAGTCAGTTCCCTGCTTGTGAGCGTGGCTGCTCAAATGGTGGCGTGAAGGAACGTGGTGCCCCTTGTTCTGACGGAGACTCTCTTAGGTTTGGATTTGGTGTACACTGGCCAAACGAACACGTTCAGTGGAAGTCCATTTTTGCTTCAGGTAAACTCACTCAGCTCACCTTTTTCTGGCTTTTCGCACTTTCTCATTTTACCTCGACAGTCAGCTTAGGCTGATTCCTAGCTCTTTATTTGTTTTTCCACTCAGGCTTTATCTGGCTTCTTACTTATCTTTTCACTCCTGCAGCTATGGCTATAGGATAAACTTGGGCTACTGCACCCATCGGTGGCAGGTTGGAACCTCTTCCCAAAAAGGATTCACCAAAGAGAGATGAGGTATCCTAACATGGATCTGGAAGGCTGGTATGAGTTCCTGCGGCAGATGCAGCCTGACGAGATTGTCTGGAGGTGCCCCTGGCTGGACCTCCCTGACATGGCTACTCACTCTGCTGGGTTTGATAGGATGGTGATTGCAGGATTGACAAGGTTCACCTTCTTTATTCTAAGCCGCATTCTTCGCTAGCTAGGCATTCGCCAAGAGAACAACTGTGTTAGCACTGGGAACTTTCGTCTTCGAAACTTCAATGCTCAAATACTCGGTGGATATCAAAGGCGCTCGGGCTTGAGAGGTATCCAAGCAGGGGACACAAAGTTCACCCCAAGGCTAAAGAATCGCTATAAACAGTGGCTACGAGCAGAAGTAAATGCAAGAGAGAATATTGACCGACTCCGGACCACTTTGCTGTACTTAGAATAAGCTGTGAGCCGTTAGGCTTCTCAAGCATTTTGTTATGTTTTTCATGCTTCAAATGTTTTAAGGCTTTTATGCTCATCTTTTGTATTAGAAGTAGTAATTTTCAATAAAGTTGAAAGACGAAGGGTTTGCCCCTTTTGATCTCCAATGCAGCTTGACTTGTTCTCGACCTTCTCAACCTTTGATATGTGCCAAAATGTGTCAACCATGGATCGACTTGAAAGATTGCGACCGAATCTCGAGGTGAGATTGCCTATGTATCCCTTTTCAAGGAATCAGGTCAGCACGTAGTTCAGGCCAAGGTTCTTTCGTGTATTTTACCTCTCCTTTTGTGCTCTAACTTTTGCCTAATAGCGCCTTTTCAAGTTTTCAGCCTAGCGAGCTTTCGAATTTTTGCCTATTTATTTTTGCCTAGACCGCCTCCTTTGGTTTTCGGTCTAGCAGGCTGCTCTAACTTTTGCTTGGAACCGCCCACCCTTGTGGCTTTCGGTGCAACGAGCATCTCTCAGGGATAGTAACGCTTGAGTTGATCAAGGTTGACCAGGGTGTTGAATTCGTTGCTATCGAGATCAATGAGCTTAGCAGTACCCCCAGATAGGATGGTCTTGATAATGTAAGGCCCAGAATGCTTCAGACAGAACTTCCCGCGGGGATCAAACACCGGAGCACGGATTTCTTTTGTGACCATGTCCCCTTCGACCAAACCCCTAGACTTCACTTTCTTATTGAACGCGCGAGCAATTCGACGCTGATATCCCTGAATATGATACAAAGCACGAAGCCTTCTCTTATCAAATAGCATCAGCTCGACGAACCTCCCTCTCAGCCAATCAGATTCCTCGAGACCACTTTCAGCCATGATCCTCAAAGACGGAACCTCAAGCTCAATGGGGAGTACTGCCTCCATTCCATAAACTAGGGAAAATGGAGTTGCACCAGTTGAAGTGCGGATCAATGTTCGGTACCCCCAAAGCGCTATAGGTAGTTGCTCGTGCCAATCCCTTGCAGACTCAGCAATCTTCTTGATGATCATCTCAACATTCTTGTTTGTGGCTTCTACTGCTCCATTAGTTTGTGGACGATAGGTCGTGGAATGATGGATCTCAATTTTGAACTCCTTCAAGAGTTCCAAAACCTTGCCCTTGAAATGACTTCTATTGTCCGACACAAATGGCTGAGGAACACCGTATCGATAGATGATGTTCTTTCGAATGAATTGAGCAACTTGAACCGTTGTCAGGGTTTTGTAGGACTCAGCTTCAACCCACTTAGTGAAATAGTCAATCGCCATCAGTATGAACTTATGGCCATTTGAAGCAGATGGTCTAATCATGCCGATTACATCAATGCCCCATACAAAGAAAGGCCAAGGTGAAGTCATGCCATACAGTTTAGACAGAGGAACATGCTGCAGATTGGCATGGATTTGACACTTGTAGCAGCGCCGCATGTAATCAATACACTGAGATTCCATTGTAGACTAGTAGTAGCCCTGCCTTAGGAGCTTCCTGGCAAGCATAACACCACTCATGTGAGGACTGCAGACTCCTTCGTGAATCTCCTCCATTATCCTTGTTGCCTCGGTGCCATTAACACACAACTTGTGCATCCCATAGTGAGATCTTCGATACAGTTTCCTTCCACAAATGATGTACTGAGCAGCCAGCCTTTGCAAAGCGATCCGATCCTTCTTGGTGGCCTCGGCAGGGAACTCCCCATGTTCCACAAAGTTCCAAATGTCATGGTACCAGGGCAGCCCATTATCAACATCATCGATGGCGTTGACGTATTCATAAGCGAGCAAGTCCCTATGTTCGATCACGATCAGCCGCAACTTAACTCCTATTGGAAGTTCGATCATTGAACCCAAAGTCGCCAAAGCATTGGCAAACTGATTCTTCAAGTGTGGAATATGGGTGAAAGTCACCTTATTGAAACGAGGAATCAGTTCTTCCAAATCTTGGTGATAAGGCTTCAGCTTTTCCTCACGAACCTTCCAACCTCCATTCACTTGAGAGACCACCAGGTTTGAATCTCCAACTACTTCGAGCTTCTCGACTCCCAAGGCAATATTAGCCTCCATTCCAATGATGCAGGCCTCATACTCAGCTTGATTGTTAGTGACATCGAAGTTTAGCTTGAAGGCAAGCAGAATATGAGCACCAGCAGGCGTGATCAGCAACACTCCGATCCCAAATCCTTTCTGATTAGTAGCCCCATCAAAGTAGAGCGTCCAAACTTCCTCAACTATCATTAGCACATCCTCTTTAGGGAAAGTGAAATCCATATCCTTCGGACCATCAATTGGGTGATCAGCCAAGAATTCTGCCACAACACGGCCCTTCACAAATTTCCTCGTGACATATTGGAGATCAAACTTAGCCAGCAGAAGCAACCAACGTGCTAGCTTATGGGTGAACGCAGGCTTCTCAAATAGATACTCGATAGGATCCATTCGAGAAATCAGTCTCACTGAATAGGCTAGCATATAGTGTCTAAGCTTTTTGGTAGCCCAAACCAGCGCCCAAAAATGTCTTTTCCAGAGAGGTATAGCGCTCCTCACATCCTACCATCTTCTTGCTCAAATAGTAGATTGGTTTCTCGACTCCATTATCTCCTTCTTGTGCCAGCTGACATCCCATGGCTGTTGAAGTGACCGACAAGTATAAAATCAATGGTCAACCCGGCGTAGGTGGCATTAGTACTTGTGGGTTCTACAAGTACCTTTGAATAGACTCGAAAGCGGCTTGGCACCTGTCTGTCCACTCAAATGGGACATCCTTTTTGAGCAAACGAAACAGTGGTTCGCAAGTCAAGGTTAGCTTGGCAATGAATCTGCTGATAAACTGGACCTTCCCTAGAAAACTTCGCACACCTTTCTCAGACCATGGTGGCTCAATCTCGAGAATTGCCTTGATTTTGGACAGATCTACCTCGATCCCTCTTGCGGTGATTAGGAATCCCAACATCTTACCTGTTGTGACCCCAAATGTGCATTTCTGCAGGTTGAGACGTACTTTGTATTTGTAGAGTCTTTCGAGAAACTGCCTGAGTGAGGGAATGTAGTCCTTTTGTTCTTTTGCTTTCACAATCATGTCTTCGACGTAGACCTCCACCATCTTGTGGATGAAGTCATGAAACAGGGTCGTTTGGGCCCTTTGAAAAGTGCAACCAACGTTCTTTAGCCCGAACGGCATCATCACATAGCAATTGGTATCCCATTCAGTGACGAACATTGTTTTCTCTTGGTCCTCAGGTGCCAGAAAAATCTGGTTATATCCTGCGAATCCATCGACAAAAGAGAGCAAGGCATGTCTTGTTGTGTTGTCTACAAGCACATCGATGTGTGGCAAAGGAAAAGTGTCTTTGGGGCTTGCTTTGTTCAAGTCCCTAAAATCGACGCAGACTCGGATTCTCCCATCTTTCTTGGGAACAGGCACGATGTTGGCGACCCATTTAGGATATTCTGCAACCCTCAAGAATCCTACATCAATCTGCTTGGTGACTTCCTTTTTGATCTTCTGAACCCAGTACGACCTTATTCTGCAGAGCTTCTGTTTGACAGGTGTAGCCCCAGGCGCCAACGGAATTCGGTGTTGCACTATTTCGGGATCAATGCCAGGCATATCCTTATGAGACCATGCAAAGACTTTGAAGAATTCCTTGAGCAATTCGATTGTCGCAGCGCGGTCCTCCGGGGACAGGTTTGAACCAATTTGCATCATATGGGGGGTCATCCTCTTCTTTCAAGTTTACAGAAATTACTTCTTCTTTTAGAGGATGAGCATGCCTTTCGCCTTCCCTTTCGATGAGGGAACGCAACTCAGCCGAGATGTTCTTGTCGAAGTCTGTTCCTTCATCGTCGGGGTCGACGCAGTTTATGTACAAGCTAGCAAAGTAGTCGAAAGTAGGATCATGCATTTCATAAAACCCTGTAGGGTTACCAAGTACAGATGACTCGAACTCAAAATGAAAGCTATGACATGGAGGGCCAAGAGGCACAAACTCTGACTTTGAGCTAGACCTAGACTTGACAGACTCTATGTCAGTTTCAGATGTATCATCAATGCATGTCAGACGTGGAGTGAAAATGCAGTTATTAATACTACCCTTTGCAGAGAGGTGGGATCCTAAGAGTATCGGGAGAGTCGAGCTGTCGCACCTGTCTCGGATATTTGGTATTTTAATTCACGTATTTAATTAAATTATACGTCTCGGGGTTAAATTGCATACATTAGAAGTGTGGGGGCTTGTGTGTGATTTGTGGATTGGAGCATGATTGCATGTAGTCTTGTTTGTACACAATAATTCTTCTTAGAGTTTATTAAACTGGAGTACGTGTTCTATTTCCTTTTCTTTGTTTATACACGTAGAGAGAGAGAGAGAGAGAGAGAGAGAGAGAGAGAGAGAGAGAGAGAGAGAGAAGCATGGCAAGAAGGAGGAAGACAAGGAGAATAAGGAAAAACCTAGGGATTTAATCTCTTTGCTTAATTGAGGTTTGGTTTTGATAATTCTTGTATTCATGCACTGGATTTCATGCCTTTGTCTTGAATTCCATGTTCTAGGGCTTATATCTCATGTTTTGGAGGTGAATTGATATGGCTTTATTTGATTTGATGTCCTGTGAATTCTGGAAAATCTGGACAGCTTTCAGAGCTGTGTTTTTCATTCAATTCATTATAGTTAAACAGGCTAATTGGTTATGGGTCCTTATGAGTCTTAAAGATTATTGAGTTGGTGATGTTTTGGCGCAAGAATCATCGAAAAATATTAAGTGTACGATTTTTAGTGATCTTTCGATCACAGACAGTTCTGCTGAATTTCGTATTTTCTGCATCGACACATCTTGGAAAAATAGCCATATCTTTTAGCACGTGTATCGGATTTGCGAACCGGTTTTTGATTTGGAAACTAGACTCTTATACTTTCAAAACATGTAGGGTTTGTACCTTGAAATTTCGTAGGTAAATACAGCTTTTGGTTCGAACTTGACTGATCTGCAGAAACTGTAGATTTGTGTTTCTAATCGTGCATCTTCGGACGGTCATAACTTTGTCATCCGAAATCTATTTGGGACAAACTTTATATCGATATTGGTGTACTGGAAGTCTACTTTCAAATGGTGGTAGTTTCATGATCCAACTCTGATCCTTTAAAATACTACAGTCATTTAAAGACAGGCTCGTTGTAGGATGTCTTGTCATTTTGGGAGTTTTGTTGTGTTTGAACTTCATCTGTGTTTTGGTTTATTTCTAGGCCTCTGAGATGGACATACTTGCATTCTTTGGGCATTGTTTAGTTCCTTATTAACTTTATGTTTTGTGTTGATCGTTCGTTGAACTCATTACTAATACGATTAAGCGTGTGGTTAGGTAACGAGCTGGGTAATCGGGAGGTGCCAAAACTGTAATTTGGCATACTTCGGTCGACTCACAGGTGAGTGTGTTTGATATCTTATATCTTCAATAAGATGTTAACATGTTGGTTGTGTATCATGCTATGGTTGGTCTAGTTATTGATGTACATGATTGGTGTATGTTGATTGTACCCGTATAAGGTTTGTGGAGTGAGTCACACCTTGTCGTGGGCCGTGCCGTTCTATTTACGGTGAATGGGAGTCTGGTGTGCGGGACACAATACCTTGGGTACATGGG
The DNA here is from genome assembly GCF_030253575.1 of Rhododendron vialii. Lineage (NCBI taxonomy): Eukaryota > Viridiplantae > Streptophyta > Magnoliopsida > Ericales > Ericaceae > Rhododendron > Rhododendron vialii. The sequence continues at coordinate 1,937,788 of NC_080567.1, forward strand.
ATGTGGCAGACGTGTCACTGCATGTGTTGTGAATATAAATTGTGGATATTCAGTTAGTTGTTTATGTTGAGTTTTATTGGATATATTCTATATCTCACACACTCCTGGTTTTCTTTTGGATTGCCAGATAGCAGGGGTTTGTAGGATGGTCCACTACCGGTCGGCGTTTTGGGGTTGGCTTAAAGGTTGTTGTTTGTGTCAGTGGTTGTGAATCGTCTTGTACATATTATCGACTCGTTTTGTAGCAAGGATGTATTACACTTTAGTATGCCAAGTATGTAATGGTATGGGTTTGATGTCAACTCTTTTGTTAAAATTAATGTTAAGTCTTCCGCTGGTTTATTCTGAGTTAATATCTGTTGTTAAGTGATTGTTCGGTTGGCAATTGGGAATGCCACATGGCCGCGCCGACTCGGACTCACAATGGGTGTCGTTTTGCGGGGCGGGGTGTGACACGAGCCCAAGCATCAACACTTTAGCCTCTTAATCCTTGCCAACCAAACCTACCTGGGAGAATAGCATCTCCAAGCTTCCCTGATTAAAAATCTTCAACCGGTCAGCCTTCTCCTTGATCCTAGCCAGCTGCCTCCTGAGCTCTTCCTTGGCATGCTCCTCCTTAGCCATTTCCTCCTCGCTATCAGACTAGGTGTCAGCAGCAAAGATTTCAAAACCTGGCAGCCAAGCGCAAGTCTCTGGATCCCAAAACGGTTCGACCTGCCCCAAGTAAGCGTTGCCTCCTCCTTCGTGGACAAAGTAATTGTCCGGATTACCATAAAGGGTTCGAGTTTCTCCCGTATCTTTCCTCTTTTTGGCACCTTTGGCAGGGGGAACGTATCCCAAACCAAAGCGGCCTTCAATGGAAGGGAAAATAGGGAACTCGGAGATCCTTTGTTGGTTGATACCGAGTCCTCAACCAGGCATGAATGACATTCTCCTCATTATCTTGAGGGCAGCTGAACTTATGATAAAATCATCATCCACGGTAATGGCGAGGACTGAGTTGGACGTGTCAAAAGAGAAATCCCCGAAGTCTGAATCTTCCTCCCCGTGCAGGATTTCCAAGATCGGTACTCCATCTTCGGCGGGTGGTGTGTGTGGACGGATCCCAGAGTCTCTGCAAATGGTCAAAGTCCCAGTGGGGAGTACTAAGCGCAAGTCTCTGGATCCCAAAATGGTTCGACCTGCCCCAAGTAAGCGGTGCCTCCTCCTTCGCGGACAAAGTAACTATCGGGATTACCATAAAGGGTTCGAGTTTCTCCCATATCTTTCCTCTTTTTGGTGGCTTTGGCAGGGGGAACGTATCCCAAACCAAAACGGCCTTTAGTGGAAGGGAAAATAGGGAACTCGGCAATCCCTTGTTGGTTGATCCCAAGTCTTAAACCAGGCATGAATGACATTCCCCTCATTATCTCGAGGGCAGCTGAACTTATGATAAAATCATCATCCACGGTAATGACGAGGACTGAGCCGGATGTGTCAAAAGAGAAACCCACAAAGTTTGAATCTTCTCCCTGTGCCGGATTTCCAAGATTGATACTCCATCTTTGGCAGGTGGTGTGTGCGGACGGATCCCAAAGTCTCTGCAAATGGTCAAAGTCCCAGTGGGGAGTACCAAGCGCAAGTCTCTGGATCCCAAAATGGTTCGACTTGCCCCAAGTAAGCGGTGCCTCCTCTTTCGCGGACAAAGTAACTATCGGGATTACCATAAAGGTTTCGAGTTTCTCCTGTATCTTTCCTCTTTTTGGTGGCTTTGGCAGAGGGAACGTATCCCAAACCGAAGTGGCCTTTAGTGGAAGGGAAAATAGCGAACTCGGCGATCCCTTGTTGGTTGATCCCGAGTCCTAAACCGGGCATGAATGACATTCTCCTCATTATCTCGAGGGCAGCTGAACTTATGATAAAATCATCATCCATGGTAATGGCGAGGACTGAGCCGGATGTGTCAAAAGAGAAACCCCCAAAGTTTGAATCTTCCTCCCCATGCAGGATTTCCAAGATCGGTACTCCATCTTCGGCGGGTGGTGTGTGCGGACAGATCACAGAATCTTTGCAAATGGTCAAAGTCCTAGTGGGGAGTACCAAGCGTAAGTCTCTGGATCCCAAAATGGTTCGACCTGCCCCAAGTAAGCGGTGCCTCCTCCTTCGCAGACAAAGTAACTGTCGGGATTACCATAAAGGGTTTGAGTTTCTCCCGTATCTTTCCTCTTTTTGGTGGCTTAGGCAGGGGAACATATCCCAAACCAAAGCGGCCTTTAGTGGAAGGGAAAATAGGGAACTCGGCGATCCTTTATTGGTTGATCCCGAGTCCTAAACCAGGCATGAATGACATTCTCCTCATTATCTCGAGGGCAGCTGAACTTATGATAAAATCATCATCCACGGTAATGGCGAGGACTGAGCCAGATGTGTCAAAAGAGAAACCCCCGAAGTTTGAATCTTCCTCCTCGTGCAGGATTTCCAAGATCGGTACTCCATCTTTGGTGGGTGGTGTGTGCGGACGGATCCCAGAGTCTCCGCAAATGGTCAAAGTCTCAGTGGGGAGTAACATAACTTTTGATGAAGAGTTGAAGGCACTGCCATGATATCTGGCCTATGAAGCCATGGCCTACCCAGCAACAGATTAAAAGTAGCGGGGATATCGACCACATGAAATTCCACATCCATTTCGAAACCTTCAGCATCGAGCTTATGTATTAAGATCCCCTCTACCACGCGGCACATGCTGTCATATGCCTTGACTGCTAAGTTAGACGGTGTAAGGCCCTTCTTGGTAAGTCCAAGATGATAAGCAACCCACATAGGGCAGACGTTGATTGTGGAACCATTGTCAATGAGCACAGTTGGTACCCAATGTCCCCTACATTTAATAGTGATGTGCAGCAAGTGATTATGAGCAGTCCCTTCGACAGGTAGATCCCTTTCGGTGAAAGTAATAGAGTGATTAGAAAGAAGCGGCAGTACAAGGGCGATCATAGACTCGGGAGTAATGTCGGTTGGTACCTTGAAACGAGCCAAAGCTGAGACAACTTCTCTTGATGTTCCTCTGAAGAAGATATCAACTTCTCACGATGTTCCTTTGAAGAAGATATCAATCCCCAAATAGAGATGGCAGTAGGGATTCATTCGAGTTGCTTCTGGATAACATCCTCCTCCTGGACTCCATTAGGAACAATTGGGACATTCCTTTGAGTAGTAGGAGCGGTGGACTTCTGAACAGGGGGATTAGACGAGCTTCTGGCCTGCAAATTGGATGGCTGAAAGACTCGGCCGCTCCTTGTGACATTAGTGACATCCCACCAAGAAGATGCATCGACAAAATCCCATAAGTCGGCAGGTACATCCCCCAGCTTGCGCTTTCCCTTGTTGACTGATGCAACCATTGTTGACGAGTCTTGCCCCAGAGCTGAATTCCATTCCAAATCTTCCATTACTAGACCTTCCCAAAAGGCAGGGTCTTGAGCTGCAGCTTCTTCAAAAGGCGTCCCCGGGTTGGTGACAAACGGAACATCTCAAAATCCTCCATCCACAAGAGCAGTGTTGACGGTCTACACCTCATTTCCCATGTCTAAATCAATGATTTTGTCCACATCCCAAATATCGGTAGGCGGTGGAGTATTGCCAAGGTCAACAGCCTCATTCACATCCCAAAGATCATCGGGCGGTGCTCTTTGTAGGACCATGATACTGCAATCATCTCCGGGAGTGGGAACGATAGGGCAAGGTTGCTCCACAGAAATGATGTCGAGGGTAAGGTCAAATTCATGGATACGTCGATCAACTGTGTTTGCAATTGAGTCTACTAGAGGTAGCATGGCATCAAGTGGACGATGAATATTAGGAATAACCTCCCCTGCCTGAAAGTAACTCCAGTACTCTTCATTGACATCACTCTAGTCTAGATCAGCTTTAAGACCCGACTCTATTTGCCCTGCGTCAGGTTATGAATCCCACACATACTCTTTGACTTCTTCCCTGGGTTGGTCCAGTTTAGGTTGATGGAAGAGCATGAACAAAGATAGACCATCCAAAGGATCAGCTTGCGCCGCATTCCATTCGTCTTCCCACTGGTTTAACCATACTTGATTGACATGAGGGTATGCAAGGAAACCCATATTGTATTGCTCGATCCAATCTTCGGAGAGCTCTTTCCATTCCTCTGCTTTGTCTTCCATATTCCAACCAACTGCCAGCATGTTAATACCAAGATCAGTTGGAATAGCTATAACCGATTTAGGGTGGTTTTCTGGGTTGATATGGCTGGTGGGGTTGAATATGGTGGAGCTAGGGTTGATTATGGTGGAGTTGAGGGTTATCTGGTTAATTTGGGGGTTAGAATTGTGATTGGGTAAGGAATTGGAGATGACATTGCGTTTAGTAGGTGGAGTTGGAAGGGTGCCATTGTCCACCAAATCTTGTATCGCATGTCGGAGACGATAGCAAGAGCCGTTGTGATGGCCAGGCATCTGATGGTAGGCACAGAAGACATTTGGGTTATGGCTGGGAGGCAAATTTTGAGGAAGCGGGGTTGGAGTCAAGGTCCTGAGGTGACCAGTCTTGACTAATTTCTCCAACACCGAGGAAAGCGATGCCTTGAAGTTGGCAAAATTTCGGGATTGATTTCGATTTTGGGATTTTTGAGGGGCTTGCACTTGGTTAACATCTGCAATGTGGTCAGAACTTTGAGTAGTGGCGTTGTTGCTAGCAGAAGTTGCATTGGCATAGTTGTTATCGCCAAACAGAGCAGTATTGTTCCCGGTGTAAGCACGAGGCTCAGATTTTGAAGCTGAAAGAGGATGTGTCACTTCTTGGTGGAACACCTGTTTGGAGAGCTTCCTCGATAGCCAGGCCAGAGTCAAAGAAAGTCTCAAAGTTGGCTCCTTGGACTAGCACAAGATTCTTGGTAAAGTCAGGCTATAGATTACGAGAGATGATGCGAATCTGGTCTTTCTCACTTGGGCGATCGGTCATTAGAGCTGCCTTATGCCTCCATCTCTTGATAAAGTCCGCAAAAGACTCTTTTGCGCGCATTTTGGTTGATTCCAACTCTCAAGTGGTCATTTTGAGTTGAGAGTTGTAACTGTACTGGGCATTGAAAGCCGTGCCGATATCTTCCCATGTCCTTCTTTTGGAGACATCAAGAGACAAGAACCATTGGAATGCCGGGCCAAATAGTGTTTATGGGAATAATTGAGCCATTGCATCATCCTCAACCCCATGTAATTTCATCGCACCATGGTAAGCCAAAAGGTGAGTTTTCGGATCACCAGTTCTGTCGAACTTTGCAAAGTCTTGCATCTTGGACCTTTTGGGTAGCTTAGCATTCAGAAATGGGCAAAGTCGGTCCATGTCCAAACAACCAGCACCATTCTTTTCAGACTTGAAGACTGTCTCTTCGAGCTTTGCCATCAATTAGTGTAGCCATGTCGGGGTTTGGGGCAGGATTTTCGATTTGAGGAACCTCTTCAGCTGCAGGCTCGCACTCGCACTTTTCATCGCCTCCCCCTCCTGCTGGGAGCCGTTCTTCGATTAAGGCACGCAGAGTGGCCATGGAAGCATCAGCCTGGTCGGCCCTTTGCTGCATGATAGCCAAGTTGTGTTGGAGATCCGCCAATACAGTAGCAAGGTTTTGAGGTGGGACGTTAGCCATGACTAGAACTTCTGTTTTGACAAGCTTCAGTGATGAAGGTGGAGATGGAGTGGATGGAGGAGATTCGTGTGGAGTAGTTGGCGGTGAATTCTCCCTTAACAAAGTACAAGCCAGAGCTTCCGTCGTGGTTGACTAAGAAGTAAACCCCTACCAAATCTTCTTTCAGATAGGTCCGGTGGACGTTCCCAAGTAGGTTTGGCTCTTGATTTCAGAATTTTCCCTGGCGGTGCGACAGCTAGACAGTAAAGTACAAGAGCTCAGTGACAGCCTGCAACAATTTATTTGAAAGAATGGAAAATGCGCATGTCAGCGTCGTCGGTGTCCTCCTAGACTCTATAACTAAAGAGAGTCTGTCTCGTGACATTCAGACACTGCCAAAAATCCTCGGATATTCTTTTCGACGATGTATCCTTATTTGAATCGACTATCACTAAGAGATGTCAAAAATAGTCTAAATCTTTGACTATTCCGTTCTCAATGTTTCAGCTTTTGGAGTCAAAACAACTCGGTGTAGATGACGTGATACCGAAACTGGGGTGGCATAGGCAGCACTGTGTCGGAGCTTGAGCGGTGTAAGTGATTAGCACTTTTAACCTGGATGGTGAAAGTATCATGACATTTTCTCTGTTGTTCCTAATTTTCTGTTTGAAACCTCGATCGGGCTTTAGTCAAGGACTTAGAAAGTATTGATTTTCCAAAGTCTCGTTGATCCAAGGACTTGAAGATTGATAATGCGCACCATCAAGATGCATGACTCATCATCGGGCCAAGGCAACGTCCTAATAGGCATAAGACAAACTCGACAAGAGACAACCTAAAAGCCGCCCTATCATGCTCCAACGCAAAACGGTATGAATGTATGTACAAGCATGCGATTGGGAAAGTAGTAACACATAGACAGTATACGGGGTTAGATGCAAGAAGTCCTACCCTGCGGGTTCCTGTCCTAGGTTGGAAGGTTCTATTGCTTTGTACACATGTAGAGGCCAGTTTTGGTTTAAAGGGGTTCCTCTGAAGTCGTGATATACCTCCCGTTGCAACACTTATAGCAGGGCAACGGTATAGTAGGGCAACGATCGAACGGTAGTACGACTCATCATCGTCCAAGGTTGTTGGGCGTTTGAGGACTTCGAGCTCCAATAAATTGTGCCGGTTACCCAAAACACCTCAACGGGGCTAGCCAACGTCGTTGCAAATGAACAATGCCAAAGAATGATCGAATGAGAGAGAAACACAGTGTTTTGAAGAACGCCTTTTAAAGCATGGCTCACTTTTATTAATCAATATTTGGAGAAAACTACACAAGTGAACAATAGTAAAAGCCCCAGTTTGGATTGGTCAGACATGAGATCCTGTTACGTTACTATTCCGTTCTTCAGTAGTGCGGAGTGTACTATTTTGACAGACTTTTGAAAGATTGTTCATTCATGTATTAATTTCCAAATACCAATCAATGCAATGAGTCCCCAACAGAGTCGCCATTACGGGCACACGCCCCTGAAATTCTATTTAATGTATAAAATTGGGTGCACCCTTTTTTGGAAAAGCGCGACGAAATGCTACAATTCAGAGTCACCACTCGGGTTTTAGCGGTGAAGCACCCAAGGAATCGAGCTTGAAACGTTTGCTACGTCATTTGATTTTGAAAAGGCATAGACTGGTCCATCGTCACCTTTGATATATGAGGTTCGGGAGCCAGGTTACGAGAGGGGATGGGTTTTATGGCACTCCTCTCTCCCAATCTGGCGATCGGTCTCTACTCGGGCATTTTGTAAAACATTTGCATTTTTCTCTCATTAATCATTTTTTTAGCCAATTAGGGCGGGGGAACAATTAAAGGAGATCAAAATTGTAACAAGTTGCATTTATGTGGCAAAATGTGATGGATGATTTGCTTTATTCAAACAAGTAAAATAGATTGAGAACAATCACCTATGAGTGTTTTAAACAAACTGAAACACGCTTATCCGAAATGATGTACACAGGTGGAAACCTACATGCACTGGTGATGCCACTGCATGCAGAAATGACCTCCGTACTCCATTCCTAGACTAGCGTGCGCCGGTAAGTCCTAACCCATAGCTTCTATTGTCAACCCTCTGGGCTTTGAAAAGGACCAGTGCACACCCAGGACAAACCATGCAGTTTATATAATAGGATATATACAGATACAGACAACAAGAATGGATCTAAGGAAATAAAATGAAAAGAACACCCCATAAACAATGTGGGAAAAAAGATATAGGCCAATGCCTAAATGTCATGCAAGGGCCGGCCACTGGGCTGGATATGATTGCCTTACGCCAATCATAAGGCCCCGTACGCCAGTTATACCCCTTTGTCTAGTGCTTGGCTTTGCATCTTCTGGACTTTGGAACATGACCAAAAAGATCCCAGAGGCATTTTAAAGCAAATATAAACAAATATTGAATGCTACAACTACACAGTTCTAAAATACAAAAAGCTGTAAACTGGTTTTTAGCATGCAATAAGGTGACGAAAATAGAAAGAAAATAGAAAATAGCTTACCAGTGATCCCCACGCCAGTGTTGCACATACAACCATGACTGGCGTACGGCTTAGCCTTACTGGCATGCGCCACTGATAGCCTTGCACGATCCTTGAAACCTTGCCAACTTTAGGACTAGGATTGGTATTGATTACCAACCTTGATCTTGCCAGCCTCCCTCAGAGGTCAGAATAGATTACAGAATAAAAGGTGGTATACCTTTGGATTGAGTTTGATGGTGTAGACACCCCAATCTGATTTCCCGATCGTTTTACTTCGTTTTTCGGTTTCTTGTTTCCCCGATGATGAATCAGGTCGAAAACAGTCTTGAGAACATGGAATGGCTTGAGTTTGGCGTGCGTGGAACCCATCCTTAGCCCTGAAAACCCTTGAATCCAAACCTGGACCTCAGGCTTTACAGTCGCGCGATGCACTGGAACCCTCGCGCGATGATTTGCTTGCCAGGTGTTAGTCAAAGTGAAAGTTTTGACTATTGACCCTCGCGGGGTGTAGCTTGACACTCGCGCGATGGACTCACTATCTCGTGCCTAAGCAGAGACCGATCTCCGGATTGGGTGAGAGGGGTGCCATAAAACCCTTCCCCTCTCATAACCTGGCTCCCGAACCCAGGTATGGTTATGACGGACTGGTTCCTTAACTTTTTCAAAATCAAACAGCGCGGCAAGTGCTTCGAAATACGGTTCCTTAGGTGTAGGACCTTCAAAACCCGAGTGGCGACTCTGTATTTTGCGAGCGCTTGCTTCCCCGCTTGCGCTCCCTCGATCCGGGCCCTTGCACTTTGGAATCCAGAAATTCCAAGGGCACGCTGCCCACAGTGAAGAAGGAAAGTTTAAGCACAAGCACCCTATATTGCACCCATTCCCACATAATCCCAGTCCAAGCCTCACCACCTCATTCAAGCCATCACCAAGACACTCAAGCAAAGGTATAATACCTTTCTGCTTATTGTTCGAATCCCTGAGGGGGGCTGGCAGGGTTGAGGCTGGTAATCAATACCAGTTCTAGCCCTAAAGCTAGCAAGGTTTCAAGAGCCGTTGCCAAGCACTCCCTCGCGCAATGGTCCCGCTCACTCGTGCGACAGTTCTGTCTGCATGAGATTGGACCATGTGGGGAAGGGATGCTGGTCTTTAAGTTTATTGTCATGTTCATAGTCACTTTCAAGTCTTTTAAAAGTATTAGCTCACTGCTTTGCATGTTAAAAATCATAGTTTAGCTAAGTTTACAACTTCACTTGGTTCGGAATGCTCTTGGGATGCTCTTGAACACGTCTCAGAGCCCTAAGCATGCGAAGCAATTCCTGGAAGTCCAGTCTGAACAATCGCGCGCGTGTTTCACTTCCTCGTGCGATGGTTCTCTGTTTTCCCAGGGACCGCCCTTGCATGAGCAGCTTGGCCTTGGCCTCTGTTTAGTCACCCCCACTGTTTAGGGGTCGTGTTTCCATAATATTTCCATCTGTCTGTTGTAATATTGTTTACTTTCAAGTACTTATAAACTGCTTGGTTTGCACTTGGGTGAGCACTGGTCCTTCCAGAGCCCAGAAGGGGGTAAGATTCAAACCATTGGTGAGGCATCAACACTCGCGCGAGTGTATGGTATTGTCGCGCGATGGTTTGCTTGCATGCAGATGGATTTACGCATGCAAGCTGGCTGTTTGTTCGTGCCAAAATCATACACAGCATTGTCTTGATGTACGATTGATGTGTTGAACTTTATTCCATTTATTATTTGTTATCTCACCTATCCACGCCATATCTATCACATCCTGCAAACTGTTACAGTTTTAAATCTCCGATTAACTATTTCCCTGCCCTAACTGGCTAAAAATTGATTAATGAAATAGAATCGCAAACAAAATCTTTTCCGCAAGTGCCTAAGTAGAGACCGATCTCCGGATTGGGTGAGAGAGGTGCCATAAAACCCTTCCCCTCTCGTAACCTGGCTCCCGAACCCAGATATGGTTATGATGGACTGGTTCCTTAACTTTTTCAAAATCAAACAGCGCGGCAAGTGCTTCGAAATACGGTTCCTTGGGTGTCGGACCTTTAAAACCTGAGTGGCGACTCTGTATTTTGCGAGCGCTTGTTTCCCCGCTCGCGCTCCCTCGATCCGGGCCCTTGCACTTTGGAATCCGGAAATTCCAAGGGCACGCTGCCCACAGATGGAATATTTGAGCTTGAGCTTGGGGTTTGATGGATGGATGGTGATTGAAAAAGGGTGTTGTGGTATGTGGAAAAAGGTCCCTTGCTTACTCTTTCACTGGATGAAATAAGAGGAAGCAAAGAACTAGGGAAGTGAGAGAGAGAAAGGCTTAAGAGCTCTTAATGAGTGTAACCCCCTTGCATATAACCAGGCTGGTTTAGGGCTGGTTGGGTTAGGGAGATAAGTCTCCATGCATTAAATGCATGGGACTTGCATGAAAGGGTTTGTAGGAGAGGGGCGAATATCCCGATACGTTCATAATCATCAGGAGACTGTTCAGCGTACTAGGGTGGCCGCAAAAGTCTTGTGCACGTGGTTGAATAGTGACTTTTGACTAGTTTTGACTGGCGTACGCCAGCCCTATACCTGCGTGCGCCAGTGGAAACTGAGTCAACGGTCGATTACTAACATGTGGTAGTTTACCAGCGCATGCCAGTACAGTACCAGCGTATGCAAGTAGAGTTTTGCTGAGGCCATTCGGTTCTGGCTCGAAGGATTTGAAAGGGGTTCGAAAGGGTTTGAATGAGTATCAGAACGCTCAAAGCTCAAACACATAAACAACCTCGAGATGTTCTCGACCTTAATCATCATCGGGGAATCGAAGACCGTAAGTAAACTAATCTGGACAGTCCAGAATATGGTGTCTACACCAAGAAGAACGGTAGAATATTTCTACTCACTTTCTCTAGTAAAAATTATAGTTATACTTTTTGTGTGTTTGAAAATGCATGTTAAGTTAAAGTAGTAAAAATATCTAGCAAACTTGTTTTACTAAAATTTTGAAATAAAGTATGATCATGTAGAATATCCTTACTCACTAGCTCTAAGTATAAATGGAAATGTGTATATTGCTTGTATTGTTCTAAATGCATGAAAGAAAAATAACCAGTAGACTTATTTTTCGAAAGGAAATACGATCATGTTGAATATCTCAACTTTTATTACCGGAAAAACATATGTTATTTTGAACTTCTCAAAAAGAAAGAAAGAATGGATTTCAAAACGTAAGAAATAATAGTTTGATTGAAAGTATTCATATTTTGATCCTTGAGATAGTTATGAGCATGTATATGTGATTACTAGGATTTCTTGCTTGATGTGTGATAGAGCATAAGTGGTTTCCACTCCAAAGGTGTCCGTCCATGTGACACTATGCTTTACGTTGTGTGATGAATGTGATTCCATGAACATAAGCATGATAAAGTAATATAGAGTTGGATGATCTTGCTAGTTTAGTTTGAAGATTACAATGAATGATTTATGATTATTTACGTGAAAAGTTCTGCCGCGGAGTCAATGAATGAAAACAAGACACAAAAATCAAGAAAGTAGAAACAAGACACTTAGGGTGTTATTAATGAAAGGTGTATTTTAATGAAAACAAATGTTTTGGAAACTGCAATGTGGCCAGACGTGGTAGCCCATTGTATGGTGTATGTGTGTGTGTGTGTGTGCCAATGGGAACCCGGAGCAGCGAAACCATTATGAGGATACTCGGGAACCTGGAACAGCGGAACCGAGGTTGGGTGTGTAGCTTGGTTATCCGCAGAAAGGAGCCAATGCAAATTGTGTGCCAATGGGAACCCGGAATGGTGGAACCATTGTGAGGATATTCGGGAACCTGAAGCGGCGGAACCGAGGTTGGGTGTGTAAAAACGATTTTGGAAAAAAATATTTTTGAAACCACAAATGTTTTTTTGTGTGTGTGTGTGCGCCAATGGGAACCCGGAATGGTGAAACCATTGTGAGGATACTCCGCAACCTGGAGCGGCGGAACCGAGATTGGGTGTATAAAAACGATTTTCGAAAAAAATATTTTTGAAACCACAAATGTTTTTGTGTGTGTGTGTGTGTGTGTGTGCCAATGGGAACCCAGAACAACGGAACCATTGTGAGGAAACTCGAGAACCCGGAGCAGCGGAACCGAGGTTGGGTGTGTAAAAACATTTTTTCGAAATGTTGATTTGGTAAATGAAAATGAGACACGATCTACGATGAGTCACGTAGGAGAAACACAAATATCACAGACACCAACGTTAGTCGAATAGCGAATGTGGATGTGTCATTGTTAAGTATGCATGTGCTATTTGAAATTTCTGATTTGCATATTATTTCTATGACCTATTGTTTGTAATTTAAGGGTTAGCTGGTATGAGATTATTCTGCTGAGCTCTCGTAGCTTATGGTGTTACCTTTGGTGAACCTGACATATTATACTGGTGGCGATGCTAGTATAATGTGTCAAACTTTGTAGATGATCAGGGTGAGATATACACCTCGGAAGCTTTCGGAGCCGAGGAGCTGGCTAGGATGGAAGAACAGGCGGAGCTATAGATAGGAACCCTAGTTTCCCTCCCTTTGTGTAATAAATGTACTCTTACGGGAGTTATGTTGTAATAACAAGCCATACTCTATTTAAGTTTCCAATGAAATTATTTATTTAACGTTTCCAAAATTCGGGGCGTTACACATTACAAGTCTAGGAATACTACTTATGGAAGCAAAATGATTATTTCCTTAGATTGAAAAGGTTCAACTATGGTTTGGAATGGTTCAAGTGGTTCAAGGATGGTTCAAAAAGGTTCATCTAAGGTTAGGAGGATGTAACTAGGTTGAAATGGTAATTAGGTTTCTCCAACTGATTGGTTAGAAACTAACTTATACTTGCCAAGTAGGATTTCTAGCCAAGAAATAAAAATTTTAAGAATTTGTTTCATTCACTAAGAAAATATACAAGTGTTCTTACAAGCATACTTGTGTTTAGAAAATGACTCGATCGTTTGATGCGAAGTAAATTTAATTTTATAAGTCTTAAATTTAATTATGACGGATTATTAAAAAAAATTTAAAAAGAAAGTTATATAGCAATTAATGAATTAATAAAGGAGTTTCAAATATTTAAATGAAAATTTTTTATTTACTAAAAATCGGAGTTGTTACAAACTATCCCCTTAAACAATTTCGTCCTTGAAATTAGGTACACGCTCAGACTAGAATATGTGTGGGTAATTTGCTTTCATGGTTTCCTCTCTCTCCCATGTGGTCTTCTCAAATCCACGGTGCTTCCACAAAACTCATACTGGTTTGATCGTCTTGTTTCGGATCATCTTCTCACTTCGGTCCTGAATCTCTATTGGTTCCTCTTCGTATGTTAAGTCTTCATCTATGGTGATGTCTTCCCAATTGAGGACATGTGTGGGCAATGCGAGATACTTGTTGTGGAACACATTATGTACTCTATCTTGCTGTGGCGGCAGTGCTAGACAATATGCAACCTTCCCGATTTTCGTCACAATGTCGAAGGGTCCGATGTAACGCCCCTAATTTTGGGAACGTTAAATAAACATTTTCATTGGAAACTTAAATAGAGTCTGGCTCATTATTATATCATAACTCTCACAAGAGTACTTTTATTAAAACACAGAAGGGGAAACTAGGGTTCCTATCTATTGCTCCTCCTGCTCCTCCATCTTAGCCAGCTCCTCGGCTCCAAAAGCTTCCAAGGTGTAGAGTTCACCCTGTTCATCTATAAGGTCTGACACATTATACCAGCATCGCCACCAATATAATAGGTTAGGATCACCAAAGGTAACACCATGAGCTACGAAAGCTTAATAGAATAATCCATACCCACTAACCCTTAACTTACAAACAATAGACCATAAATTTAATGATTTCCACATAGTACATGCATATTTAACAAATCCGCTAACAATGACACATCCATATTCACTATCCAAACTGACGTTGGTGTCCATGATTTCCTGAGTTTCTCTTATGTGACATTTCGTAGACCGTGTCACTAGTTTCACCTTTCATTTATCAAATCAACATTTTCAAAATCGTTTTTAAAACACCCAACCTTGGTTCCGCCGTTCCAGTCTCCCGAGTATCCTCACAATGGTTCTGCCGTCCCGGGTTCCCATTGGCACACAAAACTTTACATTGGCTCCTCTCCGCGAATAACCAAGCCACACACCCAACCTCGGTTCCGCCGTTTCGGTCTCCCGAGTATCATCACAATGGTTCCGCTGCACCAAGTTTCCATTGGCACACACACACACACATACACCACACAATGGGCTACTATGTCCGGCCACATTGCGGTTTCCAAAACATTTCTCTTCTGCAAAACATGTCTTTTCATTAACCTCACCCTAGGTGTCATGTTTCTACTTTCTCAATTTCTATGTCTTGTTTTCACGCAACGACGCCGCGGTAGGACTTTTCACATGTGTAATCATAAATCATTCATTGTAATCTTGAAACTAAACTAGCAAGATCATCCAACTCTATATTACTAATCATGCTCAAATCAATACTTAAAGCATAACGCCACATGTACGGATGCCTTTGGAGTGAAAACCACTTATGCTTTATCACACATCAAGGCAAATAATCCTAGTAATCACGTATACATGCTCATAACCATCCTAAAGAACAAAATACGAATACTTCCAATCAAACGATAAATTCCTATCTTTCAAAATCCGCTCTTTCCTCCTTTGTGGGAAGTTCAAAACAACATATGTTTATTGGAGTAAAAGTCGGTTATTCCACATGTTCATATCTCCATTAGCAAAAATAAGTTTATTAACTAACATGCATTTCAAACGTACGTATAAGTAATATACAACTTCTAGTTATACTTAGAGAAGTGAGTAAAGATAATCTACCGTTCTTCTTGGCAGTAGGGCGGCTACGGGAAGTAAGTCGGATATCGGACGGAGTAACTTCCTATGGTGATCTTATGATGGCTTCGAAAGAGAAAGGTTTCTCTCGAAACTAGTTCTTGACTAAAACTACAAACTTTTGGAATCGAAAGGGTGGTCGAGTGGTGGTTTAGTGGCGGCCTAAGATGAGTTTCTTAAAGAACTCAAGAAGAAACTCAAGAACAAAGAGAAGAAAGCAAGAACACAAGAATTTCTAGAGAGAGAAGTTGAAGGCTGGAAGGTGTGAGTTGAATGGCATGAGGGAGGTCCTATTTTTAGCAAAAACTTGGCTCCCTCTCTCCCCTCTTGGCCGGCCCCCCCTTTCTCTCGTTTCTCTCATTTTTTTGTTCCATTGTATAGTCAAATCACATCTTTAAGCATGCCATGCCTTGTCATCCAATTTTTTGGTTCAAATCTTGGTTATCATGAAGGGTTTTTGGCTTGTCTTGTCCTAGGATGGCTTGCTTATAGGAAAGAAAAAAATGATTGGCTAGGTTTGTGTTTAAAGAAGCCTAGAAATGGGTTGTCAAATAGTGTTAGGCTTGAGTGTGAAATTGGATCAATAAGTAGCTTGTTTAAGTGACTAAAGACATGCACACACTCACTCCTCTCTCCCTCTCTTTCGGCCTCTGTCTTTCCTCCTCTCTCTCGGCCTCTCTGTCTCTCCTCCTCTCTCTCTCTCTCTTGCACTATGTATATATATGCCTATGTATATATGTAAGTACACTAAAGTACTAAGTAGTCCTATTAGGTCTATGGAAGAGGAGATGATGAGGGGTAATGCTTCCAATGACAAGAACATTGTCCCTTGGGTAATATTTTCCTAGAAAGTGCATATATGGTCATATAGGCATGTTTATAATAGACTATGAGGTATATATACCTATTAGATATATGCATACATATGTACTTAGATAATCTAGGAAAGTAACTGTGGTGGGCAATTTAGGTTTAGGGCTATAAGTCTTAGGTTGGCATGCATGGCATGGCTAAGTTTACTTCTTTCGGAAGCAAAATGATTGAAGGGTTCTAATGATTTGTCTTGTCAAAACTATGTACTCATTGGCAAGTCTTATTTCTATTATCCAAGGGATACAAATTTCCCTAGAAACTATTATCCAATGGGTAGAGAGGAAATGATTATAAGTAAGGTCTTGAAATGATTGGTCTTGAAGTATAATGATTACTTCCTAAGGTCCAAGGGTTCAATTAGGGTTTGGATGGGTTCACAAGGCTCAAAGATGGTCAAAAAGGTCCATCTAGGGCTAGGAGATTGTAACTAGTTGAAGTTGTAGTTCAGTTTCTCCAACTAATCGGTTGGAAAACTAGTCCTACTTGCCATGTAGGATTTCGAGCCAAGAAATATAACTTTAAAGGACTAAAATCTAATTATGACGGATTATTAGAAATTAAAAAGGAATTTTAAAAGTAATACCAAGTAATTAAAATAAAATTCCAATATTTAATGAAATTTTTATTTATTGAAAATCAGAGTCGTTACATCCGATGTAGCGTGGGGACACCTTTCCCTTTTTCCCAAATCTGATAACTCCTTTCTTTGGTCTGATCTTCAGGAACACATGGTCTCCTATGACAAAGGATAATGGTCGGCTCCTTTTATCTGCATAGCTTTTCTGTCGGGTTTGAGAGGTCTGGATCCTTTGTCTGATGGTCTTGACCTTCTCCTTGGTATCCCGTACTATGTCAGGTCCATTCAATCCAGTTTCTCCTGTATCTATCCAGCAGACTGGAGATTGACATGGTTGACCGTATAGAGCTTCGTATGGTGCCATCTCGATACTCGCTTGGTTGCTATTGTTGTAGGCGAACTCAACCAATGGCAAGTGCTGCTCCCAGTTTCCAGACAAATCCAAGGTGCAGACTCTCAGCATGTCTTCCAGTGTTTGTATTGTCCTCTCCTTTTGTCCATCTGACTGTGGGTGGAAGGCCGTACTAAGCTTTACATCTGCTCCCAATGCCTTCTGCAATCCTTTCCAAAAATGTGATACGAAACGTGGGTCCCTTTCAGATACTATTGAAATAGGTACTCCATGTACGTGCACAATCTCTCGAATATACAGCAAGCTCAGATGCTCTACGTTCTCTGTCATCTTAACAGATAGAAAATGCGCAAATTTGGTGAGTTGATCCACAATCACCCAAATAGCAATGTTGGACTTGGCAGACCTTGGTAGTCCAGTTATGAAATCTATTGAGATATGCTCCCACTTTTAGGTCGGAATTGGTAAGGGTTGAAGATCTCCTCCAGGTTTCTGGTGTTCAGCATTGACTTGCTGACACACTAGATAGGTAGACACAAATTGGGCCACTTCCTTTTTCATTCCTTCCCACCAGTACGTCCTTCGTAGATCATGATACATCTTTGTACTGCCAAGGTGGACTGCAAAGTTCAAATGGTGAGCTTCTCAAAGTATGGCTTCTCGAAGGGTTCCAATGTTTGGTACGAACACCTTTTCCTTGAATCTCAGGCTGTTATCATTCTTGATTGTCCATCCAGGTAGTGCCTTTCCCTCTCGGATTCGAGATCGTATGAACTCGCAGTCCTGCTTAAAGGTTTGAGCAAGTAGGATTTCTCGGTGGAGTGCCGATTATGCAACAAGAGCATACAGACGTGCATTCCCATTCTTTGATGATGGTCACAGGTTGAACTCATTGAGAGTGTCCACCATTTCCCACTCCTTAATGGCAGTTTTGACTTTCTGTGCCTTGTCCTTTCGGCTCACAGCGTCAACCGCCACGTTGGCCTTGCCGAGGTGATACTGTAGCATAAACTTGTAATCCTCCATGTATTCCATCCATCGACGTTGCCTTAGGTTCAACTCCTTCTGAGTGAAAAGATACTTGAGGCTCTTGTGGTCGGAAAAAACCTCGAATTGTTCTCCCCATAAATAGTAACACCAGGACTTGAGGGCGAACACTACTGCAGCCAATTCCAAGTCGTGAGTAGGGTAATTCTTCTCGTGTGGTCGAAGTTGCCGAGATCCATAGGCTACAACTTTTCCATTCTGCATTAGCACGCATCCCAAACCATCTCTTGATGCGTCGCAGTAGACTGTATAATCTACACCCCACTCAGGAATGATGAGTATCGGTGCATTGGTCAGTCTCTTTTTCAGCTCCCCAAAAGATTTCTCACAGGCTTTGTTCCAATCTAGCTTCACTCCTTTCTGAGTAAGTCTTGTCATTGGCTTGGCGAGGATTGAGAAGTCTTAAATGAATCTTCAGTAATACCCGGCCAATCCTAGAAAACTCCTGATTTCAAATACTGAGGTTGGATGTTTCTAATTTAGCACTCCTTCGACCTTACTTTCATGCACCGCGATTCCGTCCTTGGATACCACATGCCCCAAGAACTTAACCACTTCCAGCCAAAACTCACATTTACTTGCTTTGGCATAGAGTTGGCTATCTCGGAGTACTTGAGTACTATCCGAAGGTGTCCTTCATGCTCCTCCTTACTGGCGGAGTATATCAAGATGTCATCAATGAACACCATTACAAATTTATCTAAGTAGGGCTGAAAGATCTTGTTCATGAGACACATAAATATTGTCGGAGAGTTGGTCAGCCCGAATGGCAACACCACAAACGTGAAGTGTCTGTATCTGGTGCAAAAGGCTGTCTTGGCGATATCTTCATCCCGGATCCTAAGCTGATGATAGCCTGATTGGAGATCAATTTTAGAGAAGCAGGTTGCTCGTCTTAATTGATCAAATAGGTCATCAATCCTTGGCAATGGATACTGGTTCTTGTTTGTGACTTGATTTAGCTTCCTGTAGACGATGCACAGTCGAAGCGTCCCATCTTTCTTTTTACGAACAATGTAGGTGCTCCCTATGGTGACGTACTTGGCCTGATAAACCCATTGTCCAATAGCTCTTGCAATTGGGTCTTGAGCTCCTTTAGTTTTGCAAGGGCCATTCGGTACGGCGCCATAGAGATTGGTGCGGTTCTAGGTTGGAGTTCTATGGTGAAGTCTATCTCTCTCTGGGGTGGTAAGCAAGGAAGTTCTTCAGGAAAAACATCGGCATACTCACAAATGATGTGTGGTAATCCCAATTCCATCCCGTCGGCTTCTTCCATTTGGAGACTAGCTAGCCATCCAAATAGTTGATTCTGCCACTTTGATCTTCTCGTTGTCGAATTCGTCGTCTGTCTATCCCCTTTAAATCGAAAATGAGTCCCATCAGGGGTAGAAGCCGTCACCATCTTCTGATGGCAGTCTATGACCACTCGATGTGCTGATAGCCAGTCCATCCCCGGGATTATGTCGAAATCCGCCATGTCGATCACTCTAAGGTTGCAGGGCAGGCGCATGGTGGCTACTTCTAGTTCGCACCCTCTACACACTAGGCTAACAGTTATACTCCCCCCCAACGGTGATGTTACCTTCATACTCGTACTTAGGAGTTCTATTTTTAGTGCTGGTGCAGTTATGCAGGCAGTAGATATAAATGAGTGCGATGCTCTAGAGTCAAAGAAAGCTTGTACACAGGTACTGTGTAACAGTAGTGTACCTTGGATCATAGAGGGATCCTACTCTTGTTCTTCAGCCTGTAGCGCAAAAATACGCTCTCCAGTGCCCTGTTGGGTTCCCATGGCCTTATTTCCCTTGTTCTGCCCATTCTTCTGCTGCTGCAATGGGCCTCTAGAATTTGCTTCACAAAATCGGTCTGTCCGGGTTGTAGAGTTTTCTGATTTCCAAGGCTCCCGTTCCTCTCCCTTTGAGGTTGGGGGCATTCGCGCCTATAGTGGCCCATAGCCTGACAATTATTGTACTTAATTGCTACTATGTCCCTGATCGCCCCTCTATGGTTCTCCACGTCCGGGTGTAGCAGTGCTCCAGGGTTGGTTGCTTTGAGGCGAGTTAAAGGGTTTGGTGTGGTAGGGTCCACGATTGTTGTTGGGAGGTTGGGTTCGGATTGGTCCACCGGTGCTGCCAGTCGCTTTCCTTCACCGGATTTTGAAGTCCATCTCCTCACTCTCTAGCCGAAGAGCGCACTTAACCACTTCTGCATAGGTGGTAAAAGCTTAAGCCACCACAACCCTTCGAGCAGTCGTTAGTCCCCACTCAAATCTCTTTGCCTTCTTATCCTCAGTCGGTATGGAGTTTAGGGCATAATGGGACAATTCTTCATATTTGGCTGCATACTGGGTGACGGTTAGTGTTCCTTGCTTTAGATTCAGGAACTATTCCTTGGCTAGGTGAAGAGGCGTGGGAAAGTATTTGTCGAGAAATAGATTTTCAAACTCAGCAAAAGTCATGGTGGCTATAGTGTGGGTTGCTTCCATCAGGTCCCACCAGTAGCGAGCCTCTCCCTTTAACTGGTAAGTGGCTAGTGCCACACGGTCTCTATCCAGAGTAATTCCTAAGGTTTTAAGAATCACCTTGACTTCCTTCAGCCACGTCTCAACCACGATGGTGTTGGTGTCTCCATGAAAGGTTGGGGGTTGGCGTTTGCAGAATTCGTTCATGGCCTAGATTCGGGTCATTGGTCTGTTGTTATGGTTTTGGGTTTGGCGGTTGGCATTCAAGGCGGTTATGAATGCTTGCATGATTTGGGTCAGGTCTGGGTTTGCGTTAGAGGGTCCCTTGTTATCATGTCCTAATCCATTGTGCATGTTCACCATCTACGAGTAAAAATCGAAGGAGGAATCAGTCTACTTAAACAAACTTCCTTTTGAAAATGGCGTTTCTTTCTAAAAAGTCAAAAGTATTTTATCAAGTAGTATGCAATAGTACTCTTTAATAAAACAAGTTTTTCATAGATCAGCAAAAGGATACAACATAAGCATAGAGCTCTACTACAATGGCAAGTAAGGACACAAGATGAGATTTTCCTAATACAAGCTATGACGAAATGATCGTACATACTCTTACTACACGGTTCTACAGGTTATCAGGCTTTATTCTACACTACTGCTACTCCACTCTAGGGTAGAACAATTCCATAAAACTCTCTCAACCATTTCATGTAGTTCCTTTTAGCAATGGTCTCAGCTTTCTCAAAATACTCACTCCTGCGTAAGCAGCTCCTCCTCGGTCAGGATGGGCGGCTCCTCCAACGACCCTAGGTAGCACTGGGAAGGGTACAACATGGCAACTTCCAACCCTGGGTCAGTCTCCATTTCAAACATAGGGAGGTCGAATGGTAGCTCAAATCCCTCAACAGGTAGTGAAAGGACTTCAACAGGTGGAAGGTACTCAACAGGTGGTGTAAGGACTTCAGTAGGTGGAAAGTACTCGGGGGTTGCAACTAGTGGGGCATCTCGTAGGTGATTGGGACTTCCTATAGTCCCAGGTCATCATCAGGTGTGGGTGTTGGTCCCGTGTACTCAGGTGTCAACAATGACCGGTAGTTGGCTAGGACTCGTGGGGTGAAAGGTGGGCATCCACCTTGTCGTACATTCGACATCTATAACAATAAAGAGAATTATATATTAGACTTAACAATGTAAGGTGTAATCGTACAGGAACAGTAGGCAGACACAAGGATAAGTGTGTACATGAATAGTGATCAAGTACTGAAAGAAGCATATAAATGTAACGCCCCGAATTTTGGGAACGTTAAAAGGACATTTTTATTGAAACTTCAAAATAGAGTCTGGCTCAATATTATATGATAATTTTCACAGGAGTACTTTTATTCAACAAAAGGAGGGTTAAACTAGGGTTCCTATCTACTGTTCCGCTTGCTCCTCCATCCTAGGTAGCTCCTCTGCTCCAAAAGCTTCCAAGGTGTAGAGTTCACCCTGTTCATCTATAAGGTCTGACACATTATACCAGCGTCGCCACCAATATAATATGTTAGTGTCACCAAAGGTAACACCGTGAGCTACAAAAGCTCAATAGAATAACCCATACCCACTAACCCTTAACTTACAAACAATGGACTATAAAGTCAACTATTTCCACATAGTATATGCATAATTGACAAAAATAATTAACAATATCACATCCACATTCACTATTCAACCAAATGTTGCTGTCCAAGATTTCTAAGTTTCTCCTACGTGACATCTCGTAAACCGTGTCTCCATTTTCCACATTTCATAAACCGAAACATCATTTCCAAAATTCATTTTTAACACACCCAACCTCGGTTCCGCCGTTCCGGTCTCCCGAGTATCCTCACAATGGTTCTGCCGCATCGGGTTCCCATTGGCACACAAAAAATCTGCATTGGCTCCTCTCCGCGAATAACCACGCCATATTACCAATGAGGCTACCACGTCCGGCTCCATTGGCAATCTTCACAATGGGCTACCAAGTCCGGCCACATTATAGTTTTCACAATCCACTCAATGGGCTACCAAGTCCGGCCACATTGAGAGTTTTCATTCATACAACGGGCTACCAAGTCCGGCCACGTTGCGGTTTCCACAAACCCACGCAATGGCTACCAAGTCCGGCCACATTGCGGGTTTTCTTACACACAATGGGCTATCACATCCGGCCACATTGCATTTTCAAAACATACCTTGCCATTAACACACCCTAGGTGTCATGTTTTTACTTTCTCGATTTCTGTGTCTCGTTTTTATGTAACGACTCCGCAGCAGGACTTTTCGCATACGTAATCATAAATCATTCATTGTAATCTTGAAACTAAACTAGCAAGATCATCCAACTCTATATTATTAATCATGCTTAAATCATCACTTAAAGCATAACACCACATGTACGGACGCCATTGGAGTGAAAATCACTTATGCTTCACAACAAGACAAGTAATGCAAACAATTCATAACACATGCTCATAAACACCTAAAGATCAAAATACGAATACTTCTATCAATGATAAAGTCTTATCTTTTGCAAAACTGTTCTTTCTTCCTTTGTGGGAAATTCAAAACAACACATGTGTTTATTAGGGTAAAAGTCGATTATTCCAACATGTTCATACTTCCATTAGTGAAAATAAGTTATTAACTATCATGCATTTCCAAACATTATAAGTGATAGATAGCCTTATCTATGGAGAATCTACTTATACTTCCAACATACGGTTCTACGTTATACGTTGAGTTTAGTAGACAAGGGACTCTACGTATACTTAGAGATAGCGTATATGGGACTCTACCTTTCTTCTTGGCGGTAGTGGCGACTACGGAGAGAATGTGTACGTCGGGCGGAATAACTTCCTACGGTTGGCCTCTGGTAGCTTCGAAAGAGAAAGGTTTCTTTCGAAACTAGATCTTGACTAAACTACTTAAACTTTATGGATCGAAGGGTGGTTGAGTGGCGGCCTAGGATGAGTTTCTCGAAGAACTTAGGAAGAACTCAAGAACAAGGAAGAACTAGGAAAAACAAAGTAAGAACACAAGGATTCTAGATAGAGAAGTTGAATGGGTGAAGGTGTGAGTTGAATGGCAAAGATGGGGTGCTATTTATAGCCAAACTAACTTCTATTACCCAATGAATAAAATTTTCCCTAGCAAATATTGTCCAATGGTTAAAAGGGCAAATTGTAGGGAGGTAATCCCGAACAGATGAAGTAATAACCAAGCACGTGATACGAAGGATCACGGGTTAAAAGCAATGCAATTGATTTCCGAACAAATGGTACGTGAGACCATGGTTTGAATATAGACAGGCCAGTCACCGTGCAAGACGGTGTTCGGCGATATGGACCAGTGACATGAGAAGTCATTGGTCCAGGCAGTCTGTTCGGCAACGAGATGGCCGAACAAGGAAAGAACTCCAGTTAAGTGTTGGAGTTCAGAGAACATTCTGGAAGAATCCAAAATGAATGGTACTTCGCTAAGGGATGAGATCCCAAGAATATAGGATCTGGGAAAGATACCCAATGGGAATGGGATGTTCGGCCAGTTATGGAAAAGAGTCCTAAACGAACTAAGGTAATGAATTGATAAGGAAAACGAGAATCCTTGATATCCTGGGTTTCCTATACGAGATGGGAATCTCAGGGCAACAGGGATGCTTGGGCAGCAAGCATACGTAAATCTATAAATATGAGGTAAACCTAGAGGCAAAAGGTACGCAGTTTATGACGATCTAATCTCGTTCCTACTGATAATTAGGGTTTCTCTAGTACGTGATACTAACTTTAGCATCGGAGGGCCTTTGCCACGAGAGGCAGAGGTGCGCTCACCCCTTGTCTGTTTTGCGGATTAGGGTTCAGACGACGGATTAGGGTTCCGGTGGAGAGGCACGAGTAAGCTACTGCACTTTGGGGTTGTTCAAAGCATCAATTGTTTTCATCCCCCTACAATTGGCGCCGTTTGTGGGATACGAACCAAATTTTTCTAAAAAATAATCATGATGGAAGAAGATCCAGTTACGCTGTTTAGTCCAAAAGACCAATTGGGTGGGGGAAGAGATAAATCCCCACCAGGTGCTCCGAGAAAGTCCACTGGTAGACATGACAGAGATAACTCCAAAGAAAAAGGAGACAAAACTGCCACTGGCTCCACAAGAAGGAGTAAGTCTCATCGAAGAGAGGAATCAGTCACCCATTCAAGAAGTATACACAATAATAACGATGTCCTCAATAAAAAGAGAAGGGAAATCGAGGAGTACGCTTGTTTGATTAGAAAACGAGAGTACGAGATACAAGAATTGCAACGGGTACGAGAGCACCCAGAAGATTCCGGACTTTCTCGATGGAATTCCCAGAAAGACAAACGGACTCTGGTAGTCCATAAGCAGGCTTATTCACGAGGGAGAAGGAGGAGGAGTCCTATCATAGGGCGATACGAAGCTTCTCCACAAAAAAGGAGAAGCAGAAGTAAAAGCCAAACACCGGAAAGAAGGGCTTCTTCACGAAAAAGGAGGAGCAGAGACCGAAGTTCCACCCCAAAAGAGGAGGAAACAAGGAAGCATCATCGGGACAGGTACAAGAGGCCTGATGCTGATTGGGTCAAGGCTACGGTTCACAAATCGAAGGAGCTCGAGGATGGGACAGTGACTGCACGAGAAGCAGCACGCAAGGCCCTAAGTAATATTGCAGCCTCCCCCTTTGCAAAGAGGCTACAAGAGGCTAGGTTGCCGAGCAGAGTGAAGCACGGTACGTTCGTACTTTACGAGACAAATACGGATCCCGTAGCTCACATACAGCACTATCAACAGGCTATGTTCATGCACGAGGGGGATGATGCCATCTTATGCAAGATGTTCCCCTCCAGTCTTGGCAAGGTGGCTTTGGCTTGGTTTCATAAACTGGCCCCACGATCCATACGAGGATGGAGGCAGTTGGATGAGGAATTCACTGCTCGGTTCTTGACAAGCAGAAAAGCCCCAAAGACGTTTGAAAGTCTTTCCACCATGAAACAGGCGGAAAACGAGCAGATCAAGGATTATGCAAAGAAGTACTGGGAAACTTTCAACGAGATTGAAAGCTGTAGTGA
This sequence comes from Rhododendron vialii, assembly GCF_030253575.1. Taxonomy (NCBI): domain Eukaryota; kingdom Viridiplantae; phylum Streptophyta; class Magnoliopsida; order Ericales; family Ericaceae; genus Rhododendron; species Rhododendron vialii. The sequence continues at coordinate 1,963,268 of NC_080567.1, forward strand.
GGAGTATGCAATTGCCACCTTCAAGACTGGTTTGCCTGTTCGGGGAGAGCTGCGTCGCTCATTGAATAAACATCCGGTAGCCACGTTGGCTAAACTGATGGAACGGATAGAGCAACACGCCAGAATGGAGGATGACATACTCTGTGAGGATGGCAGGATTGTTGCCGAACAGCCAAAGGCACCTGTCAAGAAGGTGGATAAGCCAGAGCCCAAGACTTATAGAGAGAGAGAAAGGAGTATGGGCAGGCTAAGAAAGAGCCGTACAAGGATAAACAAGCTCCTGACCCCAAATCTTTCTTTTCTATCACTACGGTTTGAAAGGAACCAATTTATAAGATTCTTTATCGAATAAAGAATCAGCCATATTTCAAGTGGCCCCCAAGTCTAGGAGGAGACAAGGACGCAAAACGTGCTACGAATCAGCACTGCAGTTACCATAAAGATTGGGTCCATATGACTGAGGATTGTGAGATGTACAAAAGACACCTTGACGATTTGGTCTCTCGGGGCTACCTCAAGGAATTTATCCAGGAGGATCCAAAGGAGAAAGGGAAAGCCATGGAACTGGGTTACGAGCAAAATCCTAGAGGAGTAATCCACATGATACATGGGTTGGCCACACCTTATACAAGAAATGAGGTTAAGCCATTACAAAGTCAAGTCAAGCACGATCAGCATGTAATGCGATTGGGAAACAAGAGAGGGCGAGGGAATGATGTGTGCAATGAAAGCATAGCATTCACAGATGATGATCTGGGAGAAGTCCAACTACCCCACAACGATGCTTTGGTCATAACCCTACGAGTTGGGGAATACGACATTGAAAGGATTCTAGTGGACTCAGGGAGTTGTACAGAGGTGATGTACTACGATGCGTTCAAGAAGCCGGGGCTGGCCCAAACAGACTTAGAGCAATCTACAACACCCCCGATTGGGTTCGGTGCGGGAGCAGTCTGGCCTCTTGGAAAGGTAACACTACCTGTTCGGGCTGGATCAGTGGTGTTGAGGATAGATTTCTTAATTGTTGATGTTCCTTCTTCCTATAATGCGATTATAGGGAGGACATGGCTGCACAAAATGAGAGCTGTCTCCTCAACTTATCACCAGATAGTGAAATTCCCAGGATCGAATAGGGTTGAAGTAATTAGAGGCAATCAGAAAGTGACCCAACAGTGTCTAATATCCATCATTAAAAGAGCTCCAAAGGCCCACCACGTTCATACATTAGAAGTACCAGATCAACCAACTATTGAGGGTGTTGGGAGATGTCCAGCAGAAAAACTGGTCGAAGGCCTGGAGAAAATTCAGATCAACGAGACTGATCCTGAAAGATATTTCTTAATTGGAGAATCATTGCCAGCTCACGAAAAGGCTGAACTGATAAGATTTCTGAAGGAACATGTCGATGTATTTGCTTGGGTGCCAGAGGAAATGCCCAGAGTAGATGCAAGTGTGATCTGTCACCATTTAAATGTTGATCCTTAACATAAACCGATCATTCAGAAAAAACGGAGGGCAGCCGTGCAGCATGTGGACGCAGTAATTGAAGTGGTCGATCGTTTGCTGGAGGCTAAAGCAATACGTGAAGTTTACTACCCAGAGTGGTTATCCAACACCGTGGTGGTAAAGAAAAAGAATGGGAAGTGGCGTGTCTGCGTAGACTTCACAGACCTAAACAAGGCGTGTCCAAAAGACAGTTTTCCTCTTCCAAGGATAGACCAATTGGTTGATGCAACTGCTGGTTACGAGCGAATGGGTTTCTTCGACGCATATCGAGGATATCATCAGATTGCTATGTTTGGGCCTGATCAAGAAAAAACTTCATTTATCACACCACGAGGGTTGTACTGCTATAGCGTTATGCCATTTGGGCTAAAAAATGCTAGGGCAACGTACCAAAGACTTACAACCATCATGTTCAAAAAGCTGCTTGGCAAGACTATGGAGGTTTACATCGATGATATGGTGGTGAAAAGTCAAGATAAACAGGAACACATAGCGGATTTAAAAGAAGCTTTCGAAATCCTGAGGGAGTACAAACTGAAACTCAACGCCTCGAAATGTGCATTTGGAGTCGGTTCAGGAAAGTTCCTGGGCCATTTGGTGACCATAAGAGGGATTGAGGCTAACCTTGATCAAATTGCAGCCCTACAAAGGCTACAAAGTCCCAAAACCACTAAGGAAGTCTAGAGGTTGACTAGAATGGCTGCAGCACTTAATAGATTTATCAGCAGGTCAAGTGACAAGTGCAGACCCTTTTTTCAATTATTGAAAAAGAGTGAGGGATTCGAATGGGGAGCAGAGTGCGAACAGGCCTTCCAGGACCTGAAGAAGTATCTAGCCGAGCCCTCACTTTTGTCAACTCCACAGCCAGGTGAGTCTTTAGTTTTGTACTTAGCTGTTTCTGAGCATGCAGTAAGTGCAGTCCTGTTGAGGGATTTGGGAATCGAACAAATCCCTATTTATTATATTAACAAGACACTGTTGGATGCAGAGACGAGATATCTGGCCTTAGAAAAACTTGTCCTCGCACTTAGGACAGCCACAAGAAAATTGCCACACTACTTCCAAAGCCACAAGGTTGTGGTTTATACTGAGTTTCCATTGAAATCACTGCTACGAAAAGCAGACTTCTCGGGAAGGATCTCGACATGGTCCGTCGAGTTAAGCCAGTACGATATCGATTATCAGCCACGCACGGCAATCAAAGGCCAAGTGTTGGCTGATTTTGTGGCGGAGTTTTCTCCTACGGTGACTCCCCTACCTCTTACGAGAAAGGAACAGGCGACTGAGACATCACCCATGAAGAATCAACCCTCAGCCGAACAGGACCCTATGGAATGGAAGTTATTCATTGATGGATCAGCATGTAATACTGGTTCAGGAATTGGGGTTGTCCTTTTTCCTCTTGAAGGAGTAATGATCGAACTATCTGTTCGGCTTGGTTTTAGTGCATCGAATAATGTGGCAGAATATGAGGCACTCTTAGCTGGATTAAGGAGTGCAAAGACTCTGAAAGCAAAACAAGTCAGAGTGTATTGTGATTCACAGCTCATAGTTAATCAACTATCCGGGGAATACCAAGCCCGGAACGAGAAGATGGCAGCGTATATGGAAGCGTCCAAAGATTTACTTGATACCTTCAAAAGGGTTCACATCGAGCAGATAAGTTCAGGATAGAATGCCCATGCCGATTCTTTAGCGTGGTTAGCCGCAACTATCCCAACTGAACTCAAACGGAGGGTAGCAATTGAATATTTGACAGAGCCGAGCATTGGGGGGAATGTTGAGTTGATCTTGGATGTGAACCGAGGACCAAGTTCGATGGACCCAATCGTGGAGTTTTTACGAGATGAAACACTCCCCACTGATAAAAAGGAGGCTCATAAGATAAGGACCAAATCTGCTAGGTTTTGGCTGTCCTCAGAGGGTAAGTTATACAGAAAATCTTTCACGGGCCCGTATCTGCTATGCGTACATCCCGAGATGGTGCAGAGATTCCTTCATGAAATCCATGAGGGAACATGTAAGAGTCATGCTTGAGGCAGATCCATCGCCCACCGAGCAATTACCCAAGGCTACTGGTGGCCACACATGCAGGAAGATGCAAAGGTGTATGTGAAAATTTGTGAGAAATGTCAAAAATTCTCACCAATGATTCGAACACCAGCCGAGGATCTGGTACCTTTGACCAAATCCTTGGCTGTTTGCTCAATGGGGAATGGACATCGTGGGTCCACTACACAAAGCAACTGGGAATCAAAAATTCCTGCTAGTTGCAACAGACTATTTTACTAAGTGGATTGAGGTAGAACCACAGGCCAAAATCACTGAACCTATGATAGAAAGGTTCGTGTGGAAGAGCATCATCACTCGCTTTGGGGTCCCTTATTCATTAATTACAGACAATGGATCCCAATTTCAGAAAAAATTCAAGCCTTTTTGTGTCCAGTACGGAATACGAAATTATTATTCAACCCCAGCTTACCCTCGGCAAAGGCGTCTAATAAGACTATCCTTGACGGGATCAAGAAGAGGCTGGACAAAGCCAAAGGGAAGTGGCCTGACGAGTTACCACTAGTGCTGTGGGCTCACCGAACAACGCCTAGGAGGTCTACGGGAGAGACCCCCTATTCATTGGCATATGGAACAGAGGCTGTCATACCTCTGGAAGTTGGTCTTCCAACCAATAGGACCGCACTGGTTGAAAGTGGGGGCAATGATAGGGCCCTCAAAATTGAGCTTGATCTCGCCGAGGAGAGGAGGGAAAGGGCCCTGGTACATCTTGCTTCTTACCAGGAACAACTGATGAAGAGCTATAACAAGCACGTTCACCCTCGAGAATTTGGTGTTGGGGACCTCGTACTACAGAAGGTGCTCGGTAACACCAAGGTGGCCAACGAAGGCAAGCTAGGGGCCAACTGGGAAGGCCCGTATCGAGTAACCGAGATTGTAGGCATCGGGGCTTATAGATTGGCTGATCTGGATGGTAATCCAATTCCGAGGCCTTGGAATGTCCATAATCTGCGAAAATTCTTTGTTTAGAAGCATTGAGTTCTGTTTGCACTACGTGATTGTGTGGGAATTACGAATATAATTCCCCTTTTCTAATTTTTGCTTTTATTATTTTAGTAGCAAGGGGTACGAATAATGCCCTATTGAGTTTCACAGATTATGAATAAAATCACTTTTTGCAATATAAATATTGCGTTCTTGGTATTTGTCTTAAAAATACGAACTACAGGCTTGGTTTTCCTTATTCGTATTGGGGAGCAGGGAACAGGCACCTATACACTAAGTACGTGAAACTTAACGAGTACAAGTACGAAACACTTGTATGGTTTGTAAGTACGAGAAACTTAAAACTGTTGAGTACGTGAACCTTAACGAATACAAGCATGAAAAACTTGTATGGTTTGTAAGTACGAGACACTTAGAAATATTTCAGTACGAGACACTTATAGTTTGTTAAGTACGAGACACTTACAGTTTGTTAAGTACGAGAAACTCTAAGCTGTTAAATACGAGATATTAGATTTATAGCATATGTTAGCTACAGTATTTAAGCATGAGAAGCTTAAAAACAAGTATGAGATACTTAAACTACAGTTTGAGAACAGCATACAAGAACATGCAGAAATCAAGTACGAAATACTTGGGCAACAGACATAACGAAATATGTCTAAAAATACATCTGACTAAAAACAAAATCCTTAGCCAGAAATATGCATTTGAAAGTAAACATTTAGAACTAGTGTTGAGCCACGAGGGGCCACATCCCTGTGTTAAACAGATTTTCAAAAGTACTGGTACCACGCAGGGTTGAAATGATATGGTCAAGCAGGACCAGCCAAATTGTTTGAGTCAAAAACAAAAAAGAAAACAAAAACATATAATTATTTGCCTGCCATTTCAGTTTAGGTTCTGAATCTCTGGGAGAACATCAAATCCAGCCAAACCACCACCAGCAGCAGCATTCTCCTCTAAGATGACAGTCTCGATGGTCACTTCCCGAACAGATGAATGCTCAACAACATCTTGCGATTCTACTTGTATCTCTTCATCGACATCTGCAAAGTCGTCAATCTACTGATCGACATCATCAGTAGGAGAGCCATTATGCTCTTGAGGGGCTGCAGCTTGGCAGCTTGGTAGATCGTTCTCCACCTAGAGGGGGGAATCCTCGGCAACCCCAACCTTCGTTAAACACGCCTCCCAGCAAGCAGCCCAGATCTGGTCTTGAATGACTGGCATCTGCTCCACATAGCTGGCCGTCGTGGCGTCGAAACCCTTTTGATAACCATCCTTGTATGAAGCCTTTTTGGTGCTGTCAATCTCTGCCGAAGCTTGATTAAGACTATCTTCAGTAGTCTCAAGCTTGCCTTTTATTTCAGCGAAGTCTGCTTTGGCCTTATCTCTCTCCCTCTCTAATCTCGAGACTATTCGGAGCAGCCTCGTGTTGTCATTCAAAAGCCTAATTCTCTCAGCTTCAGCTTCTTGGAATTTTTGGCCCAGTGCGACCATTTTTTGGATGAACTGTAAAAATACCAAACGTAAGTTAAAAGATTTTAACTGCTGCAAGAAAGATAGGGCTAAAAGAGGAAATTTTTGTTACCTTGATTCCACTGACAAGACCAGTGGACACAAGCCGATCAGGGGGAGACGAGGATTCCTTCTGCATGTCAACAGGCAGCAATAGACCTTCCACCAGGGATAGTGCAGTCTCAGAGGAGCTGGCACTGTCCCCGATGTTTACCGGCCGGTCCCCCCTCATGAGTTGAGGGGCCCAGACATCTGGATGGATTTGGATGCTCGGCGCTGGGGTTTCCAATGGAACTGAAGTAACTGGAGCTTCAGTATCTCCGGCTTCTTCGTTCCTAGGACGTTTGTCCCGATGAGCATCAATAGCCTCAAGGGAACTATCGTGTTCCCGAGGAGAAGAAGATGATCGTGTTGATCCCCCCTATTGCGACGAGATCGTGGGGGGGGGGGGGGGAGGGGGGGTGCGCCAGTTGATGCCACCCTACTGGCAGCACCACGTCCCCGCGTGGAGACAGTGAAAAGGGTGCTAAGGTCAACAAGTTGGCGAGTCATCGTACCTGGGGTTGGGGGAGATCGAGAGTAGCCGGAGGAAGACGTAACGCAGAGGGGAACGGGTTGTTGTTCGGAGATGACTTGCCTTCGTTCAGACCTTCTGAGCACCACACGTGTCTGAGGAACGCCTTCAGGGATAGTAACTTCACCTGGCTGTCCGGCAAGGGTAACACCAGCCTGTAATCTCGAGTTACGTGGTTGGGAAGCAGTGGAGGTAGAAGCAGTAATGGTACTTGGATGGGCAAGCCTTCTGTCGATAACCCCTCTGTACGAAGGGTCGTATCCCAGCAATACGTCAGCGTTACGACCACGACCAGTTGTTCGGGTACTAGGTTCGCCTGTATACTTTAAGATCCTGTTGATGTCCTCTGTTTGGACGTAACTCGGTTCTCGTCTGGGACGCCTGTTAGCGTTGTCAGCTGCAAGATCGAAATTCAAAGTGAAAATTAAAAACATAGAAGAGCTATAAGAAGGTGGTAAACAAAGAATTGCAAGTCAAAAGCGAAAGCATACGTGGATAGCCCCATATGTGGGGGCAATGGAGCCCCACCACTTGGCCATCTTCCCCTATTGGCTCGAATGCTCCCGTTACATAGAGGAAATCAATCTCGTGGTCGCGAGCAGAATCTGGCAGATTTAGCACGAGACGTTTGTCTGCTCTCCTAACCTTAAAGTAGTACGTATTGTACTCGGGGTTTAGTACTATACTATACCACCATTGGATATCCCAGATTCCTAATTGGGTCCCCAGAATCCCATTTTGGGCTATAATCCCCATCACTAGCCTAAAAACATTTGTTGAAACTTGCATGGGGGTGAGGTGGTACCAGTTCAGAACCTGGCGGAGTAGTGGGTGAAGGGGAAAACGGACTCCACCCTCGACAATCGCTATGATGGGAATGCACATTCTGTCCCACGAGCCGCCATCCCTGTCCGCCCCCAAAGGGGCGAGTTCGAGCCCCACATTGTCAGGGATGTTGTATTCAGCCCTAAAGGCCACCATGGTTGTAGGGCTCTCACAGAGTTTTCTAAACTTACTGGGTTTGAGAATATTTTCGTTTTCATCCGCCATGGATGACTGTTGGGACACAGAAATGAAAGGGGATTTCTAGAAAGAGAAACAGATGAAACTCCCAAAGGAAAAGCTAAGGTCAAAATCCCAGAAATTGAAATGGATTAAAATGAGAAGTGAAATGCTTACGAAATCAAAGGAGCAGTTTCCTGGGACGCGAACGAGTTACAAACGGCGGCGATGGCGAAGGAGTATGAGTTTCTTCTGGGTTGTGAAAAGGATAAAAGCCCTAATAAACGTCCCTTGGAAGATTATAAGGGAGCGAGACGGAGACGAAACAACAGGTCTCACGCCGTTAAAAGTTAAAGTAACGGAAAACGGGTGCCGTTCTGACGACATTTGATAAAACGTCAGTTCAAAATTAATGAAAGGCATACGAAACATGCCACGTGGAGTCACTACCCCGAAATGGTATAATGACAAAGGCGCCAAAAAGCATCAATGACTATTAATACTATGACTGCCCGGGATCAGGGATTACCTCCCTACAGTGGCAAATAAGTAAAGCTGGGGAGCAATTGTAGGGAGGTAATCCTGAATAGATGAAGTAATAACCAAGCACGTGATACGAAGGATCACGGGTTAAAAGCAATGCAATTGATTTCCGAACAAATGGTACGTGAGACCACGGTTTGAATATAGACAGGCCAGTCGCCGTGCAAGACGGTGTTCGGCGATATGGACCAGTGACATGAGAAGTCATTGGTCCAGGCAGTCTGTTCGGCAATGAGATGGCCGAACAAGGAAAGAACTCCAATTAAGAGTTGGAGTTCAGAGAACATTCTGGAAGAATCCAGAATGAATGGTACTCCGCTAAGGTATGAGATCCCGAGAATATAGGATCTGGGACAGATACCCAATGGGAATGGGATGTTCGGCCAGTTATGGAAAAGAGTCCTAAAAGGATTAAGGTAATGAATTGATAAAGAAAACGAGAATCCTTGATATCCTGGGTTCCTATATGAGATGAGAATCTCAGGCAACAGGGATGCTTGGGCAGCAAGCATACGCAAATCTATAAATATGAGGTAAACCTAGAGGCAAAAGGTACGTAGTTTATGACGATCTAATCTCGTTCCTATTGATAATTAGGGTTTCCCTAGTACGTGATACTAACTTTAGCATCGGAGGGCCTTTGCCACGAGAGGCAGAGGTGCGCTCACCCCTTGTCTGTTTTGCAGATTAGGGTTCAGACGACGGATTAGGGTTCCGGTGGAGAGGCACGAGTAAGCTACTGCACTTTGGTGTTGTTCAGAGCATCAATTGTTTTCATCCCCCTACACAAATCATGATTAAAAGCCTTCCATGACTTGTAAAATCCAATCTTTAGGCATAAGGCTATAAAATCAAGTATGATCTTAGGCTTTCTAGGTGATCATAGTCTAGGTTGGCAAGTCTTACAAGTCTAGGTAGGGTTTGATTAGGCTAAGGCATAGCCTTCCATGTTTAGACATTCATAGGTCTAGGTTGCAGTCAATTTCTAAGATGATTAAAGGCTACTTTAGAATCAAATCTAGGATGATTAGAGCTAGGATTCTATGCTAGAAATTGACTAGAATGAGTTGTCTAGTCAATTGGTTGTCTAGTCAATTGGACTTAAGGCTAAAATAGGGCTAAAGAGGTAGCTTGTGCAAGTGTACAAACACATGCACACACTCCTCCCTCTCTCTCACTCTCTCTTGGCCTCTCTCTCTCTCTCTCTCTCTCTCTCTCTCTCTCTTGTTCAATGAATATATATATATATATATTTGAATACATATATGGTTATATATGTACTTAAAGAATCGAGGAAAGTGACTCTAGTATAAATAGGCTTAATGCTATAACCCTAGGCATGACTTGTCTTATCAAATTGTATATATATGTATATACATTTGGCAAGTCTAATCTCTAGTAACCAAGGGATAATTATTCCCCTAACATTTGTTACCTAATGGGTAAATAAAAAGTAAGGTTGACATGAAAGGTTGAAATGACAAGGTTGACTTCTTGGAAGCAAGGTACAAGATTCCCATGTGACTAATCTTGTCACATATATATATTAGTAGACTAGTTACTATTATCCCATGGTTAATATCTCCCCTAACAATTATGGATCAAAAGGTAAAGAAAAAGTAAGGTTGACATGACATGACCCAAGATTCTTTTCTTTACTTGTCACATCAAAGCTTTATTGGCCATTAAAACTCTATTATCCAACGGTTACAAGTTTTCCTAGCGGTTATTAACCAAAGGATGAAAGAGAAAGGAACTAGATAGTTTGGTTTCTCCAACTAATTGGTTAAAAACTAATTCTATTTGCCATGTAGGATTTCTAGTCAAGAAAATAAAATTTAAAGATTTTATTTAACTCGTTAGGAAAATATACAAGTGCTTTTATAAGCACACTTGTCTTTAGAAAAGGACTACATTATCTGGGACAAAAAGATATAATTTTATAAATCTCAAATCTAATTATGACGGATTATTAGAAACAAAAACGGAATGTTTAAAGAAATCCAAGTAATTAAAATAAAATTTAAATATTTTAACAAAATTTTTATTTACCGAAAATCAAGGTCGTTACAATATATTCCCCTTAAATAATTCATCCTCGAAATTGGTGCGTGACTACGGATTAGGCATAGTCGCTATGTTCCAAAACGCTTTGGTATCACACGGCCAGTGTCTAAGGCTCCAACAGGTCCTGCTTAACAAAACGGGGTTGAAGTTGCTTTAGCCGTCGAACAATTTTCCTTGTTGTACGTCTTTGATGAATTTTCCATCGTAAATGTCAATGTCAAATGTAAAACTTCTACCAAATCATCATGCGGACTCGTACCCTCCAAACGTTCCTTAGCACGTCCCTGTCGAATCAGCATGCTTCCCCACTTAACGATATTAAACCCGTTTCTAAAACTAGGAACCAATAGATCCACTTGATTAGAATAACTCCAAAATTGTAAGGCGTAAGTACTCCATCCTCATTCAGGGGGAAATCGAATATCAGCAAGTAAGCCCTATGATATTCTATACACTCGGATATCAAAGGCACTAAAAGAACCTTTGTAGTGACGAAAAAATTAAGCCTTTGGCAGCAATGACTTCTGGCGGTAATTTTCGTTGTACGGCTGCTTCCAATTCGATACTACTTCAACCTTACTTCCGTCCACCGCGATTCCGTCCTTGGATACTACGTGACCCAAGAACTTAACCACTTCTAGCCAGAACTCGCATATTCTTGTTTTGGCATAAAGTTGGCTATCTCGGAGTACTTGTAGTACTATTCGAAGGTGTCTTTCTTGCTCCTCCTTTGGCAGAGTATGTCAGGATGTCATCAATGAACATCACTACAAATTTGTTTAAGTAGGGTTGGAAGATCTTGTTCATGAGACAAACGAGTAGTGCCGGAGCGTTTGTCAGTCCGAACGGCATCACCACAAACTCGTAGTGTCCAAAAGGCCGTCTTGGTGATATCCTCATCCTGAACCTTAACTGTTGATAGCCTGATCGGAGATTGATCTTGGAGAAATAGGTCGCTCTTCTCAATTGATCAAAGAGGTCATCGATCCTAGGCAGTGGTTATCGGTTCTTGATTGTGACTTGGTTTAACCTCCTATAGTTGATACATAGTCAAAGCGTTCCTTCTTTCTTCTTCACGAACAATGCCGCCGCTCCCGTACTCGGCCTGGTGAATCCTTTGTCCAAAAGTTCCTTCAATTGGGTCTTGAGTTCTGTTAGTTCAGCAGGGGCCATTCGGTATGGTGCCAAAGAGATTGGTGTTGTTCCCGATTGAAGCTCTATAGAGAAGTCTACCTCTCTTTGAGGTGGTAAGCCAGGATGTTCTTTAGGGAAAACATTGGCATATTTGCTTACGATGTGCGGTAATCCCACTTCCATTATGTCGGCTTCTTCCACTTGGAGACTAGCGAGCCATCCAAATAGTTGGTTCTGCCACTTCGATCTTTTCGTCGCCGAACTCGCCGTCCGTCTATCCCCCTTAAAAGGAAACGAGTCGCTTCTAGGGTATAAGCTGTCACTATCTACTTGTGGCAGTCTATGACCGCTCGATGTGCTTGTAACAACTCCGATTTTTCGTGCAATAAAAATCTCGTTGTTATTGAAATTTCTTAATTTCTCGTTGATGTTCTTATTTGATTTTCTTGTGGTTTGTATTTAAGCAATCGATCGCCTTATCATCGTAATTCTCGACTAGAAACCCTAATCGCACTTTGGACCCTCGAGAATCGTTTCTCGACTACTTAGTCCGACCTAGCAAGCCTAGTTAGCTTCTAACCGGCTCGATGGAGTAACCAAACTAGAAAGTCACCTAGTTACGTTTCCCTAACCGAAGATGGACCATTTTGCCCATCTTGAACCTTTTGAACCTTTTGAACCCTAGACTAGTAATTGTTTAATTATTTTCTTTTATTATTTTGATTTTATTCTTTATCCATTGGACGATAGATGTTAGGGGAATTATTATCCATTGGATAAAAGAAACCCATTTCTTTATATTAAAAGGATTTTGAAGGATTTTGGCAAAGTACTATGATTGACATTTATAATTATTTTGAAAAGTACTTTTCAAATTACTTTACTAATAAAAGTACCCAAGTAACCTTGGACCATTGGATAATAACCATTAGGGTAATCTTTACCCATTGGACAAAAGCATTCTCTTTATTTTATTTGGTAAGTACATATATATATATATAACCGTGGGATTTTACAAAAGGACATGTAGTCATTTCCAAAACATAGTTTAATATTTAAAGTACCCGTACCTTATTATCCATTGGATAATAACCATTAGGGATTCTATTAACCATTGGGTAATAGGCTCATCTTTCAACCAAAGTACTTAACCCATTAAACTAATGTTTTGTTAAGATTCCCGGGAGTACAAAAGTACATTATTTTATTAATTAAAGTACTCGTACTTTATATTTGTTTATTGGGAAAAATCTTGACCCTTTAAGACTAAATTACCCTTTTATACAAAAGCACCCTATATTTATTTGTATTCTTACATGTTTGTACATATATATACATATGTATATAGCTAGTACATGGGAGAGAGAGAGAGAGAGGAGAGGGGAGAGAGAGAGCCGAGAGGGAGAGAGAGAGAGAGGCCGAGAGAGAGAGAGAAGGAGAGGGAGAGAGAGAGAAGGAAGAAGGAAGGAAGAAGAAGAAAGATGTGACTTGTACTTGGTGATTCTTCATCTTTTCAAAAATTGAAGATTTATATCTTCCATATCTTCCTCCATTGTCCTCCTTTGTACCAATTTCATTTGTTTAAACCAAGAATCTTGTACCCATGTCTCCTCCATGGCAACAAATCTTCCAAGAATCCCATCCAAGGACTAACATAGCCATGCAAGCCTACCAATTTAGCTTCCAACCTTTCAATCAAAGCATGACATGTGAAATAAAGTGTGACATAGAGAGAGAGAGAGAGGGGCCGGCCAAAGAGGGAGAGAGGGAGAGCCTTGCCTATAAATAGAAGCTCACTCCAAGCTTAAACTCACACCTTCTCACTTTGCTCCAACTTCTCTCTAGAATTTCTTAGTGTTCTTGCTTCCAAAGTTCTTCTTTTCTTGAGTTCTTGAGTGTTCTTGAAAGAAACCACCAAACCACCTCCCAAAACCATCGTTAGATCTTTTAAAGTAGCTTAGTTAGTTAGAAAGTTGTTTCTAGGAAGAGAAAAGATCAACTCTCTTCCTTTCGAAGCAAACCGACGCCGTTACGCCGCCGAAATCCAAAACCGACGACCGAATCTTCTTAGCCAACTACTACCGCCAAGAAGCAAGGTAGGATTTCCTTAACTTCCATCCCGGTAGTAACTTCTTATCTCTATCCCTAAGTATAAGTAGTTTTGTATCATAACTCAAAAATAAGTTCATTTGAAAGTAACTTTGTTCATTAAAGCTTATGTAGATAAGGTTATCTTTGTTTAAAAATGAGTGGGATGAATGATGTTGTTGTTGTGATTCAAACATGTTATGTGGTCAAGAGTTGGATAATATTGTTGTATTCATCTTAATTTTATCAATGCTCGTTATGTGGAAAGTCCTACACCACGGAGTCTATGTATGTAACGTGACACGAAAACCAAGAGAATAGAGACATGGCACCTAGGGTGTATTAACGAAGATAAAAATGTGTATCCGAGGGAGGAAATATTTTGAAACTACATAATGACCGGTTTTGGGTGCATTATGTGAGTTGTGTGTGTGTATGCCAATGGGAACCCGGCGCGGTGGAACCGAGGTTGGGTGTGTGCTTGGTTATCCGCGGTACGGAGCCAATGCGGTTGTGTGCCAATGGGAACCCGGCGCGGCGGAACCATTGTGAGGATACTCGGGAAACCGACGCGGCGGAACCGAGGTTGGGTGAGTTAAAAAGGAGTTTTTGGGTAAAAAGGAAAGTGAAGTAAAAACACGGTCTACGACAAGTCCAAGTAATGAACACAACGTTAGTCAAGTAAGGATTGTAGAATCGAATATTTGTATGGACTATATGTATGATTTAAGTGGAATTGTTGTTATTATGTTCTTCGTTCATAAGTTAAGGGTTAGAGGGTTTGGATAGTTCTATTGAGCTTTTTGGCTCACGGTGTTGCCTTTTTGGTGACCCTGGCATATTATACCGGTGGCGACGCGGGTATAATATGTCAGATCTCATAGATGAGCAGGGCGAGCTTTACACCTTGGAAGCCTTCGGAGCCGAGGAGCTAGCTGTGATGGAAGAACAAGCGGAGCTCTAGATTAGGAGCCTTAGTTTCCTTCCGTTTGTAATAAAAGTACTCCTTTTCATGTTTTTGTTGTAATAAAAGAGGCAGACTCAGTTTTTATTTCAATAAAATGTTTTATTTAACGTACCCAAATTTCGGGGCGTTACAACTTGGTATCAGAGCTTTAGGTTCAAAACCTCGGCCATGGGTAGAATGGGTAGAACCACACAATAAGTGGACCGTTGCACAAACGTAAATTGAATTTAAGTTTACCGTCCCAAATTGGGTGGAATTCTGTCAAAACAATCTTCGGATTGAAGCAAGGCACGGAAATTGGCAGTACGGCCGAGCTGGGAATTCCCGAACAATTGGATGATGACTTAAATCAAATATCGAATGTGGAATGTAGAAACCTAAAAAGTTTTCTCTAAGTTTTACTAAAACTTCTTTTCAAAAATTTGACTGATAGAAATATTTCCTTGTAGATGAATCACTTGAGTGCATACCAAATCAACCTGCTAGCCGAAGCACACCATCTCGCGAGTACCCTAAGGTCGATGACAAACCAGCTGATAGAAGATCCTTACTTTCCTTATGCCTTTCCTTACACCAATGACTACTACCGAGAACATGGCTCGATCATACTTCCCGAGGGAGGAGGTGATGTCGAAGCGGCTCCAGTTCTAGTCCAAATAGCACCTCCCAACGACGTAGAATTCCTAATTGAGGGAAATGGAGAGGACAATGCGGGAGCTGCCCTCGCCCAGATTCCGATGATCCCACCCATCAACATGATTGCTGGAGAACCGGAAGAGGACCCCGAGGAAGATCCGGAAGAACCGGAAGAGGACCCCGAAGAATTCAGCGACGAAGAAGATTGGGAGCAAGCGATGAACGGACCCGATCTCGATGCACCGACCGATGACGAAGATTGGGAATCCGATGAGGAGGCAGAAGCATTCCTAGGAGCGGAACCCGAAGTCATGGATATAGCCACTGACTCCGGAGACGTGCCACCACCACCTTTTGAGACCGACATAGGCGCTTATCGGATGGAGTTCCCTAGGATTTTCTAGAGTAATTAAGGAAGCTTAAGAAGTAGTGGGACTTTTTCTGTCTATGTAATCAGTTCTAGTAGGAAGTTGTGACTAGCAAAGCCTTCTATGTTGTACCTGTTTATTATGAAATAAGAGACTTGTGCTTCTATTAGACTTGATCACTGTTTATGTTTAAATTGTATGCATGCGATTGCATTCCACCATCTTAAGTCTAATATATAACTTCCTTATTGTAGATATGGATTGCCGAACCCTTATCACCGTAGCAGACCTGCTGTACTACAAGACCTTAATATCACCTGAGAGCCCTATTCCCATCCCACACTTGGGAGTTCGTGACCCCGAGACCGGTGAACAGCTATACGAGATAGTTGTAATGACACCCTACACCAGCGAGGATCAGTACTTGGCGCTCGATCCTCAGG
Organism: Rhododendron vialii; assembly: GCF_030253575.1. Classification (NCBI taxonomy): domain Eukaryota; kingdom Viridiplantae; phylum Streptophyta; class Magnoliopsida; order Ericales; family Ericaceae; genus Rhododendron; species Rhododendron vialii. The sequence continues at coordinate 1,979,132 of NC_080567.1, forward strand.
ACTCACCACTGAGGGAACTTGCGGAGAAGATTCACCGCGAGGGAGAACGTTGGCTCGAGATCCGGGAGAAGGAGTGGATGGAGCAGCTGAGAGAGTCATTCGGACTCATTCCACCTCGTCAGTAGAGTAGTAGTGTTAGAATAAGGTTTTGATAGTTTGAGTTGCCCTTGAAGCGCTAAAGCTAGAAGAACCATGTAGTAGGATCATTTCATCTTGTAGTAGGAATCTCATTTTCAATCTACTTGTTTTATAGTAGAACTCTATGCTTATGATTGTAATTTCTTGCTTATCAATGAAAAGCTTGCTTTTTACTATTGCGTGTTATATGATAAGATTGCGTGTACCAAAGAAAATGTTTTAAGTAGACTAAACCGCCCCCGTACAATTTTTACTCGTAGATGGTGAACCGACGCAGCGGACTAGGATACGAGAACGGAGAATCCTCGAACACTAACACCGACCTAGCTCAAGTCATGCGAGCACTCGTAACCGCCCTGAACGCTAACCGCCATAACCAAAACCACGATGATGGACCAATGACCCGCACCCGGGCGATGAATGAATTCTGCAAGCGTCGACCCCCGACCTTCAATGGAGATCCTAACCCTACCGTGGCGGAAGCCTGGCTGAAAGAAACCAAGGTGATCCTGGACACCTTGGAGATCACCCAGAACGGAGACCGTGTGGCCTTAGCCACTTACCAGCTGAAGGGAGAAGCTCGTTACTAGTGGGAGTTGATGGAAGCCACCCATGCCATAGCCACCATGACATTTGCCGAGTTTGAAACCCTTTTCCTCGACAAATACTTCCCTACACCCCTTCGCCTAGCCAAGGAGCAGGAATTCATGAACCTGAAACAAGGGACAATGACCGTGACCCAGTACGCGGCCAAGTTTGAAGAGCTGTCCCGTTACGCCCCAACTGCTGTGGCAACAGAAGGCAGTAAGGCAAGGAGATTCGAGTGGGGGCTGACTACTGCTCGAAGGGCCGTAGTGGCACAAGCCTTTACCACCTATAATGGTGTGGTTCAGTGTGCCCTCCGCCTGGAAAGCGAGGAGGCTGACTTCAATACTCGATGGAGGAAGGCAACGGGCAACACTGGCGGGCCAATCCGCACCCAGCCACCCAACAACAACCGTGGACCTTACCCGACCAAGCCATTCACCTCAGCTCAAAGCAACCAACCCTGGAGGACTGTTGCATCCGGGCATAGTGAACAACAGAGGGGCAGCCAGAACAAGGCATTTGTGCAATGCTTCAACTGCCAGGCCATGGGCCACTACAAGCGTGATTGCCCTCAGCTTCAGAGGGAGAGGAATGGGAGCTTTGGGAACCAGAAAACTCAACAGCTCGGGCAGGCCAGCTTTGTGAAGCAAAACCCTGGAGGCCCACCGCAGCAGCAGAACGGGCAGAACAAGGGAAAGCAGCCCATTGGAACCCAGCAAGGCACTGGAGGGCGTATCTTTGCCCTGCAGACCGAGGAGCAGGAGCAGGACTCCTCTGTGATCCAAGGTACACTACTATTGTATAGCACCTGTGTACAAGCTTTATTCGATTCTGGAGCATCGCATTCGTTCATATCTACTACTTGCGTAACTGCCCTAGCACTAGAAACGGAACCCCTGAGCAAAAGTACTAAAGTAGTATCACCAACGGGGGGGAGCATAACTGTTAATCTAGTGTGTAGAGGGTGCGAGTTAGAAGTAGCCAACCTACGCCTGACCTGCGACCTCAGAGTGATCGACATGGTGGATTTCGACGTGATACTAGGCATGGACTGGCTATCGGCTCACCGAGCAGTCGTAGACTGTCATCAGAAGACAGTGACGGCCTACACCCCTGAGGGAACTCGTTTTCGTTTTAAGGGGGATAGAGAAGCAGCGAGTTTGACAACGAAGAGATCTAGGTGGCAGAATCAACTATTTGGATGGCCAGCTAGTCTCCAAATGGAAGAAACTGACAGAATGGAGTTAGGATTACCTCACATCGTGTGTGAATACGCTGATGTTTTTCCTGAGGAACTTCCTGGCTTACCACCTCTTAGAGAGATAGACTTCTCTATAGAACTTCAACCAGGAACGGCCCCAATCTCGATGGCGCCATACCGAATGGCCCCGGCCGAACTAAAAGAGCTCAAGACCCAGTTGCAAGAACTGTTGGACCAGGGATTTATCAGGCCGAGTACTTCACCGTGGGGAGCGCCTGCTCTGTTCGTGAAGAAGAAAGAAGGGACGCTGCGATTGTGTATCGACTATAGGAAGTTGAATCAAGTCACAATCAAGAATCGATATCCGTTGCCTAGGATCGATGACCTTTTTGATCAATTAAGGGGAGCAACCTGCTTCTCTAAAATCGATCTCCGATCAGGCTATCATCAACTACGGATTCGAAACGAGGATATTGCCAAGACGGCTTTTCGTACCAGATACGGCCACTACGAGTTTGTAGTAATGCCATTTGGGCTGACCAATGCTCCGGCAGTATTCATGTGTCTCATGAACAAGATCTTTCAACCCTACTTAGACAAGTTTGTAGTGGTGTTCATTGATGATATATTGATATACTCTGCCAACAGAGAAGAGCACGAAGAGCACCTTCGGATAGCACTACAAGTACTCCGAGATAACCAACTCTACGCCAAGGCAAGTAAATGCGAGTTTTGGCTAGAAGTGGTTAAGTTCTTAGGACATGTAGTATCCAAGGAAGGGATTGCAGTGGACGAAGGAAAGGTCGAAGCAGTGCTGAACTGGAAACAGCTGACCTCAGTGTTCGAAATCAGGAGTTTCCTAGGATTGGCGGGTTATTACCGAAGATTCATCCCGGACTTCTCAACCTTGGCCAAGCCAATGACCAAGTTAACTCAGAAAGGAGTGAAGCTGGATTGGAAATGAAGCATGTGAGAAATCTTTCCAAGAATTGAAGAAAAGACTGACCAACGCACCAGTACTTATCGTCCCTGAGCGAGGAGTAGATTATACCGTTTATTGTGACGCTTCAAGAGATGGTTTAGGATGCGTGCTGATGCAGAATGGGAAGGTCGTGGCCTACGGATCTCGACAACTTCGACCTCATGAGAAGAATTATCCTACCCATGACCTAGAATTGGCCGCAGTAGTGTTCGCCCTACAATCTTGGCGATACTACCTGTGGGGAGAACAATTCGAAGTTTTCACCGACCACAAGAGTCTCAAGTATCTTTTCACTCAGAAGGAGTTGAACTTGAGGCAGCGCCGATGGATGGAATACTTGGAGGACTACAAGTTTACGCTCCAGTATCACCCTGGCAAGGCCAACGTGGTAGCTGACGCTCTGAGTCGAAAGGACAAAGCACAGAAAGTCAAGACTGCCATCAAAGAATGGGAGATGGTGGACACCCTGAACGAGTTCAACCTGCGACCATCATCAGAGAGCGGAAACGCACGACTGTACGCTCTAGTTGCGGAGCCAGCACTCCATCAGGAAATTTTGCTAGCCCAAACCTTCGAGCAGAATTGTGAGTTCGTCCGACATCGAATCCGAGAAGGAAAGGCGGTGCCAGGATGGACTATCGAGGAGAATAACAGCCTGAGATTCAAAGGGAAGGTATTCGTGCCTAATGTTGGAACCCTTCGAGAAGATGTACTCCGAGAAACTCACCATTCGAACTTCGTAGTTCACCCCGGCGGTACAAAGATGTATCATGACTTGCGGAGAACGTACGGGTGGGAAGGAATGAAGAAAGATGTAGCACGGTTTGTGTCTACCTGTTTGGTGTGTCAACAAGTCAAGGCTGAGCATCAGAAACCTGGAGGAGATCTTCAACCCTTACCAATACCGACCTGGAAGTGGGAGCACATCTCGATGGATTTCGTGACGGGACTGCCAAAATCTGCCAAGACCAACACAGCCATCTGGGTGATCGTAGATCGACTCACCAAGTCTGCACACTTTCTGCCTGTCAAAATGACAGAAAACGTGGAGCAACTAAGCATGTTGTACATTCGAGAAATCGTACGCCTCCATGGAGTACCAATCTCGATAGTCTCCGACAGGGACCCACGTTTTGTATCACACTTGTGGAAAGGATTGCAAAAAGCATTGGGAACAGACGTAAGGCTTAGCACGGCCTTTCACCCCCAAACCGACGGACAAACGGAGAGGACTATTCAAACCTTGGAAGATATGCTGAGAGCCTGCGCCTTGGATTTCTCTGGAAACTGGGAGCAGCATTTACCGTTGGTGGAGTTCGCCTACAACAACAGCTATCAAGCAAGCATTGGGATGGCACCATACGAAGCTCTATACGGTCGACCCTGCCGATCTCCAGTCTGCTGGACCGACACTGGGGAAATAGGATTGATTGGGCCTGACATAGTACGAGATACCACGGAAAAAGTCAAGACTATCAGACAGAGGATCCAGACCGCTCAAAGCCGACAGAAGAGTTATGCGGATAAGAGGAGCCGACCATTGACTTTTGCTGTGGGAGATCATGTGTTCCTGAAAATCAGACCAAGGAAAGGAGTCATCAGATTCGGGAAGAAGGGGAAGTTGTCTCCGCGCTTCATCGGACCATTTGACATCGTGGAGAAAATCGGGAAGGTTGCATACCGCCTCGCACTACCACCCCAGCTGGACCGAGTGCATAACGTGTTTCTCGTTTCCATGCTTCGCAAGTATCTAGCATTACCCACCCATGTTCTCAATTGGGAAGATATCACCGTCGAGGAAGATGCGACATATGAAGAGGAACCGATAGAAATTCAAGACCAAAGCAAGAAGACTATCCGAAACAAGACCATCAAATTGGTACGAGTTTTGTGGAAGCACCGAGGAGCTGGAGAAACCACATGGGAGAGGGAAGAAACCATGAAGATGAAATACCCTCATTTATTCGAATCCTAGCGTACACCTAATTTCGAGGACGAAATTGTTTAAGGGGGATAGGTTGTAACAACTCCGATTTTTCGTGCAATAAAAATCTCGTTGTTATTGAAATTTCTTAATTTCTCGTTGATGTTCTTATTTGATTTTCTTGTGGTTTGTATTTAAGCAATCGATCGCCTTATCATCGTAATTCTCGACTAGAAACCCTAATCGCACTTTGGACCCTCGAGAATCGTTTCTCGACTACTTAGTCCGACCTAGCAAGCCTAGTTAGCTTCTAACCGGCTCGATGGAGTAACCAAACTAGAAAGTCACCTAGTTACGTTTCCCTAACCGAAGATGGACCATTTTGCCCATCTTGAACCTTTTGAACCTTTTGAACCCTAGACTAGTAATTGTTTAATTATTTTCTTTTATTATTTTGGTTTTATTCTTTATCCATTGGACGATAGATGTTAGGGGAATTATTATCCATTGGATAAAAGAAACCCATTTCTTTATATTAAAAGGATTTTGAAGGATTTTAGCAAAGTACTATGATTGACATTTATAATTATTTTGAAAAGTACTTTTCAAATTACTTTACTAATAAAAGTACCCAAGTAACCTTGGACCATTGGATAATAACCATTAAGGTAATCTTTACCCATTGGACAAAAGCATTCTCTTTATTTTATTTGGTAAGTACATATATATATATAACCATGGGATTTTACAAAAGGACATGTAGTCATTTCCAAAACATAGTTTAATATTTAAAGTACCCGTACCTTATTATCCATTGGATAATAACCATTAGGGATTCTATTAACCATTGGGTAATAGGCTCATCTTTCAACCAAAGTACTTAACCCATTAAACTAATGTTTTGTTAAGATTCCCGGGAGTACAAAAGTACATTATTTTATTAATTAAAGTACTCGTACTTTATATTTGTTTATTGGGAAAAATCTTGACCCTTTAAGACTAAATTACCCTTTTATACAAAAGTACCCTATATTTATTTGTATTCTTACATGTTTGTACATATATATACATATGTATATAGCTAGTACATGGGAGAGAGAGAGAGAGAGGAGAGGGGAGAGAGAGAGCCGAGAGGGAGAGAGAGAGAGAGGCCGAGAGAGAGAGAGAAGGAGAGGGAGAGAGAGAGAAGGAAGAAGGAAGGAAGAAGAAGAAAGATGTGACTTGTACTTGGTGATTCTTCATCTTTTCAAAAATTGAAGATGTATATCTTCCATATCTTCCTCCATTGTCCTCCTTTGTACCAATTTCATTTGTTTAAACCAAGAATCTTGTACCCATGTCTCCTCCATGGCAACAAATCTTCCAAGAATCCCATCCAAGGACTAACATAGCCATGCAAGCCTACCAATTTAGCTTCCAACCTTTCAATCAAAGCATGACATGTGAAATAAAGTGTGACATAGAGAGAGAGAGAGGGGCCGGCCAAAGAGGGAGAGAGGGAGAGCCTTGCCTATAAATAGAAGCTCACTCCAAGCTTAAACTCACACCTTCTCACTTTGCTCCAACTTCTCTCTAGAATTTCTTAGTGTTCTTGCTTCCAAAGTTCTTCTTTTCTTGAGTTCTTGAGTGTTCTTGAAAGAAACCACCAAACCACCTCCCAAAACCACCGTTAGATCTTTTAAAGTAGCTTAGTTAGTTAGAAAGTTGTTTCTAGGAAGAGAAAAGATCAACTCTCTTCCTTTCAAAGCAAACCGACGCCGTTACGCCGCCGAAATCCAAAACCGACGACCGAATCTTCTTAGCCAACTACTACCGCCAAGAAGCAAGGTAGGATTTCCTTAACTTCCATCCCGGTAGTAACTTCTTATCTCTATCCCTAAGTATAAGTAGTTTTGTATCATAACTCAAAAATAAGTTCATTTGAAAGTAACTTTGTTCATTAAAGCTTATGTAGATAAGGTTATCTTTGTTTAAAAATGAGTGGGATGAATGATGTTGTTGTTGTGATTCAAACATGTTATGTGGTCAAGAGTTGGATAATATTGTTGTATTCATCTTAATTTTATCAATGCTCGTTATGTGGAAAGTCCTACACCACGGAGTCTATGTATGTAACGTGACACGAAAACCAAGAGAATAGAGACATGGCACCTAGGGTGTGTTAACGAAGATAAAAATGTGTATCCGAGGGAGGAAATATTTTGAAACTACATAATGACCGGTTTTGGGTGCATTATGTGAGTTGTGTGTGTGTATGCCAATGGGAACCCGGCGCGGCGGAACCGAGGTTGGGTGTGTGCTTGGTTATCCGCGGTACGGAGCCAATGCGGTTGTGTGCCAATGGGAACCCGGCGCGGCGGAACCATTGTGAGGATACTCGGGAAACCGGCGCGGCGGAACCGAGGTTGGGTGAGTTAAAAAGGAGTTTTTGGGTAAAAAGGAAAGTGAAGTAAAAACACGGTCTACGACAAGTCCAAGTAATGAACACAACGTTAGTCAAGTAAGGATTGTAGAATCGAATATTTGTATGGACTATATGCATGATTTAAGTGGAATTGTTGTTATTATGTTCTTCGTTCATAAGTTAAGGGTTAGAGGGTTTGGATAGTTCTATTGAGCTTTTTGGCTCACGGTGTTGCCTTTTTGGTGACCCTGGCATATTATACCGGTGGCGACGCGGGTATAATATGTCAGATCTCATAGATGAGCAGGGCAAGCTTTACACCTTGGAAGCCTTCGGAGCCGAGGAGCTAGCTGTGATGGAAGAACAAGCGGAGCTCTAGATTAGGAGCCTTAGTTTCCTTCCGTTTGTAATAAAAGTACTCCTTTTCATGTTTTTGTTGTAATAAAAGAGGCAGACTCAGTTTTTATTTCAATAAAATGTTTTATTTAACGTACCCAAATTTCGGGGCGTTACAGTGCTGATAACCAATCCATCTATAGAATTATGCCGAAATCTGCCATGTCGGTCACTCTAAGGTCGCAGGTTAGGTGCAGGTTGGCTACTTCTAGTTCGCACCCTCTACATACTAGACTAACAGCTATACTCCCCCCAAATGGTGACGTGACTTTCGTACTCGTACTTAGGGGTTCTGTTTCTAGTGCTAGTGCAGTTACACAGGCAGTAGAGATAAATGAATGCGATGCCCCAGAATCAAACAAGGCTTGTATGCATATACTGTAATAGTAGCGTACCTTGGATAACAACAGGATCCTGCTCTTGTTCCTCTGTCTGTTTTACAAAGATATGCCCTCCAGTGCCTTGTTGGGTTCCAATGGGCTGCTTCCCCTTGTTTTGCTGCTGCAATGGGCCTTCAAGGTTTTGTTTCACAAAACCTGTCTATCCAAAGCTCCCATTACCCTCCTTCTGAGGTTGCGGGCATTGGCGGCTGTAGTGGCCTATAGACTGACAGTTGTAACACCTAACTTATAACGCCCCCAATTTTGGGTACGTTAAATAAACATTTTATTGATAAAACCAAATGGAGTCTGGCTCGTTATTACAACAAAACTCCCACAAGAGTTCAATATTTACACAAATGAAGGGAGTTCTAGGGTTCCTAACTACAGCTCCACCTGGTCCTCCATCCTAGCCAGCTCCTCATCTCCAAAAGCCTCCAAAGTATACTGTTCATCTTGATAATCTACAAGGTCTGACACATTATACCAGCGTCGCCACCGATATAATATGCCAGGGTCACCAAAGGTAACACCATGAGCTTAAAAAGCTCAATAGAAAAATCTAAACCCACTAACCCTTAACTTTCAAACAATAGAAATTATACAACAGACAGTAACAATAACACATCCACATTTGATATTCAACTATCGTTGGTGTCCATGATTTTCTGTGTTTTTCCTACGCAACTCATCGTAGACCGTGTCACCATTTTCCACTTTTCTTTTTCTAAATCAACGTTTCCAAAATTTGTGTTTAACACACCCAACCTCGGTTCCGCCGCTCCGGGTTCCCATTGGCACCTCTCCGCGGTTACCAAGCCACGCACCCTACCTCGGTTCCGCCGCTCCGGGTTCCCGGGTATCCGCACAATGGTTCCGCCGCTCCAGATTCCCATTGGCACACAATTGCATTGGCACCTCTCTGCGGTTACCAAGCATACACCCTACCTCGGTTCCGCCGCTCCGGGTTCCCGGGTATATCAGCACAATGGTTCCGCCGCTCCGGGTTTCCATTGGCACACACACACACCCCCACTCACATAATGGCACCAAAATTGGTCATTATGTAGTTTCAAAATATTTCCTTCTTCGAACACTTTTTCCTTGTTAACCACACCCTAGGTGCCATGTTTCTAACTTTCTTGATTTCGGTGTCTCATTTTCATGCATAGACTCCGCGGTAGGATTTTCCACATAAGGAATCATAAAGCATTTATTGAAATCTTGAAACTAATCTAGCAAGATCATCCAACTCTATATTATTTAGCATGCTCAAAACATAAGTTGACGAGTTCCACATACTCCCCATCCTTTTCATTATTTCTAGAAAACACCTTTCAAGTATTTAATGAAATTCTAACATTTTAGGCAACAGATAACCTTATACACTTATGACAGATAACCTTAACAGTCAACAGATAACCTTATATACTTATGACAGGTAACCTTAACAGTCAACAGATAACCTTATATACTTAGAGAAAACGGTTAAGATCTTTGAACTAAAGGCATTTTACTTTCCAACATACGATTCTATACTATATGTAGAGTTAGTAGGCTAGGGATTCTACCTTACTTCTTGGCGGTGGTCGGCTACGAAGATTTGGTCGTCGATTTTGTGATTCGGCGGCATAACGGCTTCGGATTGCTTCGAAAGGAAGAGAGATGGACTTTTCTCTTCCTAGAAACAACTTGCTAACTAAACTAAGCTATGTTAAAGATCTAGTGGTGGTTTTGGATGTGGTTTGGTGGTTGCTCTCAAGAACTTCAAGAACTCAAGAAACTTTGAACTTTTGAACCAAGAACACTTAGAATTTCTAGAGAGAAGTGAGAGCAAGAAGTGAAGGTGTGAGTTCAAGCTTGAAGTGAGCTTGCTATTTATAGGCAAGGCTCTCCCTCTCCCCCCCTCAAGGCCGGCCTCCTCTCTCTCTCTCCACATCTCATTTTTTTATTCAAGAAATCAAGCTTTCTTGGAAGATCAAAGTCTAGTCCTAGGCTTGCATGGCTAGGTTTAGTCCTTTGGATTGGTTTGGAAGATTTTGGAAGATTTGATGAAGGGTAAGATATATTGTACAAGATTTGGTATTAAACAATAATAGAAGTACAACGGGGAGATAGATTTTGGCTAGGAAGGAAGATACACCCATGGATTTGAAAGATGTAAGAAGATCATGGTGATCAAAGGTGGTACAACCAAATCTCTCTCTTTCTTCCTTCCTCTCTCTCTCGGCTACTCTCTCTCTCTCTCTCTCTCTCTCTCTCTCTCTCTCTCTCTCTCTCAAGTACACTTATATAATATAAAAGTACAAGTACTAGATTTTCCCAAATCTAATAACCATTAAAGAATCCTAATTAAACACATGTCTCCATTAAACTAATAAATATTGTACTCTAGGAAATCTATATCTATATATAATATTGTATATATGTACACATGCCTATATACACCTAGGTACTAAGAATCAATAGCCTAAGATTTCCCCATTAGAATATAATAAAAGTACTAGTACTAATCATCTAATAAGGGTACTAAAAATCTAGGGTTTTGATACACATGTACAAATGCTCAATATTTAAATATAGAAGTGGTACCAAGTACCCTAATTAAATAAAAGGCTAGGATTCTCCCCATTAAAATAATAATAAAGTACAAGTACTATTTTATGCAATAAAGTACTTTGGAAATCCAGGGTTTAGATATACCCTAATATTTTAATGCATAAAATCACATGGGAAATCCATACTTAGATTATTTAAACAAAATCTTGTACCTTGGAAGATTGGGGCTATTACCCAATGGATAATAATTCCCCTAATGGTTAATAACCAGGGATAATAGAGAGGTGGGAGAATACCCAATAAAATAAAATAAAAGTCCTTTGCACATGTGTTTAAAACATATATAATACTATATCCATGTACTAATCCACATATTTTAATGAGAGGCCTATTGTCCAATGGACAAAGATTACCCTAACATCTATTGACCAATGGGTAAAGGCAAAAGGTTCAAAAGGTTCATCTAGTAACTAGGTGAGTTTGGTTGCTCAGTTCCTCCTAGTAGTCGGTTGGAATCTAATTCGATTGGCCCCGAAGGATTAGAATCTAATTACGACAGATTACAAAAAGTAAAAATAAGTAATTCAAATAAAATTCAAATATTTAACGAAATTTTTACCTGCCAAAAATCAGGGCTGTTACAATCTATCCCCCTGAAAACAATTTCGTCCCCGAAATTGGCGCGCGACTACAGATTAGACCAGGTCACTATATGGGTCTTGGAATCATCGTCTACCCCCCTTAATATTAGAAGTAGGTCACCATCAATCGAATTAAGCCTCTTCACTTGCTTAACGAGATGGGGTTGAAGTTTCTTCTACCGTCGAACAGCTTGCCTCGTTGTATGCCTTTGGTAAGGTCTCCACCATAAATACCAATGCCAAATGCAAAATCTCTACCAAACCATCATGCAGTCTCATATCCTACAAATGTTTTCTTAGTATGATCCTTCTTTCTTCTTCACGAACAGTGCAGGCGCTCCCTCCTAGTGACGTATTTGGCTTGATAAACACTTCATCCAATAGTTCTTGCAATTGAGTCTTGAGCTCCTTTAGTTCCACAGGGGCCATTTGGTATGGTGCCATAGAGATTGGTGCTGCTCTCAGTTGGAGTTCTATAGAGAAGTCTATCTCTCTTTGGGTGTTAAGCCAGGAAGTTCTTCAGGGAAAATATTGGCGTACTCGCAAACGATATGTGGTAATTCCACTTCCATTCTTTCGGCTTCTTCCAGTTGGAGACTAGCGAGCCATCCAAATAGTTGATTCTGTCACTCGAATCTTCTTGTCGTCGGGCTCACCGTTTGTTTATCCCCCTTAAATTGGAACAAGTTCCTTCGGGGGTATATGCGGTCACCATCTTCAGATGGCAGTCTATGACCGCTTGATGTACTGATAGCCAGTTCATCCTCAGGATTACATCAAAATCCGCCATGTTGTTCACTCTAAGATTGCAGTTTAGGCACAGGTTGGCTACTTCTAGTTCGCACCTCTTTACACTAGACTAACAGCTATACTCCCCCCAAATGATGATGTTACTTTCATACTCGTACTTAGGGGTTCTATTTCTAGTGCTAGAGTAGTTACGCAGGCAGTAGATATGAATGAATGTGATGCTCTAGAGTCAAACAAGGCTTGCACACAGGTACTATACAATAATAGCGTACCTTGGATCACAGAGGGATCCTGCTCCTGTGCCTCAGTTTGTAGCGCAAAGATACGCCCTCCAGTGCTTTGCTGGTATCCCATGGGCTGTTTGTCCTTATTCTGCCCATTCTGTTGCTGCAATGGGCCTCTTGGGTTTTGCTTCTCAAAACCGGCCTGCTCAGGTTGTTGAGCCTTCTGATTTCCAAAGCTTCCAATCCTCTCCCTTTGAAGTTGGGGGCAGTCGCACCTATAGTGTCCCATAGCCTGGTAGTTGAAGCATTGAACTGTCGCTATGTCTCGACCACCTCTCTTCTGCTGGCCACTTCCGGAGATTGCAGTCTTCCAGGGTTGGTTGCTTTGAGGCGGGATAGAGGGTTTGGTGGGGTAGGGCCCATGGTTACTGTTGGGGGGTTGGGTTCAGATTGGTCCGCCTGTCGCCTTCCTCCATCGAGTTTTGAAGTCACTCTCCTCACTCTCTAGCCGGAGAGTACACTTCACAACCTCGGCATAGGTGGTGAAAGCTTGAGCCACCACAGCCTTTCGAGCAGTCGTCAGTCCCCACTCGAATCTTCTAGCCTTCCTGTCCTCGTTCGGGATGGAGTCTAGGGCGTAAAGTGACAGTTCCTCGAACTTGGCTGGGTACTGGGTGACGGTCATCGTTCCTTGTTTCAGGTTTAAGAACTCTTGTTCCTTGGCTAAGCGAAGGGGCGTGGGAAAGTATTGTTGAGAAATAGAGTCTTGAACTCAGCAAAGGTCATGGTGGCAATGTCATGGGTCGCCTCCATCAGATCCCACCAATAACGGGCTTCTCCCTTCAGTTGGTAGGTGGTTAGGGCCACACGATCTCCGTCTTGGGTAATCCCTAAGGTTCTGAGGATCATCTGGACCTCATTCAGCCACGTCTTGGCCACGACAGGGTTGGTGTCCCCATGAAAGGTCGGGGGTCGACGTTTGCAGAACTCGTTCATCGCTCGGGTTCGGGTCATAGGTCCGTCGTCGTGGTTTTGGTTTTGGCGGTTGGCATTCAAAGCAGCTATGAACGATTGCATGATTTGGGTTAGGTCAGGGTTCGCGTTAGAGGGTCCTCCATTATCGTGTCCTAGTCCATTGCGCCGGTTCGCCATCTACGAGTAGAAGTTGGAAGGGGAAGGTTTTAGTCTGCTAATGCAAATTTTCTTTTTGTAAATGGTGTTTCTTTCAAAGTCGAAAGTAGTTTATCGGATAGCATGCAACAACACTACTCTTTAATATAAGAAAAATTTTCATAGATAAGCAAAAAGATACAATCATAGGCATAGAGTTCTATTATAATGGCAAGTAGGGACCTAAGATAAGATTTTTCCTAATACAAGTTAAAACGAGATGATCCTACATACCCTATTCCGTGGTTCTATAGGTTATTCGATTTTAACCTACACCGCTGCTACTCCACTCTAGGGTAGAACAATTCCTATAATCTCTCTCAACTACCTCATGTAGTTCGAGCTAACAGGTTGGCGAGGTGGTTTATCTATAAGGACAGAGTTTAACCTCAATTAGCAATGTTTTACGACAGAGTAACACTTAAGAAGACTTGAAATTCTAAGTTCCACTTCCGATCCTTGATTTAAGTCATCATCCAATTGTTCGGGAATTCCCAGCTCGGCGGTACTGCCAATTTCCGCGCCTTGCTTCAATCCGAGGATTGTTTTGTCAGAATTCCACCCAATTTGGGACGGTAAACTTAAACTCAATTCACGTTTGTGCAACGGTCAAACTATCTCATGGTTCTACCCATTCTACCCATGGCCGAGGTTTTGAACCTAAAGCTCTGATACCAAGTTATAACGCCCCCAATTTTGGGTACGTTAAATAAACATTTTATTGATAAAACCAAATGGAGTCTGGCTCGTTATTACAACAAAACTCCCACAAGAGTTCAATATTTACACAAATGAAGGGAGTTCTAGGGTTCCAAACTACAGCTCCACCTGCTCCTCCATCCTAGCCAGCTCCTCAGCTCCAAAAGCCTCCAAGGTGTACTGTTCATTTTGATAATCTACAAGGTCTGACACATTATACCAGCGTCGCCACCGATATAATATGTCAGGGTCAGGTAACACCATGAGCTTAAAAAGCTCAATAGAATAATCTAAACCCACTAACCCTTAACTTACAAACAATAGAAATTATACAACAGACAGTAACAATAACACATCCACATTCGATATTCAACTATCGTTGGTGTCCATGATTTTCTGTGTTTCTCCTACGAGACTCATCGTAGACCATGTCACCATTTTCCACTTTTCTTTTTCCAAATCAATGTTTCCAAAATTTGTGTTTAACACACCCAACCTCGGTTCCGCCACTCCGGGTTCCCGGGTATCCGCACAATGGTTCCGCCGCTCCGGATTCCCATTGGCACACAATTGCATTGGCACCTTTCTGTGGTTACCAAGCCATACACCCTACCTCGGTTCCACCGCTCCGGGTTCTCGGGTATCCGCACAATGGTTCCGTCGCTCCGGGTTCCCATTGGCACACACACACACCCCCACTCACATAATGCCACCAAAATTGGTCATTATGTAGTTTCAAAATATTTCCTTCTTCGAACACTTTTTTCTTGTTAACCACACCCTAGGTGCCATGTTTCTAACTTTCTTGATTTCGGTGTCTCGTTTTCAGGCATAGACTCCGCGGTAGGACTTTCCACATAAGGAATCATAAAGCATTTATTGAAATCTTGAAACTAATCTAGCAAAATCATCCAACTCTATATTATTTAGCATGCTCAAAACATAAGTTGACGAATTCCACATACTCCCCATCCTTTTCATTATTTCTAGAAAACACCTTTCAAGTATTTCATGAAATTCTAGCATTTTAGGCAACAGATAACCTTATACACTTATGACAGATAACCTTAACAGTCAACAGATAACCTTATATACTTATGACAGATAACCTTAACAGTCAACAGATAACCTTATATACTTATAACAGATAACTTTAACAGTCAACAGATAACCTTATATACTTAGAGAAAACGGTTAAGATCTTTGAACTAAAGGCATTCTACTTTCCAACATACAATTCTATATTATACGTAGAGTTAGTAGGCTAGGGATTCTACCTTACTTCTTGGCGGTGATCGGCTACGAAGATTTGGTCGTCGATTTTGTGATTCAGCGGCGTAACGGCTTCGGATTGCTTTGAAAGGAAGAGAGATGGACTTTTCTCTTCCTAGAAACAACTTGCTAACTAAACTAAGCTATGTTAAAGATCTAGTGGTGGTTTTGGATGTGGTTTGGTGGTTGCTCTCAAGAACTTCAAGAACTCAAGAAACTTTGAACTTTTGAACCAAGAACACTTAGAATTTCTAGAGAGAAGTGAGAGCAAGAAGTGAAGGTGTGAGTTCAAACTTGAAGTGAGCTTGCTATTTATAGGCAAGGCTCTCCCTCTCCCCCCCTCAAGGCCGGCCCCCTCTCTCTCTCTCCACATCTCATTTTTTTATTCAAGAAATCAAGCTTTCTTGGAAGATCAAAGTCTAGTCCTAGGCTTGCATGGCTAGGTTTAGTCCTTTGGATTGGTTTGGAAGATTTTGGAAGATTTGATGGAGGGTAAGATATATTGTACAAGATTTGGTATTAAACAATAATAGAAGTACAATGGGGCGATAGATTTTGGCTAGGAAGGAAGATACAGCCATGGATTTGAAAGATGTAAGAAGATCATGGTGATCAAAGGTGGTACAACCAAATCTCTCTCGTTGTTCCTTCCTCTCTCTCTCTCTCTCGGCATCTATTTCTCTCTCTCTCTCTCTCTCTCTCTCTCTCTTTCTCTCAAGTACACTTATATAATATAAAAGTACAAGTACTAGATTTTCCCAAATCTAATAACCATTAAAGAATCCTAATTAAACACATGTCTCCATTAAACTAATAAATATTGTACTCTAGGAAATCTATATCTATATATAATATTGTATATATGTACACATGTCTATATGCACCTAGGTACTAAGAATCAATAGCCTAAGATTTCCCCATTAGAATAATAAAAGTACTAGTACTAATCATCTAATAAGGGTACTAAAAATCTAGGGTTTTGATACACATGTACAAATGCCCAATATTTAAATATAGATGTGGTACGAAGTACCCTAATTAAATAAAAGGCTAGGATTCTCCCCATTAAAATAATAATAAAGTACAAGTACTATTTTATTCAATAAAGTACTTTGGTAATCTAGAGTTTAGATATACCCTAATATTTTAATGCATAAAATCACATGGGAAATCCATACTTGATTATTTAAACAAAACCTTGTACCTTGTTGGAAGATTGAGGCTATTACCCAATAGATAATAATTCCCCTAATGGTTAATAACCAAGGATAATAGAGAGGTCGGAGAATACCCAATAAAATAAAATAAAAGTCATTTGCACATGTGTTTAAAACATATATAATACTATATCCATGTACTAATCCACATATTTTAATGAGAGGCCTATTGTCCAATGGACAAAGATTACCCTAACATCTATTGACCAATGGGTAAAGGCAAAAGGTTCAAAAGATCATCTAGTAACTAGGTGAGTTTGGCTGCTCGGTTCCTCCAAGTAGTCGGTTGGAATCTAATTCGATTGGCCCCGAAGGACTAGAATCTAATTACAACGGATTACAAAAAGTAAAAATAAGTAATTCAAATAAAATTCAAATATTTAACGAAATTTTTACCTGCCAAAAATCAGGGCTGTTACATAACTGTTGTCAAATCCCGGTTGCCCCTCTGCGGTTCACCATGTCCAAGTGTATCAGTCCTCCAGGGTTGGTTGTTTTGAGGTGGGTTAGACGGTTTGGTGGGGTAGGGTCCACAGTTGTTGCTGAGGATTTGGGTTCGGATTGGTCCACCGATGCTATTATTCGCCTTCCTCCAATGGGTTTTGAAGTCCAGCTCCTCACACTCTAGCCAAAGAGCACATTTCACTACCTCAGCATAGGTGGTAAACGCTTGAGCTACCACTGCCCTCCGAGCTGTTGTCAGCCCCCACTCGAACCTTCTTGCTTTCAGTAGATATGGAGTTTAGAGCGTAACGGGACAGCTTCTCATATTTGGCTGCGTACTAGGTGACGGTCAGTGTCCCCTACTTCAGATTCAGGAACTCTTGCTCCTTGGCTAGGCGAAGAGGCGTGGGAAAGTACTTGTCGAGAAATAGGATTTCGAACTCAGCGAAGGTCATTGGCTATGGTATGCATTGCCTCCATCAGGTCCCACCAATAGCGAGCTTCTCCTTTCAACTGCTATGTGGCCAAGGCCACCCGATCTCCGTCTTGGGTAATCCCTAAGGTTCTGAGGATCATTTTGACTTCGTTCAGCCATGTCTAAGCTACAACGGGGTTGGTGTCTCCATGGAAGGTCGGGGGTCGGCATTTGCAGAACTCGTTCATTGCTTGAGTTCGGGTCATGGGTCCGTCGTTATGGTGTTGGTTTCGGCGGTTGGCGTTCAAGGCGGTTATGAACGCTTGCATGATCTGGGCTAGGTCGGGGTTCGCGTTTGAGGACTCTCCGTTTTCGTATCCTAATCCGGGGCGCATATTCACCATCTATGAGGGGAAATCGAAAAGGGGGTTTTACTCTACTAAAACAAATTTTCTTTTTTTGCAAATGGTGTTTCTTTCAAAAGTCGAAAGTAATTTATCAAGTATTGTGCAACAATACTCTTTCAATAAGCAAGACTTTTATAGATAAGCAGAAAAAATACAATCATAAGCATAGAGTTCCACTATAATGGCAAGTAGAGACAAGGATAATCGTGTACATAAATAGTGATCAAGAAACATATAAGAATAAGTAGTAACTTAAATAATCCTTTTATTAATAATATAAGAAGAGTACAACCTAAGAAATTCTTAAACAAACAGAAATAATCCTAGTTTTCCACATCCAACATCCCGAAGGATTTACAATTGCTACTAGGTCGGCCTAAGGTATGCCTAATTGGGGTCCTCAGCTTTTGGGGTCTTGTCCTCTTCGAGATTTCCTTCACCCAACAGGTTTTCCTCCTCGGTCACCTCACTGGCATCCTTATCACCATCGACTTCTTCCTCCTTAACTCCAACCTCAAAGTTCTCCATCGGGGGTAAAGCACCAAAGAACCCATAGAAGGCATACAGGATTGGAAACATTTCAGGAAACCAAGGGTCCTCCTCCACAGGAATAGGGGTATTCTGCTGCACCCTCATCAAATCTCATTTTTCTGCGAGTACAGCGGCAATAAAGTTGGGGTCCTCCACTAGTTGAGTTGTCATGGTTTCTATGGCGATTTTGAGCTAACGAGCTCCCGTCAACAGGTCGATTAGGTGATCCAGGTGGTTCATCTACAAGGGAAGAGTTTTAAACCTCAATTAGTAACATCTTAAAACAGGGATTATAAACTTCTAGAGAAAACCTTTGAGTTTCTAAGTTTCATGTCCGATCCTTGATTCAAGTCATCATCCAATTGTTCGGGAATTTCAAGCTCGACGGTAATGCCAATTTCCACACCTTGCTTCAATCCGAAGATTATGCTATCAAAATTCCACCCAATTTGGGACGGTAAACTTAAACTCAATTCACGTTTTATGCAATAGTCAAACTATCTTATGGTTCTACCCATTCTACCCATGGGCGAGGTTTTGAACCGAAAGCTATGATACCAAGTTGTAGCGCCTCGAATTTTGGAAACGTTAAAAGGACATTTTTATTGAAACTTCAAAATAGAGTCTGGTTCAATATTACATCATAATTCTCACAAGAGTACTTTTATTCAACAAAAGGAGGGTTAAACTAGGGTTCCTATCTACTGTTTCGCTTGCTCCTCCATCCTAGCTAGCTCCTCTGCTCCAAAAGCTTCCAAGGTGTAGAGTTCACCATGTTCATCTATAAGGTGTGACACAATATACCAGCGTCGCCACCAATATAATATGTCAGGGTCACCAATGGTTACACCGTGAGCTACATAAACTCAATAGAATAACCCATATCCACTAACCCTTAACTTACAAACAATGGACTATAAAGTCAACTATTTCCACATAGTATATGCATAATTGACAAAAACAATTAACAATATCACATCCACATTCACTATTCAACCAACATTGGTGTCCAAGATTTCTGAGTTTCTCCTACGCGACATCTCGTAAACCGTGTCTCCATTTTCCACATTTCATAAACCGAAACATCATTACCAAAATCCGTTTTTAACACACAACCTCGGTTTCGCTGTTCCGGTCTCCCGAGTATCCTCACAATGGTTCCACGACACCGGGTTCCCATTGGCACACAAAAAATCTGCATTGGCTCCTCTCCGTGGATAACCAAGCCATATTACCAATGAGGCTACCACGTCCGGCACCATTGGCAATCTTCACAATGGGCTACCAAGTCCGGCAACATTATGGTTTTCACAATTCACGCAATGGGCTACCAAGTCCGGCCACATTGAGAGTTTTCACTCACCCAACGGGCTACCAGGTCCGGCCACGTTGCGGTTTCCACAAATCCACACAATGGCTACCAAGTCCGGCCACATTGCGGGTTATCTTACACACAATGGCCTACCACGTCCGACCACATTGCGGTTTCAAAACATACCTTGCCATTAACACACCCAAGGTGTCATGTTTCTATTTTCTCGATTTCTGTGTCTTGTTTTTATGCAACGACTCCGCGGCAGGACTTTTCACATACGTAATCATAAATCATTCATTGTAATCTTGAAACTAAACTAGCAAGATCATCCAACTCTATATTATTAATCATGCTTAAATCATCACTTAAAGCATAACGCCATATGTACGGACGCTTTTGGAGTGAAAATCACTTATGCTTCACAACAAGACAAGTAATGCAAACAATTCATAACACATGCTCATAACCACCTAAAGATCAAAATATGAATACTTCTATCAATAATAAAGTCTTATCTTTTGCAAAATCGTTCTTTCTTCCTTTGTGGGAAATTCAAAACAACACATGTGTTTATTAGGGTAAAAGTCGATTATTCCAACATGTTCATACTTCCATTAGTGAAAATAGGTTATTAACTATCATGCATTTCAAAACATTATAAGAGATAGATAACCTTATCTACGGAGAATCTACCTATACTTCCAACATACGGTTCTACGTTATACGTTGAGTTTAGTGGACAAGGGACTCTACATATACTTAGAGATAGCGTATATGGGACTCTACCTTTCTTCTTGGTAGTAGTGGCGACTACGGAGAGAATGTGTACGTCGGGCGGAATAACTTCCTACGGTTGGCCTCCGGTAGCTTCGAAAGAGAAAGGTTTCTCTCGAAACTAGATCTTAACTAAACTACTTGTAGGGGGATGAAAACAATTGATGCTTTCTGATCAACTGGTTTGCAACGGCTTTCTCGTGCCTCTTCACCGGAACCCTAATTCGTCGTCGGAACCCTAATCTGCAAAATAGACAGGGGGTGAGCGCACCTCTGCCTCTCGTGGCAAAGGCCCTCCGATGCCAAAGTTAGTATCACGTACTAGCAGTTAAACCCTAATTATCAGTAGGAAAGCAAGAATGCAAAGTATTGCGTACCTTTTACCTCTAGGTTTACTCTGTTTATATAGACATTCGTATGCTTGGCGCCCAAGCATCCCTATTGCCATAGGATTCCCAACTCGTATAGGAAACCCAGGATATCAAGGATTCTCGTTTCCTTTATCAGCTCATTGGAAAAGAGTCCTCTTTGGATTCTTTTCCATAATGAGCTGAACATCCCATACTCGTTGGGTATCTTTCTCAGATCCTATATTCATGGGATCTCATCCTTTAACGGAATACCACTGTTTCTGGATCCTTCCAGAGTGTTCTTTTTACTCCAACATCTGATTGGATTTCTTTATCTGTTCGGCTATCTCATAGCCAAACAGACTGTCTGGACCAATCACTTCACTTGTAACTGGTCCTTTATCAATTATTTGGACCATTGCCTTGCATGATGACTGTCCCATCATCCCTCGTATCACGTGCTTGGTTCTTACTTCATCTGTTCGGCTGTATCATAACCGAGCAGTCTGCTTGGACAGCTACTTCACATGTAACTTGGTCCAATGTAATTGGAATGTCTCTAACTGCCGAACAGTCAGTTTATAGCCATGACTTCTCATATCATTGGCCCTTAATTTGCCGAACAGACTGCATGGATCAATGACTTCCCATATCATTGGTCCATATCGCTGTTCACCGAACTGCCCGACGGTAAGTCCTGTCGTGCTTACCACGTGCTCCCGAATATCACGTGTTCGGCAACTAAATGTATGTGCTCGGGAATACCTCCCTACAATTGCTCCCCAGCTTCATCTATTTACCACTGTTCGTGGGCAATATATGATGCTTAGAAACAGAATTTTATTTAGACCAGACTCTTCTGATCCCGTGCAGTCATAATTTCAATATGTCATTGATGCCTTTTGGCGCCTTTGTCATTATACCATTTCGGGGTAATGACTCCACGTGGCACGTATCGTATGCCTATCATTAATTTCGAACTGACGTTCTATGAAATGACGTCAGAACGAACTCTGCTTTCCGTTACTTTATCCTGTAACGGCGTAAGAGGAGACGCTTCATCTCCGTTTCTTACCCTTAAACCCCAGAAAAGGGCTTATTTTGGGTTTCTCACCCAAAACTTCAAACTCGCTCCTTCTCTCTCTAGAAACCAGGTAAAAACATCCCGCCATCCACCATCGCCGCCGTCTGCAAATTCGATTGCACTCCAGGGAATCGTCACATTATTCTTGTAAGATTCTCGTTCTCACTCCATTTCGTCTGCTTAGGTTTCCCTCTGAGATCTCACTCTCAGATTCGTGGGTTGTTTCTAGGGCTTCTATTCGTTCCCATTTCCAGTTTTTTCTTCTTTTATGAATATACTCATGGCTGATGATAATGATCACCCTCCTAGACCGAGTAAATTTAGGAAACTCTGTGAAACCCCAACTGCCATGGCGGCATTTAGGTCTGAGTATAGCATCCCTGATAATATAGGGCTCGAACTCGCCCTTTTAGGAGCAGATAGGGATGGTGGCTCCTGGGATAGAATGTGCATCCCTATCGTGGCCATCGTCGAAGGTGGAGTCCGATTTCCCCTTCACCCATTACTCCGCCAGATCCTAAACTGGTATCGTCTCACCCCCATGCAAGTATCAACTAACGTCTTTAGGCTGATAATGGGTGTAATAGCTTTGAATAGGATTCTGGGGACCCAGTTAGGAATTTGGGATATTCAGTGGTGGTACAATATTGTACTAAACCCTGAGTATAATACCTACTATTTCAAAGTTAGAAGGGCAGAAAAGCGTCTCGTGCTCAACCTGCCAGACTCCGCTCGGGATCATGAGATTGATTTCCTTTATGTCACTGGAGCCTTTGAGCCACTAGGAGAGGATGGCCAAGTGCTAGGGCTCCATTGCCCCCACATATGGGGTTATCCACGTATGCTCTTGCTTTTTATCTTTTGCAATTTCTTCATTTACTGCTTTCTCGTAGCTTTCTATGTGCCTAATTTTGGTTTTATAACTCCAATCTTGCAGCTGAAAATGTTAACAAACGTCCTAGACGTGAGCCGAGCTACGTCCGAACAGAGGACAAAAACAGGATCCTAAAATACACAAGAGAACCAGGTACCCTAACAGCTGGTCGGGGTCGAGACGCTGATATACTGCTGGGATACGACCCTTCATACAGAGGGGTCATAGATAGAAGACTTGCCCATTCCAGCACCAGTGCTGCTTCTACTTCCACATCAATTGCTCCTCAACAACGTATTTCAAGACTTCAAGCTGGGGTTACTGTTGCTAGTCAACCTGGTGAAGTTCCCATTTCGGAAGGCGTGCCGCTTCCTCGTTTAAGACTCAGAAGATCTACTCGTGGACCAGTTTCTGAACAGCAACAGCCCGAACAACTGGTTCTAAATCGTGATACCAGCCAGTCTCCCTCATCCGATTATTCTCGATCACCAGGTACAATGACCCGTCAACCTCTTAACCTGAGCTCTCTACTTACTGTCTCCACACTGGGACGTGGTGCTACCAGCAGGGTAGCATCAACTGGCGCCCCGCCCCCACGATCACGTCGCAATAGGGGGGATCAGCAAGATCGTCCTCTTCACCTCGTGAAGAGGATGGTCCCCTTGATGCTGCTAACGCTCATCGGGACAAACGACCTAGGTCTGAGGACCCTGCTGGTTCTGTTTCACAAGCTGATACAGAAACCAATCTCCCTGTGTCACCAACTGCTCAAGTGCTTCCACAAACATGGACTCCTTCATTCCCTAGGGGTGACCGTCCTGTTCATGTTGGGGACAGTGCTAGTTCATCAGAAACAGCACTTGCCCTAGCTCAAGGGTTGCTGCTCCCTGTGCACATGCAGAAGGAATCTGGATCTGCACCTGACCGGCTAGTATCCACTGGTCTCGTCAGTGGTATTAAGGTAATATCTAAAAACCTTTCCTCAAATAAGTTGCAAACTTAGTATTGTACTTTAGTAACTCTCTCTGGTAACCCATAGTTTATTCAAAAGATGGTTGCATTGAATCAAAAATTTCAAGAGGTTGAACAAGAGCGCAATAGGCTGTTGAGAGATAACACAAGGCAACTTCAATCAATGAGAAGGCTGGAGAGAGAGAGACAAGGCAAAGGCGGAAGTTGCAGCGACCAAGGAGAAACTCGAAACTGCCGAGGAGGGTCTCAGTCAGGCACTGTCCGAAATCGACAATACAAAAAATGCGGCCTACGAAGATGGATACAAGAAGGGCTTTGATGCTACCACTTCCAGTTACGTGGAGCAGATGCCTGCCATCCAAGATCAAATCTGGGCTGCCTGCTGGGAGGCTTGTTTGACCAGAATGGGGGTTGCAGAAAATTCGCCCCTCTGGGAAGATAATGACTTGCCGAGCACCCGTGCCCAGACCATTCAACAACCAGCGGAACATCCAGTAGATGACATTGAACAGCAGATCAAAGAATTTGCCAATGCTGAAAAAGACACGGCTGTAGATGTGCATCCTGTTCAATCACCTGCTCGGGTTTCAACCCTAGAGCCCATTGACTTGGAAGAGAACGTAGTCGAAGATGGTACTGATACTAAGATCAACACTAACACTCCAGAGGTCCAGAATGTGGACTGATTTGGTTGCTCGTCCTGCGTGACCATAAGCGTATTTTGGTCCTGTGAGGCACCAGTACAATTAAATACTTTGTTAACACAGGTATTTGGCCCTTCGTGGCATAACTTTTTTTGCTCGGCTATCGTCATGTTTGCATCTGTTCGGATGCAAATAGTTTTAATCTTAAGTATTTCGTACTTTGATCCTATTTTGCTGTTAATACGTAGCAAATTTTGTGAATCATCATGGCCCGTACTTTGTCAGGTACTTTTAAATGTTCTAAGTATCTCGTACTTGAGAGCAGCAGTTTAAGTTTCACGTACTCACACAAAAACTTCTAAGTATCACGTACTTAGAACTACTTGTGTTTTGATAACGTTTAAGTTTTCACGTACTTAAAATTCCATACAAGTGTTTCATACTTGTTAAGTATCACGTACTGAAAAAATGGTCTAAGTTTCTCGTACTTCAATAGTTGTGGCCATCATATACAAGCCAATTGTTTTTCCAAGTGTATCGTACTTTAAATTTTATACAAGTGTTTTCATACTTGTACTTGTTTAAGTTTCACGTATTTTAAAGAATCATACTTGCGTTTAAGTTTCACGTACTTAAACAAGGCATACAAGTGTGCTCATACTTGTTAAAGGATTTTGAAAATCACACAAGTGTTTCATACTTGTGTTTAAGTGTCACGTACTTAACTGTTTGAAAGTCACACAAGTGTTTCTTACTTGTGTTTAAGTGTCACGTACTTAATGGTATAACCTGCTCCCCAATACGAATGAGGGAAACCAATCTCGTAGTTCGTATTTAAAACAAATACCAACAGTTATACTAGAAAGTGATTTTATTCAGAATCTGTAAACCTCAAGAGGGCTGTATTCGTACCCCTTTGTAACTAAAATAATCAAAAACTAGAACAAGGGAATTATATTCGTAATTCCCACACAATCACGTAGTGCAAATCTAAGACAGATTTTAATACTTCTAAACAAAGAACTTTCGTAGATTATGAACATTCCAAGGCCTTGGGATTGGATCACCATCAAAATCTGCCAATCTATAGGCTCATATGCCTACAATCTCAGTTACTCTATACGGGCCTTCCCAGTTGGCCCCCAGCTTGCCTTCGTTGGCCACCTTGGTGTTGCCGAGCACTTTTCGTAGCACGAGGTCCCCAACACCAAATTCTCGAGGATGAACATGCTTGTTGTAGCTTTTCATCAGCTGTTCTTGGTAAGAAGCAAGATGTACCAAGGCTTTTTCTCTCCTCTCCTCGGCGAGGTCAAGCTCGATTTGAAGGGCCCTGTCATTGCCTCCACTTTCAACCAAAACGGTCCTGTTGGTCGGCAGACCCACCTCCAGAGGTATGACAGCCTCTGTTCCATAGGCCAATGAATAGGGGGTCTCTCCCGTAGACCTCCTAGGCGTTGTTCGGTGAGCCCACAGAACTAATGGTAACTCGTCAGGCCACTTTCCCTTAGCTTTGTCCAGTCTTTTCTTGATTCCATCAAGGATAATTTTATTAGACGCCTCTGCTTGCCCATTACTCTGAGGGTAGGCTGGGGTGGAATAATAATTTCTTATTCCATACTGGGCACAAAAAGCCTTGAATTTCTTCTGAAATTGGGATCCATTGTCTGTGATCAATGAATAAAGGACCCCAAAGCGAGTGATGATGCTTTTCCACACGAACCTTTCTATCATAGGTTCAGTGATTTTGGCCAGTGGTTTTGCCTCAATCCACTTTGTAAAATAGTCAGTTGCTACAAGCAGGAATTTTCGATTCCCAGTTGCTTTGTGCAATGGACCCACGATATCCATCCCCCATTGAGCAAAAGGCCAGGGACTTGTCAAAGGCACCAGATCTTCGGTGGGTGTTCGAATCATTGGTGAGAATTTTTGACACTTCTCACAAATCTTCACATACACCTTTGCATCTTCTTGCATGTGTGGCCACCTGTATCCTTGAGTAATTGCTCGGTGGGCAATTGATCTGCCTCCAGCATGGCTCCCACATGTTCCCTCGTGGATTTCATGAAGGAACTTTTGTACCATCTCAGGATGTACACATAGTAAATATGGGCCTGTAAAGGATTTCCTGTATAACTTACCCTCTGGAGACAGCCAAAACCTGGCAGATTTGACCCTTATCTTGTGGGCCTCCTTTTTGTCAGAAGGGAGTATCTCGTCTCGTAAGAACTCCATGATTGGGTCCATCCAACTTGGTCCTTGGTTCACGTCCAAGACTAAGTCTTCACTCCTCCCAATGCTCGGCTTATTCAGATATTCGACTGACACCTTTCTTTTGAACTCGGTTGGTACAGCTGCAGCCAACCAAGCTAAAGAATCTGCATGAGCATTCTGTCCAGAACTAATTTGCTCAATATATACCCTCTCGAAGGTATCAAGCAAGTCCTTGGCTACCTGCACGTAAGCCAACATCTTTTCATTTCGAGTTTCATACTCGCCGGACAGCTGATTTACCACAAGCTAGGAATCACAATACACCCTAACCCGTTCTGCTTTAAGGGTTTTTGCACTCCTCAATCCAGCTAGGAGTGCCTCATATTCAGCTACATTATTCGTTGCACTGAATCCAAGCCAAACAGATAGTTCAATCAGAACTCCTTGAGGAGGAAACAGGACTACCCCAATTCCAGAACCAGTATTACATGCTGATCCGTCAACGAATAGCTTCCACTCCGTGGGATCCTGTTCGGCTGAAGGTTGATCCTTCATGGATGATGTCTCAGTCACCTGTTCCTTTCTCGTAGGAGGTAGGGGAGCCACAATGGGTGAAAATTCTGCCACAAAATCAGCCAACACTTGGCCTTTGATTGCTGTGCGTGGCTGATATTCGAGATCGTACTGGCTTAACTCCACGGACCATGTCGAGATCCTTCCCGAAAAGTCTGCCTTTCGTAGCAATGATTTTAATGGAAACTCAGTATAAACCACAACCTTATGGCTTTGGAAGTAGTGTGGCAATTTTCTTGTGGCTGTCCTAAGTGCCAGGACAAGTTTTTCTAAAGGCAGATATCTCGTCTTTGCATCCAACAATGTCTTGCTAACATAATAAATAGGGATTTGTTCGATCCCCAAATCCCTTAGCAGGACTGCACTTACTGCATGCTCAGAAACAGCTAAGTACAGAATTAAAGGCTCACCTGGCAATGGAGTTGACAAAAGTGGGGGCTCTGCCAGATACTTCTTCAGGTCCTGGAAGGCCTGTTCACACTCTGCTCCCCATTCAAATCCCTCCCTCTTTTTCAGCAATTGAAAAAAGGGTCTGCACTTATCACTTGACCTGCTGATGAATCTGTTAAGTGTTGCTGCCATTCCAGTCAGCCTCTGGACTTCTTTGGTAGTTTTGGGACTCTGTAGTCTTTGTAGGGCATCAATCTGATCGGGGTTTGCCTCTATCCCTCTCATGGTTACCAAATGGCCCAGGAACTTTCCTGAACCAACTCCAAACGCACACTTCGAGGCGTTGAGTTTTAGTTTATACTTCCTTAAGATTTCGAACACTTCTTTTAAGTCAGTAATATGCCCTCCTTTTTCTCGACTCTTTACCACCATATCATCTATGTAAACTTCCAAAGTTTTTCCAATGAGCTTCTTGAACATAATGGTTGCAAGTCTTTGGTATGTTGCCCCAGCATTCTTCAGCCCAAACGGCATAACACTGTAGCAATACGACCCTCGAGGTGTGATAAACGAAGTCTTCTCTTGATCAGGTTCAAACATAGCAATCTGATGATATCCTCGATATGCATCGAGAAAACTCATTCGCTCGTATCCAGAGGTTGCATCAACCAATTGGTCAATCCTGGGCAAAGGAAAACTATCCTTAGGGCATGCTTTGTTTAGGTCTGTGAAGTCCACACAGACACGCCACTTCCCATTCTTTTTCTTCACCACAACGGTGTTGGATAACCATTCTGGGTAATAGACTTCACGTATTGCTTTGGCCTCCAGTAAACGATCGACCTCCTCAATCACTGCATCTATATGCTGCACGGCTGCCCTTCGTTTTTTTTTGAATGATCGGCTTGTGCTGAGGGTCAATGTTTAAATGGTGACAGATCACATCTGCATCCACCTCGGGCATTTCCTCTGGCACCCATGCAAAAACATCAATATACTCTTTCAGAAATCTTATCGATTCAGCCTTTTCGTCTGCCGGTAGTGATTCTCCAATTAGAAAATATCTTTCAGGATCAGTCTCGTTGATCTGAATCTTCTCCAATCCTTCAACCACTTTTTCAGCCGGACTTCTTCCAACATCCTCGATAGTTGGTTGATCAGGTATTTCTAATGTATGAACATGGTGGACCTTTGGGGCAGTTTTGATAATGGAAATCAAACACTATTGTGCCACCTTCTGGTTGCCTTTAAGTACCTCAATCCCATTTGAACCTGGGAATTTCACCATCTGGTGATAAGTCGAGGAGACTGCTCTCATCTTGTGCAACCATGTCCTCCCTATAATCGCGTTATAGGAAGAAGGAACATCGACCACTAGGAAATCTGTTCTCAATACCACTGATCCAGCCCGAACAGGTAACGTTACCTTCCCAAGGGGCCAGACTGCTCCTGCATCGAACCCAATGAGAGGTGTTGTAGACTGCTCTAAGTTTGTTTGGGCCAGTTTGTTTGGGCCAGCCTTAGCTTCTTGAACGCATCGTAGTACAACACCTCTGTACAACTTCCTGAGTCCACAAGGATCCTCTCAATGTCGTATTCCCCAACTCGTAGGGTTACGACCAATGCATCGTTGTGGGGTATTTGGACCTCTCCTAGGTCATCATCACTGAATGCC
The DNA here is from genome assembly GCF_030253575.1 of Rhododendron vialii. Taxonomy (NCBI): domain Eukaryota; kingdom Viridiplantae; phylum Streptophyta; class Magnoliopsida; order Ericales; family Ericaceae; genus Rhododendron; species Rhododendron vialii. The sequence goes on from NC_080567.1 coordinate 2,008,336, forward strand.
AAAGCTCTCATTGCATACATCAGTCTCTCGCCCTCTCTTGTTTCCCAATCGCATCACGTGCTGATCGTGCTTAACTTGCCTTTGTAACAGCCTAACCTCTTTTCTCGTGTAAAGTGTGGCCAACCCATGTAGCATATGGATTATTCCTTTAGGGTTTTGCTCGTAACCCAGCTCCATAGCCTTCCCTTTCTCCTTAGGATCCTCTTGGATAAATTCCTTGAGATAGCCCCGAGAGACAAAATCATCAAGGTGCCTCTTGTACATCTCACAATCCTCGGTCATGTGGCCCTAATCTTTGTGGTAACTGCAGTGCTGATTCGTAGCACGTTTTGCATCCTTGTCTCCGCCTAGACTCGGGGGGCCACTTGAAATATGGCTGATTCTTTATTCGATAAAGAATCCTGTATATTGGTTCCTTCCAAACCGTAGTGATAGAAAAGAAAGCTTTTGGGTCAGGAGCTTGCTTATCTTTGTACGGCTCTTTCTTAGACTGCCCATATTCCCTTCTCTCTCTATAAGTCTTGGGCTCTGGCTTATCCACCTTTTTGGCAGGTGCCTTTGGCTGTTCGGCAATCGTCCTGCCATCCTCACGGAGTATGTCATCCTCCATTCTGGCATGTTGCTCTATCCGTTCCATCAATTTAGCCAAGGTGGCTACTGGATGTTTATTCAATGAGCGGCGCAGCTCTCCCCGAACAGGCAAACCAGTCTTGAAGGTTGCAATTGCGTACTCCTCACTGCAACTTTCAATCTCGTTGAAAGTCTCCCAGTACTTCTTTGCATAATCCCTGATCTGCTCGTTCTCCTCCTGTTTCATGGTGGAAATACTCTCAAAGGTCTTAGGGGCCTTTCTGCTAGTCAGGAACCGAGCAGTGAATTCCTCGGCCAACTGCCTCCATCCTCGTATGGATCGCGGGCCCAATTTATGAAACCAGGCTAAAGCCACCTTACCAAGGCTAGAGGGAAACATCTTGCATAAGATGGCATCATCTCCCTCGTGCATGAACATAGCCTGCTGGTAATGCTGGATGTGAGCTACGGGATCCGTATTTGTCTCGTAAAGTACGAACATACCGTGCTTCACTCTGCTCGGCAACCTAGCCTCTTGTAGCCTCTTTGCAAAAGGGGAGGCTGCAATATTACTTAGGGCCCTTCATGCTGCTTCTCGTGCAGTCACTGTCCCATCCTCATGTTCCTTCGATTTGTGAGCCGTGGCTTTGGCCCAATCAGCATCAGGTCTCTCGTACCTGTCTCGATGATGTTTCCTAGTTCCCTCCTCTTCGGGGGTGGAACTTCTGTCTCTGCTCCTCCCTTTTCGTGAAGAAGCCTTTCTCTCGGGTGTTCGGCTTTTACTTCTTCTTCCCTTTTTTCGTGGAGAAGCCTCATAACGCCCTATGACAGGACTTCTGCTCCTTCTTCTTCGTGAATGGGTCTGCTTATGGACTACCAGCGTCCTTCCATCTCTTGGGGAATGCCTACGAGAAAGTCCAGAATCTTCTGGGTGCTCTCGTATCCGCTGCAACTCCTGTATCTCATACTCTCGTTTCTTAATCAAACGAGCATACTCCTCGATTTCTCCTCTCTTTTTATCTAGGAGATCATTGTCATCGTGTATACTTCTTGAACGGATGACTGACTCATCCCTTCGATGAGACCTACTCCTTCTCGTGGAGCCAGTAGCAGTTTTGTCTCCTTTTTCTTTGGAGTTACCTCTGTCATGTCTACCAGTTGGCTTTCTCGGAGCGCCTGGTGGGGATTTATCTCTTCCCCCACCCAACTGGTCCTTTGGACTAAACGGAGTAACTGGATCTTCTTCCATCGTACTTATTTTTCTAAAAAGCTGGTTCGATTCCCACAGACGGCGCCAATTGCAGGGGGATGAAAACAATTGATGCTTTTTGATCAACTGGATTGCAACGGCTTTCTCGTGCCTCTTCACCGGAACCCTAATTCGTTGTCGGAACCCTAATCTGCAAAATAGACAGGGGGTGAGCGCACCTCTGCCTCTCGTGGCAAAGGCCCTCCGATGCCAAAGTTAGTATCACGTACTAGCAGTTAAACCCTAATTATCAGTAGGAAAGCAAGAATGCAAAGTATTGCGTACCTTTTACCTCTAGGTTTACTCTGTTTATATAGACATTCGTATGCTTGGCGCCCAAGCATCCCTATTGCCATAGGATTCCCAACTCGTATAGGAAACCTAGGATATCAAGGATTCTCGTTTCCTTTATCAGCTCATTGGAAAAGAGTCCTCTTTGGATTCTTTTCCATAATGAGCTGAACATCCCATACTCGTTCGGTATCTTTCTCAGATCCTATATTCATGGGATCTCATCCTTTAACGGAATACCACTGTTTCTGGATCCTTCCAGAGTGTTCTTTTTACTCCAACATCTGATTGGATTTCTTTATCTGTTCGGCTATCTCATAGCCGAACAGACTGTCTGGACCAATCACTTCACTTGTAACTGGTCCTTTATCAATTATTTGGACCATTGCCTTGCATGATGACTGTCCCGTCATCCCTCGTATCACGTGCTTGGTTCTTACTTCATCTGTTCGGCTGTATCATAACCGAGCAGTCTGCTTGGACCAGCTACTTCACATGTAACTTGGTCCAATGTAATCGAAATGTCTCTAACTGCCGAACAGTCAGTTTATAGCCATGACTTCTCATATCATTGGCCCTTAATTTGCCGAACAGACTGCATGGATCAATGACTTCCCATATCATTGGTCCATATCGCTGTTCACCGAACTGCCCCGCGGTAAGTCCTGTCGTACTTACCACGTGCTCCCGAATATCACGTGTTCGGCAACTAAATGTATGTGCTCGGGAATACCTCCCTACACTACTTAAACTTTATGGATCGAAGGGTGGTTGAGTGGTGGTTTAGTGGCGGCCTAGGATGAGTTTCTTGAAGAATTTTGGAAGAACTCAAGAACAAGAAAGAACTAGGAAAAACAAAGTAAGAACACAAGGATTCTAGAGAGAGAAGTTGAATGGGTGAAGGTGTGAGTTGAATGGCAAAGATGTGGTGCTATTTATAGCCAAACTAACTTCTATTACCCAATGAATAAAATTTTCCCTAGCAAATATTGTCCAATGGTTAAAAGGGCAAATCATGATTGAAAGCCTTGTCAAATGCAATCTTTAGGCGTAAGGCTATAAAATCAAGTAGGATATTAGGCTTTCTAGGTAAATCTAGGTGATCATAGTCTAGGTTGGCAAGTCTTACAAGTCTAGGGTAGGGTTTGATTAGGCTAAGGCATTGCCTTCCATGTTTAGTCATTCATAGATCTAGCTTGTAGTCAATTTCTAGGATGATTAAAGGCTACTTTGGAATCAAATCTAGGATGATTAGGGCTCGGATTCTATGCTAGAAATTGACTAGAATGGATGAGTTGTCTAGTCAATTGGACTTAAGGCTAAAATAGGGCTAAAGATGTAGCTTGTGCAAGTGTTCAAACACATGCACACACTCCACCCTCTCTCTCACTCTTTCTCGGCCTTTCTCTCCTCTCCCCCTCTCGGCTCTCTCTCTCTCTCTCTCTCTCTCTCTCTCTTGTTCAATGAATATATATATATATATATATATATATATATATATTTGACTACATATATGGTTATATATGTACTTAAAGAATCTAGGAAAGTGACTCTAGTATATTTAGGCTTAAGGCTATAACCCCAGGCATGACTTGTCTTATCAAATTGTATATATATGTATATACACTTGGCAAGTCTAATCTCTATTAACCAAGGGATAATAATTCCCCTAACATTTGTTACCTAATGGGTAAAGAAAAAGTAAGGTTGACATGAAAGGTTGAAATGACAAGGTTGACTTCTTAGAAGCAAGGTACAAGATTCCCATGGTACAAGATTCCCATGTGACTAGTCTTGTCACACACACACACACACACACTCACACACACACACACACATATATATATATATATATATATATATATATATATATATATATATATTAGTAGACTAGTTACTATTATCCCATGGGTAATATCTCCCATAACAATTATGGACCAAAGGGTAAAGAAAAAGTAAGGTTGACATGACATGACCAAAGATTCTTTTCTTGACTATAGGGAGGTATTCTCGAGCACATACACTTAGTTGCCGAACACGAGATGTTTGGAAGCACGTGGTAAGTACGATAGGACTTACCGCCGGGCAGTTCGGTGAACAGCAATATGGACCAATTATATGGGAAGTCATTGGTCCATGTAGTCTGTTCGGCTAATCAAAGGCCAATGACATGAGAAGTCAGTGGTGTAAACTAACTCTTCGGCAGATAGAGACATTCTGATTATGTTAGGACCAAGTTACATGTGAAGTAACTGGTCTAGGAAGTCTGTTCGGCAACGAGATGGCCGAACAAAAGAAAGAACTTCAGTCAAGTATTGGAGCATAAGGAACATTCTGGAAGAATCCAGAAACAATAGTATTCCGTTAAGGAATAAGATCTCGAGAATATAGTGTGACATCCTTTTTAATTGAGGTGCTTAAATGTTATATTTAATAACTTAAGGGCTAAAGTGCAATTTTTTGTTTAAATTGGTGCATGTGTGCCGTGTGTTTGTGTGAGGTGGTGTGTGTGTGTGTCATCAAAAGGGAAAGAAAAAAAAAAACAGAAAGGAAACCCATCAGGGAGTTGTTCCAACGTGGAGAGAGAGAGAGAGAGAGGGAGAGAGAGAGAGAGACGGTGGAAAGAAGGTGGAAGAGTGATTGAAACCTCAATTCAGTAGGTAATTTTCACTCCCTTTTTGCTTAAATTCGTGTATAACAAATGAATATGCATAACTGTGTTTTGAGCAGAATTGAATCTGTCCTGTTTTTGATGAATATTTCTTGTTGACATACCGATCATGTTATTTTCTGATAATTTTACTGTAGGTGCCTCTGTGAGTTTAGTTTATGCTGTAAAAATTTCAGAATTTTCTGAATAGTATGGAAAAAGATAAAAATCTTGAACCGGGCTGCAGTCAGATTCGCGTCTGGGCAGACAGCCCAGACACATGTTGGAAAAACGGGCATAACTTCTTGCTCGGGTACCGGTTTTACGCACCGTTTCTTGATTCCGAAACTAGACTCGCATATCTTTCTGAATATGTATGGGTTGTGTCGTGGTTCTTTCTAGATTATAGCAGTTTTTGAATTAAAGTTCAGGTTTTGGTGATTCTGGAATTCTGGGCAGGTTTTGTAGCTGTGTTCTTAATCAATTTTCTCATAGTTGAATATGCTTTCTGACTATGGATGCTGTTGAGTCTTAAACCTTGATCAGTTGGTGTTGTTTTGGCGTTGGAAATATTGGAAAAGATTAAGTGTGTGATTTTTAATGAGCATTCGATCGCAGACTGTTCTGCTGGGTCTGTAGTTTCTGTTTTAGATGTGTAATTTCAATGGAGCATATCTTAGTCATTCGGAGTCCAATTTGGGCAAATTTTATATCTAGATTGATGTACTAGAAGCCTTCTTGCTAGTGGTGGTGGTCTTGTAGTATTCTTTGAAACCTATAGAATTCTATAGTCAGAAATCGATCAGTGGTTCTGTTGATAATGTGTGAAATTGTGAAATTCTTGGTTTTGGGTATGAATTGGTGATTTTACTTTTGTCCGGCATACGTTAAATAGTTGAATTCATGCAGAACATTGTTAATGCATTTGTTAAAGCCTTAAAAGTATTTCTATACTAAAATGTTTGGCTTGTGGATAGGTGACGAGTCGGTGAATCAAGGAGCACCGAAACCATAGTTGTACTTTCTTTTGGAGTACAAGGTGAGTGTTTGATTCATAGATGTTATTCTATATTGAATTGAACTTGAATGTTGGCTTAGTGCCCGGTGATTGGCTTTATGCCATATGGCTTTATGCCTTAAACTATTGGCTGTGTGCCCGGTGATTGGCTTAATGCCAAAAGGCTTTATGCCTTAAATTATTGGCTTTGTGCCCGGTGTTGCTTTTAATTACTTGGTTCACTGTTTGACTGGTTGAGATATATCTTTTAGCTGTACCTTTAATATGGAATTGCATCCATGTCTCATAACACTCCTGGATTCCATTTTGGAATCCAGTTTTGCAGGCGTTGTAGATATCCACTGCTGATCGTCGAGGGGTTGTACGCTCGCTTAGGGTAGCACGTCGGGAAGGCTGGACTAGTTTTGGCAAAATTTTGTAGATAGGGATGTAGTTGCAGCTTATGTTTAAATTTGGTTTATTGTATAGTTTATGTTTTCTTAAGACTTCCGCTGTGTTTGTAAGAACGTTAAGTTTTGCGTTATCAATAAAATGGTTGTTGGATAATTTAGTTGCTAAAACTTGAGTTATAGAAATGGGTTGGTGGTTGATGTTGCACCCTCACGTCGGTTTAGGCTCATTTGAGTGCTGGGCCGGGGTGGGGTGTGACATATAGGATCTGAGAAAGATACCCAACGAGTATGGGATGTTCGGCTTGTTATGGAAAAGAGTCCTACAAGGATTAAGGTAATGAACTGATAAAGGAAACGAGAATCCTTGATATCCTGGGATTCCTATACGAGTTAGGAATCCTAGGGCAACACGGATGCTTGGCCAGCAAGCATACGTAAATCTATAAATAAGAGGTAAACCTAGAGGTAAAAGGTACGTAATACTTTGCATTCTTGCTTTCCTACTGATAATTAGGGTTTGAACTGCTAGTACGTGATACTAACTTTGGCATCGGAGGGCCTTTGCCACGAGAGGCAGAGGTGCGCTCACCCCCTGTCTATTTTGCAGATTAGGGTTCCGACGACGAATTAGGGTTTCGGTGAAGAGGCACGAAAAAGCCGTTGCAGTCCAGTTGATCCGAAGCATCAATTGTTTTCATCCCCCTACAATTGGCGCCGTCTGTGGGAAACGAACCAGCTTTTTTCAAAAGTAAGTACGATGGAAGAAGATCCAGCTACTCCATTTAGTCCAAAGGACCAGTTGGGTGGGGGAAGAGATAAATCCCCACCAGGCGCTCCGAGAAAGCCCACTGGTAGACATGACAGAGGTAACTCCAAGGAAAAAGGAGACAAAACTGCTACTGGCTCCACGAGAAGGAGTAGGTCTCATCGAAGAGAAGAGTCAGTTGCCCGTTTAAAGAGTATACACGATGATAACGATGTCCTTGATAAGAAGAGAAGGGAAATCGAGGAGTATGCTCGTTTAATTAAAAAACGAGAGTATGAGATACAGGAGTTGCAGCGGGTACGAGAGCACCCAGAAGATTCTGGACTCTCTTGTAGGCATTCCCAAAGAGATGGAAGGACGCTGGTAGTCCATAAGAAGACCCATTCACGAAGAAGAAGGAGCAGAAGTCCTGTCATAGGGCGTTATGAGGCTTCTCCACGAAAAAGGGGAAGAAGAAGTAAAAGCCGAACACCCGAGAGAAAGGCTTCTTCACGAAAAGGGAGGAGCAGAGACAGAAGTTCCACCCCCCGAAAAGGAGGGAACAAGGAAACATCATCGAGACAGGTACAAGAGACCTGATGCTGATTGGGCCAAAGCCACGACTCACAAGTCCAAGGAGTTCGAGGATGGGACAGTGACTGCACGAGAAGCAGCACGCAAGGCATTAAGTAATATTGCGGCCTCCCCATTTACAAAGAGGCTACAAGAGGCAAGGTTGCCGAGCAGGGTAAAGCACGGTGCGTTCGTACTTTACGAGACAAATACGGATCCCGTGGCTCACATTCAGCATTATCAACAGGCTATGTTTATGCATGAAGGGGATGATTCCATCTTGTGCAAGATGTTTCTCTCCAGTCTTGGCAAGGTGGCTTTATCCTGGTTTCATAAACTGGCCCCACGATCCATACGAGGATGGAGGCAGTTGGCCGAGGAATTCACTGCTCGGTTCTTGACAAGCAGAAAAGCCCCAAAGACCTTTGAGAGTCTTTCCACCATGAAACAGGAGGAGAACGAGCAGATCAGGGATTATGCAAAGAAGTACTGGGAGACTTTCAATGAGATTGAAAGTTGCAGTGAGGAGTACGCAATTGCTGCCTTTAAGACTGGTTTGCCTGTTCGGGGAGAGTTGCATCGTTCATTGAATAAACATCCGGTAGCCACACTGGCTAAATTGATGGAACCACACTGGCTAAATTGATGGAACGAATAGAGCAACATGCCAGAATGGAGGATGACATACTCCGTGAGGATGGCAGGACGGTTGCCAAACAGCCGAAAGCATCTGCCAAAAAAGTGGATAAGCCAGAGCCCAAGACTTATAGAGAGAGAAGAGAGTATGGGCAAGCTAAGAAAGAGCCGTACAAGGATAAGCAAGTTCCTGACCCCAAATCTTTCTTTTCTATCACTACGGTTTGGAAGGAGCCAATTTATAGGATTCTTTATCGAATAAAAAATCAGCCATATTTTAAATGGCCCCCGAGTCTTGGTGGAGACAAGGATGTAAAACGTGCTACGAATCAGCACTGCAGTTACCATAAAGATTGGGGCCACATGACCGAGGATTGTGAGATGTACAAGAGGCACCTTGATGATTTGGTCTCTCGGGGCTATCTCAAGGAATTTATCCAGGAGGACCCAAAGGAGAAAGGGAAAGCTATGGAGCTAGGTTACGAGCAAAACCCTAAAGGAATAATCCATATGATACATGGGTTGGCCACACCTTATACGAGAAATGAGGTAAGGCTATTACAAAGGCAAGTCAAGCACGATCAGCACGTGATGCGATTGGGAAACAAGAGAGGACGAGAGACTGATGTATGCAATGAGAGCTTGGCATTCAGTGATGATGACCTAGGAGAGGTCCAAATACCCCACAACGATGCATTGGTCGTAACCCTACGAGTTGGGGAATATGACATTGAGAGGATCCTTGTGGACTCAGGAAGTTGTACAGAGGTGTTGTACTACGATGCGTTTAAGAAGCTGGGGTTGGCCCAAACAGATTTAGAGCAATCTACAACACCCCTGATCGGCTTCGGTGCAGGAGTAGTCTGGCCCTTTGGAAAGGTAACACTACCTGTTCGGGCTGGAACCGTGGTATTGAGGACAAATTTCTTAGTAGTCGATGTTCCCTCTTCCTATAACGCGATTATAAGAAGGACATGGTTGCACAAGATGAGGGCAGTTTCCTCGACTTATCATCAGATGGTAAAGTTCCCAGGATCGAATGGGGTTGAAGTGCTCAGAGGCAATCAGAAAGTGGCTCAACAGTGTTTGATCTCCATCATTAAAACAGCCCCAAAGGTCCACCATGTTCATACGTTAGAAGTACCGGATCAAGCAACTATCGAGGATGTTGGAAGAAGCCCAGCTGAAAAAGTGGTTGAAGGTTTGGAAAAGATTCAGATTAGCGAGACTGATCCTGAAAGATATTTTTTAATTGGGGAATCATTACCAGCAGAGGAAAAGGCTGAGTCAATAAGATTTCTGAAAAAATATATCGATGTATTTGCATGGGTACCAGAGGAGATGCCCGGAGTGGATGCAGATGTGATCTGTCATCATTTAAACATTGATCCCCAGCATAAACCGGTCATTCAGAAAAAACGAAGGGCAACCGTGCATCATGTGGATGCAGTAATAGAAGAAGTCGATCGTTTACTGGAGGCTAAAGCGATACGAGAGGTCTACTACCCAGAATGGTTATCCAACACCGTTGTGGTGAAGAAAAAGAATGGGAAGTGGCGTGTCTGTGTAGACTTCACAGACCTAAATAAAGCGTGCCCTAAGGATAGTTTTCCTCTTCCAAGAATTGACCAGTTGGTTGATGCAACCGCTGGTTATGAGCGAATGAGTTTTCTCGATGCATATCGAGGGTATCATCAAATTGCTATGTTCGGCCCTGATCAAGAGAAGACTTCGTTTATCACGCCACGAGGGTTGTACTGCTACAGTGTTATGCCGTTTGGGCTAAAAAATGCTGGGGCAACATACCAAAGACTTGCAACCATTATGTTCAAAAAATTGCTTGGAAAGATTATGGAAGTTTACATAGATGATATGGTGGTAAAAAGTCGAGATAAACAGGGGCATATAGCTGATTTGAAAGAGGTTTTCGAAATCTTGAGGAAGTATAAATTGAAACTCAACGCCTCGAAATGTGCGTTTGGAGTTGGTTCAGGAAAGTTCTTGGGTCATTTGGTAACCATGAGAGGGATAGAGGCTAATCCCGATCAGATTGCTGCCCTACAGAGGCTACAAAGTCCCAAAACCACAAAGGAAGTCCAGATACTGACTAGAATGGCAGCAGCACTTAACAGATTCACCAGTAGGTCAAGTGATAAGTGCAGACCCTTTTTTCAATTGCTGAAAAAGAGGGAGAGATTTGAATGGGGAGCAGAGTGTGAACAAGCCTTCCAGAACCTGAAGAAGTATCTGGCCGAGCCCCCACTTTTGTCAACACCGCAACAAGGTGAGTCTTTAATTCTGTACTTAGCTGTTTTTGAGCATGCAGTAAGTGCAGTTCTGTTAAGGGACTTAGGGATGGAACAAATCCCTATTTATTATGTTAGCAAGACATTGCTAGATGCGGAAACGAGATATCTGCCTTTAGAAAAGCTTGTCCTGGCACTTAGGACAGCCACAAGGAAGCTGCCACACTACTTCCAAAGCCACAAGGTTGTGATTTACACTGAGTTTCCATTGAAATCACTGCTACGAAAAGCAGACTTCTCGGTAAGGATCTTGACGTGGTCCGTGGAGTTGAGTCAATAAGATCTCGATTATCAGCCACGCACAGTAATCAAAGGCCAGGTGTTGGCTGATTTTGTGGCGGAATTTTCTCCCACGGTGGCACCCCAACCTCCTATGAGAAAGGAGCAGGCAACAGAGACATCACCCATAAAGAATCAACCCCCAGGCGAACAGGATCCCCTGGAATGGAAACTGTATGTTGACGGATCAGCATGAAACATAGGGTCAGGGATTGGGATTTTTCCCCCTGATGGAGTGATGTTGGAGCTATCTGTTCGGCTAGGCTTTAGTGCGTCAAATAATGTGGCAGAGTACGAGGCACTCTAAGCTGGATTGAGGAGTGCAAAAACCCTAAAAGCAAGACGGGTAAGGGTGTATTGTGATTCACAGCTTGTGGTGAACCAGCTGTCCGGCGAGTACGAAACTCGAAATGAAAAGATGGTGGCCTACGTGCAGGCAGCCAAGGACCTGCTTGATACCTTCGAGAGGGTGTATATTGAACAGATAAGCTCTGGACAGAATGCTCATGCAGATTCATTAGCTTGGTTGGCTGCAGCTGTCCCAACTGAGTTCAAAAGGAAGGTGGCAGTAGAATATCTGAATGAGCCGAGCATTGGGAGGAACATAAACTTGGTCTTGGACGTGAACCAAGGACCAAGTTGGATGGACCCAATCATGGAGTTCTTACGAGACGAGATACTCCCTCCTGACAAAAAGGAGGCTCACAAGATAAGAATCAAATCTGCTCGGTTCTGGCTGTCCTCAGAGGATAAGTTATACAGGAAATCCTTTATAGGTCCATATTTGCTATGTGTGCATCCTGAGATGGTGCAGAAATTTCTTCATGAAATCCACGAGGGAACATGTGGGAGCCATGCTGGAGGCAGATCCATTGCCCACCGAGCAATTACCCAAGGCTACTGGTGGCCACACATGCAGGAAGATGCAAAGGTGTATGTGAAGATTTGTGAAAAGTGTCAAAAATTCTCACCAATGATTCGAACACCCGCCGAGGATCTGGTGCCTTTGACAAGTCCCTGGCCGTTTGCTCAATGGGGGATGGACATCATGGGTCCACTACACAAAGCAACTGGGAATCGAAAATTCCTGCTTGTGGCAACTGACTATTTTACTAAGTGGATTGAGGCAGAATCACCGGCCAAAATCACTGAACCTATGATAGAAAGGTTCGTGTGGAAAAGCATCATCACTCGCTTTGGGGTCCCATACTCATTGATCACAGATAATGGATCCCAATTTCAGAAGAAATTCAAGGCTTTTTGTGCTCAGTATGGAATACGAAATTATTATTCCACCCCAGCCTACCCTCAAAGTAATGGGCAAGCAGAGGCGTCTAATAAAACTATTCTTGACGGGATCAAGAAACGGCTGGACAAAGCTAAGGGGAAGTGGCCTGACGAGTTACCATTTGTTTTATGGGCACACCGAACAACGCCTAGGAGGTCTACGGGAGAGACCCCCTATTCATTAGCTTATGGAACAGAGGCTGTCATACCTTTGGAAGTCGGTTTGCCGACCAACAGGACCGTTTTGGTTGAAAGTGGAGGCAATGACAAGGCCCTTGATATCGAGCTTGATCTCGCCGAGGAGAGGAGAGAAAGGGCATTGGTCCATCTGGCTTCCTACCAGGAGCAGCTAATGAAGAGCTATAACAAGCATGTTCACCCTCAAGAGTTTGGTGTTGGGGACCTCGTACTACGAAAAGTGCTCGGCAACACCAAGGTGGCCAATGAAGGTAAGTTGGGGGCCAATTGGGAAGGCCCTTATCGAGTTACCGAGATTGTTGGTATAGGGGCCTACAAATTGGCAGATTTGGATGGTCATCCACTTCCGAGGCCTTGGAATGTCCATAATCTACGAAAATTCTTTGTTTAAAGAATCATTTCAGTTCTGTTTTAGATTTGCACTACATACTTGTGTGGGAATTACGAATATAATTCCTTTGTTCTAGTTTTGATTATTCTAGTTACAAAGGGTACGAATACAGCCCTCTTGAGTTTTACAGATTCTGAATAAGGTCACTTTCTAGTATAACTGTTGTGTTCTAGTATAACTGTTGGTATTTGTTTTAAATACGAACTACGAGAGTGGTTTCCCTCATTCGTATTGGGGAGCAGGGTATACAGTTAAGTACGTGACACTTAAACACAAGTATGAAACACTTGTGTGAATTTCAAACAGTTAAGTACGTGACACTTAAACACAAGTATGAAACACTTGTGTGAATTTCAAACAGTTAAGTACGTGACACTTAAACACAAGTATGATTTTCAAAAAACTTTAACAAGTATGAGCACACTTGTATGCCTTGTTTAAGTACGTGAAACTTAAACGCAAGTATGATTCTTTAAGTACGTGAAACTTAACGAATACAAGTATGAAAACACTTGTATGGACTTTAAAGTACGAGACACTTGTACAAAGTTTATTAACTTGCTTAAAGCATAAACGAGTATATGTTTAGCCACACTAATTCAAGTACGTGAAACTTAAATTTGGTTGAGTACGTGAAACTTAACACCTGTATGATTGTTTGTAAACAGTCTGTTGCAACAATTTTAAGTACGTGATACTTAACATATATTTTCAGTACGAGACACTTAACAAGTATGAATACACTTGTATGTATTTACGTGAAAAATACAAGTATGAAATAACTTGTCAACAATACGAGAAACTGAGAAGCAAATGATTTTTAAGTACGAGAAACTTGGATTCTGTACAAATAATCATGTTTGTAGGATTTGCTAAAAGTACGAAATACTTATACAAACAAGCAACCTATATGATTAAAATGATCAACAGTACGAAATACTTGAACGTCATGCCACGAAGGCCCGAATACCTGTCTTAACAGAGTATTGATGCCTCACAGGGCCAAAATAAAGTTTATGGTCATGCAGGACCGGCAACCAAAATAGTTCATATTCTCACCAGCTCAGTCCACATTCTGGACCTCTGGAGTATTAGTGTTGATCTCAGTATCAGCACCATCTTTGACTGCATTCTCCTCCAAGTTTATGGGCTCAAGGGTCAAAACCCGAGCAGGAGATTGAGCAGGGTGCACGCCTGTGGGTGTGTCTTCCTCAGCATTTGCAAATTCTTCAATTTGTTGTTCGATGTCGTCCTCTGGATGTCCTGCTGGTTCCTGAATGTTTTGAGAAAGGGTGCTCGGCAGATCATTGTCAACCCAGAAGGGTGAATCCTCAGTAACCCCTAATTTGGTCAGACATGCCTCCCAGCATGCAATCCAGATCTGGTCCTCTATAGCTGGCATCTGTTCGACGTAATTTGTTGTTGTGGCGTCAAAACCCTTCTGGTACCCTTCTTCATAAGAAGCTTTTTTGGTGTTATCAATCGCCAACAAAGCCTGATTTAGGCCCTCCTCAGCAATCTCCAACTTGCCTTTAGCTCCTTCAAAGTCAGCTTTGGCTTTGTCCCTCTCTCTTTCCAAACGAGCAACTGTCTGAAGCAGCCACGTGTTGTCATTTAGCAGCTTGATCCTTTCGGTCTCAGCTTCTTGGTACTTTTGGCCCAAAGTGACCATTTTTTGAATAAACTGGCAAACCACCGAACAGTAAGTAACGAGTATAGCAAATTCGTGATATGAAGTATACGAAATATACATACGAACTCACATGTAACTGGAAGGAAAAATCAAAATTACACTACCTTGATACCACTGACGGGTCCAGTGGAAACAAGCCGGTCAGGTGCAGATCCGGACTCCTTTTGCATGTCAACGGGGAGCAGCAACCCTTGAGCTAGGGCAAGAGCTGTTTCGGATGAACCAGCACTATCCCCAACGTGGACGGGACGGTCGCCTCTAGTGAATGGAGGAGTCCATGTTTGAGGAAGTACTTGAGTAGTTGGTGAAACAGGGTGATGTGTTTCAGTATCTGCTTGAGAAGCAGTACCAGTTGGGTCTTCTGATCTAGGACGTTTGTCTCTATGAACGTCACTAGCCTCTATAGTGGTGTCCACTTCTTGAGGAGAAGAGGAGGACCGAGTAGAACCACCCCTGGTACGACGGGGTGGTAGGGGAGCAAAACCAGAAGAGGCTGCCCGGCCAGCACCACATCCTCTGGCTGAGACGGTAAGCAAAGAACTTAAATTTAGAGGTTGACGAGACATACTTGCTAAGTTTGGAGAAGGAGAATATCCATAAGAGGACGATTGGCTGGTGTCGAGATTTAATACTGGCTGTTCGGATTGATGATGAATGACCTGTCTTTGAGAGGGTCTTCGGAGTCTCAAGCGGGGTAATGGGACACCTTCTGAAATAGGGACTTCACCCAGCTGTCCGGCTACTGTCACTCCAGTATTGGCTCTTTGACTTCTTGGTTGAGGAGCAGTTGAAGTAGAGGCGGCACTCGTGCTGGGATGGGCAAGCCTCCTGTCGATCACACCTCTGTACGCAGGATCGTATCCCAGAAGTACGTCGGCGTCACGACCCCGACCTGCTGTTCGGGTACTAGGCTCGCCTGTATATTTTAGGACATTGTTAATGTCCTCTGCTCGGATGTTGCTCGGTACACGTCTGGGACGATGGTTAGCGTTTTCAGCTGCAAGATCCGAATTGAACAACCAAAGTTAGACATATAGAAAAGCTATGAGAAAGCAGTAGATGAAGAAATTACAAAAGATAAAAGCAAGAGCATACGTGGATAGCCCCATATGTGGGGGCAATGGAGCCCTAGCACTTGGCCATCTTCCCCTAAAGGCTCGAATGCTCCGGTTACATAGAGGAAGTCAATCTCATGGTCACGAGCAGAATCTGGCAGATTGAGTACGAAATGTTTCTCTGCCCTCCTAACCTTGAAGTAGTAAGTATTGTACTCGGGGTTTAGTACTATACTGTACCACCATTGGATGTCCCAGATTCCTAATTGGGTCCCTAGAATCCCATTTAGGGCTATAGTCCCCATTATCAGTCTGAAAACGTTGGTTGAAACTTGCATGGGTGTAAGACGGTACCAGCTTAGAATCTAGCGGAGTAGTGGGTGAAGGGGAAAATGAACCCCGCCTTCAACAATGGCTACAATTGGAATACACATCCTATCCCATGAACCGCCATCCCTGTCTGCACCTAAGGGGCGAGTTCAAACCCTACATTCTCAGGGACGTTATATTTTTCTCTTAATGCCGCCATGGCAGCAGGGGTATCGCAGAGCTTCCTAAACTTACTGGGTCTATGAGGGTTATCATTTTCATCCGCCATGGATATACTCGAAGGAAACGTAAAAATAAGAATGGGCATGACTGAAATCCTAGAAATGACCTAAAAATCCGAGAATGAGATCTCAGATGGAAACCTAAACAGAAGAAATCGAGTTAGAACGAGAGTCTTACAAAGATACTGTGACGGTTTCCTGGAATGCAATCGAATTTGCAGATGGCGGCGATGGCGAATGACGGGATATTCTCGCCTGGTTTCTAGAGAGAGAAGGAGCGAGTTTAAGTTTTGGGTAAAAACCCAAAAGAAGCCCCTTCAGGGGTTTAAGGGCGAGAGACGGAGACGAAACGTCTCCTCTCACGCCGTTATAGGTTAAAGTAACGGAAAGCAAAGACCGTTCTGACGCCGTTTCAAAGAACGTCAGTTCAAAATTAATGACAGGCATACGAAACGTGCCACGTGGAGTCATTACCCCGTACCCCGAAATGGTATAATGATGGAGGCGCCAAAAGGCATCAATGAAATATTGAATTTATGACTGCATGGGATCAGAAGAGTCTGGTCTGAATAAAATTTTGTTTCTAAGCTTCATATATTGCCCCCGAACAGTGGTAAAAAGATGAAGCTGGGGAGCAATTGTAGGGAGGTATTCCTGAGCACATACACTTAGTTGCCGAACACGAGATGTTTGGAAGCACGTGGTAAGTACGATAGGACTTACCGCCGGGCAGTTCGGTGAACAGCAATATGGACCAATTATATGGAAAGTCATTGGTCCATGTAGTCTGTTCGGCTAATCAAAGGCCAATGACATGAGAAGTCAGTGGTGTAAACTAACTGTTCGGCAGATAGAGTCATTCTGATTATGTTAGGACCAAGTTACATGTGAAGTAACTGGTCCAGGAAGTCTGTTCGGCAACGAGATGGCCGAACAAAAGAAAGAACTTCAGTCAAGTATTGGAGCATAAGGAACATTCTGGAAGAATCCAGAAACAATAGTATTCCGTTAAGGAATAAGATCCCGAGAATATAGGCTCTGAGAAAGATACCCAACGAGTATGGGATGTTCGGCTTGTTATGGAAAAGAGTCCTACAAGGATTAAGGTAATGAACTGATAAAGGAAACGAGAATCCTTGACATCCTGGGATTCCTATACGAGTTAGAAATCCTAGGGCAACACGTATGCTTGGCCAGCAAGCATACGCAAATCTATAAATAAGAGGTAAACCTAGAGGTAAAGGGTACGCAATACTTTGCATTCTTGCTTTCCTACTGATAATTAGGGTTTGAACTGCTAGTACGTGATACTAACTTTGGCATCGGAGGGCCTTTGCCATGAGAGGCAGAGGTGCGCTCACCCCCTGTCTATTTTGCAGATTAGGGTTCCGACGACGAATTAGGGTTCCGGTGAAGAGGCACGAGACAGCCGTTGCAGTCCAGTTGATCCGAAGCATCAATTGTTTTCATCCCCCTACATCTTGGTTTCTCCTACGCGACTCATCGTAGACCGTGTCATCGTTTTCACTTTACTTTTCCAAATCAACATTTCCAAAATAGTTTTGAACACACCCAACCTCCGTTCCGCCGTTCCGGGTTCCCGAGTATCCTCACAATGGTTCCGCTGCACCGGGTTCCCATTGGCACACAAAACTTGCATTGGCTCCTCTCCACGGATAACCAAGCCATTCCTCACCATGGTTCCGCAGCTCCGGGTTCCCATGAGAACGCACACAACCTCACAATGGTTCCGCTGCTCCGGGTTCCCATTGGCACACAAAATCATTGAATTTGGCATTGGCTCCTTTCCACGGATAACCAATCCATAATTCAAAACCCTCGGTTCCGCCGCTCTGGGTTCCCATTGGGTTTTCGAAAAACACACCCACAGAATGGCTACGACGTCCGGCCATTATGTAGTTTCAAAAATATTTTATCTAAGTCAAAACACACCTTTTCGTTAACCACACCCTAAGTGTCATGTTTCTATCTTCCTTGATTTTTGTGTCTCGTTTTCATGCAAAGACTCCGCGGTAGGACATATCACATACGTAACATAAATCAAACATTCAACATGCTCTTATTACTCTTATCAAGCAAATTTACTAATTATCATGCATTTCAACATATTAGTAAAACGAGCTTGCTAATTATTTCTAATACTTCAACTTGCCTTATCATAGACAAAAATAACTAAAGTTATACTAGGGAGAATGAGTAGAGATTAATCTACCTTGATCCGAAACTAGTCGGGGCCGAATAAGCTAGTTGGAAAATTCTACGGGTGGTGAAACTCGCAAATCTGGACCGAACTTTGGATGGCAGTGCTCTACAACTTTCTTGAAGGGAGTTGGCTCTAAAAACTACATTAAAAAGGAGAAAAATGAAGATTTGTGAAGGGCAGTAGGCTATCTGGAAAATGGAATGGTTTCTAGAGAGAAGTGAGAGCAAAGGAGTGAAGGTGTGAGTTGAATGGCACGAGGGTGGCTCTATTTATAGCCAAAACTTTGGCTCTCCCTCCCTCTCTCAAGGCCGCCCCCCCCCCCCTCTCTCCATATCTCAATCTTTAACAACTTGTCATGAAATCTTAGAAAGATCAAGGCCTAACCCTAGGCTTGCATGGCTAGGATTGGTACTTTGGATTGGATTATGGCAGATTTGGTGTTAAACAATCATAGAAGGACAATTGAGAGATAGATTTTTGGCTAGGAAGAAGATACACCTAAGGATTTGAAAGGATGTAAGAAGATCATGGTGATCCAAGCATGTACAACAAAATCTTCCTCTCTTTCCTCCTCCTCCTCTCTCTCTCCCCCTCTCTCTCTCTCCTCTCGGCATCTCTCTCTCTCTCTCACTCTCAAGTACACTTTATATATATATATATATATATATATATATATATATATAATGGCCAAGTACAAGGGTACTAGATTTTCCAAATCCAAAATCCCATTAAAGAAATCCAATTAGGCACATGTCTCCCTTAAACTAATAGATATTGTACCCTTGGAAATCTATATCTATATATAATATTGTATATATGTACACATGCCTATATATGCATAGGTACCAAGAATCAATAGCTTAAGATTTTCCCATTAAAATATAATATAGGTACTAGTACTAATCTACAAATCAAGGTACTAAAAATCTAGGGTTTAGATTTACCCACATATTCTAATGCTTAAAAGCACATGGGAAAATCAATACTTGAATATTAAATAGGATTCTTGTACTTAGTAGGAAGATTGGAGCTATTACCCAATGGGTAATAGTTTTCCTAGCGGTTAATAACCAATGGACAATGGGGGGTGGGGTGATATATAATAAACAAGCCTAATTGTCCTTTGCGCATGTGGATATACCCTATATAATACTATATCCTTGTCCTTATCAACATATCTTAAAGGAAAGCCTATTGTCCAATGGATAAAAATTACCCTAACATCTACGGACGAATGGGTAATGGTTCAACTAGTAACTAGGTGAGTTGGTAGGTGAATTGATAGTTTGGTTTCTCCAACTAGTCGGTTAAAAGCTAACTAGACTTGCCAAGTTGGACCTCTAGCTAAGAAATATACTTTTAAAGGACTAAAATCTAATTATGACGGATTATTGGAATTTAAAAGAGATTTAAAAGAAATCCAAGTAATAAAATTCAAATATTGAACGAAAATTTTATTTACCGAAAATTAGGGCCGTTACACCTACTTTATGGGAGAGATACGATTTCCATGGAGGATGTTAAATCTAGTTTATATTCAAAGGAATTAAGGAAAAAAGTGTCCGGTGAAAGTGAGGTTTATGTTGATGGTTTGGTGGCGCAAGGAAGACCTTTTGAGAGGGATAATGGTAGTAGAGAGATTTCTGGCTCTCGTTCCACAAATCAGGAAGTAAAGTGTTTTTATTGCAGGAAACACGGGCACATGGTGAGAAATTGTCCTAGGTTGAAAAATAAGGACAATTTTGAAGAGAAGGTTGTTGCTGGTATTGTTGAAGAGGATTCCGACGATTCACTTATGATTCTTTCTGTGAGTGTCGGTGATGTCTGTTCGAATACAGAACGGATTCTAGACTTCGGATGTTCCTACCACATATGTCTAAATGAGAATTGGTTCGATACCTATGAATCGGTTAGCTATGGTACAATTCTTATGGGGAATAATATGCCTTGTAGAATTGTTGGGATTGGCACAGTTAAAGTCAGAATGCATGATGGGTTTGTGAGGACGTTGTTTGGTGTTCGACATATACCAGATTTGAAGAGGAACCTTATCTCTTTGGATACTCTTGACTCTTTGGGTTGGAAGCATACCGCTGAAGGTGATGTAGAGACCCATAATAAATTTCTCTAATTTTAATGTTTGTTATGTGCTCGAGTCATTTAAATACGAATAATGATGTGGAAATATTTTTGGGTTAAAGTGTAGTGGAATACTTGATGCGGGGGTGGTGTGATATTCTTGTACTTGAGGGGTGTGGTGGTGTGATTTGACCTATATAAAGCAAAAAAAAAAATCGTGAAATCACTTTCCCTTTTTATTTCTCTTCTCCCTCACGCCTCTCTTTCTCTCATGCTTTTCTCTCTCTCGGCCTCTCACTCCATCACTCATGGAGCTCACTAAAACACCTTAAATCCATGAGAACCCATACATATATTGTCGTATATAATTGACCTAGACTCATTGATCACACGGGAGAAGCTTGGAGAAAGTTTTCTTAGTGGATTTCAAGTTCAGAGAGTTAGGGTTTTGCTTGAATCTTTGGGTTTTGCTCAAAACCTTTGAGGTAGGGATTTTTCCTCTCTCTTTACATGTCTGTGTTGGCTTGAGTATTGGTCTTGATATTTGAAGTCATTCAATCCATAAAATTCTTGGTCCTTGTAGTAGCTCTTGTAATCCATGTGTTTGAGTATGTTCTTCCAAGATTTTGGTGATCTTCTAGCAAGGGGCTTGTAGCTGTCACTGTTTTCTGCAGAATCCTTATTTTGCACGAATTTTTAAGAGCATCAATTGACTTTCGAATGATCTGATTTTTGGACTGATTATACTGATTAGCACCCAAGATTGTATAATCTTGGGGCTTTAATCCTCTAATTTGTAGCTTTTTTATGTTTAAGTAGTCGTTTTTATCCCATAATGCACGTAAGGTATTTTTGTGTGTATTTCAGGAAAAACATGCTAATAAGGCGGTTTGGAAAGCCAAGAGACGTTCCGGGGTGCAACCAAGTGTTCAAGTGCCCGGCGGTATACATTTCATTGTCACCGGATCCTAACGGCATCATAAGAAGCCTTGGAGAACGGCCGGTGGTCAAATATGACATGGAGTGAGCCGAAGCTCATGAAGCAAGGCAAACGCATCAAGGATGGTTCTGAGGGCATCCAAGAGTACAAGGCCATAAGGCATACCTCCGCCAAGTCCCGTTGATCAAGAAATCAAACATTGGAAGGCCGTCGAGGCACGACAAGGCATGATGGCCCAAGCTGACCCTGTTCTGCAGTTTTCACACAGAGGTACCAATACCTCATTTTTTAGGTATTGGTACCATCATGCCGAATTAGAAGACAGTTGAGTTGGTACCAATACCTCATTTTTTAGGTATTGGTACCAATGCCCTTCGGCCAACAGCTTTTTGTGCTGAACATTTCAACCTTCTATTAATAGAAAGTTTCCACTTTTGGCATGTTTTTGGGATATTTTAGGGACCTTTTGGTCCATTGTATGGCTGATTTGTAAGGCCTATAAATAGCTTTGTAAGCCATTATTGGCCATGATGTAATCTTTACACTTTAAGTCTTTTTATTTTTAAGAGCTCCATAGTTATTTCTCCCAAGCTTTTGCATTCAATTCCTCAACAACTTAAGTAAGTAGTGGTTGTATGCTTAATTCTCAAGTATTAATGTTGTAGCTAAGGCTTGGATCTACTTATAAATCAAGTTTATTTCCGTTTTTATCGGTTAATCATGTTTACCTTTCTTAGCATTGTAGGGGGATGAAAACAATTGGTACTTCGAATCAACTGGATCGCAACGGCTTATTCGTGCCTCTTCACCGGAACCCTAGCTCGACGTCTGAACCCTAATCTGCAAAATAGACAGGGGGTGAGTGCACCTTTGCCTCTCGTGGCAAAGGCCCTCCGATGCTTTTGTTAGTATCACGTACTAGAAAACTCAGCCCTAATTATCAGTAGGAAAGCAATAATAATGCAATATTGC
Organism: Rhododendron vialii; assembly: GCF_030253575.1. Classification (NCBI taxonomy): domain Eukaryota; kingdom Viridiplantae; phylum Streptophyta; class Magnoliopsida; order Ericales; family Ericaceae; genus Rhododendron; species Rhododendron vialii. The sequence goes on from NC_080567.1 coordinate 2,030,435, forward strand.
GTACCTTTCACCTCTAGGTTTTCCTCATATTTATAGATTTATGGATGCTTGCTGTCCAAGCATCCTTATTGCCATAGGATTCCTAACTCGTATAGGAAACCCAGGATATCAAGGAGTCTCGTTTCCTTTATCAGTTTATGGAAAAGAGTCCTTTTAGGATTCTTTTCCATTAAGAGCCGAACATCCCATACTTGTTGGGTATCTTTCTCAGATCCTATATTCTTGGGATCTTTATCCCTATATGGGACATGACTATTCTGGAATCTTCCAGAGTATTCCCTCTGCTCCTACTCTCGATTGGAGCTCTACCTTTGTTCGGCCGTCTCATGGCCGAACAGACGGCTTGGACCAACTACCTCATATGTAACTGGTCCTTGAGCCCGTACAACCTTTCTGGACCATTGACTTCTCATGTCACTGGTCCATATTGCCGAACACTTGTTTAACATGATGACTGTCCTGTCTATATTCAAACTATGGTCCCACGTACCATTTATTTGGATATTGATTGCATTGCTTTCAACCCGTGATCACTCGTATCACGTGCTAGGTTCTTTACATCATCTGTTCGGCTGTATCATAACCGAACAGTCTATTTATAGCCATGACTTCTCATATCACTGTTCACCGAACTGCTCGGCGATAAGTCTGGTCGTATTTACCACGTGTTCCTAAACATCACGTGTTTGGCAACTAAATGTATCTGCTCGGGAATACCTCCCTACAAGCAGTATCTCTTGTCCTCTTGATTCGTTGAACTATTAGTTCCCAATGGTTTTCGTTACCTAAGGTTTAAGTATCGATAGAGGCAGGTCGTACGTCATATAGTTACTATTGGTTGGTAGGTTACTTAGATTATGGCAACGTACAAGTGAATGTAAAGGGTAGGTGTGAGTGTGTCTAGTGGTCTTCATGGTGTTAAGATGAGATAATACTATCGGTGGAGGTGTTTTTCATTCGGTTTCAAGTTTTGAAGCTAGGGCTTGAAAATCATTTGGTTTTGGTCTTTAATCTTTGAGGTAGGGAGTTCTAACTTATAATATGTTTATGATCTGTTTCCTAGTGCTTGATTCTTGTCATTGTTCGTTGTTTTTGTTGTTGTTGCAGAAAAACCCATGAGAATCTGTTAAAAATCTGCTCGAAGACCATTGTTATCGATAACATTTTCTTTGTTATCGATAACACCATATTCCAGCACCCAGAAAACCCATTGTTATCGATACCATTTTCATAGGTATCGATACCTTTGAACTCCAAAACCCTGAAAACCTATTGTTATCGATACCTTTAGCCACTGTTATCGATACCCTTGCGTCTGGAAGACTTTTAGTCCAAAGGTATTGATACATTTTTTCTTGGTATCGATACCTGTTGCTTATCTCCAACTTTTGCTGTTTTGATTCGTACTTCACCGTTTTGGTTTCCAATCATTTCCAACCCATTCTAATACCTCCCGAATGATTCCTAAACTCGATTATTCGTACTTAATGACTTCGCCGAATGTACTCATAGCCTTAATGTTCATTTGAACTTGATTTCACGGAAATCATTTTATAAATCATTGTTGGATTTGAAAGAGATGAACGTGTCAATAAAAGGATTTTGAAACTTGCGGACATGACGAGAACATTTTAGGACATCCCGAATGGGTAAAGAGCCTGGCGGAGGACATCGGGGTCCTTTAATTGGCCCGGTATGAGCTATACGCTCGTAATTGATACTTCAGGACATCCATAATGGGTAACGAGCCTGGCAGAGGACATTGGGTTCCTTTAATTGGCCCAGTAAGAGCTTCGGCTCTTGACACATATGTGAGACACGTCTTAAAGGTGCTTTCAAAGGTTACTTCTTGAGACACATGATTGGTTTTGGAAACGAAAGGTTGCAACTTGAATTGTTATTGATGCTATTCCATTGGATATTGTAGCCACTGTTCATCTTGTGACCATTCCCGCATTTTATATGCATACATTGTTAGATTAGAGCTTTCTACTGGGCTAGTGTAGCTCAAACCTTACATTATATTTCAGGTACTAACCTTGGGCAGTAGTTGCATGCTTGGAGTGTTTAGGCGTGGACACTCTTTTGAAAGCTAACATTGAAGAAGTTACTTAGCCATCTTTGTAAATCACTTTTTGGAAGATGTATTTGTAACTCCATTTGATACTTTTGTTAAATTTGGGGCCATTGAGCCGATGATGTACCTTTTGTAAACATTTGGACATTGAAGTATAATTTATGAAAATGGGGATGTTAAATCCTTTTGGGGTTATAGTACGGATATTTGTAAGATTTTTACTATGGAAATTCATTCATTATTATGTTTAAAATTGAGGGCGTGACAGTTAAATAGGTGGGAACCCCCCTTTTGGGTATTATATATGTTATGCGAGGATCTCTTGTTGAAAAGGTTTATTTATTTATGTTGAAAATCAAGGGCGTGACATTATGGGCTATAATTTTTTTTATGTGTGTATAGGTTTTTCCATCCGATGAAGCGTTGGTAGATTGGATAAGATGCACTGGTAAACAACACGGGGTTATCATTGTGATTAAGGACTCTGAGTAATATATTAAGAATCGCATACATAGGATGAAGTTTTAATGTGAAAGGAGCGGTAAGTATAGGCCGTTTGTGAAGAAGGTTGATGGGAAGGAGGTAGCTGCGAAGAAGAGAGTGCTGTCCACGGTGTAGACACCCCAATTTGGCCTAACGATTATTTCAAGTCCCACATTGGGGACCATTCCGATGATGAATGGATACAGTGATTGCTGATTGGCTTTTCATAAACCCGTGGACTTTTGGTGAGTACTTTTAGCTACTTAGAGGACCCAATTTAGAGCCAAATAACCTTTCAAACAGAAATACAGAATCCTAGGAGAATCTACGTTTCGGCCGTAACATTGATCTCACAGCCTCAACTTCATTCCTTCTCCCGTGAAACATGTTGCTTGAAAATCTCCCTGAGAGATTGATTCCTCAGCAGCCAGATTGATACTTCGGCCGCCCAATCTATTCTTCGTCCACTAGATCGATCGGCCACCAGATCAATTCCTCGGCCGCCAGATCGATTCGTTGTCCACTAGATCGTCTTTTTCCAGAATTCTGGAATATTCTGTCATTCGTTTGATTGACACACCAAAACCCTATCAGCCTTTTTCCGATTCTTTAGGGCTACAAAAGAAGATTCGAGCAGAGATCTTGATTCCCTAAACTACCTTATTGATTCACGCCATTTGATTGGCCGGAGTGAGTCACCAATTGCCTATATAAAAGAGGCCTTAGGGTTCCGAAATTAACATTCAATTGCTCCATCTCATACTCCAAGCTCTGAAGAAATCATCTCTCATATCCTCTCTACAAAAGCCCTAAACCTTTGTGAGCAACCGCATCTCGAGCGATTAAACCCTGAAGTACAAACCCTAATCCTAGGGTTTCGAGAAGAAGATCAGTCAATCACCCTCAATTCGAAGCAATCAAGTACTGAGGGATCAAGGTGGTGAGGCCCAGGGGCCTATGGTTTGATTCATCTTCTGTTTTTATACTTTAATCGTAGTGTTTTAATTCCTAATTAACTCTTCGTTCTGGTTTGAGGAAGAACATCGGCTGAGATATCATTCCCACGACTGGTACATAGATCCAATAGGATCCTGCGGCTGTGACATTAATTCACCGGCCGCGGGATCCATTCTCTGGGACAGCCTGCTGTTTTCTTGTTTATTTCATGCATGCTTTACTTAAGGTCCTGGCTCACCATATTAATTGTTAAAGGCCAAAAACTAGTCTATGTGTTTAGAATTAAATAAAGCAAGTAATAATCGTATGTTGAATGATTATGGGCCAGTCTCACGGCTGGGTGAAGAGGGGTGCCTAATACCTTCCCCTTATCATACTTTTGGCTCCCGTACCCGGAATCTCTATCTGTTTTTCCTAGTTTTATAAACTAGGTGGCGACTCTATTTTGATGATAACCGTTATTGTGTGGAGATATTCCTAGCCATGGGAATGTCTACGATTCTGGTTTATGAAGTGGAATCAAACAAACATGATCAATTTGTACGGCGATGCCCCGTTTGGGAGGTGTCTATAGTTTTTGGCAACTTTGCTGGGAAACTTGAGAGTCATAACCAAAAAATTTGACATAAGATTAATGCTTGCTTTGTTTAATTCTTGTATCATATGCATCAAGCGGACAACCTCGTTGAGTTCACCTAATATCCCGGTATGTCATGGGCTATGTTATGGGTTCTAGCAAACTCCTAACAAGAGCACCCTTTTGAGACTACCCGAAACCTTGCATATTGTAGAAAGCCAAAGAACTCTTTCCAAACTAGGACAGGAAATCCTAAACAGGGTAGGACTATGTGTTACATTATACCCCAAACTCTTGTTTGATTCAATGATTATCACTCTCTAGAGTTTTAATTGTTGTAGAAGATGAATGCATGCTCATTTTATTAAGAGTTTGTGATGAAGTCTATCTCTCTTGAGATAAAGAATAGACCTTGCATAACTTTGTCTCTCTTTGAGATAAGTTTTGACTTGTGAAAAGTTGTCACAGTCCTATACTGTTAGGAGTTCTGAAAAAAAAAAAAAACAAAAAACAAAAGTCTTCTTTTTTCTCTAGGTTTTATTTATTTATTTCTTGCTAGGATCCTTTCAACAAACAAAAAAAGAAGAAGAAGAATCTTTCTTTTTATTTCTTTCTCTTTTAATCTTTGCTAGGATCTTTTCAAAAGAAAAAAATCTTTCCTTAGTCTTTAGGTTTTCATAAATTTCTTTCTTTCTCTATTCTTATAAAGAAAAAAGAAAAAGTGGGGGTTTCATCAATTGTTTATCTTGCATGGTACATTGTATATATGATCACTTGATTGCATAATTGTCGCATGATTGCTTGCTGTATTGCATTACAACCTGATCACATCACTTCATAGTACTAGTACTTTGATCAATCACTTGGTTGCATACATGATACATGAGTCATCATATTACGGGGCAATAGGTGTTGGTACACACTGCACAATCACTTGATTTGGGATGTCTCAACATGAATGTAATTAGGCTCTTGCTTTTCTTAGATTTGCGTTTGGACTTAGTTGTGACAGTTGTGGCTGCCGATATCTCAGAAGCCCTTTCCCTCAGAAGTTGATAGCGCCGTGATCATAATGGAAAACCATGAGCTTGCTCAACAAGTCAAGGACATCAAAGCTGTCTTGGCTCGCTCAAAAGGAGATTAAATCCTTGATTTTGATGGACTCTGCCTTTTCCCAAATGCCAAATTGCTAGATAAGTTCAAGATGCCCGATATTGAGAAGTTTAATGGCACCGGCAATCCCACCAGCCATTTCCGCCATATCATTAACACCCTGAAACCTATGGGCCTAAATGATGAACTCATTGGCCAACTTTTTCAAAGGACTCTCGACTGGTTTCTCACTCTGGACTTCACCAAGTACAAGGGGTGGCAAGAAATTGCCAATGCTTTCATCAATCAATATGCCTACAATGTCCAGATTGAGGTAACCACTCGAGATTTGGAGATGCTCAAACAAAAGCCAAATGAGAGCTTTCCCAATTTTCTTACTAGGTGGAGAAAGAAAGCCGCACAGATGAAAATTCTTCCCTCAGAAGAAGACCAAGTCAGAATGGTAGTAAGAAATTTACAGCCACAGTTCCTGAGGCACATGTATTCCTAAGCAATTTCTACTTTTAAGTGCCTCTATGCTACTGGATTGCAAGTTGAAGACAGCCTTAATCAAGGATTACTCGACAATGGAAAAGTTAGCAACAAGGTAGAGACAAGCACAAATACCAACAATGATAATGGTATTAATATGGTGAGATCTCATCACAAGCATAAGAGAGAATTTATTCCTCTTGGAATGAAGTTAGAAGATGTGTTCCACATCTTAGAAGCAACAAGCGATCTGAAACCATTGCAACCAAAATTTCCTAATAATCTTGCACAGAAGGGTGGGGAGTATTGCAAATATCACCAAGTGACTAGTCATTCCATTGAACAATGTGGGGCTCTCAAGAATGCAGTCCAGGATCTCATCGATCAAGGGATAGTTGATCCAACCAAGCTGAATGATTGAGAAGCGGCGGCCAAATTCTGTCATGTGTTTTGAGTCAGTTTTTTTAGGCCTTTCTTTTGGTTCTTATTTGCTTCTTTTTAGGTTTTGAGTCTCGAGTTTGTTCTCTTTTAGGAATTTGAGTCTTGAGTTTATTTTCTCTTGAAATTAAAGTCATTTTGTTCGTCATGGTTTTGGACCAACTCTTTGCATTCAACATGAAATGTGAATCTCTCCCGGAATATGAATCTCCTTAGACATGAACTACGAATGACCTGATTCTCTTTAGAGATACGTAGGCACCTTAGGGTCGGCCACGTTTTTGAAAATGTTTTCTCTTGTGCTAACTTGTTGCCATGAAATACTCATGATAACATTAAGTGTTGAAAACAATCCTCAAGGGTTTCAAAGTAATCTCATGATATCGCTTGAAACACATCATAAATCACCCGAGTTGTCAAATGCAAAGAATGAATTATGACCCATGTCATTTGTGTTGAGTTGATGGAGAGTTGAAAACATTTATGTGCTCTTATGGAGCCGCTTATAGGAGAAACATGTTGAAGATAGAAGAAAAAAAATGAGCTCACTAGATTGAAAACCCTCAAGGGCGGTCTAGGCAAAAGTTAGAGCCATAAAAAAATGATAAAATTTAGCCATGTCTCCATGCACCCACTTTGAGTCTCAAGACTTGTCGTCGGTTTTGAAGAACCACTTGGTAAAACATCAAAGCGTCTTAATCTCTTGGATTCTAGTTGCTCTATTGCATAATTCAAAATGAAGAAAGGCCATCATTTCTCTATCCAAACACTTATCCCTTGCTAGCCACATTGAGCCTTTGAATAGGTTCTTCCAAATAAAGCCTGCAAGACAGCCATCCCTCACATTGGGGTAGATAAAAATGTAATGAGAGATAACTACAAAACGGAAAGTAAGCATCCCGTCACATAAGGGGGTTTTGAAAGAAGAAAAGAAAATCATCATCCTTCCCAATCCAAAAACAGGGGGCATTTTGAAGAAACATCTCTCTCTCGTACAAAATAGAGCGATTAGATGGCTGCTAGCTTTTGGAACCCAAGCATGAGTGGTATGAAGCAAAAGGGCACAACTGCATTCCCCTTTTTAGAAGCACACAATCTCTAATGAGGCATAGTGGTCATTTATCAATCCAACCCAAAGTAGTCAATTCACCCTGAAGCAGTAAACTCGCTAGGGTCATGGGTTCGTGGAATAGTTTTGCATCTCTTGACGACTGAGTGGTTTGAATGTGAATCATATAGGTAAAATGATGTGGTTTTGAAATCCTCAAGAAGAAATTTTCAAAATTGATTTTATCCTAAGCATTTTTGACACAGCAATATAAGCACAATTACTTATTTACAAATTTTCAAGAAGATAACATGGGTTTCCCATTTCATGAGGAGTGTAGCTAGAAGGTCCCTTGGCCATATAATGTGTTAGCAGCGTTGCTAGAGTGTTGCAATCTTTCAAGTCTCTTGGATCTCATCGTCTTCTTTGTCATAGCCATTTGGCTAGTATAGAGTTTGTTGCCATCTTATGGTATATGATAATTACTTGCTTGAGTACGCGAAAGTTGAAATGTCCCAAAACACTTGTTTGCATATCACCACAATCACATGATTGCTTGATGTGTAGTTCAAGCAGTTGCATTGGCCTCTTAGCTCGCACAGTTGATTTGTCTACATGAGCACCTCACTGTTTAGTCTTATCTATACATTTTCCTGGGCCTCTTTGGCCCGCGCATTTGATTCACTTTCATGTCTTTGTGGTTATTTGGTCTTGCATTGGTCTCTTGATCTAATACTTGATTTTTGTCTTCACTACTACATGTTGCTTGCATTATGAATGTGTTTGATTATCTATTAGTGTGACACCTCTTGGCTCTGAAGAGGAAAAAAATAGGCGCTATCACTTGATACATTAGGTCTCTCGAACACTATGCCTCTTGGCATTGCATCTCTCGATGTATTAGGTTTCTCGACCACTATGCCTCTTGCCATTGCATCTCTCGATGTATTAGGTCTCTTGACCACTATGCCTCTTGCTATTGCATCTCTCGATGTATTAGGTCTCTTGACCTATACACATCTCAATGTTGTGTCCCTTGATGCCCGAGTCTCTTGACCTACATGCCTCATGGACTTGCACATCTTGATATGTTGTGTCTCTCGACATGTTGCACCTCTTGGCCCCTAAATGATGTGGTATTGTGGTGTACTATGTCTCTTGACATATTTTGCCCCTTGGCATCCTTTAATGTGGTATGACCTATTTTACTCTACGCATTCCATTAACCGAATAATGTGCACATGCCTCTTACACCATTATGTCTTGAAAAATGTAGCTTGTTGTGGTTGATGTCTTTGTTGCATGTCACTTGACATAAGCTAATCACATGTCCTAGGATTTGAAGCATGAGGTGTAACAAAATAAGTGTTACATTCTAAATTCCAAATAGAGTGCGTAGAAGTCAAAATTACGTCTCTTGTCTTGTACGCCTCATGGCGTTGTATCTTTTGATGCATTATGATGATGTTTGTGAGTCAGTAGACTTATTATGCCTGAGCATTCCCTTGAATGAAACCTAGTGCTACACTCATAGGATTCACTAGTTGAGTGCATTTTGCTATTAAATACTTACCATGTTTTGCATCTATCTCCTACTCTTGATGTAACGACTCTGATTTTTGGTAAATAAAAAATTTTGTTAAATATTTAAATTTTATTTTAATTACTTGGATTTCTTTTAAAATTTCGTTTTTATTTCTAATAATCCGTCATAATTAGATTTGAGATTTATAAAATTATATCTTTTTGTCCCGGACAATTTAGTCATTTTCTAAAGACAAGTATGCTTGTAGAAGCACTTGTATATTTTCTTAGCAAATTAAATAAAATCCTAAAATTATATTTCTTGGCTAGAAATCCTACTTGGTAAGTAGAATTAGCTTCCAACCGATTAGTTGGAGAAACCTAACTACCATTTCACTTAGTTACTTTCCCCCAACCCTACTTGAACCCTATGAACTTTTCCAACCCTACTTGAACCTTTTAGACCTAGAGTAGTAATCATTATACTTCATGACTAGTCACATCAAAACCATACCTATCATCATTACCTCTTTACCCATTGGACAATAATTGTTGGGAAAATTTTTCCCTTGGATAATGGACATTAGAAATTGCCAATGAAAGCCTAGATTTGACAAGACAAGTCATATAAGAATCTTTGGACCATAGGAAGCCATTATTTTGCTTACAAAAGAAGTAAACCTAGTCTTAACCATTTTCTTTTCATTGAGTTGTCACTTGAAAGCCCATAATCATTTCTCTTTTACTTGACTTAGTAAACTAGACCATTTATCACTCAAGTGTATTTATACTTATACATAGGCATATATATAGATGTATATATGCATGGTAGGACAGGAGAGAGGCCGAGAGAAAGAGAGAGGCCAAGAGGGGGGAGAGAGTGTATGGTGTGTGCTTGTGTCTTTGTTCACTCCCACAAGCCACCTTTAGCCCATAAGCCTAATATCTACTTGACAACCTATTCTAGGCATTTATGAACACAATCCTAGCCATCATCATCTTCTTTCTTGAAAGCAACCCAACCTAGGACAAGACAAGCCAAAAACCCTTTATGATAACCTAGATTTTGAACCTAAAATTGGATGACAAGGCATGGCATGCTTTGTGATGTGATTTGACTACACAATGGAGCAAATCCATGGGAGGAGAGAGAGAGAGAGAGAGAGAGAGAGAGAGAGAGAGAAGGCCAAGTTTTTGCTATAAATAGCACCCCTCACTTACCATTCAACTCACACTTTCATCCTTCAACTTCTCTCTCTAGAAATCCTTGTGTTCTTACTTTGTTCTTAGTGTTCTTGAGTTCTTCTTGTGTTCTTCAAAAAAACTCATCCTAGGCCGCCACTAAACCACCACTCGACCACCCTTTCGATCCAAAAAGTTTAGATCTAGTTTTGAGAGAAACCTTTCTCTTTTGAAACTAATTGGAAGCTTACCATAGGAAGTCACTCCGTCCGATAGCCGACTTACTTTTCTGTAGCCGCCCTACCGCCAAGAAGAATGGTAGAATATTTCTACTCTTTACTCTAAGTATAATCGGAGTTTGTATATTATTTGTATAATTTGAAAAGCATGAATAAAGATAGCTATTATACTTATTTTGCTAAAGGATATATGAACATGTTGAATAATCGACCTTTACTTCAATAAACATATGTTGTTTTGAACTTCCCACAAAGGAACGAAAGAACGGATTTTGAAAAATAGGAATTTAACGTTTGGTTAGAAGTATTCGTATTTTAATCTTTAGGATGATTATGAGCATATGTATACATGAATTGTTTGTATTACTTGTTGTGTGATAAAGCATATGTGATTTTCACTCCAAAGGCGTCCGTACATGTGGCGTTATGCTTTAAGTGGTGATTTGAGCATGATTAGTAATATGGAGTTGGACGATCTTGCTAGTTTAGTTTCAAGATTTCAATGAATGATTTATGATTACGTATGTGAAAAGTCCTACTGCGGAATCTTACATGAAAACGAGACATAGAAATCGAGAAGGTAGAAACATGACACCTAGGGCGTGGTTAATGGAATGATGTGATTTGCAAAAGAGAAATGTTTTGGAAACTACAATGTGGCCGGACTTGGTAGCCCATTGTGAGGAGTGCGTGTGTAAACTATTTTTGAAAACCCAATGGGAACCCGGAGCGGTGGAACCATTGTGGTATACTCGGGAACCCGGAGCAGCGGAACCGAGGGATGAATTGTAGTTTGGTTATCCGCGGAGAGGAGCCAAAGCAATTGGTTTAATGATTTTAGAAAACCCACATGGGAACCCGGTGCGGCGGAGCCATTGTGAGGATACTCGGAAACCCGGAGTGGCGGAACCGAGGGTTTTGAATTATGGATTGGTTATCTGTGGAGAGGAGCCAATGCCAAATTCAATGTTTTTGTGTGCCAATGGGAACCCGGTGTGGCGGAACCATTGTGAGGATACTCGGGAGACTGGAACGACGGAAGCGAGGTTGGGTGTGTTAAAATGATTTTGGAAGTGTTGATTTGGTAAGTGATAAATGGAGACACGGTCCACGACGAGTCGCGTAGGAGAAACTCATAAAATCATGGACACCAACGTTAGTTTGAATAGTGAATGTGGATGTGTCATTGTTAACCGTTTTGTTAGATACGCATGTACTATGTGGAAATCGTTAATATTATGATCTAATGTTTATAATTTGAGGGTTAGTGGATATGGATTATTCTATTGAGCTCTCGTAGCTCATGGTGTTACCTTTGGTGACCCTGACATATTATATCGGTGGCGACGCTGGTATAATATGTCAGACTTTGTAGATGATCAAGGTGAGCTGTACATCTTGGAGGCCTTTGGAGCTGAAGAGCTGGATAGGATGGAGGAGCAGGCGGAGCTGTAGTTAGGAACCCTAGTTTCCCTCCCTTTTTTAATGAAAGTACTCTTATGGAGGTTGTGATGTAATAATGAGCCAGACTCTATTTTGAAGTTCCAATAAAATTGTCTATTTAACGTACCCAAAATTAGGGTCGTTACACTTGAAATAGGTCATCCCTACGCCTCAGTTCTATCACTTCAAAGCTCCAAGCTCCGGCTCTTGCCTTATGATCGATACCGGCTTTACGCCTCAATTCCATCACTTCAAAGCTCCAAGCTCCGACCCTCAGGCTCTCGCCTTATGATTGATGCCGGCTCTACACCTTGGTTCTATCACTTCAAGCTCCTCAGGCTCTTGCCTCATGACTATAACCGGCTCCGCAGCTCAATTTTGTCACCTCAAGCTCCATGCTCCAGTTACTGGCCTTGTGCACTCATATCTCAAAATGGCGTCCGATCGTCTCTAGAAGATGGTTTGGATTCCACCCCAAATTCCATCAATTCCATCAAGCTCATTCACAAGGATAGGCTACCCTATTGAGCTCCCCTCACTCAAAGTAAGGATGATCTTGAAAAGCAATCAACTCACCTGCTGTGTACTGATCAACCCCAAAATACTCAGGATGCTCTCCACAAAAATTCCCCCGGCAACTCTGCGCTCCTTCAACTACTCTTCGCCAAGGTACGTTGCACTACGGCTTTTAAAGCCCAAAGGTACATCTTCTGTTCTCAACCCTCTGAACTTTTATTTTTCTTTATTGCCCCGAACTACGGTTGGTTTGAATTTCCTTCGTGGAATACGTAGGCAGCCTTCCAGCCAGACCATAACTAAAACCTTTTTCAAAAAACCCTTGGAATAATGGTTCGACCAAATTGAAGTTGTTTTATGGCTTTGACTCTTAATTAAACATGTCTCGCGATCCGTCTAAGTTCAGTCAAAGAGGGGCATCTGTAGACAGCCCAATTTGGCCTAATGATTATTTCAAGTCCCACCTTGGGGACCATCCCGATGATGAATAGATACAGTGATTGCTGATTAACTTCCCGTAAACCCGTGGACATTTAGTGAGTACTTTTAGCCACTTTGAGGACCCAATTCAGAGCCAAATAGCCTTTCAGACAGAAATACAGAATCCTAGGAGAATCTATCTTTTAGCAGTAATATTGATCTCATGGCTTCAACTTTATTCCTTCACCCGTGAAACATGTTGCTTGAAAATCTCCCTGAGAGATTGATTCCTCGACAGCCAGATTGATTCTTCAATCGCCCAATCTATTCTTCAGCCACCAGATCAATTCCTCGGCCATTAGATCCATTCCTCGGCAGCTAGATCGTCTTTTTCCAGAGTTCTAGAATGTTCTGTCATTTGTTTGATCGATGCACCAAAACCCTAGCAGCCTTTTTCTGATTCTTTAGGGCTACGAAAGCATATTTGAGCAGAGATCTTGATACCCTAAACTACCTTGTTGATTCACGCCATTTGATTGGCCGGAGTGAGTCAACAATTGCCTATATAAAAGAGGCCTTAGGGTTCCAAAATTAACATTCAATTCCTCCATCTTATACCTCCAAGCTCTGCAGAAATCATCTCTCACATCCTCTCTACAAAAGCCCTAAACATTTGTGAGCAGCCGCATCCCGAGCGATTAAACCCCGAAGTACAAACCCTAGTCCTAGGGTTTTGAGAAGAAGATCCATCAATCACCCTCAATTCGAAGCAATCAAGTACTGAGGGATCAAGGTGGTGAGGCCCAGGGGCCTATGGTTTGATTCATCTTCTGTTTTTATACTTTAATCGTAGTGTTTTAATTCCTAATTAACTCTTCGTTCTAGTGTGAGAAAGAACACCGACTGGGATATCATTCCCACGACCTGTACATAGATCCAGTAGGATCCTGTGGCCGTGACATCAATTCACCGGCCACAGGATCCATTCCCTGGGACAGCCTGCTATTTTCCTGTTTATTTCATGCATGCTTTACTTACTGTCTTGGCTCACCATATTAACTGTTAAAGGTTAATAATCAGTCTATGTGTTTTGAATTAAATAAAGCAAGTAATAATCATATGTTGAATGATTATGGGCCAATCTCACGGCTGGGTGAAGAGGGGGCCTAACACCTTCCCCTTATCTTACTTTTGGCTCCTGTACCCGAAATCTCTATCTATTTTTCCTAGTTTTATAAACTAGGCGGTGACTCTATTTTGATGATAACCGTTATCTTGTGGAGATATTCCTAGCCATGGGAATGTCCATGATTTTGGTTTATGATGTGGAATCAAACAAATATGATCAATCTGTTTGGGAGGTGTCTACACACGAGCATCAAAAAATGTGAATGCCCATTTGAATTGAAAGTTGTAAAGGGCAATGGTAGTTGGACTGTCTCTGTCCACAATGACACTCACAACCATCCTCCAGCAGTGTACTTGGAGATCCATTCATATGCCAGGAGGTTGTCGGCAGAGCAGACTAGCACGGTGGTTGATTTGTCAGTCTCTCTGGTGAAACCCAGAGAAATCCTAACCCATTTGAAGGTTCAAGATCTTGAGAATGTAATGTCTATCAAAATCATGTACAATGTACGACAAAAGTACCGAGTGATAGAGAAAATTAAGAAATCTCAAACGCAACATTTGTTGGATCGGCTAGAAAAGTACAAGTACGTTCATTGAACTCGTGCGAATGAGACTGAGAATGTCACAAAGTTGTTTTGGTCTCCCCCATCTGCCAGGGAGATGTTACGTGCTTTCCCCGAGTGTTAATGATGGATTGCACATACAAGACAAATAAGTACAAGTTTCCTTTGCTTCGAATTGTTGGTGTAACATCGACACAGATGACTTTTTGTGTAGCGTTTGCTTTTGTGGGCAGCATGCCCTTAGGAAGGATTCCATTCCTCTCAAAGCAAGGGCCCCGGATCGAGAGAGATCGAGTGCGGATGGCAAGCGCTCGGAATACAGAGTCGACACTCGAGTTTGAAGGTCCGACACCCAAGGAACTGTATTTCGAAGCACTTGTTGCGCTGTTTGATTTGAAAAAGTGAAAGCACCAGTCCATCATAACCATATCTGGGTTCGGGAGCCAGGTTATGAGAGGGAAAGGGTTTTAAGGCACCCCTCTCGCCCAATCCGGAGATCGGTCTCTACTTAAGCATTTGCGGAAGATGTTTGCGATTCTGTTTGATTAATCAATTCTTTTTAGCCATTTTAGGGAGGGGGAACAGTTTACTGTGGATTAAAGATGTAACACGATTTGCAGGATGTGATAGATAGCATGCTCGCTTATTGAAACAGTTAGTATAGGATGAAAATAGACTGCTGTGGGAGTTTAAATAGACTGGAATGCTTGTTTTGGAGTGTCGTGCGCAGGTAGAAACTAGCATGCACTGAACAAGTCACTGCATGTTGTTCACACCTGTGCGCGTTACTACACGACATGCGCGCGCCAGTAAGTTTAAGCCCACGACTCTTATTTTCAAACCCTTTGGGCTCTGGAAGGACCAATGCACACTCAAGACAAACCAAGCAGTTATAATATACAATTTAAAGGATGAAAAGCCCTAAAAATTAACAAAACACCCCATAAACAGTGTGGGGAAAAAATAGTGGCCTAAAGCCAAGTTACCCATGCAAGGCCACTCACTGGTCAGAGACAGACTGGCGCGCACGCGTATGGCACTCCGACACGCGTGTGTCTAAACCATTTAACCAGTGTTTGGTTTACATGTTTCTGGGTTCTGGAACGTATCTAGAATGGTCCCAGGGGTACTCCATAGCAGCAGATATGCATATTGAAATACATCTAACAGTTCTAACAATGGAAAGTAGTAAACTGGTTATTTACATGCTCACAGTGATCTATTTACAAGGAAAAACATAAATTAGCAAGACACCAATCCCCACGCAGATCAACGCGTGCAGCTACAGAGTGGCACGCACGAATATGGGACCAACGCGCGCTTGTTCTTGCCACTACCATTTTTGAAACCTTGCTAGTTTTAGGGCTAGGACTGGTATTGATTACCAGCCTTGGCCCTGCCAGCCCCCCTCAGGGATCAGAACAGAAAATAGTAGGTATGCTATACCTAGATTGGGTTTGAAATAATACTTGAGCTTTGAGGTTTGAAGCTTGATTGAGGTGGAAGAACAAGCTATGTTCTTGAGGGAGTATGAGTGATAGAAGAAACAAGGGTGGGTGTAACCCTTTTGAAGTTTGTATCTCTTTTTTTTTGAACCCCTTGAATGGAAGATCAATGGGGGGTATATATAGGAGGAGAGGAAGGTAGCTATGGTATAAAGAGAGGAGCTCAACCAGTCCACGAGGCTGGCTGAGGGTTGCTTGGTGGTTAAGCTTACCAACCCATAAAGGTGATGGGGACAGGCTTTGACCGGCGAGCACGTTTTGCGCTTTGGCGCGCGCGCGTTATGCCCTGGCGCGCGCATGTTGCGCCCTGGCGCGTGGGTCAATGGTCTAGCTTTGACTGTTGACCACACCTGACATCTTGACCCGCGTGCGGGTTTGGGAGCAACGCGCTTGTGTACCACCTACTCACACGTTGGTCAACGGTCAAGCTTTGACCATTGACCAACACTTGCCAAGTTGATCTGAGCGCGCAGGCTCTCAACCAACGCATGCCAGTAGGGTTTTTGGCTTTTGAAGTGGCTTCGGCTAGATTAGGTTCAAGGGTTTTGCAAACACTCAAAGCTCAAACACTTGACATTTGTGGGGTGTTCTTGATCTGTTTCATCATTGGGGAATCAAAAACTGAAGGTAAACTAATCTGGAAGCCCAGATTGGGGTGTCTATAGCAGCCCCTCTTTGATGGCACTTGAAGCATCATTGACTTGGTACAAGTAACGTCAAAGATTTCTAGACACCCCTCAAGGCAATCCAGAACAAAGCATACTAGTAAAGTAGACTTGTAAACTTAAAGAACCTGATTGGTGGAATGGACGAGAGGTCCATTGCCGGGGATGGAAGTAGAAGTGGACGAGTGAATCACCGCTTGTTGATCGAATTTGGACAGGACAGGCTGTCGCTGCAGATTTGGACAGGGCAGGCCGTCGTTGCTTGGGGTCAAGCTATCGTCGGCACAAAGCAATCCAACAAACACGGGTAGGTCATGTCAGGCAGGTTGAACTACATCTCTTGGGAATTAGAACCAATCTCCTTATCAAAGACCATCCGAGACAGAGCAATAAGGCTGGTGGAAAATGCATGTGAAGCTAGACTGAAGTAGAAGTAGTCGTTTGGGGCAGGCCGGGGCAGACTCTCTTGGGGAATGATTAGTTGCGGATGGGTGGACCATCGAATGATTTTCTGATCGTTGTTGGGGCCTGAAAGGACGATATTCTAATCATCGTTGAAGTTGTGAACATGAACGATATTCTGATCATCGTTGACGGACTGAAAGGAATATGGCTGATCGTTGTTGATGATATGGCTGATCGTCATTGATGGATGGAAATGGATGATATGGCTGATTGTCGTTGATGATATGGCTGATCATCGTTGATAGATGGAAATGGACGATACGGCTGATCGTCGTTGATGATATGGCTGACCATCGCTAGGTTGGATAGGACCGGCTGTTGTTGAATGAGACGGGCTGATCGTGCCGTCGTTGATTGGTTCTGCAAGAGATTTTCAATCGCATCCATCGACAAACAAATCGTGGATTCAGGAAGATTTCTTCGCATCTGCTGACAAACAAATCGAGAGTTAAGGAGATTTCCATTGCCTTCTCAAACAAAGACTTGATGGAAGCCATTCGGGCATAAACTCCCACAAACTGGTCACCTTCCTGTTTTCAATAATTGATATACACAATATGCAAAGATGTATGCTATATGAATACATAAATTGAAAATGCAGACCCTAGCTAAGGGCGGCTCCTAGGAGGACAACGATGCTTAAGGTCTATCACTGACCCCAGTACTTTACTGTCTTTTGTCTCTGAGATGCGCACCTAGATAGATAGATGCTTGAGTGGGCCGGCGTGCCCAGTTGACATTTAGGAACGACATTGGACCTGCGCGCCCTTTTTTCGATGCTTGGGCAGACGTGCCCCAAAGATATGCTTTGCTTGGCCTTGGGCTGACGTGCCTTTGCCGTCCACAAGATTCCACAGCTTATGGGTTATAGATACTAGGGTAGCAATGTAAAAATTGCATTTTCTAGTTTATTAACTCTCTTTTGCAAGTGTTTAAGAGAATACAAAAACCAACCGCTAATATCTATTTTGCATTGACAAGCGAACTGAGTCGATACACAGATATGTGCACATGCACAAACTCGCCTAGCTCAAACAAAAAGGGAGAAAGAGCCCCAGGATGTGACACAGACTCTTAGACACATGGAAAATAATGAAATTTGGGGCATTAACGTGCCAAAACTCAAAATATCCCCTTAGACAGGTGAAACTAACGCTTGCGTAAGGTCAAACAAATGTATAGTGACCCGTACGAACAAACAGAACCGAGAAAAGCATCTCGATGTGACAATGGATTGAAAAGCTAGAAAAATGTCACAAAACGGACATAAGAGGCAAAGGATGACTCGTATAGGCCTGGACGGAAACTGACACCCCCGTGCAGTCACATTAAGCCTACATGACCTGCACTGTATGACAAAACTTGGCAAAATCCCCTTGAATGACATTCGAAGGTAGTAGTTGACTGCTATTGTTTGCTGCTGGAATTGAAGCAGCACGCACAGGGTTGAGACCAACGCGCATAACTATGAACAAAAGTACATGAACCTCAAACTAGCGCGCGTGAATACAAGTCCGCTGCGGCTGCTTACACCAGACTTCACTGAACTTAGAGTAAATTGTGAGCCGTTAGGCCTCGCCAGCATTTCGTTCTGTTTTTGATGCTTAAAATCTTTTCAGGCTTTTGCTCAGCTTTGAAATTGAAGTAGTAGTTTGAAATAAAATTGAAAGACGAAGGGTTTTCCCCCCTTTTGCACAGATGAAGCTTGTCTTCTCCTCGACCTTTCTTGACCTTTGATGTGTACCAAAACGTCAACCATGGATCTAATTGATAGATGATGTCTGAGTCTCAAAGAGAGACTGCCTACGTATCCCATTCCGGGGAATCAGGTCAAAATGTAGTTCAGGCTAAGGTTCGCTCGAGTATTTTACCTCACCTTTTACGCTCTAACTTTTGCCTAGAACCGCCCATTCGGGTCTTCGGTCTAGTAAGATTTTGAATGTTGCCTATTTACTTTTGCCTAGACCCCTTCATAGGTTTCTAGTCTAGTAGGCTGCTTTAACTTTTTCTTAGAACTGACCACCTTTGGGGTTTTTTGTCCAACGAGCTTCTCTCAGGGAAAAGGCTTTTGAATTGATCCATGCTGACCAATGTATCGAATTGTTGCTGTCGAGATTGATGACCTTCGGCCGCAGCCCCAGATAAGATGGCTTTGATAGCGCAGGATCCAAAGCGCTTTTGCCGAAACTCCTTGCTCCAAGCCAAATTGAACGTTCTAACTTGTGCTTGGCGGAACGCTGTTCCTGCAAACTTGAACATGGTATGTGGCGCTGGACCTTCTGAGCTTGCTTTACATGGTTTGGCACCCGGTAACAAAGGGATTCGATGCTTTTTTATTTCAAGATCAACACTAGGCGTGTCTTTTGAGAGACCATGCCAAGATGTCGATGAACTCTTCAAGCCTGTTTGGCACAATGCTCCTCTGGGGACAGCGTTGAACCAATTTGAACCATTCAGAGATCTACCCCATCTTTCAAGTTTATTGAAAACTACAATTTCAATTAATAGGCTAAGCATGCCTTTTGTCTTCCCTTTCGGTGAGGGAACACATTTCCTTGGGGATGATCCCATCAAAATCTATCCCTTTGTCGTTAGGGTCGACACAGTTTATTCAAAAGCCAACAAAGTACTTAGAAGTAAGATAATTCATTCAAACAGAAAGCCCCTCGGGGTTGCCAAGCATAGTAAAAGACTCGAATTGACAATAGAAGCTACGACATGGAGGGCTAAAAGACATAAACTCCGACTCAGAGCTAGACTTAGATGACTTGACAGACACTGCGTCAGACTCAGACTCAAAAGTGTCAATGCAAAATAGACGCGATTTGAAAATGCAACTCTTATAGTTACCCTTGGCTTCCTCACAGAGAGGTGGGATCTAGAGGATATTAGGCCCAACCAACAGCACTTTGGCTTCCTCAGCTTCTTCGACCAAACCTATTCGGTGCTCCCTTGAACAATGGACCTCAGCCCGTCAGCCCGCTCCTTTGTAAGCTCCTCATTACTATCAATCCAAGTGTCGACAGTAAAGACCTCAATTGCCCAACCTATAGCCATCATGTTAATCTTCGGTTTGAACGAGATGGATACGATTGGTTTGGGTTGGCTTTCTGGGATGTATAGTGGCTAGGGTTGAATATGGTGGAGCTAGGGTTGATTTGAGTGGAGGTGATAGATATCTGACCAACCAGAGGGTCAGAGTTGTGTTGAGGCAAGGAGTTGGAAATGACATTGGGCTTTGGTGGAACTTGAACTGTGCCATTGTCAATGAGATCTTGAATTTCATGTCGAAGACGATAACAGGCGTCAGTAGGATGGCCAGGCATATGGTGGAAGGCGCATAAGAGGTTAGGCTTGTAACCGAAAGGTAGGACTTTTGACAAGGAAGTTGGGGTCAAAGGTTTGAGATGCCCAAATTTGATGAGCTTTTCCATCACTGCGGACAGAGGTGCCTCGAAGACAGAGAAATTTCGAGGTTGGGTTCGGGCTTGGTAGGTTTGAGCATTTTGAACCTGATTGACATCGGCAGTGCGATTGGAATCAAAAGCTGGAGCATCGCTCCCACTTGTAGCTGTATTGGAGTAGTTGCTATTACTGAATAGCACGCTACTACTTCTAGAGTAGGGCTGCGGCTTCACTTTCTGTGAGGAGGACTCTTCCCTAGGCAGAATTCCACTCTGTAGTGCATCTTCAATGGCTAAACCAGACTCAAAGAAAGTCTCAAAGTTTACAGATGCTTGAACCAACACAAGGTTCTTGGCATAGTTAGGCTGAAGATTGCGCGAGATGATGCAGAGTTGATCCCTCTTGCTTGGGCGCTCAGTCATTAGAGCGGCTTTGGCTCTCCACCTATTAACGAAATTCGCAAAGGACTCCTTTGCTTCCATTTTGGTGGACTCTAACTCACGAGTAGTCATCTTGAGTTGAGAGTTGTAATTGTATTGTGCAACAAAGGCAGCCCCAATGTCCTCCCAAGTTCTTCTTTTGGAGATGTCAAGAGACAGAAACCATTGAAAGGCGGGCCCAGAGAGAGTTTATGGGAATAGCTGAGACATAGCCTCACTTTCCACACCCAGCAGCTTCATTGCAGCATGATAGCCAAAGAGATGAGTCTTGGGATCACCGCTCCCGTCGAACTTAACCAAGTCAGGCATCTTGAATTTGTCGGGAAGCCTAGTATTAGGGTATAGGCAGAGACGATCCAGGTCAATTCTTCTTACGCTGATCTTCTCGAATTTTGAGACAGCTTCTTCCAGCTTAGCCATCTTAGCCATAAGAGCACCATGTCAGGGTTTTGAACAGGCCTAACAACAACAAGGTTGGGGTTTGGAGCAAGCACACGAGCCTCTCTAGAGATGGGCTGAACAATGAGACGCCCTGCATGGTTCGAATCCTCGATAAAGACAGGTTCTACATGAACATCCTCATCGTCCTCGCCTTCCTCTTCAAGCACTGGCGCTGGTGGAAGACGAGTATTGATGAGATCATTCAGACGAGTGATGGAAGCATCAGTCCGAGTGGCCCTCTACTGCATAGCAGTGATACTGTTCTGGAGATTCATGAGCATGGTTTCTAGAGTGAACGGTTGCGGCTGATCTACCATGACAGGTTTTTTTGATGAGCCTGAAGAAGAAGTTGATGATGGGGAAGCCGGCGGCGTGGCTTTTTGCAAAATCGATGGCGAACCCGATTGTAGGGCGGCCAATAGTGAACCTGGAGAAGCCTCCGTTGCGACTGATAGGGAATCTATCCTGACAAGTCTTTGAACCGGATTCTGAAGACGTTCCCAAGTAGGTTTGGCTCTTCCTTTCGGTACTCTCTTGTTCGATGCAATGGTTCCAAACTAGACAGTAAAGCAATCGAAAGCTCAGTGACGTTCCTGCAGCAGCAGTTAATTGCAAAAAGAAATGCAATGTACACGTCATCGTCGTCGGTGTTCTCCTAGACTCTATAACTAAAAATGAGTCTGTCTCATGACGTTAGAACGCTGCCAAAATCCTTGGAATTCTTTTCAAGGTGTATCCTTTGAATAGATTGACTAACACTAAGAGATGTCAAAATAGTCTAAGCCTTTGACAATTCTGTTCTCGAAGTTTCAACTTTGAACTTGGAACAACTCGGTATTGATGACGTGATACCGGAACCAAGGTGGTGTAGGCGACACAACGCCATAGCCTAAACGGTGTATGTGCTGCGCACGATAACCAAGGTGGTATAAGCATCACAACATTCTCTCTGTTGTTCCTTATTTTCTGTTTGAAACCTCGATTGGGTATTTGGACAAGGACTTAGAAAGTCTTGATTTTCCAAAGTCTTGTTGATATAAGGACTTTGAAAATTGACAACATGCACTATCAAGATGCATGACTCTTCATCGAGCCATGGCAGCGTCCTAATAAGCATAAGACAGACTCGAAACAGAGACAACCTAGAAGCCGCCCTAAACATGCTCCTATGCAAAACGGTATGTATGTACAATGCATGCGATAGGAAAAGCAGTAACATGTAGACAGTATATGGGGTTAGATGCAAATAATCTTACCCTGTAGGTACCTGTCTTAGTTTGGAGAGTTCTAGTGCTTTGTATATGCAAAGGTCGGTTTTGGTTCGTAACGAGTTCATCGGACTTAAGCCAAGATATAACTCTCGCTGCCCGCGAAACCGCAGAGCAACAGTCGAACAGTAGAATGACTTATCATCGTTGAAGGTTGTTGGGCATTCGGAGTCACCGGGCTCCGGTAAATCGTGCCGGCTTGCCAAAACGCTCCAACGCGGCTATCTAACATCGAGGCAAATGAAAATGCTAAAAAGTTGATTAATGGAACAGAATCGCAAATTCGCAAAATGCTTTTTCAAATTTGGCTCACTTTATTTAGTCCATCTTTAGAGAAAACTACACAAGTGATCAATCGAAAAAGTCTCAGATCGAATTGGCTTGACACGAGGTCCTATTAAATCACCATTCCAACCTTCAACAACGCAAAGCTCACCGTTTTGACAGACTTTTAAAAGATTGTTTATAAGTGTATTAAACACTAAGAATAGATTAATATTGATTCGATCATTCCCCAACAGAGTCGCCACTGTGGGCAGCATGCCCTTAGGAAGGATTCCGTTCCTCTCAAAGCAAGGGCCTCGGATCGAGAGAGCTCGAGCGCGGATGGCAAGCGCTCGGAATACAGAGTCGCCACTCGGGTTTGAAGGTCCGACACCCAAGGAACCATATTTCGAAGCACTTGCCGCGCAGTTTGCTTTGAAAAAGTGAAAGCACCAATCCGTCATAACCATATCTGGGTTCAGGAGCCAAGTTATGAGAGGGGAAGGGTTTTAAGGTACCCCTCTCGCCCAATCCGGAGATCGGTCTCTACTTAAGCATTTGCGGAAGATGTTTGCGATTCTGTTTGATTAATCAATTCTTTTTAGCCATTTTAAGGCGGGGGAACAGTTTAATGTGGATTAAAGCTGTAACATGATTTGCAGGATGTGATAGTAGCATTCTCACTTATTGAAATAGTTAGTATATGATGAAAACAGACTGCTGTGGGAGTTTAAACAGATTGGAACGCCCCTGTTTTGGAGTGTCGTGCGCAGGTAGAAACCAGCATACACTGAACAAGTCACTGCATGTTGTTCACTCTTGCGCGCGTTACTACACGATATGCGCGCGCCAGTAAGCCTAAGCCCACGGCTTTTATTTTCAAACCCTTTGGGCTCTGGAAGGACCTGTTGTGAGACCCGTACTTCATATTTCTTTCGGTTAACCATTATTAATGGTGATTAATATAAATGGAAGGTTTGTGGGGTTTGCAAATAATAGGGTTGATTTTGTAAAATTTGCCAATGTGCAGTGAATGGTAAAGAGTAAACTGTGAAAATAGACAAATTTAATACTAAAAGAAAATAAAACTGAATGGAAGGCGTGGCATCTCTTGGGTTGTATGCACGTGACATTTGTGTGAGGTGTAAGTATGCATGCAATAAAGAAGACATGCAGAAATGAGAAATATATGAATTTGATTTTATATATATATATATAAACGGAAAAAAAATGGGGGAAGGGCGGAGAATTCCCTTAAGCAATTATAAAGGTGGCTAGAGTGAGAGGCCCTCTGGAGGGGAGGGGAAACAAGTTTAAGTTGTGGTGCTTGAGGGTTTGGGTTGTTACACCAGTGCACACCCAAGACAAACCAAACAGTTATAATATACAATTTAAAGGCTAAAAAGCCCTACAAATTAACAAAACACCCCATAAACAATGTGGGGACAAAATAGTGGCCTAAAGCCAAGTTACCCATGCAAGGCCACTCACTGGTCAGAGACAGACTGGCGAGCATGTATGGCACTCTGTCGCGCGCGTATGGCACTCCGGCGTGCGCTCATTGCGCCCCGGTGCGCGCGTGTCTAAACCATTTTACCAGTGTTTGGTTTACATGTTTCTGGGTTTTGGAACGTATCTAGAATGATCCCAGGGGTATTCCATAGTAGCAGATATGCATAATGAAATACAGCTAACAGTTCTAACAATGGAAAGTAGTAAACTGGTTATTTACATGCTCGCAGTGATCTATTTACAAGGAAAAATATAAATTAGCAAGACACCAATCCCCACGCAGATTAGCGTGCGCAGCCACAGAGTGGCACGCGCGAATATGGGACCGACACGCACTGGTTCTTGCCTCTATGGTTTTTGAAACCTTGCTAGCTTTAGGGCCAGGACTGGTATTGATTACCAGCCTTGGCCCTGCCAGCCCCCCTCAGGGATTAGAACAGAAAATAGTAGGTATGCTATACCTAGATTGGGTTTGAAAGAGTACTTGAGCTTTGAGGTTTGAAGCTTGATTGAGGTGGAAGAACAAGCTATGTTCTTGAGGGAGTATGAGTGATAGAAGAAACAAGGGTGGGTGTAACCCTTTTGAAGTTTGTATCTCTTTTTTTTTAACCCTTTGAATGGACGATCAATGGGGGATAGGAGGAGAGGAAGGTAGCTATGGTACAAAGAGAGGAGCTCAACCAGTCCACGAGGCTGGCTGAGGGTTACTTGGTGGTGAAGCTTACCAACCCATAAAGGTGATGGGGACAGGCTTTGACCAGCGCAGGTGGGTCAACAGTCAAGCTTTGACTGTTGACCACACCTGGCAGCTTGACCCGCACGCGGGGGTTTAGGAGCAGTGTGCGTCTACCACCTACTCATGCGTTGGTCAACGGTTAAGCTTTAACCATTGACCAACACTTGCCAAGTTGATCTACGCACGCAGGCTCTCAACCAACGCGTGCCAGTAGGGTTTTTGGCTTTTGAAGTGGCTTCAGCGAGATTTGGTTCAAGGGTTTTGCAAACACTCAAAGCTCAAACACTCAACATTCCCAGGGTGTTCTTGATCCATTTGATCATTAGGGAATCAAAAACTGAAAGTAAACTAATCTGGAAGCCCAGATTGGGGTGTCTACAGCTTTCATGGAGTGTGAAAAAATAGAAAACTACATTTGGGTCTTGGAGAAGCTAAAAGGCATGATGGATCCCAACGCACTTCCGTCCGTTATTGTCACGGATAGGGAGTTGGCGCTTATGAATGCCATCATAAATATTTTCCCTCATGCTACCGACCTCCTATGTAGGTGGCATATTGGCAAGAACATATTAGCCAAGTATAGAAAGATGTTTGATGACAAGATGTGAGAGGAGTTTATTTGCAATTGGGGCCTAGTCGTCCTTTCAACGAGTGTTGCACAGTACGAGGAGCGCCTTTGTGTTTTGAAGCGTGATTTTGAAATGGTTCCTGCAACATTTGAGTTCGTCAAGAAAAATTGGTTGGTACCCTACAAAAAGAGGTTTGTAGGAGCTTGGACGGACAAAGTCATGCATTTCGGGAACCTAACAAGTAACAGATAAATGCTTCATTCGCAACTCCAGCACTTTCCTTAATATTCATGTCATTCATGCATTTTTGGAAAATTTTCATATATTCATGTTATTTGCTATGGCTAATATCTTGCCATATTTATTCGTAGGGCGGAGAGTTCACATTAGAAGCTAAACTCGCAATGCAATTTTGATACTATATGGGAGAAGATTCACAGATTGATGCTGTTACAAGTTACTGAAGTCAAAGCTTCTTTTTAGAAGAGCCTTAGTTCTATGCAGCATGATTTTAGGATAACTCTATTTGATAGGCTAGGGGGAGCTGTTTCGTTGAATGCCATGACACTTGTTTTAGCGGTGTCCCATCAAGTCGAATGGTTTATGGAATCAAAGCGTGAGTGCGAGTGTTCTTTGAGGCACACCCATGGTTTACCTTGCGCTCATGAGATTGCTCCTTACAAGATGGCAAATATCCCCCTATCGATTGAGTTAATCCATGACTATTGGAAGAAGCTTTCTTTGCTTGCACCCCAGAATGAGGGTTTGATGAAGGAGACGCTTTTGGCTCACTTTGATTGTTTTTACAATAAGTTCTTGAATGAAGATCAATATGATGTAAAGGTAAATTATGTTAAGAAGATGCAAGACCTTGCTTATCCGAAAAGTAGTACTCTCGTTGAACCCAAAGTGAATGCACAACCACGTGGTCGTAAGTCAACGAAAGAAAAAAATGCAGCCAAAGAACAAAATTCGACGTGTAGGGATCTCTCGGAGTTTGAGCACGTTCTGGCCTCCCTTTGAACCCCTAAGGCCATCAAAGAGAAACCGCGGCGCAGTCTGAAAGGGAAAGCAAAAGTTCCAGCACAACTTTGGATATGTCCCTTCATCAATCATTTCCCGAAAGCAATAAAACCTTACATAAAATCGGTCAAGAAAGTTGAAGATGATGGGAATTGTGGGTTTCGGGCAGTGTCGGGCTTCATGAAAGGCGATGTTCATGAGTGGTTAGTGGTAAAAGTGATTTGCTGAAAGAGTTGGAAACACATTTACACCTTTACGAACAAGTGGTAGGGGGGACCTAGAGAGCTAGGGAATTACTTCACATCTTGTCATGGTATGAAAGTTCGGCGCCCCGGGAAAATTGGATGACAATGCCAGACATGGGTCACATCATAGCATCTGCTTATAATTGTG
The DNA here is from genome assembly GCF_030253575.1 of Rhododendron vialii. Classification (NCBI taxonomy): domain Eukaryota; kingdom Viridiplantae; phylum Streptophyta; class Magnoliopsida; order Ericales; family Ericaceae; genus Rhododendron; species Rhododendron vialii. Next base: position 2,057,303 of record NC_080567.1, read on the forward strand.
TCCTTGTCCATTTATCAAATATTCAATGTCTTACGTTCCTCCCCCTCCGATCAGAGCCCTTACCCTCCATGAAACAAAAGGATATTGCTATCAGGTTTGTTGATGGTGAACACTTTGTACAAGTATGATTTTGGTAAATGATTTGTTGTCATCTATATAATGAAATTTTGCTCCTTAAGTCCAACTTAATTTATCTTATATAAATACCTAATGCAATATGGCAGGTATTCCTAAAGTCGGGTTCCCCTATGGCACCAATAGCTTGCAATTGGAAAAGACATCGTCTTTCTATCACTAAAAATTGGGATGTAGCACATGTTGCGGCCATTCATAAGTTCAACGAGATTATCGGCGTTGACGTAGCAACAAAGGAGGTCATCCATGTGAATTAGGCATTTTAGATTGAGAAACGATTTAATGTGTTCTATTATATAATGTGTTCTAATGTTATGAAAATTGGATGATTTCTTTACGTATAGTTTTCGGATCGTCAAGGGAACTCTTATATTATATTTTTGTTTGAAAAGTCATAGTTGTCAAGTCTGTGATATTCTATTTGGAAATTAGAATCCAAGTAATGGTATAAAAATTAGATATTAAAGTCCAAACATTGGTACAAATTTCGGATATTGTTTTTCAAAATTATTGATCCAATTCGAACATTAGTATCCGAATGGTGTCATTCTATCTCATAGTTATCATTCTGTTCGGAAATTAGAATCCAAGTAATGGTATAAAAATCAGATATTAAAGTCCAACCATGGGTACAAATTTCGGATATTATTTTTTGAAATTATTGATCCAATTCTAATATTAGTATCCGAATGGCATCATTCTATCTCATAGTTGTCATTCTGTTTGGAAATTAGAATCCAAGTAATGGTGTGCAAACCAGATATTAAAGTCCAAAAATTGTTATAAATTTCGGATATTTATTTCCGAAATTAATAGTATCTGAATGAATGGGCTATAATGGAAAAAAAGAGTGTGGATATTAAAAGGGGAGTTTGCAAATCAACTCCCTTATTTATTATTGGTTAAAATGGGCTATAATTCTTCCTCATATAATGTGCCAACATGAAAATAAATATTTGTAGGAGTTTTATTTCTCGTAAAACGTGTTCGTTATAACGTGCAAACATGAAAATAAATAATTGTAGGAGTTTTATTCCTCGTAAAATGTGTTTGTGTCCAAAAGTTCAATCATGCCTACCATTTTTCTATAGTAAAAAGTGGGTTATTTGGAACGAATTTCTTCCTCGGCATACGTGTGTAGGTGTGGTAAAAAATTACTAACCTTTGACCCTCGCAAATTGTTTGACCCACCAATCAGCAATGGGCACATTGCAGCGGATGCCATGCAGAAGGAAGGCCTTGGTCAAACCTTGACCTAAGGAAGAAGGTTTGACTATCCAATTGGAATAGAACGCATGTATAAAGATGGAAGGAACCGCCCATGGAAAGTGTCCACGGAAGAGGTAGTCCTCGCGGAAGTTCACCTACTCCGCAGAGAAAGGAAAGTGGGCCCCAAGACAGCGTCAGCAGTGGAGGACCATGGGTGAAGTCCCGTGAGTCACTAAAATTTAACAATTATGAGAAAAGATCTAATTGAAGAGTCTCTAGAGTTTCATCCGGGCCGTAAGGCAGGGCTCGGAAGGGGCTCTGAGATGAAGACACGATCGCCGCAGGTCGCGACCTTGCTCCTGCAGGAATAAGGGAGTTTCTTATGGCTTGGTGGCTTGGGATGGAGGTTGCATCGCGAGGATTCGAGCTCTCCCGCAGAAAAGAGTCCGCGAGAGGACAAGTTTTCCCGAGACCTAGAGGTACATGATGAACACGTGTTGGGATATCATAGGAGCGCCACCCTGGGCCTGACCTTGGCCCAAGAGCCCTATAAATACCCCTGACATTCCTTTTGATTAGATGAGTTGACTTTTTTCTAGAGAGAGAGTGTGTGAGCACTGAATTTGAGGAAGGAGAACGTTCTTCCATAGAGAAAAGGTGACCTCACCCATTCAGTCCTGGAAAAGCCAGATGTTAACCCTGCAGAAAGAAACAAAGGACATGCTGTCTTTGTCTCTTTTGTACCTCTTGCTCCTTCCCTCACCCCACGAGATTTCTCCTCCTTTCCCCTTACTAATCATCGACCAATCGCACCTCTCCAGCTCATACGTATTTTTACATGTAAGCGAACCTCTGCGGAACCCCTACCTACATTAGGCGACTCTGCTAGGGAGGTGTCTTTTGGTTTATGGTTAGCACTCGCTCAAAAGAATACGTTGAACCACTGCGTAGGAGAGCAATGACACATCAAGATACTACAATACCAATTGTCAAGGAGGTAGACGAGACCAACAGCGCGGGCGTAGCTGCGCAAACGCTGAGAGCCCTCCAGGACGGTCAGCAACAGTTCCTCGAGACGTAGAAGCTAATACTCGCGGCCTTCACGGGCCTTACAGAGCTCATTTCGGCGGCCCTTTCGAAGGCCATGGTCAACCAAGATGACGAACCCCCGCAGATCCATGCTGGGGGCAGCAACAGTCAAATAGCGCAACCCGAGATCCCTCTCTCCTCCCCGCATCCCCTACGTGGCGTGCTCGTGGGGGGAATCGGTGGAAATTCTGTTGGAGCATGCGGCAAAGTGACTGTCGTTGATGGTACCAGCACGCCTTCTACAGGACCCTACATTACGATGGCAGAGGTGCAAGCCTTGTTGGCTCAACAAAAAACAAGCAAAGCAAGCAGAAAGGAGATAGCCGTCACTGAAGCCAGTAACCCATCCGCAGGGCAGTTCATCACTCAGGCAGAAGTTCAGGCCCTCCTAACCAAGGAAAAGGCAAAGATAGTTTTACCCTCCCTCCCTAGCCCCGATAACCGCCCCCCATACCCTGTGATGATCCTATCGTTACCATATCCAGAGGGGTACACCCCGCCAAAGTCCATGAAGTTCGACGGCAAGGAAGGAAGCGCTCAGGAACACGTGGTTCGTTTCATAGAGTTCCTTGGGGCACATGCAGCGGACTCCAACCTACGCCTCTACGAGTTCTTCGAAGTCCCTTACTTCTCGCGCCTATACATGGTACGTCAACCTGGAACCTTACTTGATCACCACTTGGGAAGAAATGATGAATAGCTTCTACGCCAAATTCTTCCAAGTTCGCGAGAAGGTGACAGTGATTAGCCTGACAAAGGAGATTCAGACAAGCGGCGAGGTTGTGGTGGAGTACGTAAAGTAGTTTCAAGACTCCCCGGTTGACTGTACTGAATCAGTGAAAGAAAGCCAACTTGTTGAAATCTATATTGGAGGAAAGATAAACGAGTTCAAAATGCTACTCATTAATTTGAATTTGGGGACTTTTTTTGCCCTACTGGAATCCGCGTACAACCTTTGGCATGTGGTTAAGCCAGCCAGGAAAGACAATTGGAAGGGCAAAGCTGCGAGTGCTGTTGCGGACGTGCTGCGAGCCCAGTAAGCCACTGAAGGAAGGAAGCGGAGAGAGCGCGACCCTACACCGGTACCAGATTATCCGTGTAGCATGGATGAAGTATGGGGCTTGGTGAATGAATGGGTAGCTGATGAGGAGCTGGAGCTAGCCCTTGTTGAGTATGAACCTATGCGTGAGGATCATGAGAACCTGCGATACTGCATGTACCAGCGATACTGCATGTACCACCGTCAAACGAAGCACCCAACTAGTGATTGTTGGTCACTCAAGAGATTGTTCAAGAGGAAGCAGAATGCCAATGAGCTATGAATAGGGCAACGTGATATCCGCGTGGACCCATACCCAGCTCACGGAAACCGTGACGGAGAGGTCAACATGGCGGAATGCTACCCGTTCATGTATGAAGATGAGGAAGATGTAGATAGCTACTACTATCTGGAAGAAGAGGATGAAGAAGCATGGGCCTACATGGTCTCTTGCTATGAAATTAGTGAAGAATTCGACGACGGCGCGGCCCCCGTGGTCATGCCTGACCCTAATGTCTCTGCCAAAGCCTTGCAAAACAGTACGAAGTTTCGGGCATTCTTTGATGGTTTTGGGTTCACCCCAGCCACGAGGCTGGAGATCACCAAAGCGATTATTAGTATTGTGGAAGTTCATCATGAGTCGTGCATGTCCGCGGAAGGATTGATCTATCGGTCCTGCGGACAATAAGAGACGAGTCAAACTCAGTTACTTTCTCGGATGTAGACCGAAGAGTACCATACCCCTATAATCGTCCACTGCATGTCACCTCCCGCGTGAACAGAACGGAATTGAAACGGACTTTTCTCGATGGTGGGGCCTCCATAAACCTGATGCCCTTGTCAACATCCAAGAAGCATGAAATCTAGAAAAATTGGATAGTCGAGTCCCCAATCACCATCACGGGATTCAGAGGGGATAAGAGGCAGTCCTTGGGATATGTTGTGGATTTAGAAGTGGGGGCAATCTACTCCGCCACAAAATTCCACCTCATCAATGCAGATCCAAATTATCATATCATTCTCGGCCGAAGCTGGATGCACAAGTATGCAGTAGTACCGTCAAGTTATCATCAGTGCCTGAAAGGAGTCTTGGCCGGCAAGAAGGTGACTGTCCGCGCGTCAGAGAACCCGTTCGACACTCACAAGGCCCATCTCCCAGATGCAGTGTACTTCTCGGAAATGGGTGAGGCAGCCTAAGCGATCACCATTAGGCCACGCGGAGTAAAGATACCAAAGTGGGAGGACATCAAGGAAGAGAAGCAGGAACCATTAGAAAGAAATCCTTCCGCGGTAGAGGCTGCCACCCCCAGAAAGATTACCAAGATGAAGGAAGGGGGCAAGACAGTATACTATTTATGACGGTCCACCGGGGCAGTGGGTGATCATGAAATTGCTGGCCCCGGCGGAACATGTGCCGCGTTGTCAGAGGAAGAGGAATTTATCAACAAACCTGAGCCCGCGCCGGAGTGTATGCATGACGAACCCAGGCCACAAAAGGAGGCGCTAGAAGAAATTGATTTAGGTGATGGCGCAGGTCCCCGCAGGCCGGTATTCATAAGCAAGGCGCTGAAAGGAGAATTTCGTGAGAAGTTGATTTCATTGCTGTGTGACAATTCAGATGTTTTTGCATGGCATTATGAGGAAGTGCCAGGCCTAGACCCAGTGCTGGTAGCACATCATCTGGGTGTTTTCCCCAATTCAAAGCCAGCCAAGCAGTAAAGGACGAAGTCGAAAAGTTGAGAAAAGTGGGCTTCATCTGCCCAATATAGTACCCTGAGTGGTTGTCAAACATTGTCCCGGTAAAGAAGAAGAATGGCCAAATCAGACTATGCATCGATTTCTGCGACCTTAAGAAAGCGTGCCCGGGAGACGAATTCCCATTGCCACATATTGATACATTGGTCGAAGCCACATCAGGCCACCAGATGTTCTCTTTTATGGACGGGTTCAGCAGATACAATTAGATAGAGATGGCACCAAAAGATGCAGAGAAGACAACATTTTGGACCCCGTTAGGTAATTTTTACTACATAGCGATGCCTTTTGGGCTAAAGAACGTGGGAGCAACTTACCAGCGGGTCATGACAGCAATTTTCCATGACTTGATGCACAAGATAATTGAAGATTACGTGGATGATCTGGTGGTAAAGTTAAAAGAGCAGAGGGACCATCTCGCGGACTTAGCCACCGTGTTCACCAGATGCAGGAAGTGCAATCTCAAGATGAACCCTCTCAAGTGCGCGTTCGGTGTGATAGCGAGAAAGTTTCTGGGGTTTCTTGTACATTGGAACGGGATTGACGCAGATGGGGCCAAGATCAAGTCGATCACAGAGATGCCTTTGTCCCACTCACAGAAGATGCTCAAACGCTTTTTGGGGAAAGTTTCCTATCTGCAATGCTTTATTCCCGCAATGGCAGAAATCATGGCACCTTTTGCAGACTTGCTAAAGGGCAACATGAAATTCAAATGGAAGAGCGAGCACCAAAAAGCTTTTGAAAGGATCAAGGTGGCTTTGAGCTCCCCTCAAACAATGATGGCTCCAGTCGCGGGAAAACCACTGATTCTTTATCTAACCTCCACCATGAGATCCATTGCGGCCCTACTGGTGCAAGAAATAGATGAGACGGAGCGCCCAGTCTATTACACTAGTAGGAAGGTCCAGGGAGCGGAAGAGAGATACATGGCCATCGAGCGGCACTGCTTAGCCCTCGTTTTCACCGCACCGAAGCTCAGACACTACTTTCTATCATTCCCCATACAGATAGTCACCAAATGTGATCCGGTGAGGTATGTTTTATCCCGCCCCGCCCTCATGGGTGGGGTCGCGCGATGGTTGCTAGCATTGGCAGAGTTCGAGATTTCTTGTGTCACCCCGAAAGCTATCAAGCGTTAAGCGCTCACGGACCTTTTAGCCCAATTTCCAAGTGGATAGTGCGAACCACTTGAAGAATCATTGCCTGGGGATGGTTTTGAAGCTCTCGCGGCCAGCATGAATGATACGCACTGGACGCTTAGCTTCGATGGGCCGCAGGAAGTGGATCAGGTGGCGCGGGAATAGTGTTACAGAATGATGAAGGAGAAAAGTGTCATCTAGCCTACAAGCTAAGCTTCCCCTCTTCTAATAATGAGGCGAAATATGAAGCGTTGATCCTGGGTTTGCTAGCGGCAAAAGAAAGAGGAATCAATCACTTAAGGATAGGAGGAGACTTAAAACTAATGGTTTTACATACAGAGGGAGTCTAAGCGCTGAAGGAGCCTACATTAACACCGTATCGAACGATGGATCAGAAGTTGATGAAATTCTTCAAGAACTTCAGCATTATTCATAGCAGAGGTCGAAAAATCGATTTTCAGATGCCCTCGCAGCGCTGGGGGCAAGGACAGAGTTTGAAGAAGACAAGACATACATTGAAATTGTAAAAATGTTTGAACCATTCGTGATAGAAGACTTCTCCGAGCCAATCGAAGACTGGCGCGAGACTCATGTCCACAACGGAACTTTCTTGTTTCATAATTTTGTGCAGAGAGCTATAGCACTGCATCCTTCAAGGATGGTTAGTGCGGTGTGTCGTTCCGAAGGAAGCAAGGGAAAGGCTGAACCAGATCCACGATGACAACTGCATAGAGAATGACAGAGCCCTGTATAGAAGGATCCAGAGGCAGGGGTACTATTGGCCTAACATGAAGAAGGATGCCGATTTGATTGCAAAGAACTTTACATGGTGCTCCCTTTACGCGGTCAGGCCGGAATGCTTGATGGTGTGTGCTGGTGATCAGGAGGTAAATTGGAGGCAGGTATACATTGACTACCAACGCGAAGGATCTTTACCTATGGAACGGACGGAGACCGCAAGGGTCATCCGGGGAGCACGGTGTTTCATTATTGAGAAAGGTTATTGATGAAGCAGTTTTTGGTCACCTCCGGAAGAGGGGTACCTCAACCGTCCATCTAGTCCTTCAGTGGATGAAACGGCTTCCTGCATGCTCGATTAACGACCTGCAATACAAAACAGAAAAGCTATGGGCACCGGCGTGGCTATCGCCATCATCCCTCCGATGCCTAAGTCAGTCGATCTACTTTAGAAGAGAGTATGGACTGAGTATGAGTTCTGTAGTTTTTGCATTGTGTACCTTTGTGAGGTGGAGATGTGATCTTTATATAGGCATTTTGGGAGGAATCCCTTGGGAGCGGGACTCTTAAGTCTCATCCGCTCGTGGCGGGTATAGATAGGTGTTGGAATGTCCTCCTTACCTTAGGAATCCCCTGATTCTTATCAGGTTTGAAGAGTCCCTTCACCTTTGGACTCTTATGCCTGCTTATCAGGTTAAGAGTCCTTACGGTGCTGGGACCTCTTGGGCTTATCCGCACATGACAGAAATAGGTTGGAGTGTCCTCCTTACCTAGGACTTCTTAGGTCTTTATCAGGATTGAGGAGTCCCTTCACCTTTGGACTCTTGTACCTGCTTATCAGGTTAAGAGTCCTTACGGTGTTGGGACCTCTTGGGCTTATCCGCACATGACGGAAATAGGTTGGAATGTCCTCCTTACCTAGGACTTCTTAGGTCCTTATCAGGTTTGAGGAGTCCCTTCACCTTTGGACTTTTGTACCTGCTTATCAGGTTAAGAGTCCTTACGGTGCTGGGACCTCTTGGGCTTATCCGCACATGACGGAAATAGGTTGGAGTGTCCTCCTTACCTAGGACTTCTTAGGTCCTTATCAGGTTTGAGAAGTCCCTTCACCTTTGGACTCTTGTACCTGCTTATCAGGTTAAGAGTCCTTACGGTGTTGGGACCTCTTGGGCTTATCCGCACATGACAGAAATAGGTTGGAGTGTCCTCCTTACCAAGGACTTCTTAGGTCCTTATCAGGTTTGAGGAGTCCCTTCACCTTTGGACTCTTGTGCCTGCTTATCAGGTTAGGAGTCCAATTGGTGGACGGATCTCTGTAGTTATCCTTTATGGACCGTGGCTTGACCTCTTCCGAGTCTTTTCGACTGTACGAACCTCTTGCATGGAGTGTCTCATAAGTCTGACTGCAGGTTTGTCATATTTTTCGAGCTCACCTGGTGAGCTGAGCTCGGTATCTTTCTATGAGCTGTGTTCGTGAGCTGGCCTCCGTCCTTGGACTGGTTTAATAGAGGCTAGCTATTATAGGCTAGATTCCATGTTCTTGGGACTCTAGCTCGAGCCCTTAAGGCTGTGCTCACGAGCTCTTTGGTTTGGGCTGACCTTGGGACGACCTTTGCCCTTAGGCTGGTCCACTGAGCTCAGTTCTTCAAGCTAAGCTCCATGTCACTAGGTCCCCTACATGGCTCTTCATGTTGTGCTAGGCTTTTTGGTCTGGGCTGACCTTGGGAGGTTATTTCCTACTTATCAGTTATTTATTCAGAAGGACCCTTGACGAGTCGCCACAGAGATGTGTAGACAAAGAAGCAGAGGAGGTACTAAGGAGAACGCACAGAACTGAACACCAAAGATGGCGAAAGCTCTACGAATAGTTAGTTAATCTGAGGTACTTTTGGCCCACCATGGAAGGTGACTCCAAGCGACATGTGCAGAGGTGCCAAGCATGCTAGAAGTTTGGAAACTTGGTTCACGCTCCTTCCGTAGAGCTATATTCAATCCGTGCCCCATACCCTTTTCATACATGGGCCATGGACTTGGTTGAACCAATCACCCTAGCCTCACGAAAGAACAGATGGATTCTAGTGGCCACGAAAATTTGTACCAAGTGGGTTGAAGCGGCTCCATTGAATAGGGCTACTATGGATGCGGTGTCACAATTCGTCAAAGAAAGTATCATTTGCAGATTCGGCGTGCCGAAGATGATTTTGTCAGACAACGGGACCCCGTTCATCAATCGTCATGTGGGAAGCCTCCTCGATGAATACGTGATTGACCACCGTACTTCTAGTACCTACTAACCATAGGGCAATGGGCAAGTAGAAGCAATAAACAAAACCCTCATACGAATCCTGAGCAAGCTATTGGACGAGCGCGGCGGCACCCAATTTGGGCCTATCGATCCTCAAAAAGAAAATCCACCTGTGCAAGTGCTTTCGGTTTGGTTTATGGAGCGGAGACAGTCCTGCTCGTGGAGCTAAGCGTACCTTCCACCACGAGTGGTCCTTGCAAAGGAAAGTTCTGCGGAGGGCAGAAGGGCAGATTTGGAGGCATTGAAAGAAAGAAGAGCCGCCGCGGTCCTTGCTTAGGAGAAGTACTAGGAGTCCGTGGCACGTTACTATAACAAGGGTGTGGTTCCCTGGAATTTCAGAGTTGGAGATTTGGTCTAGAAAGCGACCATGGAAGTTATGAGAGACCTGAAGACTTTGAAGTTCACGCTCAGATGGGAGGGGCCTTATGAAGTTATTAGTGCCTCCGAGAGAGGGTACTATCATCTAGCCCGCATGGAGGATGGGTTCAGGACAGGAGCGGTCAATTCTAAGTACATCAAGAAATTTTACCCATAGGAAGAGCAGTGGCAGTTTGTCCATTTTGAGATGTTTTTTGCTTATTTACTATCAATATTGTTTTCAAATTCAATGAAAAGAGGTTTATTCCGCTGTAAGACATTTTGAAATGATGTAGTACGAATCAGCGGGTTTGTTACCCAGAGGTGTTAATGACATGTCAAAACACTTTGTCTTTTACCTTGTCTATTTGATTACGCATTACTTCAAGAAACGGGTCGCGTGGAGAGAACATCTCGGCCATCCCCCTCATTTATTTTGCAAATTATTTAGTCTTGCTAAGAATACGAACTCTCGTGGAGAGTTGCCAAGCTCGCGATCAAAAATCGTAAATCTTCAAGTCAAGTCCTGACAGCTCTATACTCACATCAGAATAGTACTACTATATACACATAAGAACTGATCACCAAAAAGACTTCGGCTTGAGAGCAAAGCCAAGTCCAGCTATTGCTGCTAACCTGAAAGGTATGATTTTTGAAAAACTCCATAAGCTAAAGCTCGTGTGAAACATGGCATAACCAGTAGACACATTAAATCATGGACACAACTAACATCTCTATAAAAAGTGTAATCATACTCTTTAGTATCGAACATGTAAAATGTACTTCCTTCCAAAGATAATCAAATCTCAAGTCCGTAATAAAATGAATTCAAGTCTTTCAATAGACTTATGTTAAAAGCAATAATTCTCAATCATCAGTTCATCAGTTCATTCATAGAATGAAATCCAACTTTTCAGGATAAAGCAGAAAACCATCATGATATTAAAAATATCACATTTCATAATACTCATCAATTTCGCACATCTTTCATGAACAAGTTCCAACCAGAATCTAGAGGAGCGACCTCTAAAGTATAAAGGGAATGACGTCAAACCAACAGGATACTTGGTCAATATCCCTCAACCTTATAACTCCAAATTCACTCTGTCTGTTTAAAGTCCTCAAGCACGGACACTTGTTCAGATGCATCGACAGAAAATATACATTTCATCAAGTCATTTAGCAAGTTAATACATATCCATGATTCTACTTAGAAAAGATTTCCAAGATATTTCAACAGCAATGAAACATTTAAATAAAACAAGTAAACAAGATATGCATGTTTCATCTTGATCCTGAAGACGCAGCTAATCTCTACTCAAGTCTTCACGTATTTCATACTAACGATCACACAAACCTAGTTGATCTCGAAGTTTCTGGCAAGATTTGTGATTCTCCAGTGAAATTGCCGATCAACTTGGGTACTTAGGGCTGGACCAGAGCAAGAAAATGACTCTCTCATTCTCTCTCCCTCTCTCCTCTCTAATTGCTGACCTCTTCTCTTCTTTCCTTTCTCTTTTTTTCTTCTTCTTTTAATTACTCTATGTAGGCATGGAAGTTGAACTATTATGAGTATAATTACAAAAATAAAAATCTATTAGATTCCCCTAGAGTGCCACATGCCCACTTACTTGGCACATGATCAATTTAAAAGCATGCCAAGTGTTGGCTTGATCTCAATGACAAGCCATGCATGCATGGCTAGTTCCGGAGTGCAACTCGCGCGCGACTCAAAAAGCTGTACGGGTTCTGGACTCAGAAAAATATGAAACTCGCACAATACCCTAAATATATTATTCTAAGAATAACTCCATTCTTGAAATTTCAACGAAAAATCCAAAACACGGAGATTTGAAATGCCTGGCCGATTGACTTGTAAAATGTTTGTGACCCCGTCTGTGACCAATAATTACAGTTAGTGACAAATTATCATCTTACTAATATTATTTTTAACGTGAGGGCTCTCACATCCTTCCCCTCTCAAGAAATTTAGTCCTCCAAATTAACTTAACACGTACATACACAGAGAATGTAATCGGTAGCACACAAAGTACCTACAACGAACAACCTTGGGTAAAGTTTGTGCATGTCAACTTCCGAGGCTTCAAAATAGACTGGTTTCCCACCAAACTCACACAAGCGGAACTACATTTTTTTTTTCTTAACCGTTTCTCTTGCCGATTCAAGGCACAAGCAAGCCTCTCCTTGTAACTCAAATCCTCCTATAACTCTACTGGAGGTCGTCCCAACACGTGGGAGGGATCACTAATGCAACATCTTATCATGGAGAAGTGAAATACAACATGAACTTTTGCGAGTTCTAAGGTCAATGCTAAACGATAAGCAACTAGCCCAATTCTCTCTAGGATCTCAAAACGACCAACACAACATGGACTGAACTTTCTTGTCTTTCCAGATTTTAAAACTCCTTTTATAGGTGAAACCTTTAAGAAAAACACGTTCTATCTTATAAACATCCAAACATGGAATAAAAACAAATAATGATTAACTCAAGAATTCTGTACAAAACGATGTGCTACTTTCCAACCCATCTAAGAATTTTCCAATATCTGCCCATCATGATGAAATTCTTCACCATCCGCCATAGTGTGCATCAAAATGTGGTAACTGATGAATCGGCTTTGTCTCTAGCTCCGACCTGATCCTGCAAAACAAAGCAAGAGCTCAAGTCACCGGTGTGGTGGCGTGCCAACCACCCTCCAATGCCTAAGTCAGTAAAGAACTTGCTGTATGGTGAGCGAATTGAGATTCTTGGTTATAAGTTGCGTATGTGTGTGTACCTTTATGAGAGTTCTACCGTTATATTTATAGGCATCTTGATAGGAGGTTGAGTCCTCATAGGACTATATTCCGGAGATTTAGGATCGCTTTAATGGACTGCGTGGAGTCCTGCCTTAGTTGGAACTCCACGTCCACCTTGCTTTAGCATGGAATCCTTATCCATCATTAATTGTGTTTATCACTGGCATTTTATGCTTATCTTATCGACATCTTTCCTTTATCCCGTAGGATTTATGGTTTCTCAAAGTGGTATCTTTGATTGGAATAAGTATGTTCTGTGAATATTACTTATCCAGCCTTAGCTTTGTGTCAGAGCTGGTTTCTAGACCTTATGATAGCTCTGTCTGGTGGGCAGGGCTAGCATACCCTAACTTTGTTGCAAGTGATACTTTCCAGGGGTGCATAGGCGAAGCTGACTTTTACTGTCCAGGTCCGTATTTCTTGCAGTGCTGAGCTCTTTAGGTCTATCCTACTTATCAGGTACTCCCCTGTTTCCAAGCTACGGTTTTTCCCTGGAGGTAGGGAACATTGGTCAGACCTAAGTGGCGGTTACCGCTCTTTTTCCTTTTGCAGAGGGTTTTAAATATATGGGTCACTTCGTGGGACAGGTGTCGAGATCCTCACTATTCTGGTGTTTAGAGGTGGATGGTGAAGATCAAGGAGTATTCCTCGGGATTAATGCTTATCGTTTAAGCTTCTCCTTGCTTTGATTAAACCCTGTCAGAGGAGTATTTTGAATCGAATCCACTCAGGCAATTTTCTTCTTCGTCGTTCTCTTTTGTCGTCAAGTTTTAGAGCCCGTCCCCGTAGGTACGCTTCCTCTTTCTTTGCTGGTTTTTCCTCTCTTTTACGCTGGATTCTCCCTCTAGTGTAGAGATCACAGGCCCAACATGGGTCGCTCCGGGGGAGTTTATTTGCGCTAGGTTGGTTGGTTTTTCTTGTATCAATCTGCATTCCCCTATTATAGAGGATTTTGCACCTTACTCCCTTGTTCTTCAGAACAGGATTTTTCACGACCTATTTTATCTATCGGCTTCTTTGTACCCACGATTTTCTGTTGGAACCCTGATGTCGAAAGTTTTATTAACTTTTCCTCGATTCTCAACACTGAAAAGTCGACTGTGGAAGAGGAGGTCCCAATGCGTCGTAGCAGAGGTTTTAGGGCTTAGTCTGACTTGGGTCAGTTGAGTAGCTTTAGAGCATCCTCACCTCCGGTCAATCCCTCAAGGGGGTCCCATGGGCGCCCATCTTTTACAGCTTCAAATATTCCGTCGACAATTACGAACGAGGAACTAGCTGTCCTTCGAGTTTGGTATTCGATTCCCTCTTCTGTTACCCTTAGGAAGCCTTCTGAATCCGAGCGAGCCTGCTCTTTTGTTGAGAATGAAACGTGTCTCTACGTTGGGGCTCTAGAAGGAGGTCTTCGTCTGCCCTTCCCCGTCGTGGCTAGGGAAGTGTTAAGTTTTTTGGGTTTGGCACCAGGTCAGATTGTTCCCAATTCTTGGCATTTGTTGATTGGCTATGCAGCTCTTTAGGGAGCTATGTCAGATGGTCTTATTCCCCTATCCAAAGGTCCATTTCTCAATCAATTCTCCATAAAAGAAGCCCCTCGGGGAACCGGATGGTATTATTTTGCCAAGAGGCCTGGTGGAGAAGAGTGGATTACTGATCTCCCTAACGTCCATAAGAACTGGAAGGATAAATTCTTTTTTGTTAGGGGAGATGGATGGGAGCTCCCAAGCTGGGAGGTTGGATCCTATACGTAGTGTATTCCCGGTAGATGGGGGGCACCTATTGCCAGTTGTAAGCCGTAGCTTTTCTTTATCTTTTGAATATCATGGAATGTTCTTTATTCTCAAAGGTTTTATTTTTATTTTTCTGCAGCTCGTGCTCCATTCCCTTTAACCTCTACTACAGAGGCGAAGCTTAGATTGGCCCAGAGCTATGAGATTCATAGCTGGGGGTTGCTTGTAACACCAGAGTCTTTAGCTATTTATCTGTTGGGTCCAAAAATATCTCGTGAGGCCTTAGCCCTTCCAGAGGTATTTTATGCTTTTATTTTGGCGCCTTATTGTCTACTGACTTTCTCATTGTTTTCATTTCTTTTCTTTTCAGAAGAAGAAGGTGAAGGTAAAGAGATGGAACTAAAAATGGACAAAGCCTTGCTGGCCCAATTGAAAGCTGAGAGGACAAAGCAATCGTCTGGGGTTGTAGCTCCAAAAAGGAAGAGCTCTTGTCTCCTAAAAGAGCTAAATGTCGATAGCTTCCTGGACACTGATTTGTCTAATGTCCCTGCTCTTGACTTAGTGGTTGAGCAAATTGTTGAGAGAGATGCTGTGAAATCGAAGAGAACGGTGAAAGGTGCAGCCATGGAGTATACCCCTCTTGGAAAGAAGTTGAAAACTTCTGTCGGTCCTTCTGTTTTGGGCAATTGTCAGGAGGCTCTCGAGCATGCTTCTGGGCTGCTCTGCGCAGCTGATAAAGACTTGATGGCTGAGATGTCTCTTCAGGATGTAGGGGAGCAAATGTTGGTTGAGTTGGCCATGGTATGCTCCTCTTTTCTGTTTTGACAATTTATCATTTGTTATTTTCTTTGTTAGCTTCCTTCTCTCTTCTTGCAGGCTGCGGCTTGTGGTCGCCATCTCACCTCCCAAAGCCATAGCATGGGGAAGCAAGTGGTTACCCTTACTGAGGCCAACATGAGGCTCACAAGGCAAGGTGCCACCATAGTGGCAGAGCTCCAAAAAGTGACAAATGAGAGAGATGATGCCCTCAAATCGAAGAGAGGTTTGGAAGAGGAGAGAGACGTTGCCGTGGCTACTGCTCGAAGTTTAGAGCAAAAGATTTCTGAATGGGATGTGGAGATGGAGGAATATAAGACTATGAGCTTGGGGATGTTGGAGAAGGTGAAAAAGGCTCGCAGGGATGCCATTGCACTCTTCTTGCAGTCCCCTGAGTACCGTCAGGACATAACCCAGCAATATTTTGATGGGTTTGAAGCTATGAGGAGCCGGGCGGCCTTGGCTTTCCAAAATTTGGATTTTTCCAAGTTTGAGGTTGATGATGATGAGGGGCCCTCATGTCTTGATGGGGGACAAAAAGAGGAGGAAGAACGTGATGACGCAGTATCCAAAGACACAACCATCCCTAGCTCTTCGATTGCATCCCTTCTCCAAACTCCAGAAAAGGTCTCTCTTTCCCTTGTAACTCAAACTCCAGCGGCAACACCTACTGGCCCATCATCAGGTGATGGGCAGGTAACTGAAGTCCCAACCTCTGTGTCACACCTTCGATTTTAAACATAATGATAAAGGATTTTCATAAATAAAACCTCACAATTATCCATACGATACCCCAAAAGGATTTAACAAGTCCATTTCCATAAATTACACTTCAATGTCCAAATGTTTACAAAAGGTACATCATTGGCTCAATGACCCCAAAATCAACAAAAGTATCAAATGGAGTTACAAATACATCTTCCGAAAAGTGATTTACAAAGATGGCTACGTAACTTCTTCAATGTTAGCTTTCAAAAGAGTGTCCATGCTCAAGCACTCCAAGCACGCAACTACTGTCCAAGGTTAGTACCTGAAATATAATGTAAGGTTTGAGCTACACTAGC
This sequence comes from Rhododendron vialii, assembly GCF_030253575.1. NCBI lineage: Eukaryota > Viridiplantae > Streptophyta > Magnoliopsida > Ericales > Ericaceae > Rhododendron > Rhododendron vialii. Next base: position 2,073,496 of record NC_080567.1, read on the forward strand.
CCAATAGAAAGCTCTAATCTAACAATGTATGCAGATGAAATGCAGGAACGGTCACAGGATGAAAGATGGCTACCAAAACCAACAGAAAGGGCAACAACAGTAATCTGATTCCAACCTTTCATTTTCAAAACCAATCATGTGTCTTACAGAACAAACTTTGAAAACACCACATGTCAAACGTGTCTCGTACATGTGTCATGAGCCGAAGCTCTTACTAGGCCAATTAAAGGACCCCAACGTCCTCTGCCAGGCTCTTTACCCATTCCAGATGTCCTGAAGTATCAAATAGGAGCATAAAGCTCATACCGGGCCAATTAAAGGACCCCAATGTCCTCTGCCAGGCTCTTTACCCGTTCGGGATGTCCTGAAAGGTTCTCGCCGTGTCCGTAATGTTCAAAAATCATCTTTCCGTCACGTTTATACCATTCAATCCAACTTTGATTCCTAAAGCAATTTCGTGGAGTCATGTCCAAACGAGGATTAGAGTCATGGGAACGTACAATGAGTTCTTCGATTACAAGTAATCATGTTAAGGGATCATTCGAGAAGTGTTTGGGTAGGTTGGAAGTGACTAGAAACCAAAATGGTGAAAAATGAAGCAAAACAATGAAAACTGGAGATAAGCAACAGGTATCGATACCTAACACAAAGGTATTGATACCATTTGGTCAAAAATGGTTCCAGATGCAAGGGTATCGATAACAATGGCAAATGGTATTGATAACAAGTGATTTTCTGGGTTTTGGGACACAAAGGTATCGATAACAAAGGCTAAGGTATCGATAACAAAGGTTGTTCGAGCAGATTTTCTGCAGATTTTGATGGGTTTCTCAACAACGACAACATCAACAACAATAACCACAATCGATGGCACAAATCAAGCAATAGAAACAAGTCATAAACATATATTGAAAGTTAGAACTCCCTACCTCAAGATTGAAGAACGAATTTGAATGATTTTCCAAGCCCTAACTCCAAACTTTGAAAACGGAAGGATTACGCCTCCACCGAGCTCAAATCGGCGATATACGGACTGAAATACACGAAGGGGTGAAGGATTTGAGGTTGCTTTTGGGGGGGGGGGGGGTTTGGGTGATTTTGGTGGAGTTTGAGTGGGAGTGTGAGTGAGAGAGAGAGAGCTGAGAGGGAGGAGAGGGACGGGAGAGAGGGAGTGAGGAAAGGGAAATAAAATTCCCTGCCTCCCAACCCACACACATATATACACACATCACACATTCATCCCACCAATATAACACTTTAACATGTTAGCCCCAAATCTCAATATTCCAAACCAATTTCCTCCTTGTATTAATCTTATAAAACATTTAAATCAATTTTATAAATTTACGGGTCTTTACACTTTGGCCTTTGAATGGCAGAAGAAACATTCAATTTAATGGGTCTGTAACTAAACATGTTTTAATACTTTCGTACTATAACTGTGTTTGTTTGTTAGTGGCTTGTTTGTTGGTCTTGACTCCTTCCTGGCCGGGTGACTTTAAAACTTTTGTTGGATGAATGTTGAGGTCGATCTCAGTGACATTTTTTGGGCCTTTTGCAAGGCTTTGGTAAGGCTGTTTTGCTTTTGAAATCATAACAGGTGCAGGTTCGATGATGGCATGCTCTTTATTTTGAGTTGAGTTATGAAGCTAGAAATTCTTTTCTGAGCTCTTTTTGATTGTATAGCTGTGCTACGTCTTACTTCCCTAAGTGTGTAAATTGCTTTCGTCCAAATCAATTTTGAAACACTTATTTGATTTTCCCGTGGGATATATATTAGGTATAGATTGCATAGCTGTGCTACATCTGTGAGCTCGGAAATTTTTCCTAAGCTTCATTCTTAATGCATAGCTGTGCTACGTTTGTGAGAGAGTGGTAGTATTCCTACTCCCCTAAGTATATAAATTATTTGCGTCCAAACAATTAATATACTTATTGTAGTTTCCCGTAGGATATGCCTCAGGTCTGACAATTTATTTCCGTAGAATATTATTTTTGTTCAAAACATGAGAGGTTGGCCCTTGGGGTCCAATTCTTGTGCATTAAGTAAAAGTAGTCGTTTCAACTACCCAAGGTAATCGAATGTGCAACTTCCCATTACTCTAAGCAGTTGAGGTGGTGGTTTTAATTGCAATTTTGATTATGATCATGCTGACACTACAACAAATAAGACCTTTCATAGCGTGCCAAAAACGCTATAGAATGATAAACATAGCGTTCCGAAGAACGCCTTATTAGCCGATGCAATTAAAAGTCCTTTCTTTCAATAGCGTTCATTGTCCGCTATTGTTAACATATTCCACAGCGAGCAAAGCACACTATGGAATCATATAGACAACATTCGGAGGAACGCTATATTTGCCCATGCTATTAAAAAGTCCAAACTTTCCATAGCATTTTTTCGACTGCTGTTGTTGACATACCTTCCATAGCAGTCTTAGCACGCTATATTTGGCTTACTTTCCATAGCATTTTCGACATGATGTGTTCGATATATACTTTTAATAGTATTTTTTGCACGCTTTGTTTGAGACCATATCACCTGCTGCAATATATCCCGAATACTCTCAATAATAATGAATCATTGATATGATTCCAACTAAGCTCAAAGAAAAAGAACTGGATAATCTAATTAATACCCATTCAGTAGCAATACAGTCACAACATTCCATACAAAATCAAAAAGAAAATTGTACTTCATCAACATCAGGTACTATACATGTTAACTTAAAAATGAAGGAAATTCAGTTGACTTCAAGCCCACCCTTAAACATATATACCCCAAAAGTGGACTACAAGGCTTGACGGTGAGAAGCCAGTAAATGTGTCAAGGAAAAGGCTTGAGCAATGCCCGGCTGACACTGGCACATGATCATATCTCCATCTTGAGCGAAAGTCACAAAACACCAATCTTGTCTTTCAACCCAGAGTCGACCTACACGTACAAGATGAAAACGTTTCAATTTGAATGAACAAATTTCAAACTAATCAATTTTATAAACAGAGAAACCGAATGCATTCCTTCTCAATATGTGGATGTAATAAAAAATGAATTACCCTCATGTCGAGTCCATAATAACTTTGTCAGCCAAGCAACAATAGTTCCAACAGATTCTTCAACATAAACCATGTCATGTCACTCACTACTCCACAAAAATACTTCCGGTTTCTTTACAACATCCACCCAAACTACCATTGCGCTAGGATAGATAAGTACATGACCACGGGTATGTGCATCACTAAAAGACCAACGTCCACTTGTTGCATTTAGGGTTATTGTTAACGCTCTTTATCAACAAGGCACCACATACACACGCACATTATACCGGAAAAAAAAACAAGGCAACACACACACACACAAAAACAACGTAAGTGAAGTTGCATACTTTTTGGATCAGTGAAGAAAAATAGCATATCACATGGAGGCACACTTGGAACAAGAAATAACATATCAGGACAAGGCACACTTCGAACCAAAACCATTAAGAAAAAAAAAAAAAAAGGCAGATAAGTTACTTACACCAAAATGCACTTACCTTGAATTTTTCACTTGTCTTTTCCATCCCAAAATCTTCCTATCATGCAGTGATTTGATGGATTAAGGCTGTACTAAGTGTGCCTATACAGCAAACAACATCAGAAAGAGAAAAAAAACAGTAGAAACCAGCAGGACACAGCAGCATATACAACAAACAACAACAACAACAACAACAACAACAAGGACAGCTACAAAAATATCCGCAAAAACACCAAACCAAGCTGAACATAACATTCTTTAATCTTTGAAGAGAATGAAAGAATTTTCAGGAATAAAGAGGAGTGGGATGAACATGGTGCACATACTGAGTCTAAAGCACGAATATTATATATAGTATTCACAAACATAGAATACCAATTGCAGAAACCATCACTAAACCATTCTGAAGCATCACATAATGAGTCTAAAGCACCCTTTCAATCAGTAATGATCAGTAATGAGTAGTTAGGGAAGAGGACGAATTCCAAGGAAATAGATAAAGCTCTATATTAATGAAAAACAAGAGGTTAAAAAAAGTGTATGTTGTATCTTTAGCACCGTCATCCCTAGACAGATTTTGAAATTTTTTATCATTAAATCTTTCAGGAAATTTGAAATGATCAACTCACTTTTGCTTTTCAAGGGAATACCGGAATACAAAATCAGGTTACAGCCAACAAGCTTAATTGTTATGTCCGCATTGTTGTCTCACCTTGATAATAATTTTTTTACACAAAGTATAAATCCCGGTTACTCAGTATCAGGAGAACATGTCTTGAGCATTAGTAGTGGAAGCCACAATATTATGCAGCTTAAACTAATGAAAACCAAGAATAAACCTATTTAACTCCTGTACAATAATTACTATAGTGCTTACGCAATACAATTTCATATCATATTAGTATGTCACTGTTTTTCTCTTCCGAAATTTCAACTTTTCTTCTAACTCATGCAGGTGTCAAAACCATTTTAGTTTTATAGAGCAGATAGTTAAATACCTAGATAAGAAACGCATGAGTACCCAGCATACGAGTCTCAGTGAGCAAAATACAACTTTTGGAAGGCTATAAAACCAAAGATACAACATAGAGGTCAAAGAAAAATAAGAAAACAGCTCTGATAAATGACATTTGGTCAGCTTAGACGTTTGATGGAAATCTGTCATGATGGAATTGAAAGGTGTGTTCAAAAGTAGAACATACCTCTATAGGGGAGAGTAAAATTCAAGTTAAGCCTGCCATCCTTTGCAAGCTGTCACTGCACCCTCAAGCACATTCCAATCAAGCCCGCCATCCTCTGCAAGCTGAATCATAAGATGTGAGAAAAAGATTGGAAACAAAAATTCAGAAAAATAAAAACTGCTACAAAGAAAACTTACCAGGTGACATGATCTCCCGAGGAGATATTCAAAGCTGAAACAACAGCACCAGATGTCACATTGATCCCATATATCTGATTGACAAAAGCAAAGGAAATTGAAGGACAACTATTCAAAGTTGAAATTGATAATTCAACATATCTAAAAACTGCTGCTGGGATTTACAAGAAGAAAATAAGTAACATTACATGTAAATATCCATCGGTGAATTTTTGGATGTATTAATGTGCTTAGTACTGAAAGTTGAAATGAAAGCTATAGACAACCAGATGACCCTTTCACTTTCAAACATGTTTCCTTACACCTTTCGTACAGATAAATCAAGCACTCTGCAATAGAGTGAACCATTAAATTGTGTTGCATGCCATCTTATTGAAAACCATATATTTTGAAAGGAAAGTGAAAGTGGTGGATAATTGTTTGCTCTCACGACATCCATAAAAAGCTAGTTGCTAATGAAATATAAGGAGAAAGGACTATATTTTGAAGCTCATCAACTGATCAAAGAGACAAAGTCCCTTTTTTTCACCTAATCAAAGTGAACTGAAGTATAATCATACTAAATCCTTCCAAAATTGGGAATAGTGTGGAATTTAGGATAATCACTTATGATTCTAATGTTCAAGATTGGTAAAGGACGAAATAATAGGACTGAGGCAAAAGATATATTCCTTATTGTAAGGTTTTTTAGGACTGAAATTCGTTAGTATCTTAATCAATACAACTCAAAAAGATAGACATCAACAAGATAAGACTAATGGGCTAACATTGTTCAGGTTTGTTTTTTGCAAGTACAAGTTTGCATCTCACCATGAGTCCATGAGAAGGTGGAAAATGAGATGGAAATTATGCTATGAAGGGTCCTCAATCCAACAGGAAAACCTTCAAGCTTTGCAATATTTTTGTTTCAAAAGTATGCCTAATTAACCAAGAAATACAACAACGATTAACCACTACAAGACATTTATGAGCAATCATACTAATCTTTTCCTTCATCAGTTCATCACTAGATAGTTAAACAAGTACTCTAGAGCTTGATATTAAATAACACAGTACATACCTATCTCAAATTTGAAAACACAGTACATACACATACAAAAAAAAAATCCATCAAACACATATATCTATTACTACATAGCCAAATAGAAAATTTGATCAAACAAAAGAAACATAAGAAGCCAAGTCTCTACAACTAAGAGTACCACACTTTCAACATATTAACTAGGCAACAAATTCTTATAGCAATCAGTTCTTTCCGAACTATCATCCACCTCTTTAACTTCAAACTGCGATATCACAGTTTCATAGTTTACTAAAATGTCTATTTGGGCAGCCAATTCTAGCTTCAAAACAGGACCCACATCGTCAACAACACAATTGGGGTTGGCTACATAAATATGTTTCCTCTTCTGAGCTCTTTCAAGAAAATCGTGCCCTGTAACAGCCAACAAACCTAAATCCTTTTGAACTACCACCTTTACATTCAATTTTGGTCTACCTTTCCCCTTGATCCTACCCTCTACCATCACCACATCACCCCTCTTAAGACATGTCCGAACCACCTCTGTTGTCTCTCATCTTATCTTCTATTGGTGCTATTCCTACCATCCCGTGAAGGTTTACATGGGCATAACATATTTGCACAAATAAACAATTGATCTAGAGTTTGGCGTACATACACATCAGACTTAAGACGAAGTTGTTTCTGGGGCAGAATAACCTGGACTGAGTGAGCATCATGGGTGTGAGGGATGGGATGACTCATAATGCATATAGCACGAGCTACTTCCCCAACCTTCTTTACCTGTCACAGTAAACAGTAGGTCCCTTGAAGATTAATTGAAACCATTCAAATTCAACATTCTCATGCTACTATAATAATTCCAAAGGGTTGGCCTGGTGGTCATGGCCTTGGATTTTGGAGTTTGCTCCTTCCTAAGGTCTTAAGTTTGAAAGGTGTTCACAAAAAAACATTCTCCTGCTACTGATTCAAGGTTCCTTGACGATTAATCACCTTGCTAGGCAAATTTGAAGGATCACAAACTACTTTTTTGCATTTTGCAGTTTCTCCTTCCGATGTCACTCCAAAGGCTTTTCCATTAGAATCAAATTCCACCTGTCATGGGCGACATCAGACATCAGCGAACTCGATGTTGAAAAACTGTGGAATAACTTGATTAGCTTATTCAACCAAAAAACAAAACTTAATTAGCTTAACTACAATGCAATAATAGTTTTAGTCCTTCTATATTGGTTCTATTAACTTACGCATAAAAGATATATGTGTGGGATCGGTGGTCTTCCCGTTCATAGACGTACTACATGTATGTACAGAAACCCCAAGGGTTGATCAATTAGTTACCTGATGAGGCCATCTATGTCCATTGTTGTGAACCAATTGACTGCCATTGTCTAAATGTTCAACTATAACTCCTTCCAAACTTTGAAATCAAGAACAAAAACAAAGAAAAATGAGTCCATGTTTTATGTGAGAAAACCATGAATAAGAAGAATCAATGCATAATGGAAACCTTGCTTCCCTTGCCAAACAACAATAAGCTAACCAACAATGTTTTTGCACTTATGTTCAACAATGTTTGTGCTAACCAAAGTCAAAACTAAACTATTACTCCAATAAGCTAGGTGTCATTTATCTAAAGTTCAAACTTCTGATTTTAAAAGTGCACATATTCTAGCTGATTATTTTCCCCAATCACTAGTAAACTTCTTGTTTGCTGGCCATTGAAGTGGGCATTTATACAAAGGGTTGTTAAAAGGCCTAACTTATATTCTGAGAATTAGGACTCTCTAATATCTACCTAACCTTTATGGCTCAATAGGTAGGGCAATCAACCTATGGGGAAAGAAAAAATAGGAATCTGAAGCAATTTTTTTCCCTATACAAAACTATGCTAGATGGTCATTTTTCAAATAATTCACCAATTTGTTATAGCATGAGAAAATCAATTATGAATTGATAAGAAAAAGCATGAAATTAGGAACCAATAAGAAAAAGCCCCAATTACTTATCGAAAATAGAAACGTAAAGGCCCAATTATCACAACCATTCACTGTCTCGCCACCACTCAATTACCACTGGTTCCCTCCTCCCTACAAGGAGCAACATTCTTGTATTTGAACACATGTAGGAGGATGAAAACAATTGATGCTTTCTGATCAACTGGTTTGCAACGGCTTTCTCGTGCCTCTTCACTGGAACCCTAATTCGTCGTCGGAACCCTAATCTGCAAAATAGACAGGGGGTGAGCGCACCTCTGCCTCTCGTGGCAAAGGCCCTCCGATGCCAAAGTTAGTATCACGTACTAGCAGTTAAAACCCTAATTATCAGTAGGAAAGCAAGAATGCCAAGTATTGCGTACCTTTTACCTCTAGGTTTACCTCTTATTTATAGATTTGCGTATGCTTGCTGGCCAAGCATCCGTGTTGCCCTAGGATTCCTAACTCGTATAGGAATCCCAGGATATCAAGGATTCTCGTTTCCTTTATCAGTTCATTACCTTAATCCTTGTAGGACTCTTTTCCATAACAAGCCGAACATCTCATACTCGTTGGGTATCTTTATCAGATCCTATATTCTCGGGATCTTATTCCTTAACGGAATACTATTGTTTCTAGACTCTTCCAGAATGTTCGTTATGCTCCAATACTTGACTGAAGTTCTTTCTTTTGTTCGGCCATCTTGTTGCCGAACAGACGGCTTGGACCATTGACTTCTCATGTCACTGGTCCATCTTGCCGAACATTTGTTTAGCATGATGACTATCCTGCCTATATTCAAACTATGGTCCCACATACCATTTGCATTGCTTTTTAACCCGTGATCCCTCATATCACGTGCTTGGTTCTTTGCTTCATCTGTTCGGCTGTTTATAACCGAACAGTCTGCTTTGGACCATCTATTTCACATGTAACTTGGCCCTTAGTTTGCCGAACAGACAGCATGGATCAATGACTTCTCATATCATTGGTCCATATTGTTGTTCACTATATTGCCCGGCGGTAAGTCCTGTCATACTTACCACGTGCTCCCGAATATCACGTGTTCGGCAACTAAATGTATGGGTTCGGGAATACCTCCCTACAATTGCTCCCCGGCTTCATCTATTTACCACTGTTCGGGGGCAATATATGATGCTTAGAAACAGAATTTTATTTAGACCAGACTCTTCTGATCCCGTGCAGTCATAATTTCAATATGTCATTGATGCCTTTTGGCGCCTCTGTCATTATACCATTTCGGGGTAATGACTCCACGTGGCACGTATCGTATGCCTATCATTAATTTCGAACTGACGTTCTATGAAACAGTGTCAGAACGAACTCTGCTTTCCGTTACTTTATCCTGTAACGGCGTAAGAGGAGACGCTTCGTCTCTGTTTCTTACCCTTAAACCCCAGAAAAGGGCTTATTTTGGGTTTCTCACCCAAAACTTCAAACTCGCTCCTTCTCTCTCTAGAAACCAGGTAAAAACATCCCGCCATCCGCCATCGCCGCCGTCTGCAAATTTGATTGCACTCTAGGGAATCGTTACATTATTCTTGTAAGATTCTCGTTCTCACTCCATTTCGTCTGCTTAGGTTTCCCTCTGAGATCTCACTCTCAGATTCGTGGGCTGTTTTTAGGGTTTCTATTCGTTCCCATTTCCAGTTTTTTTCTTCTTTATAGAATATACTCATGGCTGATGATAATGATCACCCTCCTAGACCCAGTAAATTTAGGAAACTCTGTGAAACCTCAACTGCCATGGCGGCATTTAGGTCTGAGTATAGCATCCCTGATAATGTGGGGCTCGAACTTGCCCCTTTAGGAGTAGATAGGGATGGTGGCTCCTGGGATAGAATGTGCATCCCTATCGTGGCCATCGTCGAAGGTGGAGTCCGATTTCCCCTTCACCCACTACTCCGCCAGATCCTAAACTGGTATCGTCTCACCCTCATGCAAGTATCAACAAACGTCTTTAGGCTAATAATGGGTGTAATAGCTTTGAATAGGATTCTGGGGACCCAGTTAGGAATTTGGGACATTCAGTGGTGGTACAGTATTGTACTAAACCCTGAATATAATACCTACTATTTCAAAGTTAGAAGGGCAGAAAAGCGTCTCGTGCTCAACCTGCCAGACTCCGCTCGGGATCACGAGATTGATTTCCTTTATGTCACTGGAGCCTTTGAGCCACTAGGAGAGGATGGCCAAGTGCTAGGGCTCCATTGCCCCCACATATGTGGTTATCCACGTATGCTCTTGCTTTTTATCTTTTGCAATTTCTTCATTTACTGATTTCTCGTAGCTTTCTATGTGCCTAATTTTGGTTTTATAACTCCAATCTTGCAGCTGAGAACGTTAACAAACGTCCTAGACGTGAGCCGAGCTACGTCCGAACAGAGGACATAAACAGGATCCTAAAATACACAGGAGAACCAGGTACCCGAACAGCTGGTCGGGGTCGAGACGCTGATATACTGCTGGGATACGATCCTTCGTACAGAGGGGTCATCGACAGAAGACTTGCCCACCCCAGCACTTGTGCTGCGTCTACATCTACTGCTCCCCAACCACACAACTCAAGGCTTCAAGCTGGTGTCACTCTTGCCGGTCAGTCAGGCGAAATTGCTATTCCTGACGGTATACCTCAAACACGTGTGGTACTCAGAAGATCTGGTCGTAGGCAAGTCATTGCCGAACAACAACCCGTTCCTCTCCAAATTACCAGTCAGTCGTCCTCATCCGGATATTCTTGACCATCTCCAACCCCAGGTACGATGACGCACCAACCCATTAACCTCAGTTCTTTACTCACTGTCTCCTCATGGGGACGTGGCGCTACCAATAGGGTAGCATCAACTGGCGCCCCTCCCCCACGTTCACGTCGCAATAGGGGGGGATCCGCAAGATCGTCATCGTCTCCTCGGGAACAAGATAGCCCTATTGAGGCTACTGATGCTCATTGGGACAAACGTCCCAGGAGCGAAGAAACTGGAGACGCCCTTACCCAAACCACTACTTTAGTCCAACAACCCCCTTCTTCGAGTACTCCAGTGCTTCCTGAAAGCTGGACCCCCAATCTTATTAGGGGCGATCGGCCTGTTCACATTGGGGACAGTGCCAGCTCTTCGAAAACAACACTCGCCCTTGCCCAAGGTCTACTGCTTCCTGTAGACATGCAGAAGGAATCTGAGGCTGCGCCTGATCGGCTTGTCTCCACTGGACTCGTCAGTGGTATCAAGGTAATGTGACTTAATCTTTTCATATAAGTCTTTATGTATATTTCATATACCACATATCATATATTGCTACACCCGTCACTTACCACTCGATGGTTTTGCCAGTTTATTCAAAAAATGGTCACACTGGGCCAGAAGTTCCAGGATGCAGATAACGAAAGGATCTCGCTACTGAACAACAACACAAGACTGCTTCGGACAGTTGCTCGTTTGGAAAGAGAGAGGGACAAAGCCAAAGCTGACTTTGAAGGAGCTAAAGGCAAGCTGGAGATTGCTGAGGAGGGCCTGAATCAGGCATTGTTGGAGATCGATAACACCAAAAAAGCCTCCTATGAAGAAGGGTACATGAAGGGTTTTGACGCCACAACAACAAGCTACGTCGAACAGATGCCAGCTATACATGTAACGCCCCGAATTTTGGGTACGTTAAAAGGACATTTTATTGATAACATCAAATGGAGTCTGACTCTTATTACAACAAAACTCCTACAAGAGTTCAATATTTACAAAAAATGAAGGGGGTTCTACGGTTCCGAACTACAGCTCTTCAACTCCTCCATTCTTGCCAGCTCCTCAGCTCCAAAAGCCTCCACGGTGAACTGCTTATCCTGATTATCTACAAAATCTGACACATTATACCAGCGTCACCACCGATATAATATGTTAGGGTCACCAAAAAGGCAACACCGTGAGCTACAAAGCTCAGAAGAGTAATCCCATACCCGCTAACCCATAACTTACAAACAAAGCTATAATACAACATCAATTTCCACATGATAAGTATATACACAGTTAATCAATGACACATCCACATTCATTAATCAACTATCGTTGATGTCCAAGAGTTTCGTGTTTCTCCTACGTGACTCATCGTAGACCGTGTCAACATTTTCATTTACAAAACAATATTTCAAAAACCATTTGTTTAACACAAAACATTTGCATTGGCTCCGTACTGCGGATAACCAAGCTACACACCCAACCTCGGTTCCGCCGTTCTGGACTCCCGAGTATCCTCACAATGGTTCCGCCGTCCCGGGTTCCCATTGGCACACAAAAATATTTGCATTGGCTCCGTACCGCGGATAACCAAGCTACACACCCAACCTCGGTTCCGCCGTTCTGGACTCCCGAGTATCCTCACAATGGTTCCGCCGTCCCGGGTTCCCATTGGCACACAAAAATATTTGCATTGGCTCCGTACCGCAGATAACCAAGCTACACACCCAACCTCGGTTCCGCCGTTCCGGACTCCCGAGTATCCTCACAATGGTTCCGCCGTCCCGGGTTCCCATTGGCACACAAAAATATTTGCATTGGCTCCGTACCGCGGATAACCAAGCTATACCTCACCATGGTTCCGCTGCTCCGGATTCCCATGGGAACGCACACAACCTCACAATGGTTCCGTTTTTCCCGGATTTCCATTGGAACACACACCACACAATGGGCAAGTCCGGCCACATTGCGGTTTTCAAAACATTTCAAAAATAGTTCATTTAACTCACCCAACCTCGGTTCCGCCGTTCCGGACTCCCGAGTATCCTCACAATGGTTCCGCCGTTCCGGACTCCCGAGTATCCTCACAATGGTTCCGCCGTTCCGGGTTCCCATTGGCACACAACACACACACACATAATGCCCCACAAAACTGGTCATTATGTAGTTTCAAAAATATTTTCTTCCTCGAAAAATATTTCCTTTCATTACTCACACCCTAGGTGTCATATTTCTACTTTCTCGATTCTAATGTCTCGTTACATGCATAGACTCCGCGGTAGGACAAACGTAAGCATGAAACATACTAACAAGATCATCCAATTCTATATTACTTATCACGCTCAATTACTACTTATAGCATAACGCCACATATACGGACGCCTTTGGAGTGTATCACTTATGCTTTATTCAAAGCACAACGCCACATGTACGGACGTCTTTAGAGTGAAATCACTTATGCTTTATCACACCACAAGTAATACAAGCAACTTATATATACATACTCATAATCATCTTAAAGATTAAAATACAAATACTTCTAAACAAACGATAAGTACGTAAATAAAGATAACCTACTTTATACTTGAGTAAGTAAATAAATAGGAAGTAAGTAAGGATTTCCTTACTTTCTAACATACGGTTCTATACGTAGAGTTAGGGAACAAGGGGTTCTACTTTATACGTAGGGAAGTGAGTAGAGGTATTCTACTTATACGTTCCAACATACGGTTCTACGTTATACGTTGAGTTAGTGGACGAAGGACTCTACTTATACGTAGGGAAGTTAGTAGAGGTATTCTACCTTACTTCTTGGAGGTAGGGCGGCTACGGAAGGTTAGTCGGCGGTCGGAAAGTACATCGGTGGTCGGGCGGAGTAACTTCCTACGGTGGTCTCCGGTAGCTTCGAAAGAGAATGGTTTCTCTCGAAACTTCTACTTGACTATTACTACTACTACTTTTGGATCGAAGGGGTGGTCGAGTGGCCGTTTAGTGGCGGCTTTGGATGAGTTTCTTGAAGAACACAAGAAGAACTCAAGAACAAAGGAAGAACAAAAGAAAGAACAAGAATTTCTAGAGATAAGTTGGAGCAATGAGAAGGTGTGAGTTGAATGGCAAACATGGGGTGCTATTTATAGGCAAAATTCTTGGCTCTTCCTCTCTCTCTATGGCCGGCCCTCTCTCTCTCTATATCTCCCATGGATTTTGCTCCATTAAGTCATCAAATCACCTCACATGACAAGCCATGCCTTGTCCAATCCAAATCTTAGGTGTAAGGCTATGTAATCAACTAAGATCTTAGGCTTTTTAGGTGAATCTAGGTAATTATAATCTAGGTTTAGCTTGTAGTCAAGGTCTAAGGCTAATAAAGGCTAGGATTGTGTCATAATAGTCCATCATAGGTTGTCATTAGGCATAAAAAGACTAAGGCCTAATAAGGTAGCTTGCAAGGCTAGGTTTAGTCCTTGGATTGGACTATGGGAGATTTGTTGCAAGGAAAGGAGACAAGGGGTACAAGATTTGGGTACTAAACAAATCATAAGTACAATGGAGAGTTATGTTTGGTTAGGAGAAAGATTCTCCAAGGATGAACAAAGATCAAGGAAAGATCAAGCATGGTACAACCAACCTTCCTTTCTCCTTCCTCCTCTCTCTCTCTCTCTCTCTCTCTCTAGTACACACACACACACATAAATACATATATATATATATATATAAATATATGCAAGAAAGAATAAAAAAGGTACAAAGTACAAGATTAAAGAAATCCAATTTTAGGCACATGTTGATTTAAACAAATAAACTAGTGTACTCTAGGAAGATCAACTCCCCAATAAATAAATTCAATTGGGTACAAAACCCCAATACAAAATAATAAAAAGGTACTTAGGAGAATATTAGGCCTTAAAGGCTACTAAGGGTAATAAGTACTTTAATAACAAAATATGGGTACTTCATCACATGGGCAATAAGGAAAAAATGATTAGTTTAATAAGCCCATGTACTTGGTGAAAGAATAACTCTATTACCCAATGGATAATAAATACCCTAACTTTTATTATCCAATGGACAATAATAACTAGGGAACTTTTATAGTAAAATAATCAAGGAGTACTTTTAAGCATGTGACAAAAGCCCTATATTAAATATAGGTGTGGTACCAAGTACCCCAATTAAATAAAAAGACTAGGATTCTTTCCATTAAAATAATAATAAAGTACAAGTCAAATCAACTTTATTGGAAGGTTCCCTAGTCACATCGGTACTTTATTTGGTCAAAAGACTCTATTATCCAAGGGTCACTAACTTCCCTAACGGTTATTACCCAATGGTTAATAATTTCCCTTGCGGTTAATAACCATTGGACAAAAGAGTACAAGTACCTTTTATTTTAAAATATGAATTTTGAAAGACTACATGTACTTTCATAATAAAAAATTTATTATCCAATGGACAAAAATTACCCTTGTGGTTATTATCCAATGGATAATGGAGGGGTGGGAGAATCCCCAATAAACAAAGAATAAATGTACTTTGCACACCATTAAAATACTATATCCTTGTACTTATCAAAATATTTTAAAAGAAAGCCTATTGTCCAATGGATAAAAATTACCCTAACCATTATGGACCAATGGGTAAAAGCAAAAGGTTCAAAAGTTTCAAAAGGTCCAAAAGGTTCATCTAGTAACTAGGTAAGTCAGTTGCTTGGTTCCTCCAAGTAGTCGGTTGGAAACTAACTAAATTGGTCACGTAGGGTTTCTAGTCGAGAGTTTAACCAATGACCAAAAAAATCTAACTACGATGGAAATTAATAAGCAATCGTATAGCCACACAAGAGAAAAATAAGTAATTTAAATAAAATTCAAATATTTAACAAAATTTTTATTCACCAAAAATCAGGGTCGTTACAATCTATCCCCCTGAAAACAATTTCGTCCCCGAAATTGGCGCGCGACTACAGATTAGACTAGGTTGCTAAACCGATCTTGGAGTCATCGATTATCCCCCTTAAAATTAGAAGTAGGTCACCATCAATCGAATTATGCCTCTTCACTTGCTTAACGAGATGGGGTTGAAGTTGCTTCTGCCGTCGAACAGCTTGCCTCGTCGTACGCCTTTGATAAGGTCTCCACTGTAAACACTAACGCCAAAAGCAGAACTTCTACCAAATCATCATGCGGACTTGTATCCTACAGGCGTTCCTAGTACATCCTTGTTGAATCAGCTTGCTTCCTCAGTCTGTAGTGCGAAGATACGCCCTCCAGTGCCTTGCTGGATTCCCATGGGCTGTTTTCCCTTGTTTTGCCCATTCTGCTGCTGCGACGGGCCTCCAGGGTTTTGCTTCACAAAACTGGCCTGTCCAGGTTGTTGGACTTCCTGATTTCCAAAGTTCTCATTCCTTTGAAGTTAGGGGCAGTCGCACTTATAGTGACCCATAGCCTGGCAGTTGAAACACTAAACTGTCGCTATGTCTGTACCACCTCTCTTTGGTTCGTCACCTCCAGGGTTAGCAGTTCTCCAGGGTCGATTGTTCTGAGATGGGGTAAAGGGTTTGGTGGAGTAGGGTCCACGGTTATCGCTGAGGGTTTGGGTGCGGATTGGTCCACCGGCGTTGCCTGTCGCCTTCCTCCATCGAGTTTTGAAGTCAGCCTCCTCGCTTTCCAGGCGGAGAGCACGCTGAACCACACCATTATAGGTGGTAAAGGCTTGTGCCACTACGGCCCTTCGAGCGGTAGTCAGTCCCCACTCGAATCTTCTTGCCTTCTTGTCTTCAGTTGCCACAGCGGTTGGAGCGTAACGGGATAGCTCTTCAAATTTGGCCGCGTACTGGGTCACGGTCATCGTCCCTTGTTTCAGGTTCATAAATTCCTGCTCCTTGGCTAGGCGAAGGGGTGTGGGGAAGTATTTGTCGAGAAATAGCGTCTCGAACTCAGCAAAGGACATGGTGGCTACGGTATGGGTTGCCTCCATTAGATCCCACCAATGGCGGGCTTCTCCCTTCAGCTGGTAAGTGGCTAAGGCCACACGGTCTCCTTTTCGGGTGATCTCCAAGGTGTCCAGGATCACCTTGGTTTCTTTCAGCCAGGCTTCGGCCACGATAGGGTTGGTATCTCCATTGAAAGTCGGGGGTCGACATTTGCAAAACTCGTTCATCGCCCGGGTTCGGGTCGCGGGTCCATCATCGTGGTTTTGGTTTCGGCGGTTGGTGTTCAAAGCGGTTACAAGTGCTTGCACGATCTGGGCTAGGTCGGGGTTCACGTTTAGAGGGTTCTCCATTATCGTTTCCTAATCCACGGCACGTATTAACAATCTACGAGGGAAAATCGAAAGGGGGTTTTTGTTTACTAAAACAAATTTTCTTTTTGCAAATGGTCTAACTTTCAAAAGCAAAAAGTAGTTTAACAAATAGTATGCAACGGTACTCTTTAAAATAAAGTAGGTTTTTCATAGATAAGAACATCACACAACATAAGCATAGAATTACAAACATAAACATAGAGTTCTACTATAAAACAAGTAGACTTAAAACAAGATTCCTAATACAAGTTGAACATGATCCTAATCCTTAGCATCCTACATCCTGAAGGATTACAACGACTACTAGTTTTATTCTATGCACGCCTAAGCAATCTCCTTGGCTTTCACAGATCTTCTAGGGCCTCGTCCTCCTTGAGATTCTCTTCACCTAACAGATTTTCCTCCTCGGTCACCTCATTGGCGTCCTTATCACCATTAACTTCTTCCTCCTTAACTTCAACCTCAAAGTTCTCCATCGGGGGTAAAACACCAAAATATTCATGGAAAGCAGACAGGATCGGAAACATTCCCGAAAACCAGGGGTCTTCCAACTTTTGGGATGTCAGGATTTCTATGGTATTTCTGGGTTGATAGGCTTCGGCTAAAAGATCAACTAGATGTTTCATCTACAAGAAAAAGTGTCAACCTCAATTAGGAAAGTTTTAGGATAGGGTTTTGCTAATACTAAGAAAACTTTCGAGTTTCTAAGTTCCACATTCGACTCTTGATTTAAGTAATCATCCAATTGTTCGGGAATTCCCAGCTCAGCTGTACTGCCAATTTCCGTGCCTTGCTTCAATCCGAAGATTGTTTTGACAGAATTCCACCCAATTTGAGACGGTAAACTTAAACTCAATTCACGATCGTGCAACGGTCAACTTATCTCGTGGTTCTACCCATTCTACCCATGGCCGAGGTTTTGAACCTAAAGCTCTGATACCAAGTTGTAACGCCCCGAATTTTGGGTACGTTAAAAGGACATTTTATTGATAACATCAAATGGAGTCTGACTCTTATTACAACAAAACTCCTACAAGAGTTCAATATTTACAAAAAATGAAGGGGGTTCTACGGTTCCTAACTATAGCTCTTCAGCTCCTCCATTCTTGCCAGCTCCTCAGCTCTAAAAGCCTCCACGGTGAACTGCTTATCCTGATTATCTACAAAATCTGACACATTATACCAGCGTCACCACCGATATAATATGTCAGGGTCACCAAAAAGGCAACACCGTGAGCTACAAAGCTCAGCAGAGTAATCCCATACCCGCTAACCCATAACTTACAAACAAAGCTATAATACAACATCAATTTCCACATGATAAGTATATACACAGTTAATCAATGACACATCCACATTCATTAATCAACTATCGTTGGTGTCCAAGAGTTTCGTGTTTCTCCTACGCGACTCATCGTAGACCGTGTCAACATTTTCATTTACAAAACAATATTTCAAAAACCATTTGTTTAACACAAAACATTTGCATTGGCTCCGTACCGCGGATAACCAAGCTACACACCCAACCTCGGTTCCGCCGTTCCGGACTCCCGAGTATCCTCACAATGGTTCCGCCGTCCCGAGTTCCCATTGGCACACAAAAATATTTGCATTGGCTCCGTACCGCGGATAACCAAGCTACACACCCAACCTCGGTTCCGCCGTTCCGGACTCCCGAGTATCCTCACAATGGTTCCGCCGTCCCGGGTTCCCATTGGCACACAAAAATATTTGCATTGGCTCCGTACCGCGGATAACCAAGCTACACACCCAACCTCGGTTCCGCCGTTCCGGACTCCCGAGTATCCTCACAATGGTTCTGCCGTCCCGGGTTCCCATTGGCACACAAAAATATTGCATTGGCTCCGTACCACGGATAACCAAGCTACACACCCAACCTCGGTTCCGCCGTTCCGGACTCCCGAGTATCCTCACAATGGTTCCGCCGTCCCGGGTTCCCATTGGCACACAAAAATATTTGCATTGGCTCCGTACCGCGGATAACCAAGCTACACACCCAACCTCGGTTCCGCCGTTCCGGACTCCCGAGTATCCTCACAATGGTTCCGCCGTCCCGGGTTCCCATTGGCACACAAAAATATTTGCATTGGCTCCGTACCGCGGATAACCAAGCTATACCTCACCATGGTTCCGCTGCTCCGGATTCCCATGGGAACGCACACAACCTCACAATGGTTCCGTTTTTCGCGGATTTCCATTGGAACACACACCACACAATGGGCAAGTCCGGCCACATTGCGATTTTCAAAACATTTCAAAAATAGTTCATTTAACTCACCCAACCTCGGTTTCGCCGTTCCGGACTCCCGAGTATCCTCACAATGGTTCCGCCGTTCCGGGTTCCCATTGGCACACAACACACACACACATAATGCCCCACAAAACTGGTCATTATGTAGTTTCAAAAATATTTTCTTCCTCGAAAAATATTTCCTTTCATTACTCACACCCTAGGTGTCATATTTCTACTTTCTCGATTCTCGTGTCTCGTTACATGCATAGACTCCGCGGTAGGACAAACGTAAGCATGAAACATACTAACAAGATCATCCAATTCTATATTACTTATCACGCTCAATTACTACTTATAGCATAACGCCACATATACGGACGCCTTTGGAGTGTATCACTTATGCTTTATTCAAAGCACAACGCCACATGTACGGACGTCTTTGGAGTGAAATCACTTATGCTTTATCACACCACAAGTAATACAAGCAACTTATATATACATACTCATAATCATCTTAAAGATCAAAATACAAATACTTCTAAACAAACGATAAGTACGTAAATAAAGATAACCTACTTTATACTTGAGTAAGTAAATAAATAGGAAGTAAGTAAGGATTTCCTTACTTTCTAACATACGGTTCTATACGTAGAGTTAGGGAACAAGGGGTTCTACTTTATACGTAGGGAAGTGAGTAGAGGTATTCTACTTATACGTTCCAACATACGGTTCTACGTTATACGTTGAGTTAGTGGACGAGGGACTCTACTTATACGTAGGGAAGTGAGTAGAGGTATTCGACCTTACTTCTTGGCGGTAGGGCGGCTACGGAAGGTTAGTCGGCGGTCGGAAAGTACGTCGGTGGTCGGGCGGAGTAACTTCCTACGGTGGTCTCCGGTAGCTTCGAAAGAGAATGGTTTCTCTCGAAACTTCTACTTGACTATTACTACTACTACTTTTGGATCGAAGGGGTGGTCGAGTGGCCGTTTAGTGGCGGCTTTGGATGAGTTTCTTGAAGAACACAAGAAGAACTCAAGAACAAAGGAAGAACAAAAGAAAGAACAAGAATTTCTAGAGATAAGTTGGAGCAATGAGAAGGTGTGAGTTGAATGGCAAACATGGGGTGCTATTTATAGGCAAAATTCTTGGCTCTTCCTCTCTCTCTATGGCCGGCCCTCTCTCTCTCTATATCTCCCATGGATTTTGCTCCATTAAGTCATCAAATCACCTCACATGACAAGCCATGCCTTGTCCAATCCAAATCTTAGGTGTAAGGCTATGTAATCAACTAAGATCTTAGGCTTTTTAGGTGAATCTAGGTAATTATAATCTAGGTTTAGCTTGTAGTCAAGGTCTAAGGCTAATAAAGGCTAGGATTGTGTCATAATAGTCCATCATAGGTTGTCATTAGGCATAAAAAGACTAAGGCCTAATAAGGTAGCTTGCAAGGCTAGGTTTAGTCCTTGGATTGGACTATGGGAGATTTGTTGCAAGGAAAGGAGACAAGGGGTACAAGATTTGGGTACTAAACAAATCATAAGTACAATGGAGAGTTATGTTTGGTTAGGAGAAAGATTCTCCAAGGATGAACAAAGATCAAGGAAAGATCAAGCATGGTACAACCAACCTTCCTTTCTCCTTCCTCCTCTCTCTCTCTCTCTCTCTCTCTCTCTCTCTCTCTCTCTCTCTCTCTCTCTAGTACACACACACACATAAATACATATATATATATAAATATATAAATATATGCAAGAAAGAATAAAAAAGGTACAAAGTACAAGATTAAAGAAATCCAATTTTAGGCACATGTTGATTTAAACAAATAAACTAGTGTACTCTAGGAAGATCAACTCCCCAATAAATAAATTCAATTGGGTACAAAACCCCAATACAAAATAATAAAAAGGTACTTAGGAGAATATTAGGCCTTAAAGGCTACTAAGGCTAATAAGTACTTTAATAACAAAATATGGGTACTTCATCACATGGGCAATAAGGAAAAAATGACTAGTTTAATAAGCCCATGTACTTGGTGAAAGAATAACTCTATTACCCAATGGATAATAAATACCCTAACTTTTATTATCCAATGGACAATAATAACTAGGGAACTTTTATAGTAAAATAATCAAGGAGTACTTTTAAGCATGTGACAAAAGCCCTATATTAAATATAGGTGTGGTACCAAGTACCCCAATTAAATAAAAAGACTAGGATTCTTTCTATTAAAATAATAATAAAGTACAAGTCAAATCAACTTTATTGGAAGGTTCCCTAGTCATATCGGTACTTTATTTGGTCAAAAGACTCTATTATCCAAGGGTCACTAACTTCCCTAACGGTTATTACCCAATGGTTAATAATTTCCCTTGCGGTTAATAACCATTGGACAAAAGAGTACAAGTACCTTTTATTTTAAAATATGAATTTTGAAAGACTACATGTACTTTCATAATAAAAAATTTATTATCCAATGGACAAAAATTACCCTTGTGGTTATTATCCAATGGATAATGGAGGGGTGGGAGAATCCCCAATAAACAAAGAATAAATGTACTTTGCACACCATTAAAATACTATATCCTTGTACTTATCAAAATATTTTAAAAGAAAGCCTATTGTCCAATGGATAAAAATTACCCTAACCATTATGGACCAATGGGTAAAAGCAAAAGGTTCAAAAGTTTCAAAAGGTCCAAAAGGTTCATCTAGTAACTAGGTAAGTCAGTTGCTTGGTTCCTCCAAGTAGTCGGTTGGAAACTAACTAAATTGGTCACGTAGGGTTTCTAGTCGAGAGTTTAACCAATGACCAAAAAAATCTAACTACGATGGAAATTAATAAGCAATCGTATAGCCACACAAGAGAAAAATAAGTAATTTAAATAAAATTCAAATATTTAACGAAATTTTTATTCACCAAAAATCAGGGTCGTTACAATACAGGACCAGATCTGGACTGCATGCTGGGAGGCATGTCTGACCAAGGTAGGGGTTGCTGAGGATTCACCCCTCTGGGTTGACAATGATCTGCCGAGCACCCTTTCTCAGAACATTCAAGAACCAGCAGGACATCCGGAGGACGACATCGAACAGCAAATTGAGGAATTTGCTAATGCTGAAGAAGACACACCCACAGGCGTGCACCCTGCTCAATCTCCTGCTCGGGCTTTGACCCTTGACCCCATAAACTTGGAAGAGAGTGTAGTTGAAGATGGTGCTGATACTGAGATCAACACTAACACTCCAGAGGTCCAGAATGTGGACTAAGCTGGTAAGTATATAAACTGTTGCCGGTCCTGCGTGACCATAAGCATATCTTGGCCCTGTGAGGCATCGGTACAATCAAATACTTTGTTTAACACAGGTACTCGGCCCTTCGTGGCATAACCTTATGTTTTGTTTCGGCTATCCTTGTGTTTGCATCTGTTCGGATGCAAATAGTTTTAATCTTTAAGTATTTCATACTTTGATCATTTAATCATATATATTGCCTGTTTGCATAAGTATTTCATACTTTTAGCAAATCTTACAAACATGATTATTTGTACTGAATCTAAGTTTCTCGTACTCAGATTCATTCTCTTCTCAGTGTCTCGTACTGTTTGTCCATACAAGTGTTTTCATACTTGAATTAAGTTTCACGTACTTTAAACAAGGCATACAAGTGTGCTCATACTTGTTTACGTACTTAGAAAATCACACAAGTGTTTCATACTTGTGTTTAGGTGTCACGTACTTAACTGTTTGAAAATCACACAAGTGTTTCATACTTGTGTTCGTTGTTAAGTTTCACGTACTTAGAACATCACACAAGTGTTTCGTACTTGCGTTCTCACAAGTGTTTCGTGCGTTGTGTATTAAGTTTCATGTACTTTTAAATGTATACCCTGCTCCCCAATATGAATGAGGGAAACTAATCTCGTAGTTCGTATTTAAAACAAATACCAAGATTCCAACAGTTATACTAAAAAAGTGACTTCATTCATAATCTGTAAAACTCAAGAGGGCGTATACGTACCCCGTGCAACGAGAACAACAAAACTTAGAACAAGAGAGTTTTATTCGTAACCCTCACACAATCACGATGTGCATAAAGAAAAATTTATTCATATAAAAAACTTTCTCAGATTATGGACATTCCAAGGTCTTGGCACTGGGTTCCCATCCAAGTCTGCCAATCTATAGGCCCCTATACCAACAACCTCGGTAACTCGATAGGGGCCTTCCCAATTGACCCCCAACTTGCCTTCATTGGCCACCTTGGTGTTGCCAAGCACTTTTCGTAGTACGAGGTCCCCAACACCAAACTCTCGAGGGTGAACATGCTTGTTATAGCTCTTCATCAGCTGCTCTTGGTAGGAAGCCAGATGGACCAATGCCCTTTCTCTCCTCTCCTCGGCGAGATCAAGCTCAATTTCAAGAGCCTTGTCATTACCTCCACTATCTACCAACGCGGTCCTATTGGTCGGCAGACCAACTTTCAGAGGTATAACAGCCTCTGTTCCATAGGCCAATGAATAGGGGGTCTCTCCCGTAAACCTCCTAGGCGTTGTTCGGTGAGCCCACAACACTAAGGGTAACTCGTCTGGCCACTTCCCTTTGGCTTTATCCAACCTCTTCTTGATCCCATCAAGGATAGTTTTATTAGACGCCTCCGCTTGCCCATTACTCTGAGGGTAGGCTGGGGTGGAATAATAATTTCGTATTCCATATTGAGCACAAAAAGCCTTGAATTTCTTCTGAAATTGGGATCCATTGTCTGTGATCAATGAGTAAGGGACCCCAAAGCGAGTGATGATGCTTTTCCACACGAACCTTTCTATCATAGGTTCAGTAATTTTGGCCAGTGGTTCTGCCTCAATCCACTTAGTAAAATAGTCAGTTGCCACAACCAGGAATTTTCGATTCCCAGTTGCTTTGTGTAGTGGACCCACGATGTCCATCCCCCATTGGGCAAACGGCCAGGGACTTGTCAAAGGCACCAGATCCTCAGCGGGTGTCCGAATCATTGGTGAGAATTTTTGACATTTCTCACAAATCTTCACATACACCTTTGCATCTTCTTGCATGTGTGGCCACCAGTAGCCTTGAGTAATTGCTCGGTGGGCAATGGATCTCCCTCCAGCATGGCTCCCACATGTTCCCTCGTGGATTTCATGGAGAAACTTTTGCACCATCTCGGGATGTACACATAGTAAATATGGGCCTGTAAAGGATTTCCTGTACAACTTACCCTCTGGAGATAGCCAAAACCTGGCAGATTTGACCCTTATCTTGTGGGCCTCCTTTTTGTCAGAAGGGAGTATCTCGTCTCGTAAGAACTCCATGATTGGATCCATCCAACTTGGTCCTTGGTTCACGTCCAAGACTAAGTCTTCACTCCTCCCAATGCTCGGCTTATTCAGATATTCGACTGACACCTTTCTTTTGAACTCGGTTGGTATAGCTGTAGCCAACCAAGCTAAAGAATCTGCATGAGCATTCTGTCCAGAACTAATCTGCTCAATATATACCCTCTCGAAGGTATCAAGCAAGTCCTTGGCTACCTGTACGTAAGCCAACATCTTTTCATTTCGAGTTTCATACTCGCCGGACAGCTGATTCACCACAAGCTGGGAATCACAATATACCCTAACCCGTTCTGCTTTAAGGGTTTTTGCACTCCTCAATCCAGCCAGGAGTGCCTCATATTCAGCTACATTATTCATTGCACTGAATTCAAGTCGAACAGATCGTTCAATCAGAATTCCTTGAAGAGGAAACAGGACTACCCCAATTCCAGAACCAGTATTACATGCTGATCCATCAACGAATAGCTTCCACTCCGTGGGATCCTGTTCGGCTGAAGGTTGATCTTTCATGAATGATGTCTTAGTCACCTGTTCCTTTCTCGTAGGAGGTAGGGGAGCCACAGTGGGTGAAAATTCTGCCACAAAATCAGCCAACACTTGGCCTTTGATTGCTGTGCGTGGCTGATATTCGAGATCATACTGGCTTAACTCCACGGACCAAGTTGAGATCCTTCCCGAAAAGTCTGCCTTTCGTAGCAACGATTTTAATGGAAACTCAATATAAACCACAACCTTATGGCTTTGGAAGTAGTGTGGCAATTTCCTTGTGGCTGTCCTAAGTGCCAGGACAAGTTTTTCTAAAGGCAAATATCTCGTCTCTGCATCCAACAATGTCTTGCTAACATAATAAATAGGGATTTGTTCGGTCCCTAAATCCCTCAACAGGACTGCACTTACTGCATGCTCGGAAACAGCTAAGTACAGAATTAAAGACTCACCTGGCTGTGGAGTTGACAACAGTGGGGGCTCGGCCAGGTACTTCTTCAGGTCCTGGAAAGCTTGCTCACATTCTACTCCCCATTCAAATCCCTTGCTCTTTTTCAATAGCTGAAAAAAGGGTCTGCACTTGTCGCTTGACCTGCTGATGAATCTGTTAAGTGCCGCTACCATTCCAGTCAGCCTCTGGACTTCCTTGGTAGTTTTGGGACTCTGTAGTCTCTGCAAGGCATCAATCTGATCGGGATTTGCCTCTATCCCTCTCATGGTTACCAAATGGCCCAGGAACTTTCCTGAACCAACTTCAAACGCACACTTCGAGGCGTTGAGTTTTAGTTTATACTTCCTTAGGATTTCGAATACTTCTTTTAAATCAGTAATATGCCCTCCTTTTTTTCGACTCTTTACCACCATATCATCTATGTAAACTTCCAAAGTTTTCCCAATGAGCTTTTTGAACATAATGGTTGCAAGTCTTTGGTATGTAGCCCCAGCATTCTTCAGCCCAAACGGCATGACACTGTAGTAGTATAACCCTCGTGGTGTGATGAACGAAGTCTTCTCTTGATCAGGTTCAAACATAGCAATCTGATGATATCCTCGATATGCATCGAGAAAACTCATTCACTCGTAACCAGAGGTTGCATCAACCAATTGGTCAATCCTGGGCAAAGGAAAACTATCCTTAGGGCACGCTTTGTTTAGGTCTGTGAAGTCCACACAGACACGCCACTTCCCATTCTTCTTCTTTACCATGACAGTGTTGGATAACCACTCTGGGTAATAGACTTCTCGTATTGCTTTGGCCTCCAGTAAACGATCGACCTCCTCAATCACTGCATCTACATGCTGCACGGCTGCTCTTCGTTTTTTCTGAATGATTGGCTTGTGCTGAGGGTCAATGTTTAAATGATGACAGATCACATCTGCACCCACCCTGGGCATTTCCTCTGGCACCCATGCAAAAACATCAATATACTCCTTTAGAAATCTTATCGATTCAGCCTTTTCGTCTGCTGGTAGTGATTCCCCAATTAAAAAATATCTTTCAGGATCAGTCTCATTGATCTGAATCTTCTCCAGGCCTTCAACCATTTTTTCAGCCGGCCTTCTTCCAACATCCTCGATGGTTGGTTGATCAGGTATTTCTAATGTATGAACAGGGTGGACCTTTGGGGCAGTTTTGATAATGGAAATCAAACACTATTGTGCCACCTTCTGGTTGCCTTTAAGTATCTCAATCCCATTTGAACCTGGGAATTTCACCATCTGGTGATAAGTCGAGGAGACTGCTCTCATCTTGTGCAACCATGTCCTCCCTATAATCGCGTTATAGGAAGAAGGAACATCGAACACTAGGAAATCTGTTCTCAACACCATTGACCCAGCCCGAACAGGTAACGTTACCTTCCCTAGGGGCCAAACTGCTCCTGCACCGAACCCAATGAGAGGTGTTGTAGACTGTTCTAAGTCTGTTTGGGCCAGCCCCAGCTTCTTGAATGCATCATAGTACAATACCTCTGTACAACTCCCCGAGTCCACTAGAATTCTCTCGATGTCATACTCTCCAACTCGTAGGGTTACGACCAATGCATCGTTGTGGGGTATTTGGACCTCCCCCAAGTCATCGTCAGTGAATGCTATTCTCTCGTTGCACACATCATTCTCTCGTCCTCTCTTATTTCCCAAACGCATCACATGCTGATCGTGTCTGACTTGCCTTTGCAACAGCCTCACCTCATTCCTCGTATAAGGTGTAGCCAACCCATGTATCATATGGATCACACCTTTAGGGTTTTGTTCGTAACCCAGTTCCATAGCTTTCCCTTTTTCCTTTGGATCCTCTTGGATAAATTCCTTGAGATAGCCCCGAGAGACCAAATCATCAAGGTGCCTTTTGTACATTTCACAATCCTCGGTCATGTGGCCCCAATCTTTGTGGTAACTACAGTGCTGATTCGTAGCACGTTTTGCATCCTTGTCTCTGCCTAGACTTGGGGGCCACTTGAAATATGGCTGATTCTTTATTCGATAAAGAATCCTGTATATTGGTTCCTTCCAAACCGTAATGATAGAAAAGAAAGCTTTTGGGTCAGGAGCTTGCTTATCTTTGTACGGCTCTTCTTAGCCTGCCCATATTCCCTTCTCTCTCTATAAGTCTTGGGCTCTGGCTTATCCACCTTTTTGGCAGGTGCTGTTGGCTGTTCGGCAACCGTTCTGCCATCCTCACGGAGTATGTCATCCTCCATTCTGGCATGTTGCTCAATCCGTTCCATTAATTTAGCCAAGGTGGCTACCGGATGTTTATTCAATGAGCGGCGCAGCTCTCCCCGAACAGGCAAACCAGTCTTGAAGGTTACAATTGCGTACTCCTCACTGCAACTTTCAATCTCGTTGAAAGTCTCCCAGTACTTCTTTGCATAATCCCTGATCTGCTCGTTCTCCTCCTGTTTCATGGTGGAAAGACTCTCAAAGGTCTTAGGGGCCTTTCTGCTAGTTAGGAACCGAGCAGTGAATTCCTCGGCCAACTGCCTCCATCCTCGTATGGATCGCGGGCCTAGTTTATGAAACCAGGATAAAGCCACCTTGCCAAGACTGGAGGGAAACATCTTGCACAAGATGGAATCATCCCCTTCATGCATAAACATAGCCTGTTGATAATGCTGTATGTGAGCCACGGGATCCATATTTGTCTCGTAAAGTACGAACGCACCATGCTTCACTCTGCTCGGCAACCTCGCTTCTTGTAGCCTCTTTGTAAAGGGGGAGGCAGCAATATTACTCAGGGCCTTGCGTGCTCCTTCTCGTGCAGTCACTGTCCCATCCTCTTGCTCTTTTGACTTGTGGGCCGAAGCTTTGACCCAATCAGCATCAGGTCTCTCGTACCTATCTCGATGATGTTTTCTTGTTTCCTCTTCCTCGGGAGTAGAACTTCGGTCTCTGCTCCTCCTTTTTCGTGAAGAAGCCCTTCTCTCAGGTGTTCGGCTTCTACTTCTTCTTCCCCTTTTTCGTGGAGAAGCCTCGTGATGCCCTATAACAGGACTTCTGCTCCTTCTTCTACGTGAATGAGTCTGCTTATGAACCACCAGAGCCCGTCCGTCTCTCTGGGAATTCCTTCGAGAGAGTCCAGAATCTTCTGGGTGCTCTCGTACCTGCTGCAGCTCCGTATCTCGTACTCTCGTTTTCTAATTAAACAAGCATACTCCTCGATTTCTCTTCTCTTTTTATCAAGGACATCATCATCATTGTGTATACTCTTCGAACGAGTAATTGACTCCTCTCTTCGATGAGACCTACTCCTTCTTGTGGAGCCAGTAGCTGTTTTGTCTCCTTTTTCTTTGGAGTTATCTCTATCATGTCTTCCAGTGGGCTTTCTCGGAGCGCCTGGTGGGGATTTATCCTTTCCCCCACCCAACTGGTCCTTTGGACTAAACAGAGTGACTGGATTTTCTTCCGTCATGATTACTTTTTCAGAAAAGTTTGTTCTTTCCCACAGACGGCGCCAATTGTAGGGGGATGAAAACAATTGATGCTTTTTGATCAACTGGTTTGCAACGGCTTTCTCGTGCCTCTTCACCGGAACCCTAATTCGTCGTCGAAACCCTAATCTGCAAAATAGACAGGGGGTGAGCGCACCTCTGCCTCTCGTGGCAAAAGCCCTCCGATGCCAAAGTTAGTATCACGTACTAGCAGTTAAACCCTAATTATCAGTAGGAAAGCAAGAATGCAAAGTATTGCGTACCTTTTACCTCTAGGTTTACCTCTTATTTATAGATTTGCGTATGCTTGCTGGCCAAGCATCCGTGTTGCCCTAGGATTCCTAACTCATATAGGAATCCCAGGATATCAAGGATTCTCGTTTCCTTTATTAGTTCATTACCTTAATCCTTGTAGGACTCTTTTCCATAACAAGCCGAACATCCCATACTCATTGGGTATCTTTATCAGATCCTATATTCTCGGGATCTTATTCCTTAACGGAATACTATTGTTTCTGGACTCTTCCAGAATGTTCCTTATGCTCCAATACTTGACTGAAGTTCTTTCTTTTGTTCGGCCATCTCGTTGCCGAACAGACGGCTTGGACCATTGACTTCTCATGTCACTGGTCCATCTTGCCGAACATTTGTTTAGCATGATGATTGTCCTGCCTATATTCAAACTATGGTCCCACATACCATTTGCATTGCTTTTTAACCCGTGATCCCTCATATCACGTGCTTGGTTCTTTGCTTCATCTGTTCGGCTGTTTATAACCGAACAGTCTGCTTTGGACCATCTATTTCACATGTAACTTGGCCCTTAGTTTGCCGAACAGACTGCATGGATCAATGACTTCTCATATCATTGGTCCATATTGCTGTTCACTATATTGCCCGGCGGTAAGTCCTGTCATACTTACCACGTGCTCCCGAATATCACGTGTTCGGCAACTAAATGTATGGGTTCGGGAATACCTCCCTACAACACACAAGTGCATAATCCTAGAATCATGCATGCTATTGATTAAAATGTTAAGCCCCAATAAGGATTATTAAACCATATTAGTGCATGATAAGTGCAAAACCTGAAATTATATCACATGCTAATGAATGAATATTGCCCTAGCTTTGAATTTAGCCAAGAATTAAGAAAACTATTGAATCAATCCTGGTTAGGGCTTCTTCGAATATGGCTTCATTCTTGTCCGAGTAGGGAGTAGAAAAACGAAGTCATTAATAAGGATCAAGGAGTACCCAATAGCTATTAGGAAAAATAGAGAAAAATGACACATAGAAAACGATTGAGAAGAGACAGGTGCATAGAAAAAGAATTTAGAGAGATACGATTGAGAAAAATGAACTAACCTGAAATGAACAAAAGTCTAGAATCACAACAGATCCATCCAAACCAGTTCGCACAACAATGATTGAGAAAATTTCAAAGGCGTTTGTGAGGATCCAAGGTTTTTCGCCCAATATTTCAGAAAACGAATGACTTCATCAGCTAAGTCTGTCGATCCCTGGTCTTCAAGCCCTCCGCCAGTGACGAAAACCTCAACGGCACAAGTGGCTTCGGAGGATTCGTCGAGAAGGTCGGTTCCAGCATTCAAAACTCGAGAATCGGAAGCCCCATCCCCTGGTGGAGGGTTCGAAAATTTCAGAGGTGTCCAAGGGTTTCCGCCCAATATATTTAGGTCGAAACGCTGTAGTCTGTAGACGAGGTTTAAATGAAAATGCTATAAATTCCTTCCGTGTTTTTGAAACGCTGTTGTTGGTCCTTGTAGTTTAAGGAATGCTATTGTTGGTCCTTTATTATAGCATTCTTAAAAGAACGCTATTGAATTATGCTATTAAAAGTGATATGTGTTGTAGTGTGATTGGTTTGGCAAACGGTTAGTGAACTGTCTAAGTTGTGCTATAAAAACCAGCAGTCGTGATGATTTATTCTTCATTCCATAATCAGTTTTCAAATTGTGATGGCGAACAACGAGCAAATTTCAGAGTTGTGCCAGGAGCTGCAAAGCCTAAAGGCGGCCATTGATAGGCTGTCTTCAAAAATGGAGACCATGGCGGAATCAATTTCTGTCATGGAGAATACGGTCCGCATGGTGCTGATAGCCAACTGGGACCAGTTGGAGGCTTTTCGAGGGCAACCGGCTTCGCCAATTCCTTCCCTTCCGAGGGAGGGAGGTAGTAGTTAGGTTGCAACTTTGTAGGTTTTACCCACAAAGTTTTTATGTAAAAATTTATCCATACCCCTTGGGGTGTGGATTTATTAATAAAATTTTGAATAATTTTATTCTTCTGCTTGCTTTTTTCAATATCATGCGTATAGGAAAATTGAACAATCGTCCCTCGTGGGGAGTTTTATTGGCCACATGGGCTAACAAAGAGAACACATGGTCCTAATGAAAACAACTTTGTTGCTAAAGTTTTATTGAAAACAAAAAGTCTCCTAAAAACAGGTATAAATTTCCTAAAAACAGAAATAAACTTCCATTGCAAGTACCTACTTGTAATACTTCTTGAGATGCTCAGTGTTCCATGAATTTGGCAGCTCTTTTCCCCTTAAGATTGCAAGCCTGTATGCACCAGCCTTGACATGATGCAAGACCTGATAGGGTCCTTCCCAATTTGGGCCAAGCTTGCCCACCTTCTTTCCAGTTGGGTTAACTTTCCTTAGGACTAGGTCACCAGTTTGAAAATCTCTTGGCCTAACCTGGGCTTCATGGTACTTGACCATTCTTTGCTGGTACACGGCTATTTTGGCAATTGCTATTTCTCTTGTTTCTTCCAAGAGATCTAGCTCAGCCCTGAGATCTTCCTGGTTTTCTTGGTGATCTGTGCTTGCGGTCCTGTAATTGAGGAGTTCAATTTCAATGGAAACTACTGCTTCAGCCCCAAATGCAAGGGAGTATGGAGTTTTTCCAGTTGCAGTTCGAGGTGTTATCCGATATGCCCATAGCACATTATAAAGCTCATCTGGCCAAGCTCCTTTGGCCTCTCGCAGCCTCTTCTTAATCCCCTTTTTGATGGTTCGATTCGTGACTTCCACTTGCCCATTAGCTTTCGGGTGAGCTTTAGACGCATAATGTACATGTATTCCCTTGGAAATACAGTATGCTTTGAACTGAGCATTGTCAAATTGCTTTCCTCGGTCTGTGACTATAACTCGTGGTAATCCAAATCGGCTAATAATTAACTTCCATAAGAAGTCAATTGTAAACACTGCTGTGATTGTGGCCAGTGCCTTAGCTTCGACCCACTTCGTAAAGTAATCTACAGCTATAATGGCATGCTGGACCTGGCTTGCTGCCATAGGAAGTGGGCCAATCAAGTCTACTTCCCATTGGGTGAATGGCCAAGGTCCTTTCATTGGAGTTAAGACCGTGGGTGATCCATGAATGATATTTGCAAAGCGTTGGCACTACTCACATTTTTGGACCATAGAGTTGCATTCCTTTTGCATGCTTGGCCAGTAGTATCCTAATCTAAGGAGTTTGTAGGCTAGCATGTGGGAACTTCTTCCATAGCCCGTCCAGATTCTGCCATGGTCAGACGTCCAAGATATGGTAATGAGAAGCTCCTTCTGTATAGCACATCTCCCATCATCAAGTATTTTGTAGCTCTGATCTTGAGCTGCCTAGCTTTGACCTTATCGTCTGGTAGTGTCTCGTTTGTTTTGTAGTCAACTATGTGACCTATCCATGAGTTGCTGTAGTCAATAGCTTGTACCTGCACGTCCGGGGCAAAGATACTTGGTAACTCCAAATATCATACCGGTGTATTCCGTGGAATAGCGTCTTCTTTGGCCGTGGCTAGCTTCGCCAAATGATCAGCTTCAATGTTCTCCTCCCTTGGGATTCTGACAATGTTAAATCTTTGCAGCTTTGCAACTTGAGTCTTCACTTTATCCAAGTACTTTTGCATTACCTCTTCTTTCACAGTATATTCTCCTAGGACTTGTCGTACTACCAACTGTGAATCACTTTTGGCTAACACGTGGTTAGCACCAATGGCCTTGGCTAGCTCCAATCCAACCACAAGAGCTTCGTATTCAGCCTCGTTGTTGGTTGCTTTGAACTCTAATCTAAGCGTGTAGCTCAGGCATTGTCCTTTTGGAGATGTTAAAATTAATCTAGCTCCTCTTGTTTCTCTGGTTGTCTATCCATCAACTTGAAAGATCGAAGGTTTAGGTTCTTCTTTAGGGAGCTCTTCTGGTTCTGGATATGTGTATTCTACGAGAAAATCTGCAAGCACGTGCGCTTTGATGGCAATCCGAGGTTTGTACTCTATATCGAACTCACCAAGCTCTATTGACCATTGAATTAACCGGCCTGATGTCTCTGGGCAATGGAGAATTCTTCGAAGTGGTTGCTCTGTCAGTACTTTGATAGAGTGAGCCTGAAAATATGGCCGTAGCCTCTTGGCTGCTATCACCATTGCAATGGCTATCTTTTTAGCTCTGGGATACCTCAGCTCGGCTCCTCGCAACGCTCTGCTAGTTTAGTACACCAAGAGCTGCTTCCCTTGCTCCTCCCTTATCAAAACTGCGCTAACAGCATGGGGGGAGACAATAAGGTACAAGAATAGGTCTTTTCCATCTTGGGTTCTGCTAAGTAATGGTGGGGATGTCAAATACCCCTTCAGTTGATTGAAAGCTATTTCCTCTGTGGTAGTCCACTCAAACGCCTTTTTCAAAACCTTCAAGGATGTTTGACACTTATTAGTCGCTCGTGAGATAAATATGCTTAATGCTGCGACGCGCCCCATTAGCTTCTGGACCTCTTTGATGTTTCGAGGTGAGCACATGGTGAGGATGGCCTGGATCTTTTTAGGGTTTGCTTCAATGCCCCTTTGGGACACCATGAAGCCTAAAAACTTCCCTGATCTCCTTTGTGCATTTGGATTTGATTATATCCTAAAAATACATCCATGAAGCTGAGGAGCTCGTGCCCAGTAGTAGAGATACCAAGGAGTCAATCCTTGGCAAAGGAAAGCTATCCTTTGGACATGCTTTATTGAGGTCAATGAAGTCTACACACATCCTCCACTTGCCATTGGATTTTTTTACCATAACCACGTTGGCTAGCCAATCGGGGTAGAGAACTTCGCGGATGGATCTTGCTTGTACGAGTTTGTCTACCTCGTTGGCTGCAACTTCATTTCGTTCTGGAGCAAAGGTCTTCTTCTTTTGCTTAACTGGGCGCATTGTGGGATCCACGTTCAGTTTGTGGGAGGTCTATCCCTGGGATATCGTCGTGGGACCATGCAAAGACATCTTTGTTCTTTCTTAGGAATTATAGTAGCTCTGTTCTTGCTACCGTGCTCAATCCTATTCCCATCCTTACTATCTTGCCCGGCTGCCCTGGTTCTAGGAGCTCTTCCATGAGCTCTTCCACGGGCTCTCCATGTTGGAGCTTCTCCTCATCTCATGTGTTGAGGCTCTCTACATTCATGGTGATGTTAGCTCCTCTGAGTGAGGTGACGTAACACTCTCGTGCTGCTTTTTGATCTCCTCTGACGCAAGGAACTCCCTCTGGTGTTGGGAACTTGATCAACAAATGATATGTGGAGATTATTGCCCCGATCTTATTCAGAGTTGCTCTCCCCAGTATTGCATTGTATGCTGAGGGACAGTCGACTACTATGAAGTCTATTATTTGTGTGATCTGACTTCCCTCTCCTCTTATAGTAATTGGTAGGGCTATTTGACAAGCTGGATAAACGAGCGTACCTGCAAATCCAACTAATGGTGATGTCATAGGCCTTAACCTTTCTCGTCCAATTTTTAGTTGGTCATATGCATGGAGGTAGAGGATGTCAGCTGAGCTTCCACTATCTATTAATACCTTTCTCGTAAGGTAGTTTGCCACGACAATGGTGATAATGAGAGAGTCATCATGAGGGATTTGAACTCCCTTGATGTCCTCTTCTGAGAAAATAATGGGTATTTCCTCCTTTTTTTGGAATTTGCTTGGGCGGCCAACCGTGTTGACCTCCAAATGTTCTTCTGTTCTCAGTTTCCTTAGGTGAGCTTTTCTGGCATTGCTAGACTCTACACCTCCAACAAATCCTCCGTGAATGACCTTGATCTCTCCAACGGGACCTGACTGGGGCATCGTGCCATCTCTACCTTGTTTGCTTGTATCTTCCCTCCTGGATTGTTTCTGATACTTCTTCGTTACAAAACGTTGAAGTCTCTCTCTTTGGATCAAATCCTCGATCTGCTGCTTTAGGTCAATGCATTCATCTGTGTTATGACCATGGTCTTTGTGGAACCGATAGTATTTATCCTTAGCTCTCCTATTAGGATCAGTCCTTAACTTTTCGAGCCACTTGAGGTCTGGATCATCCTGTAGGTTGCTAAGGATTTGCTCTGCCACATCTATGAGTAGAGTGAACTGCTTGTATCGGCCTTGGGGCGGTCCTCCTGCTCCTCCCCGCTTTGGGGATGATCTTGAATCCACCTTTTTTTTCTTTGGTTCACCTCTCATCTTACGGGTTGATTCTCTTCTCTTCTTATCAGGTGGAGGAAATTTGCCAACCTGTGATGGTCCTGCTTGGGGATCAAAGCCATCACGTGTACCTCTTGCGTAGACAACTTCCTCTGCATTCATGTGTTTCTGAGCTTTGAGCATAAGCTCTGCCAGAGTTTTGGGTGGTTCTTGAGACAAGAGGTATAGAAACTGTCCAAAGTACAGTCCGGCTATATATGCAGTTATGCTTACACTATCGTCGGCTTCATCTATCTGAACCACCTCTTTGTTGAACCTGGTGGTGTATTCTCTTAGTGACTCCCATCTCTCTTGTTTTACTGGTAGGAGATGTGTTGCTAGTTTGCTGTAGCGTTGGCCAGCAATGAAGTAGCTTACAAAGCTTGTGCTAAGCTCTTTGAAGCTACGTATACTCCCAGGAGGGAGTTTATTAAACCACGCTCGGGCACTCCCCTTGAGAGTTACTGGGAATGCCCTGCACATGACTTCGTCTAGTATTGCTTGCAAATGCATCAGAGATTTGTACGTTTCCAAATGATCCAATCGGTCCGTGGAGCCATTGAACGTTTCCAACTGGGGCATTTTAAATTTCCTTGGAAGAGGAAGCCCCATGACTTCAGGTGTAAAAGGTGAATCTGTATTATGCACCAACTCTAGGCGAATCTAACTTTTACTCCCCAGGTCCGTATTTTTTGTAGTGCTGAGCTCTTTAGGTCTATCCTACTTATCAATAACCATTGTGATAATATTTCGACAGTAAATACTGCCCCTAATTTCTTTCACAATCCATCAACCATACTCAATATATTTCTTAGTGTCTAGATTGTCCCTTATAAAGAAGTTCACATCAGAAAAATAATGTCTCAAAGGTATAAAGTCAACAAACAAGTATCAGTCTTTAACTTTGATATCACGTGTCTATCGGTATTCAATTCCATTGAAATATAACAATCTATTTCCCATATCTTGTATAAGAGTTTCTATTTCGGATATTCGACGTGAAGTTGCGGTGGCTAGTCACCCTTCCAACCGAATATCCAAAGGTAGATTGTCAAAGTTTAATAAAAACATGTTTCATTTATGTCATATACATTCATCTTTACTGCTCAATACTTCACTCGAAATAAAATTTCCACATGCATCATGAATTAGAGCTTAACAATTCACTTAGAACATTACGTGTTCATCTCTATGTAATAATTTTTCATATTTCCCATTCTCATACCAAATGCCCTCAAGGTATGTCACCAATTAAATCAACATGTTAAAGAGATCAAGTAATATATCTACGAGCTTAGTAGAAAAACTGTAACGCCCCGAATTTTGAGAACGTTAGATAAATATTTTTATTGAAAACTTAAATAGAGTCTGGCTCATTATTACAACATAATTCTCACAAGAGTACATTTATTCAACAAAGGGAGGGAAACTAGGGTTCCTATCTACTGCTCTACCTGCTCCTCTTTCCTAGCCAGCTCCTTGGCTCCGAAAGCCTCCAAGGTATAGAGCTCACCAAGCTCATCTGCAAAGTCTGACACATTATACCGGTGTTGCCCCCAGTATAATATGTCAAGGTTACAATAGTAACACCGTGAGCTACAAAAGCTCATAAGAAGAATCCCACACCCGGTAACCCATAATTTCTAATAACAGGACATAGTAGCAGCATACTATAGCAGGTAAATAATCCGCGTTAACATGTCAATAACACATGTGCATTCAACAATTTCCAATTCAGAGATTAACAATAACACATGCACATTCACAATTTAACTGGCGTCAGTGTCCGGGTAATCAGAGTTTCTACTACGCAACATTTTTGTAGACCGTGTCATCATTTTCGCTTTTCATTTTCCAAATCAACATTTCCAAAATCGTTTTTACACACCCAATCTCGACTCGGCCGTTCCGGGCTCCCGAGTATTCTCACAATGGTTTCGTCGTCCCGGGTTCCCATTGGCAAACAATTTGCATTGTCTTCTCTCCGCGGATAACCAAGCCACACACCCAACCTCGGTTCCTTCATTCCAGGCTCCCGAGTATCCTCACAATGGTTCTACCGACCCGGGTTCCCATAGGCGTGCACACACACACACACAATGGGCTACTAAGTCTGGCCACATTGTTGTTTAAAAAATATTTCCTTTTTAAAACACTTGTTTTCATTATCAACACCAAAATCGTTTTTACACACACAACCTTGGTTCCGCCATTCCGGGCTTCCGAGTATGCTCACTATGGTTCCGCTGTCCCGGGTTCCCATTGGTGCACACGCACACACACACAATGGGGCCAAAATCGTTTTTACACACCCAACCTCGGTTCTGCTATTCCGGTCTCCCGAGTATCCTCACAATGGTTCCGCTGTTCCGGGTTCCCATTGGGACACAATTTGCATTGGCTCCTCTCCGCGGATAACCAAGTCACGCACCCAAACTCGGTTCCGCCGTTTCGGGCTACTGAGTATCCCCACAATGGTTCTGCCGTCCCGGGTTCCCATAGGCACGCATGCATACACACACACACACAATGGGCTACTAAGTCTGGCTACATTGTTGTTTAAAAAACATTTCCTTTTTAAAACACTTCCTTTCACTGTCAACACCAAAATCGTTTTTACACATCCAACCTTGGTTCCGCCATTCCAGGCTTTCGAGTATCCTCACAATGGTTCCGCCATCCCGAGTTTCAGTTGGCACATACACACAATGGGGCCAAAATCATTTTTACACACCCAACCTCGGTTCTGCCGTTCCGGTCTCCTGAGTATCCTAACAATGGTTCCGCAGTCCCGGGTTCCCATTGACACACAATTTGCAATGGCTCCTCTCCTTGGATAACCAAGTCACGCACCCAACCTTGGTTCCGCCGTCCCGAGTTCCCATAGGCGCGCGCACGCGCACACACACACAATGGGCTACTAAGTCTTGCCACATTGTGGTTTAAAAAACATTTCCTTTTTAAAACACTTCCCTTCATTATCAACACCAAAATCGTTTTTACACATCCAACCTTGGTTCCGCCGTTCCGGTCTTTCGAGTATCCACACAATGGTTCCGCCATCTCGGGTTCCCATTGGCACATACACACAATGGGGCCAAAATCATTTTTACACACCCAACCTTGGTTCCGCCGTTTTGGTCTCCTGAGTATCCTCACAATGGTTCCGCCGTCCCGGGTTCCCATTGGCACGCGCACACACACACACAATGGGCTACTAAGTCTGGCCACATTGTTGTTTAAAAAACATTTCCTTTTTAAAACACGTCTTTTCATTATCAACACCAAAATTGTTTTTACACACCCAAGCTTGGTTCCGTCTTTCCGGGCTTCTGAGTATCCTCACAGTGGTTCCGCCGTCCCGGGTTCCCATTGGCGCGCGCGCACACACACACTATGGGGCCAAAATCGTTTTTACACACCCAACCTCGGTTCCGCCATTCCGGTCTCCCGAGTATCCTCACAATGTTTCCGCTGTTTCGGGTTCCCATTGGCACACAATTTGCATTGGCTCCTCTCCGCAGATAACCAAGTCACGCACCCAACCTCGGTTCAGCCGTTTTGGGCTCCTGAGTATCCTCACAATGGTTCTGCTGTCCCGGGTTCCCATAGGGGCGCGCGCATACACACACACACACAATGGGCTACTAAGTCTGGCCACATTGTGGTTTAAAAAACATTTCCTTTTTAAAACACTTCCTTTCATTGTCAACACCAAAATCGTTTTCACACATCCAACGTTGGCTCCGCCATTCTGGGCTTTCGAGTATCCACACAATGGTTCCGCCATCTCGGGTTCCCATTGGCACATACACTTAATGGGGCCCAAATCATTTTCACACACCCAACCTCGGTTCCGCCGTTCTGGTCTCCTGAGTATCCTCACAATGGTTCCGTCGTCCCGGGTTCCCATAGGTGCACACACACAAACACACAATGGGCTACTAAGTCTGGCCACATTGTTGTTTAAAAAACATTTCCTTTTTAAAACACGTCTTTTCATTATCAACACCAAAATTGTTTTTACACACCCAACCTTGGTTCCGTCTTTCAGGGCTTCCGAGTATCCTCACAGTGGTTCCGCCGTCCCGGGTTACCATTGGCGCGCACACACACACACACACAATGGGGCCAAAATCGTTTTTACACACCCAACCTCGGTTTCGCCATTCCGGACTCCCGAGTATCCTCACAATGGTTCCGCTTTTTCGGGTTCCCATTGGCACACAATTTGCATTGGCTCCTCTCCGCAGATAACCAAGTCACGCACCCAACCTCGGTTCTGCTGTTTTGGGCTCCTGAGTATCCTCACAATGGTTCTGCTGTCCCGGGTTCCCATAGGCGCGCGCGCATACACACACACACACAATGGGCTACTAAGTCTTGCCACATTGTGGTTTAAAAAACATTTCCTTTTTAAAACACTTCCTTTCATTGTCAACACCAAAATCGTTTTTACACATCCAACCTTGGTTCCGCCATTCCGAGCTTTCGCGTATCCACACAATGGTTCCGCCATCTCGAGTTCCCATTGGGACATACACACAATGGGGCCAAAATCATTTTTACACACCCAACCTCGGTTCCGCCGTTTTGGTCTCCTGAGTATCCTAACAATGGTTCCGCCGTCCCGGGTTCCCATTGGCACACAATTTGCATTGTCTTCTCTCTGCGGTTAACCAAGCCACACACCCAAACTCGGTTCCTTGCTTCCGGGCTCCCGAGTATCCTCACAATGGTTCTGTCGTCCCGGGTTACCATAAGCGCGCGCACACACACACATAATGGGCTACTAAGTCTGGCCACATTGTTGTTTAAAAAACAATTCCTTTTTAAAACACTTCCTTTCATTGTCAACACCAAAATCGTTTTTACACATCCAACTTTGGTTCCGCCATTCCGGGCTTTCGAGTATCCACACAATGG
The DNA here is from genome assembly GCF_030253575.1 of Rhododendron vialii. NCBI lineage: Eukaryota > Viridiplantae > Streptophyta > Magnoliopsida > Ericales > Ericaceae > Rhododendron > Rhododendron vialii. The sequence continues at coordinate 2,113,878 of NC_080567.1, forward strand.
TTCCGCCATCTCGGGTTCCCATTGGCACATACACACAATGGGGCAAAAATCGTTTTTACACACCCAACCTCGATTCGGCCGTTCTGGTCTCCTGAGTATCCTCACAATGGTTCCGCCGTCCCTGGTTCCCATAGGCGTGCACACACACACACACAATGGGCTACTAAGTCTGGCAACATGTTGTTTAAAAAACATTTCCTTTTTAAAACACGTCTTTTCATTATCAACCCCAAAATTGTTTTTACACACCCAACCTTGGTTCCGTCATTCCGTGCTTCCGAGTATCCTCACAATGGTTTCGCCGTTCCAGGTTCCCATTGGCGCGCACACACACACACACAATGGGGCCAAAATCATTTTTACACACCCAACCTCGGTTCCGCCATTCCGGCCTCCCGAGTATCCTCACAATGGTTCTGCTGTTCCGGGTTCCCATTGGCACACAATTTGCATTGGTTCCTCTCCGCGGATAACCAAGTCACGCACCCAACCTCGGTTCTGCCGTTTTGGGCTCCTGAGTATCCTCACAATGGTTATGCTGTCCCAGGTTCCCATAGGCGCACGCGCACGTGCATACACACACACACACAATGGGCTACTAAGTCTGGCAACATTGTGGTTTAAAAAACATTTCCTTTTTAAAACACTTCCTTTCATTGTCAACACCAAACTCGTTTTTACACATCCAACCTTGGTTCCGCCATTCCGGACTTTCGAGTGTCCTCACAATGGTTCCGCCATCCCGGGTTTCCATTGGCACATACACACAATGGGGCCAAAATCGTTTTTACACACCCAACCTCGGTTCCGGCGTTCCGGTCTCCTGAGTATCCTCACAATGGTTCCGCAGTCCCGAGTTCCCATTGACACACAATTTGCAATGGCTCCTCTCCTTGGATAACCAAGTCACGCACCCAACCTTGGTTCCGCCATCTCGAGTTCCCATAGGTGCGTGCGCGCACACACACACACAATGGGCTACTAAGTCTGGCCACATTGTGGTTCAAAAAACATTTCCTTTTCAAACACTTCCTTTCATTGTCAACACCAAAATCGTTTTTACACATCCAACCTTGGTTCCGCCATTCCGGGCTTTTGAGTGTCCTCACAATCGTTCCGCCATCCCGGGTTTCCATTGGCACATACACACAATGGGGCCAAAATCGTTTTTACACTCCCAACCTTGGTTCCGCCATTCCGGTCTCCTGAGTATCCTCACAATGGTTCCGCAGTCCCAGGTTCCCATTGTCACACAATTTTCAATGGCTCCTCTCCTTGGATAACCAAGTCACGCACCCAACCTTGGTTCCGCCATCTCGAGTTCCCATAGGTGCGTGCGCGCACACACACACACAATGGGCTACTAAGTCTGGCCACATTGTGGTTCAAAAAACATTTCCTTTTCAAACACTTCCTTTCATTGTCAACACCAAAATCGTTTTTACACATCCAACCTTGGTTCCGCCATTCCGGGCTTTTGAGTGTCCTCACAATCGTTCCGCCATCCCGGGTTTCCATTGGCACATACACACAATGGGGCCAAAATCGTTTTTACACTCCCAACCTTGGTTCCGCCATTCCGGTCTCCTGAGTATCCTCACAATGGTTCCGCAGTCCCAGGTTCCCATTGTCACACAATTTGCAATGGCTCCTCTCCTTGGATAACCAAGTCACGCACCCAACCTTGGTTACGCCGTCCCGAGTTCCCATAGACGCGCGCGCGCACATACACACACAATAGGCTACTAAGTCTGGCCACATTGTTGTTTAAAAAACATTTCCTTTTTAAAACACTTCCTGTCATTGTCAACACCAAAATCATTTTCACCCATCCAACCTTGGTTCCGCCATTCCGGGCTTTCGAGTATACTCACAATGGTTCTGCCATCCCGTGTTCCCATTGGCACATACACACAATGGGGCCAAAATCATTTTTACACACCCAACCTCGGTTTCGCCGTTCCGGTCTCCTTAGTATCCTCACAATGGTTCCGCTGTCCCGGGTTCCCATTGGCACACAATTTGCATTGGCTCCTCTCCTTGGATAACCAAGTCACGCACCCAACCTTGGTTCCGTTGTTCTGGGCTCCCGAGTATCCTCACAATGGTTTCGTCGTTCCGAGTTCCCATAGGCGGGCGCGCGCACACACACACACACAATGGGCTACTAAGTCTGGCCACATTGTGGTTTAAAAAACATTTCCTTGTTAAAACACATCTTTTCATTATCAACACCAAAATCATTTTTACACACCCAACCTCGGTTCTGCCGTTCCAGTCTCCCGAGTATCCTCACAATGGTTCCGTCGTCCCGGGTTCCCATTCGCACACAATTTGCATTGGCTCCTCTCCGCGAATAACCAAGTCACACACCCTACCTCGGTTCCGCCGTTATGGGCACCCGAGTATCCCCACAATGGTTCCGCCGTCCCGGGTTCCCATAGGCGCACACACACACACACACAATGGGCTACTAAGTTCGGCCACATTGTGGTTTCAAAAACTTTTTCTTTTTAAAACACGTCTTTTCATTATCAACACCAAAATCGTTTTTACACACTGAACCTCGGTTCCGCCATTCCGGGCTCCCGAGTACCCTCACTATGGCTCCGCCATCCTGGGTTCCCATTGGCGTGCGCGCGCGCACACACACACAATGGATTACAACGTCTGGCCACAATGTGGTTTCAAAAATATTTCCTTTTTAAAACATGTCTTTTTATTACCGACACCTTACGCGTCATGTTTCTAGACTTCCTTGATTTTCATGTCTCGTTTTCATGCAAGGACTCCGAAGTCAGACATTTCAAATAAGAACACTATATACAATGTCTCGTAAACATGCATCATTAATTGTAATCTTGAAACTAAACTAGAATAATTAAAATAACAAGATGCTCCAACTCTATGGTATTTTTTCATGCTTAATCCATCGACTAGTCTATAAATTCAACAAGCTATGCACATAACTCAAAACCACATATACTTTCTGGAATAAAGTCGAGATATTCATCATGATCATATTTCATTTTGAAATTTTAGTAAAAAAAGTTTGCTAGCTATTTGTAGTACTTTAACTTAACATGCATTTTTAAACACACAAAAAAATATAACTAAAATTTTTACTAGAGAAAGTAGTAGAAATATTCTACATGATCATATTTCATTTCAATATTTTAGTAAAACAAGTTTGCTAGCTATTTTTTTAGTACTTTAATTTAATATGCATTTTTAAACAAAAAAAAAATTAACTAAAATTTTTACTAGAGAAAGTGAGTAGAAATATTCTACCGTTCTTCTTGGCGGATGGTATGGCTATGGAAAAGAAAATACGTCGGCTTACGGAAGGTGAATGTGGCTATCGAACGAAGTAACTTCTTACGGTAAGCTTATGGTAGCTTCGAAAGAGTAAAGAAAAGACTTTCTTTTCTCTCGAAACTAAATCTTGACTAAACTACCAAACTTTTTGGATCGAGAGGGTGATTGAGAGGTGGTTTAGTGGCAGCTTTGGTTGAGTTTCTTGAAGAACTCAAGAACAAGGAAATAACTCTAAGAACTACTTCAAGAACACTACAAGAACACTAAAATTTTCTAGAGAGAAGTTTGAGGAATGGAAGGTGTGAGTTCAAGGCAATGGTGGGGTGCTATTTATAGCAAAAATTGAGCTCCCCCTCCCTTTCATCTAGCCAGCCCTCTCTCTCTCTTTCTCTTTCTCTCTCTCTCTCTCTCTCTCTCTCTCTCTCTCTCTCACACGCACACACATTTACTTTGGTCTATTGTTTTGTCAAATCTTGGCTTTAAACATGCCATAGCCTTCCCTCACTTGTCATTTCTATTTTTAGGTCAAAATCTAGATTATCATGAAGGGTTTTGGCCTTGTCTTGTCTAGGAGGGTTTGCTTGCAAGAAAGAAGAAAATAAATGGCTAGGATTATGTTTAAAGTAGCCTAAAATGGTTTACTTGTCTTACACTCAAATGTGTAAGACAATGATCATCCCTCTCCCTCTGTCCTAGCCGAAATTTCCCTCTCTCTTTCCCCCCCCCCCCCCCCCCCCCCCCCCCCCCCCCCCGCCTTTTTTTTTTGTTTTGTTCTAGGTCTAAGTTTAGGTTTGCATGCATGAACACCTACAATAATCTAGGGAAGGCTAATTCTAGTCTTGCATACATGTACACTAATAAGGAATCTAGGAAAGTTATTCTTGAAGAGTAATTAGGTTCAAGTCTAATATTTCTAGGTTTGCATGCATTATGTAACAACTCCGATTTTTAGTAAATAAAAATCTCTTTTAATTATTTGAAACTTCCTTATAAATTCTTGGATTTGCTTTATAACTTTCTTTTTAAGCTTTAATAATCCGTCATAATTAAATTTGAGACTTATAAAATTATATCTTTTCACACCAAACAATCTAGTCCTTTTCTAAAGACAAGTATGCTTATAGAAGCACTTGTATATTTTCCTAGTGAGTGAAATAAAATATTTAAATTGTATTTCTTGGCTAGAAATCCTACTTGGCAAGTAGAATTGGCTTCCAACCGATTAGTTAGAGAAACCTAACTACCATTTCACCTAGTTACATTCTCCTAACCCTAGATGAACCTTTTTAACCATCGTTGAGCCTTATGAACCCTCCAAACCCTAATTGAACCACTAGACCATAGGAAGTAATCATAATGCTTCCAAAAGTGGTATACTTAGGCTTACCATGCATGCAAACCTAAGGATTTTAGCCCTAAACCTAATCACCCTCCAAAGATCACTTTCCTAGATTCTCTCTCTCTCTCTCTCTCTCTCTCTCTCTCTCTCTCTCTATATATATATATATATATACACACTTTATATCCAATGAGGGATCCCGCATGGGCTTACCGTGCGGGACTCCCCTTTCTCGATCGAATTGCGACGATCCGAGCCGCTCAATGTGTTCAGAACGTGATTTTAAGGGTACCAGCGAGAAATAAAAAAAAAATGATCGGGAAGGGCTTGATCCGAGCAGTTTTTTACTGAACCGTTCAATAAAAAACTGTTCGGATCAAGCCCTTCCCGATCATTTTTTTGCTGATTTCTCGCGGGTACCCTTAAAATCACGTTCTGATCACTTTGAGCGGCTCGGATCGTCGCAATTTGATTGGAAAAGGGGAGTCCCGCACGGTAAGCCCGTGCGGGATCCCTTAGGGGAACCGGACTCTATATATATATATACACACACACACACACGCATAATAGCCTACTATAATCATGCCTATATATACATAGATATACTTTCTAGGAAAAGTCTTACCCATTGGACAATATATTGCACTTGAAAACCTGGCCTTTAATCATCCTAGAAATTGGCTTTCAACCTAGCTTAGGATTGACTAAACATGGAAGGCTATTCTTTAGCCTAATTAACCATATCTATAGACTTGTAAGACTTGCTTAGCTAGGGTATAATTACCTAGGATTTTCCCTATAAAGCCTTAAGATCCTACTTGATTATATAGCTTTGTGCCTAAAAAATAGAAGTGACAATGCTTTGGCATGCTCAAATGGCTTGATTGGACAATACAATGGAGCAAAAAGATGGGAGAAAGAGAGAGAGAGAGAGGGCCGGCCAAGGAGGGGAGAGAGGGAGCCAAATTTTTGCTATAAATAGCACCCCACTTTTGCCATTCAACTCACACCTTCAAACCTTCCAACTTCTCTCTCTAGAAATCCTTGTGTTTGTTCTTTGTTCTTTCTTGTCCTTGGTGTTCTTGAGTTCTTCAAGAGACTCATCCAAGGCTGCCACTAAACCATCACTCGACCACCCTTTCGATCCAAAAATTTTAGTAGTCTAGTCAAGAACTAGTTTAGAGAGAAAGAAAGTCTTGTCTTTTCTCTTTCGAAACTACCGTAAGCTTACCGTAGGAAGTCACTCCGTTCGATAGCCGACGTACTTTTTTCATAGCCGTACCTACCGCCAAGTGTGGGCACACACCCCTGAAATTTTATTTAATGTATAAAATCAGGTGCGCCCTTTTTTGAAAAAGCACGGCAAAATGCTACAATTCAGAGTCGCCACTCGGGTTTTAGCGGTGAAGCACCCAAGCAACCGAACATGAAATGTTTGCTACGTCATTTGATTTTGAAAAGGCATAGACTGGTCCGTCGTCACCTTCGATATCTGAGGTTCGGGAGCCAGGTTACAAGAGGGGATGGGTTTTATGGCACCCCTCTCGCCCAATTCGGAGATCGGTCTCTACTCGGGCATTTTGTAAAACATTTGCATTTTTCTCTCATTAATCATTTTTTTAGCCAATTAGAGCGGGGGAACAGTTAAAGGGGATCAAAACTGTAACAAGTTGCATTTATGTGGCAAAATATGATAGATGATTTGCTTTATTGAAACAAGTAAAATAGATTGAGAACAATCACCTGTGAGTGTTTTAAACAAACTGAAACACGCTGATCCAAAATGACGTACACAAGAGGAAACCTGCATGCACTGGCGATGCCATTGCATGCAGAAATGACATGCGTACTCCATTCCTAGACTGGCGTGCGTCGGTAAGTCCAAACCCACAGCTTCTATTCTCAACCCTCTGGGCTCTGGAAAGGACCAGTGCACACCCAAGACAAACCACGCAGTTTATATAACAAGATATATACATATACAGACAACAGGAATGAATCTGAGGAAACAAAATGAAAAGAACACCCCATAAACAATGTGGGGAAATAGATATAGGCCATGGCCTAAATGCCATGCAAGGGCCAGCCACTGGGCTAGATATGACTACCGTATGCCAATCATAAGGCCCCGTATGCCAGTTATACCCCTTTGTCCAGTGCTTGGTTTTGCATCTTCTGGACTCTGGAACATGACCAGAAAGATCCTAGAGGCATTTCAAAGCAGATATAAACAAATATTGAATGCTACAACTACACAGTTCTAAAATACAGAAAGCTGTAAATTGGTTTTTAGCATGCAATAAGGTGATGAAAATAGAAAGAAAATAGAAAATAGCTTACCAGTGATCCCCACGCCAGTGCTGCACGGACAACCATGACTGGCATACGGCTTAGCCTTACTGGCGTGTGCCATTGATAGCCTTGCACGATCTTTGAAACCTTGCCAACTTTAGGACCAGGACTGGTATTGATTACCAGCCTTGATCCTGCCAGCCCCCCTCAGGGGTCAGAACAAATTATAGAATAAAAGGTGGTATACCTTTGGATTGAGTTTGATGGAATGTTTGAGCTTGAGCTTGGGGTTTGATGGATGGATGGTGAGTGAAAAAGGGTGTTGTGGTATGTGGAAAAAGGTCCATTGCTTACTCTTTTAATGGATGAAAGAAGAGGAAGCAAAGAACTAAGGAAGTGAGAGAGAGAAAGGCTTAAGAGCTCTTAATGAGTGTAACCCCCTTGCATATAAATGCAAGGGGGGGGGGGGGGGGGGGGGGGGGGGGGGCTGTATATATAGGCAATGAGGGCTGGTAAGAGGGTAGTAACCAGGCTGGTTTAGGGCTGGTTGGGTTAGGGAGATAAGTCTCCATGCATTAAATGCATGGGACTTGCATGAAAAGGTTTGTAGGAGAGGGGGGAACATCCTGGTATGTTCATAATTATCAGGAGACTGTTCAGCATACTGGGGTGGCCGCAAAAGTCTTGTGCACGTGGTTGAATAGTGACTTTTGGCTGATTTTGACTGGCGTATGCCAGCCTTGTACCTGCGTGCGCCAGTGGAAACTGAGTCAACGGTCGATGACTGACACGTGGCAATTTACCAGCGCTCGCCAGTACAGTACCAGCGTATGCAAGTAGGGTTTTGCTGAGGCCATTCGGTTTTGGCTCAAAGGATTTTATAGGGGTTCGAAAGGGTTTGAATGAGTTTCGGAACGCTCAAAGCTCAAACACATTAACAACCTCGGGATGTTCTTGACTTTAATCATCATTGGGGAATCGAAGACCATAAGTAAACTAATCTGGACAATCCAGAATATGGTGTCTACAGTAGCCCCCCTTTGGCGGCACTTGGAGCACCATTGACTTGGTACAAGTAACGTTAAAGGCTTTCTAGACACCCTTCCAGGTTTTCCAGAATAGAACGTCCGAGTCAAAGTAGACACAAAACTTGAAGAACCTGATTGGTTGAGCGGTTGCTGCTGCTGGGGGTAATGTGGGCTGGATCGATTGTCGCTTGATTGATTTTAAAGGACAGAACAGGCTGTCACAGAAAGTGGACTCTCCTAGGGAATAATCCATTTGTAAGCAAGTCGGTATTGCTTGCTTGATTTGAAAGAACAAGGACAGTATAGGCTATCGTTGATTTGAAATTGGACAGACCGTCATGGATTTGAAATTGGACAGGCGGACCGTCGTTGATTTGAGATTGGATGGGTTCTGCTTGGGAAATAATTAACAACATAGATCGGGGCTATATGAGCTAGTATTGAGAATGGGTTTTTATACTGAAGATGATTTGGGCCTCAGGCCTAGATACTACAGGCGTATGGCATCCCACTACAGGCGTACGCCAGAAAAATTGATAGGTGCGAGCCCAGGTCTAGCCCAGACCCGGCCCAACACTACTCCTTTGACTTATAAACTTCTGCAGGAGTACGAAACCGCCGGCATACTTTGGTTTCAAAACTCCCAAACACTCTCAAACTCTCTCAAACCTCCTAATCTCTCCCTCATTCTTCCATTCCACTCCCAAAAACCACTTACCCACACTCATCCATGGCCAAAACCGGTGGTGGCAGTGGCGATGAAGGCGACGGTGATGATGGTGATAATGGCGGCGAGAGGAGTCGGCCAAACGTTAGAGGTGAGACTCCGGAGCCTCAAATCAATGATCAACCGATGGAGGAGGCCTCATTAGGTATCGGTGTAGGGGTTTCAAGCAGCACATGCGGCAGTGATGGCCATGCAACGTAGTTCGGTGGTGACGGCGATTGGCGTACGCCGATTGATTTAGGGTGTATGCTAGTGACGGTGGGACCAGATGGCCCTCGGGTTCGACGACTGGACTACTGGAGTGATGTGGAAGGCTTGGTGGTCGCCAGAGTAGGTTCGGCGGCTAGGGCTGGAAGTAGAGGCAGTGGAGGTGACGACGGTAATGGCCGATTGGGGTCACCGAAAAGGGATCTGGCAAGGGGAAAAGATCCGGTGATTGTGAAAGAGGTTTTCGGAGAGGTACCAGTAGAGGCAGCTGAGTTTAGACCAGCAGCGGGGTCCTCAGCGCATGTTCCCATTACGCACGGAGACTTCGTGGAGTTTATGACGGAGGAGGAGCTTGGCTGGTTGCTTCGAGAGAATCCGGCAGTGGTCGCGGCAGTGATAGCGGCCCGAGAGGATAGACAGAGGCAAGTTAAGAGAGCTCAGAAGGAGGAGCGTTTGAGAGCCGAGGCCAAGAGGGCTAGGGCTGAGGAGGAGGCCTTTGTAAGAGAGACCGAGACAGCTGAGAAGGCCCAGGAGGAGGGGGTATGGGCGCATGAGTGTGCGGTGACACTGGCCGAGTCCCTACGGCAGGCACCCCATGCCAAATTTGTGGTGGAGACATACACCCCACCAGAGCCACACTTGTTCGTACCGTCTGGGGTCGAGAGCTATGTGCCCCGACAGGATAGCTACGATGCAGAGCTCATACTGAGGGACCCCAAGAGACACTTGTCTATGACCTGGGCACAGGTATATTTTTGAACTTGCTTCAGCTTCCATTTTGTACTGCTGTATCTGCATGTGTTTGAAATTATACTGCATAGTTTTCAATGCATGTGACTTGAACTTGGACTCGACTTGTCGACTAGAATTCAACAGCATGCCTCGACCAACAACATAGCTTAGGACTTGATTCGACTTGATAGAACATCTGTTATAGCTGAATTTGATTATAAAGCCCCTAGAACGTACTTTGATAGAAATTTCTAATAGTGAACTTGAATCGACCATAGACTACCTCGACTGATAATGTAACTTTAGAACTTGAATTCGGATTAGTAGAATGCCATGATCACTTGATTCGACTGAATAGTACTCCTTGAAACAATAATCGACCGAATAGAATGTCTTGATAGCTTGATTAGTCTGATAACATGCCTTGAAACAATAATCGACTGATACTGTAACTGGGAAACTTGAATCGACCATGAGATGCAGTTATATATCTGAACTCGACCATAGAACACCTGTAACTTGATTCCACTGATGATGTGCCTTTAAAGTACTCATTGAACTTGGATTGCTCATATTGATAAAATTCCTTTTGTTTTGGCTGTTGTGGTGTGCAGAGAGGAGCAGCAAACACGCGGAGACCTGTAACTTGATTCGCTCGAGCTGTATAGGGGGTTGCCTGAGTGAGTAAGGGCTTTGGTAGATGCTGTAGGATTCGATCCGTTTATCCTCACTCTGATTGCGGTGAAGAGTGACCACGCCCTACTGACTGCATTGGCGGAGAGGTGGTGGGATACGTCCAATACCTTCCACTTTCTGATCGGGAAGATGACATTGTTCCCGTCAGACTTCGCAGCCCTTACTGGCCTGAGGGTAGGTGGAGAGCCCATCCTGTTTGACTCAGGGATTCATAGAGATACAACGGCACTGGAGTGGTTCTTGGGACAGGTTCCAGAGGGCGGTGTAGAGACGGCCCATCACGACCAGTTCAGGAGGTACTTGCAGGGGAGAGTACCGACTACAAAGCAAGAGGAGGGGCAGATGGCGAGAGCCTATCTGCTGTACTTGTTTGGGGCCACACTATAACCGAATATGCGGGCCACAGTGCACTTGTCTTACTTGCCGGCCCTCCGTGACCTACGCACAGTTTTTTGGTACAACTGGGGAGGAGCAGCTTTGGGAGCATGCTACGGTTTTATGGGGGAGTTCTCGCAAGGGAAGAAGGCGACTGCCGGGTATTGGAGAGTATAGGAGGTAATAAACAAAACCTGTAGCTTGATTTCATTTTATACTCGCACTTTTCCTTGAATCATATATGCTGCATTTCTAATACTTTGATTATTTGAAAACCTTGCAACTGTGGGCCTACGAGGTGCTGAAGATATACCCTCCGGAGAACAAATGTCCGGACCTGAGGATGCTTCCACATGCCATGATCTGGGGGCCTTTGCATAGAGGCAAGAAGAAATTGAGAAGGAACCTCCTAGCCTTCAGAGCGTACCTTGACGAGCTATCGGGTACTCAGGTAAACAAAACTTTCATCGGTTATCTTTGCCTTTCAATTGTTTTAATGTTGTCGCTGATGCTTGTTTGGTTTTGGCTTTTGACTGTTTTGCAGGTGGAGTGGGACCCGCGGAGCAATGCAGAGCCTAAGCTTGAGTACCTGGCGAGGAGTAGGGTGGTGACTACGAGCCGACTACTGCTGGAGTCGGCCTTCTGGTGGCCGTGGTATTTGGGTGACCGAGTGACACGACAATCGCTTGGCTTGCTTAAGTTCCAAGCCCTCGGGCCACTTCCGCCTCGTGCTTCACACACAGGCCAGTATACCCTTGCTGAGCTACAACGTTTCGCCATTTCGGAGGATCTTGTTCCTTTCTTGAGGCCCGAGCGTGACTATGCTGTCTACTAAACGCAATATCTGGCGAGGCCACTTGGAGTGATGGAGCACATAGCTGTGGAGAGCGAGGCTCTAGAGGCTGGCGAGGAGAGACAGAGCCAGAGGGGCAGGACAGCCTGCTTGAGGGAGAGGAGTGACTATGCTGCAGCGACTGGACTTCCTCGACTTTCGTGGACACTAGCAATGCATGACGCACAGGGAGAGGCTACTACGGTTAGGTTTGAGCCTGCTAGTACAGAGCCAACGGAGATCACAGGACCGGTATGATGTACTTTCAGTTTTGTATGTTTCCTTTGTACCGTATTTGAACTGTATCCGAACCATATCCCGATTTTGATTCCAAAATGTACTACAGATGCCAATTGAATGGGTGCGAGAGGCTGTCCGTTTGATGCTGGCTATGGAGAAAGAATTCCACAAGATAGCGAGCGGTACTCCTCTGCAGCTGCACTACCCACCGGCGGCTCCGGCTCCTACTATACAACCTCAGGTAGAATCTCAAAAACCTGTTCCATTCTTGTTTCGATACTTAGATAGACTTGCTTTCAATATGATGTATGCTTGACAGAACTGCTCTTGATATTTCTTATTTTCAGCATTTCAATATATACCATATGTACGATGAATGCTAAATGACTGAATGAAATGACCATGCAGGGATAGGCTAGGGCGGCTCTTAGGAGAAAGAGTGTGCGGCCAACTCCTTAGAAGAAAACGACACCGAGTGCCTCTGCTACTCTTGCTGCAGCACAAAGACAGGCAAGCGCTTCATGACCAACAACGAGCGTGTAGAGAGGAGTAGAGATAATCTCTACTAGCGACGAGCCACAGTTCCGTCAAGAACTGAGGAAGAGGCTGGCACAAAAGAGGCTAGCACAGAAGAAGAGGACGGGAGGCACGACCTCTCGAACTGCGGAAAGCGAGGAGGATGAGGAGAAAGAATAGGAAGAGGAGCGCTTGTCTTTCTGCAATGGCTCCAACGACTCTGCCGACGACCCTAGGTACAAGAGAGACCCAAAAGAGAGAGAGGACGACGACAATGACGAGGACCTTTTCGACGACTGAGGGCTATCACTGAGCCTCATTTACTTTATTGCCTGTTGACTTTTGATACTTGATACTTTGGTCATGGGACGGGGCCTGCGTGCCTCTTGACTTTCGGGCGGATGTGCCCAGTACTTATTGCTTTTGCTCGGGCCATTGTGCCGCTTTCATACATTTCCACCTTTTGCTTGCGGATATTGATCTGCTAGTATATAACAGCTGCATTTTCCGTTTATTAATCTCCTTTTGATGAGAATTGGCAAAGGAAAAGAATAAATCATTCACTAATATCCAACATGCGTTGATGAATGATCTGAATTGACAAATAGACACTTGCATACGTATACAACTAACTTAGCTCGAAAGAAAAGGGTGGAAAAGCCCCAGGATACGACACCTATCTTTAGACACACGGAAAATAATGAAAATTTGGGCATTAATGAGCCAAAATTCAAAATTCTCCTACACAAGGGGAATCGACATTTTTGTAAGACCATATAGATGTACAATGACCTATACGAATCGATGAAACTGGTGTAAACATCCCGAGATGAGAAATAAACCGAAAATGCTAAAAATGTCACAAAAACGGACATAACTTGCAAAATAGGCCTCGAAATCAAAGACGGCGTGGCGGAGGCAATAGCTGCTGCAAAACCTATTTCTGGTGCATCTGACTGGCGTGCGCCAGTAGTTTGATGCCGTACGGCAGTAGGAAGGGGACACGTTCACGCTAGTAGGTACCTGGCACACGCCAGTAAAGTCTGATGCAAATCCACTTGTCTGACCAACTATCCTTTTTCAGAGAGCATTTTGTCCTCACCCCCACACAGTTTCTGAGTTGCAGAAGGCAGAGTCCTTTCTTACGATGGTTGTTTGGCCTTTAATACTTAGCTTTGAATTTGACACGGGAAATGAGGTGTATCTTTGGCCCATAAATGGAAGGTGTGTGCTTTGTTGCACTTACATTCTCATTTCAACTCCCCCTATTCAGCATTCTCTGGCATTTCCCATGGAACCTTGATCAGGCCTTGGTTAGTGCAATTTCTGGCTATTGATTGGTTGAACTTCCAATCGCACGGCCTTGCCTCTTTTTGTTACCTTCGACATGTAACACTCCACCCTGCTGTCCTAAGAGCTGCTCTCAGGTTATGGGATCCCGATGTCCATGTTTTTCGCTTTGGCGGCGATGAGATGTGCCCGACTGTTAAAGATTTCCAAGCATACCTTAGGAGCTTTGCTTCCCCTACACTCGTTGTTCTGCCTTACCAAGTAAGCATGCTGGGGCTGTTGACAACTTCACTCAACATTTCCCAGGGTTTGGCCAACACTCTGCTTGAAGGTGGTCAAGTCAACATCATGCGCTTGATTGAGATGTACAGTCCAGATGGTGATTTGGACGACCATGCCGTGCAGGCTCAGCGCCGCTTTGCCTTGGTGATCTGTTTGCTTGCTGCTTATCTGCTCATTCCCGCTGATGGAAGAGTCAGTTCCCTGCTTGTGAGCGTGGCTGCTCAAATGGTGGCGTGAAGGAACGTGGTGCCCCTTGTTCTGACGGAGACTCTCTTAGGTTTGGATTTGGTGTACACTGGCCAAACGAACACGTTCAGTGGAAGTCCATTTTTGCTTCAGGTAAACTCACTCAGCTCACCTTTTTCTGGCTTTTCGCACTTTCTCATTTTACCTCGACAGTCAGCTTAGGCTGATTCCTAGCTCTTTATTTGTTTTTCCACTCAGGCTTTATCTGGCTTCTTACTTATCTTTTCACTCCTGCAGCTATGGCTATAGGATAAACTTGGGCTACTGCACCCATCGGTGGCAGGTTGGAACCTCTTCCCAAAAAGGATTCACCAAAGAGAGATGAGGTATCCTAACATGGATCTGGAAGGCTGGTATGAGTTCCTGCGGCAGATGCAGCCTGACGAGATTGTCTGGAGGTGCCCCTGGCTGGACCTCCCTGACATGGCTACTCACTCTGCTGGGTTTGATAGGATGGTGATTGCAGGATTGACAAGGTTCACCTTCTTTATTCTAAGCCGCATTCTTCGCTAGCTAGGCATTCGCCAAGAGAACAACTGTGTTAGCACTGGGAACTTTCGTCTTCGAAACTTCAATGCTCAAATACTCGGTGGATATCAAAGGCGCTCGGGCTTGAGAGGTATCCAAGCAGGGGACACAAAGTTCACCCCAAGGCTAAAGAATCGCTATAAACAGTGGCTACGAGCAAAAGTAAATGCAAGAGAGAATATTGACCGACTCCGGACCACTTTGCTGTACTTAGAATAAGCTGTGAGCCGTTAGGCTTCTCAAGCATTTTGTTATGTTTTTCATGCTTCAAATGTTTTAAGGCTTTTATGCTCATCTTTTGTATTAGAAGTAGTAATTTTCAATAAAGTTGAAAGACGAAGGGTTTGCCCCTTTTGATCTCCAATGCAGCTTGACTTGTTCTCGACCTTCTCAACCTTTGATATGTGCCAAAATGTGTCAACCATGGATCGACTTGAAAGATTGCGACCGAATCTCGAGGTGAGATTGCCTATGTATCCCTTTTCAAGGAATCAGGTCAGCACGTAGTTCAGGCCAAGGTTCTTTCGTGTATTTTACCTCTCCTTTTGTGCTCTAACTTTTGCCTAATAGCGCCTTTTCAAGTTTTCAGCCTAGCGAGCTTTCGAATTTTTGCCTATTTATTTTTGCCTAGACCGCCTCCTTTGGTTTTCGGTCTAGCAGGCTGCTCTAACTTTTGCTTGGAACCGCCCACCCTTGTGGCTTTCGGTGCAACGAGCATCTCTCAGGGATAGTAACGCTTGAGTTGATCAAGGTTGACCAGGGTGTTGAATTCGTTGCTATCGAGATCAATGAGCTTAGCAGTACCCCCAGATAGGATGGTCTTGATAATGTAAGGCCCAGAATGCTTCAGACAGAACTTCCCGCGGGGATCAAACACCGGAGCACGGATTTCTTTTGTGACCATGTCCCCTTCGACCAAACCCCTAGACTTCACTTTCTTATTGAACGCGCGAGCAATTCGACGCTGATATCCCTGAATATGATACAAAGCACGAAGCCTTCTCTTATCAAATAGCATCAGCTCGACGAACCTCCCTCTCAGCCAATCAGATTCCTCGAGACCACTTTCAGCCATGATCCTCAAAGACGGAACCTCAAGCTCAATGGGGAGTACTGCCTCCATTCCATAAACTAGGGAAAATGGAGTTGCACCAGTTGAAGTGCGGATCAATGTTCGGTACCCCCAAAGCGCTATAGGTAGTTGCTCGTGCCAATCCCTTGCAGACTCAGCAATCTTCTTGATGATCATCTCAACATTCTTGTTTGTGGCTTCTACTGCTCCATTAGTTTGTGGACGATAGGTCGTGGAATGATGGATCTCAATTTTGAACTCCTTCAAGAGTTCCAAAACCTTGCCCTTGAAATGACTTCTATTGTCCGACACAAATGGCTGAGGAACACCGTATCGATAGATGATGTTCTTTCGAATGAATTGAGCAACTTGAACCGTTGTCAGGGTTTTGTAGGACTCAGCTTCAACCCACTTAGTGAAATAGTCAATCGCCATCAGTATGAACTTATGGCCATTTGAAGCAGATGGTCTAATCATGCCGATTACATCAATGCCCCATACAAAGAAAGGCCAAGGTGAAGTCATGCCATACAGTTTAGACAGAGGAACATGCTGCAGATTGGCATGGATTTGACACTTGTAGCAGCGCCGCATGTAATCAATACACTGAGATTCCATTGTAGACCAGTAGTAGCCCTGCCTTAGGAGCTTCCTGGCAAGCATAACACCACTCATGTGAGGACTGCAGACTCCTTCGTGAATCTCCTCCATTATCCTTGTTGCCTTGGTGCCATTAACACACAACTTGTGCATCCCATAGTGAGATCTTCGATACAGTTTCCTTCCACAAATGATGTACTGAGCAGCCAGCCTTTGCAAAGCGATCCGATCCTTCTTGGTGGCCTCGGCAGGGAACTCCCCATGTTCCACAAAGTTCCAAATGTCATGGTACCAGGGCAGCCCATTATCAACATCATCGATGGCGTTGACGTATTCATAAGCGAGCAAGTCCCTATGTTCGATCACGATCAGCCGCAACTTAACTCCTATTGGAAGTTCGATCATTGAACCCAAAGTCGCCAAAGCATTGGCAAACTGATTCTTCAAGTGTGGAATATGGGTGAAAGTCACCTTATTGAAACGAGGAATCAGTTCTTCCAAATCTTGGTGATAAGGCTTCAGCTTTTCCTCACGAACCTTCCAACCTCCATTCACTTGAGAGACCACCAGGTTTGAATCTCCAACTACTTCGAGCTTCTCGACTCCCAAGGCAATATTAGCCTCCATTCCAATGATGCAGGCCTCATACTCAGCTTGATTGTTAGTGACATCGAAGTTTAGCTTGAAGGCAAGCAGAATATGAGCACCAGCAGGCGTGATCAGCAACACTCCGATCCCAAATCCTTTCTGATTAGTAGCCCCATCAAAGTAGAGCGTCCAAACTTCCTCAACTATCATTAGCACATCCTCTTTAGGGAAAGTGAAATCCATATCCTTCGGACCATCAATTGGGTGATCAGCCAAGAATTCTGCCACAACACGGCCCTTCACAAATTTCCTCGTGACATATTGGAGATCAAACTTAGCCAGCAGAAGCAACCAACGTGCTAGCTTATGGGTGAACGCAGGCTTCTCAAATAGATACTCGATAGGATCCATTCGAGAAATCAGTCTCACTGAATAGGCTAGCATATAGTGTCTAAGCTTTTTGGTAGCCCAAACCAGCGCCCAAAAATGTCTTTTCCAGAGAGGTATAGCGCTCCTCACATCCTACCATCTTCTTGCTCAAATAGTAGATTGGTTTCTCGACTCCATTATCTCCTTCTTGTGCCAGCTGACATCCCATGGCTGTTGAAGTGACCGACAAGTATAAAATCAATGGTCAACCCGGCGTAGGTGGCATTAGTACTTGTGGGTTCTACAAGTACCTTTGAATAGACTCGAAAGCGGCTTGGCACCTGTCTGTCCACTCAAATGGGACATCCTTTTTGAGCAAACGAAACAGTGGTTCGCAAGTCAAGGTTAGCTTGGCAATGAATCTGCTGATAAACTGGACCTTCCCTAGAAAACTTCGCACACCTTTCTCAGACCATGGTGGCTCAATCTCGAGAATTGCCTTGATTTTGGACAGATCTACCTCGATCCCTCTTGCGGTGATTAGGAATCCCAACATCTTACCTGTTGTGACCCCAAATGTGCATTTCTGCAGGTTGAGACGTACTTTGTATTTGTAGAGTCTTTCGAGAAACTGCCTGAGTGAGGGAATGTAGTCCTTTTGTTCTTTTGCTTTCACAATCATGTCTTCGACGTAGACCTCCACCATCTTGTGGATGAAGTCATGAAACAGGGTCGTTTGGGCCCTTTGAAAAGTGCAACCAACGTTCTTTAGCCCGAACGGCATCATCACATAGCAATTGGTATCCCATTCAGTGACGAACATTGTTTTCTCTTGGTCCTCAGGTGCCAGAAAAATCTGGTTATATCCTGCGAATCCATCGACAAAAGAGAGCAAGGCATGTCTTGTTGTGTTGTCTACAAGCACATCGATGTGTGGCAAAGGAAAAGTGTCTTTGGGGCTTGCTTTGTTCAAGTCCCTAAAATCGACGCAGACTCGGATTCTCCCATCTTTCTTGGGAACAGGCACGATGTTGGCGACCCATTTAGGATATTCTGCAACCCTCAAGAATCCTACATCAATCTGCTTGGTGACTTCCTTTTTGATCTTCTGAACCCAGTACGACCTTATTCTGCAGAGCTTCTGTTTGACAGGTGTAGCCCCAGGCGCCAACGGAATTCGGTGTTGCACTATTTCGGGATCAATGCCAGGCATATCCTTATGAGACCATGCAAAGACTTTGAAGAATTCCTTGAGCAATTCGATTGTCGCAGCGCGGTCCTCCGGGGACAGGTTTGAACCAATTTGCATCATATGGGGGGTCATCCTCTTCTTTCAAGTTTACAGAAATTACTTCTTCTTTTAGAGGATGAGCATGCCTTTCGCCTTCCCTTTCGATGAGGGAACGCAACTCAGCCGAGATGTTCTTGTCGAAGTCTGTTCCTTCATCGTCGGGGTCGACGCAGTTTATGTACAAGCTAGCAAAGTAGTCGAAAGTAGGATCATGCATTTCATAAAACCCTGTAGGGTTACCAAGTACAGATGACTCGAACTCAAAATGAAAGCTATGACATGGAGGGCCAAGAGGCACAAACTCTGACTTTGAGCTAGACCTAGACTTGACAGACTCTATGTCAGTTTCAGATGTATCATCAATGCATGTCAGACGTGGAGTGAAAATGCAGTTATTAATACTACCCTTTGCAGAGAGGTGGGATCCTAAGAGTATCGGGAGAGTCGAGCTGTCGCACCTGTCCCGGATATTTGGTATTTTAATTCACGTATTTAATTAAATTATACGTCTCGGGGTTAAATTGCATACATTAGAAGTGTGGGGGCTTGTGTGTGATTTGTGGATTGGAGCATGATTGCATGTAGTCTTGTTTGTACACAATAATTCTTCTTAGAGTTTATTAAACTGGAGTACGTGTTCTATTTCCTTTTCTTTGTTTATACACGTAGAGAGAGAGAGAGAGAGAGAGAGAGAGAGAGAGAGAGAGAAGAATGGCAAGAAGGAGGAAGACAAGGAGAATAAGGAAAAACCTAGGGATTTAATCTCTTTGCTTAATTGAGGTTTGGTTTTGATAATTCTTGTATTCATGCACTGGATTTCATGCCTTTGTCTTGAATTCCATGTTCTAGGGCTTATATCTCATGTTTTGGAGGTGAATTGATATGGCTTTATTTGATTTGATGTCCTGTGAATTCTGGAAAATCTGGACAGCTTTCAGAGCTGTGTTTTTCATTCAATTCATTATAGTTAAACAGGCTAATTGGTTATGGGTCCTTATGAGTCTTAAAGATTATTGAGTTGGTGATGTTTTGGCGCAAGAATCATCGAAAAATATTAAGTGTACGATTTTTAGTGATCTTTCGATCACAGACAGTTCTGCTGAATTTCGTATTTTCTGCATCGACACATCTTGGAAAAATAGCCATATCTTTTAGCACGTGTATCGGATTTGCGAACCGGTTTTTGATTTGGAAACTAGACTCTTATACTTTCAAAACATGTAGGGTTTGTACCTTGAAATTTCGTAGGTAAATACAGCTTTTGGTTCGAACTTGACTGATCTGCAGAAACTGTAGATTTGTGTTTCTAATCGTGCATCTTCGGACGGTCATAACTTTGTCATCCGAAATCTATTTGGGACAAACTTTATATCGATATTGGTGTACTGGAAGTCTACTTTCAAATGGTGGTAGTTTCATGATCCAACTCTGATCCTTTAAAATACTACAGTCATTTAAAGACAGGCTCGTTGTAGGATGTCTTGTCATTTTGGGAGTTTTGTTGTGTTTGAACTTCATCTGTGTTTTGGTTTATTTCTAGGCCTCTGAGATGGACATACTTGCATTCTTTGGGCATTGTTTAGTTCCTTATTAACTTTATGTTTTGTGTTGATCGTTCGTTGAACTCATTACTAATACGATTAAGCGTGTGGTTAGGTAACGAGCTGGGTAATCGGGAGGTGCCAAAACTGTAATTTGGCATACTTCGGTCGACTCACAGGTGAGTGTGTTTGATATCTTATATCTTCAATAAGATGTTAACATGTTGGTTGTGTATCATGCTATGGTTGGTCTAGTTATTGATGTACATGATTGGTGTATGTTGATTGTACCCGTATAAGGTTTGTGGAGTGAGTCACACCTTGTCGTGGGCCGTGCCGTTCTATTTACGGTGAATAGGAGTCTGGTGTGCGGGACACAATACCTTGGGTACATGGGATGTGGCAGACGTGTCACTGCATGTGTTGTGAATATAAATTGTGGATATTCAGTTAGTTGTTTATGTTGAGTTTTATTGGATATATTCTATATCTCACACACTCCTGGTTTTCTTTTGGATTGCCAGATAGCAGGGGTTTGTAGGATGGTCCACTACCGGTCGGCGTTTTGGGGTTGGCTTAAAGGTTGTTGTTTGTGTCGGTGGTTGTGAATCGTCTTGTACATATTATCGACTCGTTTTGTAGCAAGGATGTATTACACTTTAGTATGCCAAGTATGTAATGGTATGGGTTTGATGTCAACTCTTTTGTTAAAATTAATGTTAAGTCTTCCGCTGGTTTATTCTGAGTTAATATCTGTTGTTAAGTGATTGTTCGGTTGGCAATTGGGAATGCCACATGGCCGCGCCGACTCGGACTCACAATGGGTGTCGTTTTGCGGGGCGGGGTGTGACACGAGCCCAAGCATCAACACTTTAGCCTCTTAATCCTTGCCAACCAAACCTACCTGGGAGAATAGCATCTCCAAGCTTCCCTGATTAAAAATCTTCAACCGGTCAGCCTTCTCCTTGATCCTAGCCAGCTGCCTCCTGAGCTCTTCCTTGGCATGCTCCTCCTTAGCCATTTCCTCCTCGCTATCAGACTAGGTGTCAGCAGCAAAGATTTCAAAACCTGGCAGCCAAGCGCAAGTCTCTGGATCCCAAAACGGTTCGACCTGCCCCAAGTAAGCGGTGCCTCCTCCTTCGTGGACAAAGTAATTGTCCGGATTACCATAAAGGGTTCGAGTTTCTCCCGTATCTTTCCTCTTTTTGGCACCTTTGGCAGGGGGAACGTATCCCAAACCAAAGCGGCCTTCAATGGAAGGGAAAATAGGGAACTCGGAGATCCTTTGTTGGTTGATACCGAGTCCTCAACCAGGCATGAATGACATTCTCCTCATTATCTTGAGGGCAGCTGAACTTATGATAAAATCATCATCCACGGTAATGGCGAGGACTGAGTTGGACGTGTCAAAAGAGAAATCCCCGAAGTCTGAATCTTCCTCCCCGTGCAGGATTTCCAAGATCGGTACTCCATCTTCGGCGGGTGGTGTGTGTGGACGGATCCCAGAGTCTCTGCAAATGGTCAAAGTCCCAGTGGGGAGTACTAAGCGCAAGTCTCTGGATCCCAAAATGGTTCGACCTGCCCCAAGTAAGCGGTGCCTCCTCCTTCGCGGACAAAGTAACTATCGGGATTACCATAAAGGGTTCGAGTTTCTCCCATATCTTTCCTCTTTTTGGTGGCTTTGGCAGGGGGAACGTATCCCAAACCAAAACGGCCTTTAGTGGAAGGGAAAATAGGGAACTCGGCAATCCCTTGTTGGTTGATCCCAAGTCTTAAACCAGGCATGAATGACATTCCCCTCATTATCTCGAGGGCAGCTGAACTTATGATAAAATCATCATCCACGGTAATGACGAGGACTGAGCCGGATGTGTCAAAAGAGAAACCCACAAAGTTTGAATCTTCTCCCTGTGCCGGATTTCCAAGATTGATACTCCATCTTTGGCAGGTGGTGTGTGCGGACGGATCCCAAAGTCTCTGCAAATGGTCAAAGTCCCAGTGGGGAGTACCAAGCGCAAGTCTCTGGATCCCAAAATGGTTCGACTTGCCCCAAGTAAGCGGTGCCTCCTCTTTCGCGGACAAAGTAACTATCGGGATTACCATAAAGGTTTCGAGTTTCTCCTGTATCTTTCCTCTTTTTGGTGGCTTTGGCAGAGGGAACGTATCCCAAACCGAAGTGGCCTTTAGTGGAAGGGAAAATAGCGAACTCGGCGATCCCTTGTTGGTTGATCCCGAGTCCTAAACCGGGCATGAATGACATTCTCCTCATTATCTCGAGGGCAGCTGAACTTATGATAAAATCATCATCCATGGTAATGGCGAGGACTGAGCCGGATGTGTCAAAAGAGAAACCCCCAAAGTTTGAATCTTCCTCCCCATGCAGGATTTCCAAGATCGGTACTCCATCTTCGGCGGGTGGTGTGTGCGGACAGATCACAGAATCTTTGCAAATGGTCAAAGTCCTAGTGGGGAGTACCAAGCGTAAGTCTCTGGATCCCAAAATGGTTCGACCTGCCCCAAGTAAGCGGTGCCTCCTCCTTCGCAGACAAAGTAACTGTCGGGATTACCATAAAGGGTTTGAGTTTCTCCCGTATCTTTCCTCTTTTTGGTGGCTTAGGCAGGGGAACATATCCCAAACCAAAGCGGCCTTTAGTGGAAGGGAAAATAGGGAACTCGGCGATCCTTTATTGGTTGATCCCGAGTCCTAAACCAGGCATGAATGACATTCTCCTCATTATCTCGAGGGCAGCTGAACTTATGATAAAATCATCATCCACGGTAATGGCGAGGACTGAGCCAGATGTGTCAAAAGAGAAACCCCCGAAGTTTGAATCTTCCTCCTCGTGCAGGATTTCCAAGATCGGTACTCCATCTTTGGTGGGTGGTGTGTGCGGACGGATCCCAGAGTCTCCGCAAATGGTCAAAGTCTCAGTGGGGAGTAACATAACTTTTGATGAAGAGTTGAAGGCACTGCCATGATATCTGGCCTATGAAGCCATGGCCTACCCAGCAACAGATTAAAAGTAGCGGGGATATCGACCACATGAAATTCCACATCCATTTCGAAACCTTCAGCATCGAGCTTATGTATTAAGATCCCCTCTACCACGCGGCACATGCTGTCATATGCCTTGACTGCTAAGTTAGACGGTGTAAGGCCCTTCTTGGTAAGTCCAAGATGATAAGCAACCCACATAGGGCAGACGTTGATTGTGGAACCATTGTCAATGAGCACAGTTGGTACCCAATGTCCCCTACATTTAATAGTGATGTGCAGCAAGTGATTATGAGCAGTCCCTTCGACAGGTAGATCCCTTTCGGTGAAAGTAATAGAGTGATTAGAAAGAAGCGGCAGTACAAGGGCGATCATAGACTCGGGAGTAATGTCGGTTGGTACCTTGAAACGAGCCAAAGCTGAGACAACTTCTCACGATGTTCCTCTGAAGAAGATATCAACTTCTCACGATGTTCCTTTGAAGAAGATATCAATCCCCAAATAGAGATGGCAGTAGGG